>NC_047102.1:33013550-33619181 GCF_902459505.1 Geotrypetes seraphini
TTAAAGTTTTGATTACTGTATTTTTCACTCTATAAGACGCACCTGAACATAAAACGCATCTACATGTAGAGGTGGAAAAACCAAGAAAAAAAAAAAATTCTGAACCAAATGGGGTACCCATTTGTGACCTGCCCTGTGACCTGTCCCCTCTCTGGTGGTCTAGTTGTAGGCCAATACAGGGCACAGGGGGGTCTAGTGGCAGGCAGGCAAGCAGGTCCCATCTTTCCCTCCTCCCTTCCTATTTTTAATTCAGCAGGGCAGGCAGACCCTGGCCTCCCCCCCAGTACCTTTTTAAAATTCTGGCACCCTCCCTTGCTGGACGCAGCTGCCTCCGAGTCTTCTTCTCTTGCGGAGAACAGTGCACAAGGCTGTCTGCCTGGTCCCCGCCGCTTCCTGCAAGAACTGATGGCTGACGTGGCTGCCTCTGAGTCCTCTTCTCTTGCGGCAGAGCGGTGCACAAGGCTGCCTGCCTGGTCCTGCACTGCTTCCTGCAAGAACTGTCAGTTCTAATGGGAAGCGTCGCGGGACCAGGCAGGCAGCCTTCTTCACTGTTCTCCGCATGAGAAGAAGATTCAGAGGCAGCTGTGTCCAGCGAGGGAGGGCGCCAGACTTAAAATAAGGTAATGGGGGGGGTTTGAGTATTCGCTCCATAAGACACACCCTTATTTCCGTCCACTTTTTTGGGAAAAAAGTGTGTTTTATGGAGCGAAAAATATGGTAATCTCCTATCATGGCTTCTAGATGATGTACATAAAATGGGGGGAATATACAAAATCTTTTAAAAAAAGACATATAACATATTTTGATGAGGACAAAGATGGACTTTTTGAATACGTTAGGTAAGGTAAAGAACTACAATAGATTATAAAAAGAAAATGAAAAAGGGTAAAAACAACAGTTCATCGTGGGTATAATAGATCTCCGCCATGGATTGGATCTTAAGCATTAGAGAGGCCGGAAACTTTATAGTTCAAAGATGTCTTTAAATAGAAAACTCTTTAGAGAGCCTTTGAACTTGAGATTTTTTTCATCCCTTAAGTGGTCATGCCAGTGCTGACTTATGCTAATATTCTGCAATTCATTTTCTCATTCATTTATTTACGTATGCAGATTTTCATTTCAAGCTTCGCATTGCAGCAGATGGTTCAATGTTTATTGTTAAGAATTTTAATAAAGTCTTTTCACTGACATCACTTTCAGGATTTAAGACGAGTCAATCCAGAGTAGGAAAATGCTATCACTCTGGAGCTTGGAGAGAGAGTCCGGAAGGATTTCAGAAATCTTAAAATGGAAGCAGGATTGAATAAGGATGAACATTTGTGACATTCACCCGAGCCCCTGAAGCAGTCTTTCAAGATGAAACCCGTGGCATCACAATTTGGACCTCTGGACATAGTTAAGTGCAAAATTTTTGAGTTTCGGTTTTGAGATATGGTGTAAAGACACTGAAATATTTTTCACACTTATATTTTCAGTAACAGTATTTATTCTGCCGTTTGTCATTGTTGCACTGACTGTGCATGGTAAGGAGGAGCCTGATGAAAGAGACACACATCGGTCTCTTTAAAACAGGGGTCTCCAAAGTCCTTCCTCGAGAGCCAAATCCAGTCAGGTTTTCAGGATTTCCCCAATGAATATGCACTGAAAGCAGTACATGCACATAGATCTCATGCATATTCATTGGGGATATCCCGAAAACCTGACTGGATTCGGCCTTCGAGGAGGGACTTTGGAGACCCCTGCTTTAAAACATGCTTATGGGTTGAAAAAGCCTTCTTAGCATAAGTATTTAAGGGAGAAAGAAAATGCTACTCTTAGGGATCCTCCTTCTACCATTGTACATATTTATCTATCAGCATTGGTTGACATTTGGGTACTGGTTTGAATGAGGTGAGGTGTTCGACAGTAGGCATCAGTGGGTCTAACTCAGGGATCTCAAAGTCCCTCCTTGAGGGCCGCAATCCAGTCGGGTTTTCAGGATTTCCCCAATGAATATGCATGAGATCTATGTTCATGCACTGCTTTCAATGCATATTCATTGGAGAAATCCTGAAAACCCGACTGGATTGCGGCCCTCAAGGAGGGACTTTGAGATCCCTGAGTTAGACCCACTGATGCCTACTGTCGAACACCTCACCTCATTCAAACCAGTACCCAAATGTCAACCAATGCTGATAGATAAATATGTACAATGGTAGAAGGAGGATCCCTAAGAGTAGCATTTTCTTTCTCCCTTAAATACTTATGCTAAGAAAACCCAACTGGATTGTGGCCCTCAAGGAGGGACTTTGAGATCCCTGGTCTAACTGGAAGAGCCCATACTATGAACTAATAGTGCAAATGACAGAAAAGTTACTTACATTGCTCCATTAACCACCACTATAAGAGGAGTCAAGTAGATGGAAACATCTTTGATGGTGACTAGGATATACTTGATATGGGGGTGCCCATCAACCAAGGTACGCTGGACATGCACTGAGAATTCCTTGTATGACTCCTGGCAGTCTGAAGCAAAGTTGTAATCACAGAGTCCAGGAAACTGATATATATCTCCGTCAAAGGTCTTGTAATGGTTGTTCCCCCATGTGCTGCAGACAAAGTGCCCATGGCTACGTGTTCGACCTGTTTATGCAAATCAATGAGGAAAAGAGAAATCAGCTAAATTCAAATAATTATGTTAATAAGAAATGCACTGACCTTCTATAAGATCTGCTGATGTTCATTATTACATCTTTCCACTACCTGAGATCTACGGGTTGCTTTCATAGTGAGCTGGCAGATTCTCAAGGAGAAGACAGTTTGAACTATTTAAACATTTATAATTTCTGATTCTCTCTTTTAATTGATAATTCCTTTGGATCTGTTTATTCTATGTGCATGACCCTTATACCTTGGTGCAATATTTTAGCCCATAATGGACAGCAGTTTACTTATACCGGGATATTCAGAACCAAGCCGTACCTGGAAACTGGAACTCAATATCCAGGTATAATGTAACTCTCAATACTTATCTGGGTGCTTGCAATATTCAGACTGGTATGGGGTAGCTACCCGCTTTTACTGTTCTAGCTTTATCTGGATAGCTACCTGTTTAGAGGGCCGAATAATGCTGTTAATCAGGTAACTGCCAGTTCAGCCCAGATTCCAACCCTGTATCGTGCCAATACTGTTCAGACAGTGCCGAGGCGATCTGCCTGGATTTTCAACGGCACTGTCCAAATAAGTGCTGCTTCTACCCAGCCCCCTACATTTTCAAAGTGTGACTCAGGGTCTGCCAGATAATTACAGCAGTTACAGTGGGGAGTGTGTGGTGCAGTGGTTAAAGCTCCAGCCTCAGCACCCTGAGGTTGTGGGTTCAAATCCCCCGCTGCTCCTTGTGACCCTGGGCAAGTCACTTAATCCCTCATTGCTCCAGGTACATTAGATGGATTGTGAGCCCACCAGGACAGATAGGAAATGTAAACCATGTGATACTTAAGTAAATAGATTATCTTAGCAAATCAAAAATTGTTCACTTAACCCCTTATATAGGTAGTTCCAAATATCATGACAACTCTTATATAATCCACCATATGTTCTTTAGCAATATCATGAAATTCTTATGGAATCCGCCTTGAAACTTAAGGTAATGGCGGACTAGAAATCACTAATGTAATGAGTTAACAGTTGATAGTGGCCATATAGGACAGGTTTCTATAGCTATTGACAAGCTGAACAATATATTATCTGGAAAGCAGAAGAACAACTAATGAGAGTGATCTCAATGCCAAAGCTGCAACTTCACTGTCTATTGCCTGCAAGAACGAACTGCCAGAAATGCTGCATATTAGGATTAGAATACGTTATATGATGGGCTGTAGCCCTTTTCTGCCGTCATCTTCTATGTTTCTATTCCAGTGCAGGTGATCGAGGCAGACAGCGTTCCAGACTTTAAGAATAAATGGGATACCCATGTGGGATCCCTACGAGGGTCAAGATAAGGAAATTGGGTCATTAGGGCATAGACAGGGGGGTGGGTAAGCAGAGTGGGCAGACTTGATGGGCTGTAGCCCTTTTCTGCCGTCATCTTCTATGTTTCTATATATGGGGCACTTATCTTTGTAGCTTTTGTCAATAGCTAGCGGTGTAAATCAAACAACCACTACAGCCCCTTCCAGTGTTTCCAGCGGGGACCTGATTTGCTGCTAAACGATAAAGCTACACCTTAAGCCCAACTTTGAAAACCCTGATGAAGCCGCTTGTTTAGCGGCGAAACAGGTCCCCGTTGGAGACACTGGAAGGGGCTGTAGCGGTTGTTTGATTTACACTGCTATTGACAAAAGCTAAAAAGATAAGTGCTTTGGTTTTCAATATAATTCTAAGAATGCTATTTGCACAAAGTTCTTTGCACAAATTTAGATAAGAAAGAGATCTGTTTACAGCTATTTGCACTATTAAGTTCTCATATTTATTGATTCTATAAACAAAAAACTAAAACCAAAAAATATCTTAAGAAGTAAATGTTTGAAATTTTTCTAAAACGTGTTATCATTTGACACATTGATAGTATGAAGGTTTTTGGATCTATGAAAGATACTCCTACCACAATTCCATAGTTGGTTCATTTTATAACAGACCCTGTAACTCTCCTGTTACTATCACTAGATGTTCAATGCTATACTCTGTAATTCGCTGTCTGTACAGTTTCTCTTCCTTGTAAACCGCCTAGAAGTCGCAAGATTGTGGCGGTATATAAGAATAAAGTTATTATTATTATTATTATCCACGGAGTGGCAACTCTGAGATCCTTTCCTTCAATTACCTTATGTACTTTTCTCTTGGTGGGTTAACCTTTTGAGTACGGGTTTGGGAATTGGCCAGACTTGGTTTTTTACACAGTTTTGCCCAAATCATTCAATGTGACCCCAAATGTCTTAATTAAACCCATGCAAAGGATTGGTACAACTGATCATTTCCCCGTTTCCTGACATTTTAGTGGTTTTTAACATCCAGGCTGTGATATCTTCTCCTGTCTAGTAGAGTATAAGTATTATGAAGCTTATAAGCTTCTTATATTTTGCCAGGACCCCATAGAAACCAAGCAATGTCAGGTCTACAATTGGTGAGGGAACAAAACCTACTGGCTATTTTAACTCCTTTCGTCTAGTCTATTTTTCTGAGATCTTACTTGAAACATAGCCTTTTTTCTGCCCCCGTCCCATCCTTCCCAAAGAAACTCCACATTACACTTGCAGCCAGTGACAATTATTTGTAGAATACATGCTGGGAGCCTAAAAACTTCTCAGATCAAGTGATTTTGGATTCTACACCGCATGTGACTTAAGTAGGGAAAACTTCATTTTTGCTTAAGCAAGGGATATGATGGGAACTGCTATAATCTCAAAATCCTTCCTGCTGGTTAAGCAGCATAAAACCCCTCATTAAATCTTTAGCTTCGCTGAATCACTGGTCCTCTTACACACTAAACTAGCATTTTCTTCCTGTGTGGAGCTTGCGTTTCCTCTTCGATGCCTCCACCAATCATCTTACCTCTTTTAATGTCCACGGCGTTTGCATAGAAAAGTGCCAGCCATAGGAAACAGAGACTGGCTATCTGGAACCCCATTGTAACCCTGCAGGGGCAGTGGATGAGCACTTGCCTATTTGAAATTCGTCCCTTTTATATAACGGGCGCTGATCTTTTAATGAGGCTTGACAGAGGGAGAAGAGGATGGAGCTCACAAGCGTAATGTTTGCAAAGAAAAAAGCAAATAGATGTGGGTTTGGCTTAGAAGATCCATGTTTGAAAAGGACAGGGATATAGTTATTTCCTTCTCGTGTAACAAGTTTTATTACTCCTGAAGATCTATTTACTCTTCATCATATGCTATTATTTTCCAAATACACATTCCTCACTGATAAATAAGAAGATAAGGTAAAGGAAATAAGTACAGAGAAGCTCCAGGAAATCTCCTTTAGCTCAAAGATAAAGCCCTTCATAAGAGAGAACAATGAAGGTTCATAGCTCAAAATACCCAACTGCTGAATTACGCTGCGATTCTGTAGTTTTGTTGCGAGATCTCTTATATCCCATTATTTGTCCATAGAACAAGAAATTATTTGGGGTCTCCTCAAGTAATAACATATCGTATGTAGGACCTTATCAATAAAGACAGGGCAATATCATCCTGATGTCAATTAAAGTTCGATAGCACATAATTTTATTGGTTTATTGTCAATTGATATGACAATGTACAGGATAGGCTTGTAGAACAAGCACCGAGGAACTCTTGACCAAACCTTATAGTTAACCCTCAGATAAAAGTCTGCATATTTTAGTTTGTATAATATTTTGTGTTAGAGTTTTCAAAAATCTAACACCACCCGCTCTTTGGTACCCTGTCCCTCTTTATCTTCCTAGCTCCTTTCCTATAACCCTTCATTGTAGCTCCTTTTTAACCTAACCCTGTAAACCGTGCCGAGCTCTACGCTTGTGGAGATGGTGCGGTATACAAACCTAAGGTTTAGTTTAGTTTAGAGTTTCAAGAAAATAAAACCTTGTGGAAAAAAATTAATGAAAGCTGCCGGGTCTTCATAAATGACCTGGAAGAAGAAACGACCAGTGAAATCATCAAGTTTGCTGATGACACAAAGCTGTGTCGGGCAATCAGGTCACAGACGGACAGCGAGGAACTCCAGAGAGATTTGAGACAACTAGAGAAATGGGCAGAGAAGTGGCAAATGAAGTTTAATGTAGAAAAATGCAAAGGGATGCACCTGGGCAGGAAAAACAAGGAGCACCAGTATACCTTGTTTGATGTAACTTTGGGCAAAAGCAAACAAGAAAAGGACCTGGGGGTAATGATAGACAGGACCCTGAAGCCGTCGGTTCAATGCTCAGTGGCGGCAAAAAAAAAGCAAACAGGATGGACAGACTTGAAAGTGAGGGTAAAAGGGAATGGAGGGGAAAAGTTACATATTTGAGAGAAAGAGGAGAAAGTGGGAGTAGGATAAAACATATTGGGTAGGGTCACTTTTTTAAAGCGGTTGGTTGCTTAAGAGAGAAAAAGAAAATGAAAAAGAAGAGAATAAACAAAAAAAAAAAAAGGAGAAGAGAAGATAAGTCTAAACTCAAGCAAATGCGTCACGAAATAAAAAAGTCTTCAGGCTTATCTTGAATTTATCTAGATGTTGTTCATCTCGGAGTTGATGTGGCAGAGCATTCCATAATGGGGCGGATACTGCAAAGTTTATTTTCCGGGTGTAATAGAAGTCTTTTATGGAAGGAATTAGCAGGAGTTTTTGATCTGTTGACCTTAGAGTACGGGAAGAACATTGAGGAATGAGAAGTTTATCACGATATGAAGGCTGGTGGGAGAGTTTTATTTTGAAGGTCAGCAGGATGATTTTGTATTGGCCTGGTGGTCCTCCAGGACAGGGTTGGGAACCACTGTTCTAGAGCATGATCTGATCCTCTAAATGACAGATCGCCAAAGTCAGAAGGATAGGTCTTTCCTTGTGGTAATCACATTCATCCCTGATTATTGTAATTCTACATACTATCTATCTCCAACTCAGGTGCTCCTTTTCTGTTGTGAAATCAGTTCTCCGAACTATTCCTAGAAGTGCACAGATGCTCTCACAGAAATTTTCACCTGCTGAGAGGCAGGTGCAAATATGTCCATATTTTATAAGTATGCAAGAACATCTCAACTCTCAGCCCAAACTATGTCATTTTTGCATGTACTGAATATAATGCTTTGTAGGCTGAAATGCTTTATAAAATTATCTCCAAGAGGGTAATTTATAATGTCAGGTTCACACCTACCGGTAATTCACTTTATAAAATATTAACGTAGGCATGAAAGAACATTACAGAAAGCACTTTGAGGGCTGGTGTACATTTGACTGTGTGTTTTTTTTGCAAGTACAGTACATGTGTAAACTAAGGAATTATAATATAAGCAAACAAAAGCAATCTTTGCCCACATTCCACCCAAACTCTGCTCCTTTGCACGCCCACTGTGAAGGTACGTGCCATGAAACCTACACACGGACTTTCATGTCAGTCAGTATTTCATATGAGATCATTTATACATGTAAGTGGCCAATCACCATGCCTAAATTACTTAAAATATCGGCATTAACAATGCCTAAAACCTTATGCCTAAAACCTGTCAGTTCCTTATGTGCTTTAACCCACACTAGCTGTAATGCCCTTTTGAAGACAGAAGCCTTTTATGATCTTACTATTCATGAAATACTATAAATAATCTTTATGGACAGCTATTGTGTACTTTTAGGGCTGTAGAACTTTCTTCGTTCTGCATTAAAAAGAGCCCAGCTTACATCATGACCCATCAGAATGTGGCAATAAACCACCTGTTGCTCAAGGCCTCTTAAAAGAGGTGTAAAGTCAATGTACTCAAGACAGGATCCGAGTACTTTCAGGAACATTTCCACTGAAATTCCTAGTTTATAACTCTTCTGACGCTTTCACTTTCCCCCCTACTTGAAGTCTTCATTCTTTTTCCTTCTCATAAGGATACACTTGGTGTCATGCTCAAGGTGAAACTGGTATAAGTTTTATTTCTTGAAGTCTTCCATGGTTGTACTGGTCACGCCCATACCGTACATGCTCCAGTGCCTTCCCGCCCGACGGGAGCTCACAGAGCTATCAGTTCAAGCCAACTGGGGGAGGTGGGATGGTTGTGAGAATATTTGCCTGCTGTTCCTGGATAACACCTGTTACAGGTAAGTAACTGTGCTTTATTCCAGTACTTGCAGTCAGCATATTCTCACATGTGGGACTCCCTAGCTGAAACCTAAAGAGTTAGAGGGTAGTTGGCATTTAAACAGAGAATACATTTTGTAGAGTTTATAAGTTTTGGAGTTTTGTGTGGCTGCCCTCCAAACCAAATCGTTTGATGATTGCAACTTCCCAGTTGGGTGCCCACTCAAACATTAGAGACACTTTTAGTATTGCTTTTTCCCTCATGGATACCATCACCATTTGTCTGAGCATAGCCCCTTGAAAAGCATTCACAATTTCTCTACGTTTTTCTGATTCTGTAGGCGGAACTTTCCAGTCCGCATCCGGCAGGTTGAACTCACCCCACAGCAGCACCTCCTCTTTCCCAACATTTGGATATCTGCAACCAGATCTTTATCAACTTGCTGCAACTGAATCAGAGGTCTGTAGACAAAACCTACATAGATAGAAGTTGAAAGGGGACAGATTCAATACAAATGCCAGGAAGTTCTTCTTTACCCAACGTGTGGTGGACACCTGGAATACGCTTCCAGAGGACGTTATAAGGCAGAGTACAGTACTGGGATTTAAGAAGGGATTGGACAATTTCCTGCTGGAAAAGGGAATAGAAGGGTATAAATAGAGGATTACTGCTCAGGTCCTGGACCTGTTGGGCCGCCGCGTGAGCGGACTGCTGGGCAAGATGGACCTCAGGTCTGACCCAGCAGAGGCATTGCTTATGTTCTTATGTTCTTTTCAAATTGATCCATATCACTTCTTCCTTTCTCCAGGCCCCCTAAATTTCAGTCACTTGGATATTGATCTTTACGTCGAGAGCCCCTCCTCCGCCTTTTCGACCATCTCTACCCTTCTTAAAAAGATTATAGCATCCCATCCCTGGTAATCATTGAACCATGGCTCTGTAATAGCAACAATATCCAAGTCTGCCTCTATCATCAGGACATACAGATCCTGATTTAAGTTGCTTAGACTGAGTGTTTGTAGTCATTGCTTTCCAGCTACCATTCCGTAGCAATCTCATTTTTTGTATAGTTTTTAGTTTCATCTCTTTTCCTGTCGCATTGCTATGAAGCAAATTGCTATGTTGCTTTCATTGCTATCTTTCCCTTCTTCATATCTTGTCTTGACACCTTCCTATTGACTTTTACACTGGCTACCAATGGAGGCACTTGTGAAATTCAAGTTTGGTTGTTTTTGCTTCAAAGTACTTTATGGCTTAGCCCCTAAATACATAACAGACCTTTTCTCTTTCTCAACCAACAGACATAAGCGAAGCTCACACCTGAACTTCGTTTCTCCACTGGTTAGAGGTTGTAAATTTAAAAGTCATCATCAACATCTTCTCGCACATCAAGCAGCATTATGGGGTAAACAATACAGAGTTGATCTACCTTTTCAGATCCTTACAGAAACTTGTTACCTGGATTGACTGGTATTCATCACTATTGCAAAGAGGTTACTGATTTTGTATATGGCCTTTTGGTTGATGATGGGCTGGGGAGGGCTTCAGTGGCTGGGAGGGTGTAGATGGGCTGGAGTGAGCTTTGACGGAGACTTCAGTAGTTGGAACCCAAGAACAGTACCGGGTAGAGCTTTGGATTCTTGCCCAGAAATAGCTAAGAAGAAAAATTTTTAAATTGAATCAGGTTGGGCAGACTGGATGGACCATTCGGGTCTTTATCTGCCGTCATCTACTATGTTACTATGACCAGTAAAATGCAATATTTTTCAGTCATTCCACTGTTGCCAGTGAGTAGAGTACAGCTCACTCATTTTGTTATATATTGACATGTATCACTAAACCAGTCACAACCCAGCTTCTTAAAGAAACAAACCATTAAAAAAAATGTAGTGGTTCCAGTAAGTACTGGCGGAACTCACAACAGCTGGTTATTGCAAAGACTTGATAAAATCAGGTTATTATGTTAGTCAACACCTGGCAAGAGAACTTGTTTGATTTCTGATATCAGGTTATCATGTAATGTTGCCTGGTGAAGAGGAATCATCTGCAGCAGGTCACGCCATTGGTATTTGGCCAATAGGACATGGAAGCTTTCAATAAAACAGAAGACTGTACCAACAAAATAAGAACAAGGAAACTGAATTTCTGAAAGCAAAAAATGGTTATTTACTTGCCTATTTATTTATTTATACCACTTGGTTATTTCTACTTCAAAATCATACAATAAGAGGCTCGTAGCAATGCCATCTCATAAAAATAAAGCGTGCCAACTCCCAAACCCCCACCCAACCCCAAACCGCTCCCCCCACCCCTCTGAAATCTTCATTCAATTTGCATAAGATCAAACTTGCTTCACACAGTTCCAACATCAAGGGAGTCATTTTATAAGACGATGCCTATTTTTAGTAAGAATGCATGTAAATGGTGATATTTTAGTAATTTGCACATGTAAATGACCTGTTACAAAATTTTATTTATTTAAAACATTTTTAATCTGCCTTTATCCAAGGCGGCTTACAAATTTGCATACATAAAAATAATAGGCAAGAAATACATACATCAATTAGAGAAAAATACAAAATTACAATATTACAATATTATATCTGCATAGCCTCAACATAACTGCATCCAAACATCATAAAGAAGCACCGTATACATGCACATCAGCAGCGGTGCATTAGGAGATCAATATAAGCAATTAGTGAAGGAAACAATGTTCATCTAAAGAGAACACAGGAACAGTCAGCAGGATACCAACAAGCATGGTGGGCCCGGAAGTTGTAAGGTATCAGAGGGTCTGCACGTGGATCAAAGTTTAGACAAAAAGAAGCTCCTCACACTCTATATATAGGAGTTGGGGATCACTGTTCAATAAAATCAGCAAAGTAAGCTACATTCAAAAAGTCTTTTGTTTGATTATTGCAGGTTACCCTTATCCTGGCAGGAAAAAGCAAACCAAAGCGGGCCTTCAGTGCCTTCAGTTGGGACTTGAAAGAGGGTAGCTGTTTCCGCCGCTGTGCCGTGGTCTTATGCAGATCGGGAACAAAGAGGAGAATATTACCCTCGTGTTTGATCGGAGCTTTGGTTTTAGCCTGCTGTATAATTTCGAGAACCTGTTGTTAACGTAGTAGTTTCACTACCACAGGTCTCGGGTATTTACCGCCAGCGATTCTGTGTGAAGGGACCCAATGAGTCCTCTCAATCTAAAACTCTTTATCAAAGGTGAGTTCCAATATTTTAGGGAGTTGACTGGTCATATAGTTGATCAAATTATTATCACTGGGACCCTCAGGAAGACCAAGGATTCAGAAATTGCAGCAACGTGCCCGGTTGCTAGCGTCTTCCATCTCACTTTTCAGCAACTTTATTCCTAAGGTCTGTAATATTGTTAGCACGAGTTTGAAAAGATGAAACGTCCTCCATTAGGGTGGCAAGATCTTCTTTCATATCGGCATTATCAGCTTTAATTTCCACCAGCATTTCTTTTATTGCTTTAATTTCCTCCATTAATTCTTTAGTGCTGACATCATCCGAAAGTGGTAATGGCGTCTTGGTAGGAGAGGTCGGTTCCGGCTTATGCCGCTTGCCCACAGACATTATGGTAGAAAAAAATAATAGGTAGACAGAGCAACAGATTCACCTAAGTTGTATAATCAATTAAAAAAATGATCCGATCAGTTTTGATTAGATAATTCACTGAATATTGATTCTTAGTGCAGGAGCACAATGTTCAGGCTGCCAGTTCCATCAGGCTCCACAGCACCCCCCTTGACGCACTTCTGCTGAAAAATTGAGCCACTTTCTTGTTGTCTGCTGATTCCATGAGGTCGATCATCGGAAACCCCCCCATCGTCCTACTATGCAGTCGAAAGCCCTCTTGGACAGTGACCACTCCCCTGGGTACAAGGTATTCCTGATGAGATAGTTGGCTTGTACATTTGTCTACTCCCGCCACATTCACAACTGAACTTGGTTGCAGATGGAGCTCTGCCAAATTGAATAGGAGCTTGGCCTTCAGGCTCAGTGGAGAACTTCTGGTGCCTCCCTGTTGATTGAAATAAGCCACTGCTGTAGCATTGTCTGAGACACCCTGACCATTTTGCCTTCTAGGTTTTTCTCCAGAGTTTGCAAGGTGAGCCGACTTCCTCTATGATAGAGCCCAATGGCCTTGGACTGGATGCTTGAAGCAATGTCCACCCCAGACGTAGAGGCTGGCATTGGTTATCAAAATCACCCAAGAGGAGATATGGAGCTGCACTTCTTGTGCCAGAGACTCCAGTCTCAGCCACTGATGCAAGCTCCGCCATGCTTCTACCATCCATGCCAGTGGTTTCTGGAGTGACTCCATTTGAGGAGGCCCGCAGGACAATGAAGCATGCTGGAGCCCTTGCCCAAGGAACCACTTCTATGGTCACTGTCATGGGACCTAGTACCTGGAGATAATGCCACACCATAAGTGTTGACATCAAGAAGTCTTATATCTGTTTCACAAACTTCTGTTTGACAGGGTTGAGAATCACTGGCTCACAAGAAAACATTTTTTTTTTTTTAGAATTTGTTGCCCACTACCATGAGAAAAGGTTTGCACACACCCAGCCAATTAGAAATACTGGATAATGTAATATAACTGGCTGTGCTTCCACCTGTTTGCACAGTAGGAGTAGTAGAGGGCACGACTCTTGGAGTGTTTCTTAAATTTCTAAGAAGGCACATGAACTGAAACACACCTACACTTCCAATCCCATTAAAAGCTTAGTCTGAACCACTTATTTTGGTGAAAGCAGAAGCCATTAAACTTGACATATACCACTGGATAACACTGATAGATTGTTACCACTAGATGGCGGCAAATGGCTGTCAAAGAATATTTATTTCATATCGCATGAGAATACAGCATCAATATGCAGAGATACTGAATCATAATGGGGAGTTTCTTCATTCAAACAATTTTCTTTCTGGTTATTGGAGTTATCACTCCTGGAATTCCAGTTTACTGGACAGCAATATCCTTGGTCTGCAGCATTCATTTTCTCCACTTCAACCTGCAAATTACAGATGAGTGTAATTTAAAGAATAATTCAGATCTTCCTTTCATCTGATGGTTTTTGTCGGTCACTGAAAGTTTGTGATCTACCATGGAAGGACCTCAAAGCATTTTGCAATGGAAAGGAAATATGGGAATTGGAAGCTTCATGAGGAAAACCGAGATCATTTATGTGGATTTTGATTTATGCTCATTAATTAGTTGGAAATCAGGGATATATTTTTGTTAGCATGCATTCAGTTTGTTTCAGTGCCTTAAAAATTATAATGTGCACAAAATTAATTGAATGCAAGCTAACCAAAGAATTAAAGTATATACAATTGATCTATGGACATACAAAGTTAATGCTCATAATAATCTAAAAATAACAGCTGAAAATCAGAAAAAAAGTCAAAAACAAAAAGTAAACTAAATATTTTTGGGCATGCACATCAGCATGAATGCTGTGTATCTGTGGAAATTTTTGAAGGGAACTTAAAGTCTGTTCACTTTAAAACTTGATGCAGAGTCTGTGATTAAAGAGTACATGCAAAACCCCTGCCTCCCCTCCCTTTCATAAATATCCCCTCCATGATTATGATAACTGAACAAACCAAATTACTACAGAATGCTACACAGAAAAATCAAGCTAACAGAATACTTCAGTCACACATGGCAGGAATAGTGTTAGGGGAAAGCGACTAGGGCAACTGGCCCCTGGTCAGAGAGAGAGCCCTAAGCCAGCTGGAAGCTAAAGAAGCACAGCCTGGGCTTTGCGGTCCCCAGTTATGTCTAATACCAGCTCTAGCAGGAAACATATTTCAAATCTGAAATATTCTAATCACAAAATATAAAATAAAAATTTTTTTTCTACCTTTTGTTGTCTGGTAGTTTTATTCTTCAAAGCACATTGGTCTGAGGCTTTGATTTTGGGTTCCTTCTGTCTTCATCGTGGCATGGCTGTCTCCTGAAGGTAAAATAGGCACAAGAGGAGCTGGGGAGGAGATGCCTAGTCTGACATAGGCGCAATTTTTTTACTACAGGAGCAAGACTTTTCACCGCTCCCACGGGGCGGTAAAAGGTCTTGTCCCCATTCCTGCGGTAAACCAGTTGCAAATGTCTCCATTCCTGCAGATTTACTGCGGTGACCACAGTTTGCCGCGGTAAACAGTCACCGTGTCATTCTCCATTAGGCACCTAAGAGGTCCCTAACTATAGGCGCCCTTTATAGAATCAGCCCCAATATGGCAATACCTTCAAAGGCTTCTTGATTTCAAAAAATCTATTATGAGCATCTGTAAGCCCTGATTCTATATTTGGAGCGAAGTAAAGGCACACCGTCTTAGTACATAAAGATATCTGTGTTCTGGATTAAGGCTGTCAGCCTAGAAACCTGCCTGTCTGAATTAGGCCTTAAACGTGGTTCGTATAAACAAGGTCTCAGCTGGGGTCCACACTACTCCACTGCTACCTGCAGTATAACATCAGAAGGGCTTTTTCTTGACATGTTGTTAATAAGATTGTAATTGAACTTCTTTCTGTACCTTTCTCCGAGTACTATTCAGTGGAGTGTGTCAAAGTTTTGGCAAATAAATAAATAAATGATCAATCTCCTTGCTAAACAATGGTAATAAGAAAACTGAGTTAATAAGTTACCGTATGTGAAGATAGGATTCAGGTCACTCCCATTAAACTAATTCCTAGCCAATACAGCTGAAGTTTAAAGTAAAGAGAAATACAGAAAAATAAATACAAAGGTGATAATATGGATAGGAGGCAAATACGATATGATTGTATAGCTTTCTCCTGATCCTGTTGGCCTTCTGCATGACTTTAAACAGTACTATGTCTATACACACACAACTTACAGTGGAATATATAATATATCTGGATTTCTTTAAAAGCCCATTGACTCAGAGTGGATTATTTGATCTTTAATCTGCTTTTGTAAACATATTTTAACAATCTGTACAGTACTTTAGGTGGCTGACAGATCATACATTCTGACAGAGAGCAATACTGGGTGACGGTGATACCAGACACTTGATGCCACATCCATAAAAGACACCAAAGTTGTGAATGTTACCCTACTGGGCTAATAAAAAGCAACAAAAAGAGCCCCTGTGATAGATGAGGGCCACAATCCTGAGTAACAGCCAAACCCCACAGTTTACAAAAGGAAGAGCGATCTAAGTTCGGTTGGTTTTATCACGCTGCAGAGACAATCTCCAAAGCACCTGAGTAGCAACATCCTTAGGAAAGTGTCATTTCTTAAAGCAGGGAGATCCTGCATTCACAACCACCCCACCGTTTGCAGGTGGCTTGCAAGCTTACAAAGATTCAGATAAGGAAAAACTGGTGGAGTTTAAAGTTTTTTAATTCTATGCACCATTAATATAACACTTCCTAACCCACAGAAAATCACCCACAACCGCACACCCACCAGCCCCTACCTCATATCATTCACAATGAAAACAATACCACTAAAACAACCACAAACCATCTTACTGATCATCCTGCTCCTAACCTTACTGATCATCCTTCCTCTTCCTCCCCCCTTCTGATCTACTCCCTTCCCCCGTCTCCCTCCTCTCCCCCCTATTTCTCTCCTTGCTGTTCGCAACTCTACGATCAATTTGATATGTAACCACTTGTAACTACTCTCTCCTGCTGTTTGCAACTCTCTGATCAATTTGATATGTAACCACTTGTAATCTCTGTCTAACTAATGTGAACCGCCTAGAACTCTTCGGGGTATGGCGGTATACAAAAATAAAGTTATTATTATTATTATTATAACCAACTGGAAAGCAGCAGAAAACAACATCTCCCCAATACCAATTATTTCAACTACTAACAGAATTCACCACCCAGCTAGGGGAACCACAATGGACAGAAACAAACTGCCAGACCTGCATACACCACAACATCACACCAACATGGGGAAGAAGACCAAACCACACTCTCACCCAAGATCACTCATCTACCCAAAAATGACTAACAATGCTCAGACAGACTACTCCACACTAACATGTGCCTACATAAACATCAGAGCTAGGCCCAAAGATAGAAGACTGGATAGAAACAAGAATCTAGACTGCCTCTTCCTCACAGAAACCTGGCTTACATCAGACTCAGATCCCAGGATAACAGAAGTCTGCCCAAAGGGATACAAGATAACAGTGGTCTGCAGAGAAAAAAAAAAAGAGGAGGAGGAGGAGGTCTGGCCATCTTAGTCAGAAACTCCCTAAACCTAAATATACTAGACAAAATGTCCACCCCATACATGGAAAACACAGTACTCCAACCTAATAGGCAAAGAAACCCAAGCCACAAAAAATTATTCCTAATACTAAAATAACTCACAGACACCAAACCCTATCTGGCCAATAACGGAACCCCTCCCCCCTCAGCTACACTTTTAGCCGAATACTTTAAAAACAAAATCACAACTGCTAGGTTTACCCTCTTCGGAAGCCTAACCCACCTATAAGAGATCACATTGCCCCCCCACAGAAAAAGATTCAGCAGTGGCAGACAGAACCTGGTCCCACTTCCCCACAATACAATGGTCTGACCTTAATAAACTCTACAAAAAATACAGCCACGCAACCTGCAATCTCAACTACTGCCCACCATACCTATTAAAAACCTCCAGTACCAAATTTTGCGCTCTCCTCTTACAATGGATACAAACCATGCTTACAGATGGCCTTTTCCTGCAAGACCTCAGTGAAATCGTTGTCACCCCGATCCTAAAAGACCCTAAAGGAGCAACAGACCAACCATCCAACTACAGACCCATAGCCTGGCCAATAATGACATCCCTCCCCCCTCAGCCACCCTTTTAGCTGAATATTTTAAAAACAAAATTACAACTGCCAGGACAACCTTTACTGGAACTCCCTACTCACCTAGAAGAGATCACAATGTCCCCCACAGAAAAAGAATCAGCTGCAGCAGACAGAACCTGGTCCCACTTTTCCACTATACAATGGTCCGACCTTAACAAACTCTATAAAAAATATAGCCACGCAGCCTGCGACTTCAACCACTGCCATCCATACTAGTTTTAAATTCTGCGCTCTCCTCTTACAATGGATACAAACCATGCTCGCAGATGGCCTTTTCCCACAAGACCTTCTGAGAGGTGGTCTTACATATGCGCTCAATGCGGAGAACTGGAAAGCCTGAAGAAGCAAGTCAGACTCCTGGAGGGAAGAATACTAGAACTGGAGGCACTTCAAGTAGTAGAGGAAGAAGACAGAGATACAGAGATCATCAAGATGGAGGACACCATCGAGGAAGAAGTCCGGGAGCTGGAGAACTTTATAGAAGAGGCATACAGGGAGGCAGTGGAAAAACATCAGCAACAGTGGGACAGCCGGGATACACCTACAGAGAGTGTGGACCACCAGACAGAGAGCCACCAGGGGGAAATGGGGGACACAGCAGCAAGATCAGGAAACAGCGGAGGGAATCCACAAGAATATGAACACCAGGATGAGAGGAAATGGACAGGAATGAAGGACACGGACCTATGGCTGGAGAGATGGACATACACCAAGGAGGCATCATCTGGGATTAGCCATCGTTATCCTAGAAAGCTGTATTGCTAAGTCAGACCATGAACTTAGTCTCCCTCTGGGGAGGGACCATGCAACCATTCAGTAGTGAACTAGGACTCTGGAGTCAAAAACAGACCCATGGGCAGTCAGCTTAGCACCAAACAATGCCATTAGCAAAGCCAGGTTAATAAATTACAATACATTTAGACTTCTTTATTGTGCGTGACTTGCATTACTGTTCCTGGCTAATACAATGCAGCTTTCCACTAGGGCTTGATGTGAAGAGAAATTGAGAGAAGTCAACGATTTGAAAACCAATCGGGGAGAGGATACTGTCCAGTCTAAAAACTCCTAGAGTGTTTTGTTTCAAAACTTCTGAATTTATATAGCAGAACAGACAATGGGTTTGAAAAGCTTTTTTCAATTGTCAAACACTGGCTGTACATTTTGTCCAGTCAGTAGCTTAAACCTCTGTTCTCCCAGCTCCCCTACACAGTGCGAGACGAGACAGCAAGAATGTGTTCTTTGTAAACCAAGACCGTGTCATGTTACAGCAGCTGTGGTGTTGGAGGGTTAGGTGGTATGGGACCAAGCTTTGCTCTCCAGGTTCCTGGACAATAGGAGGTGTAGTGCCCTGGTGGAGCGTGGGACTGAGAGTCAGGAATGAAAGTCAAATGGTAGACTCTGTCCTGGGCAAATTGCTGCATTCCTGGGGGCCTCAGTTTGCTCAAAGTTCATCATACAAAATAAAAATTGAAAATCACAGTGGTGATTCCTCATTTCCCATTTTGAAGCTATACAGAAAACATCAATATAGTTTCGGGATCTTCCATTGGAGGAGCAGGTGGTTTTGATGTTTCAGTAATGGAACAGGAACAATAATTTACATGTTTAGACTGTTATCTTTTTAAATTATACCTTCCAGTCACCTAGGATGGATTTATGCATACAAGGAGTTCAGGAACCAATTTTAGAGGTCATTTTTCAAAGCTATTTTCATGGATAAAACAATGTTTTAAGTACCAGTGGAAAATAGATATTTGAAGTTCCACCCCTTCATTGAATGCATACTCCTACCTGAAGCAAATCTTTGCTGCTGTTATGTCAGAGTGTGGGAAAGAGTACATAAGACTCAATTTGTACGTGCTTCCTTCCCTGGCATATAGGAATCTGTGCTCGGATTTCTTCCTACTTTTTGACCCATCTGACTGTTGTTCTCTTAGGCTTGCCGCTCTTGATAGCAATGATCAGGAAACTCAAGTGTCTTTTGTCTGTACCCTTCTCTTCTACTGCCACCTCCTGACTATGTTCCTTCTCTCTTGCAAGTTTCAAGTTTATTTATAATTTGTTATTCCACCTATCAAATTTCTAGGCGGAGAACATATTTAAACATCTTGTACATTTTAATGTACAGGAATATGTAGGGATCCATTTTTAGATAGAACAGAGAGAACATAATAAGGGTTGAACAATAGGAGGGGAACCCATCTGTTTTAGAATTAGAATTGTACAAGTTATACATCAAATGCATCTTTAAAAAGGAAAGTCTTTGACTTAAAACAATCTAATTATGTCTCTTCTCTAATATGGATAGGTAAGGAATTCCAAAGATGGGGCACTATTACTGAGAAAATGGATGAACGAGTTGTATCATAATTTATGTGATGCAAAGATGGAATTGTCAGCAGTTGTTGTATATTTGATTGGAGGGATCTTGTAGGTATATACGGGCTAATAAGCCTGTTGAATTTGGAGGCATTGGTCATTTTGCTCTTAAATACCAAAAGCAATATTTTATACGTAATTCTGTATGATATTGGAAGCCAATGGGTATTCAATAGTAGAGGCACCATATGCCTGGAACAGACTGCTTGTTCCATCCTTGGCAATATTCAAATCCAGGCTAAAAGCCCACTTTTCCAAGGTTGCTTTTAACTCCTAACCCCAACTTGCTTGTAAAGCACTCATGTCCAAGAAACTCCCTAACCTCCTCCTTGTCCTGTTTGATTAGATTATAAGCTCTAATGAGAAGGGACTGTCTCTTGAGTGTTTTAATGTAAACTAAACTAAACTTTAGGTTTGTATACCGCACCATCTCCACAAGCGTAGAGCTCGGCACGGTTTACAGGGTTAGGTTGAAAAGGAGCTACAATGAAGGGTTATAGGAAAGGAGCTAGGAAGATAAAGAGGGACAGGGTACCAAAGAGCGGGAGGTGTTAGATTTTTGAAAAGAGCCAAGTTTTCAGGTGTTTGCAGAAGGATTGGAGGGAGTTTGAAATTCTGAGCGGGGATGTGAGGTTGTTCCAGAGTTCTGTGGTTCTAAAGGGGAGGGATGTTCCTAGTTTTCCTACGCGGGATATACCTTTTGCAGAGGGGAATGATAGTTTCAGTTTTTGGGAGGATCTAGTGGAATTAGGGTTAGAGGAGTTCCAGAAGAGTGGGATAACGGGAGGGAGGATGCCATGTAGGATCTTGAAAGCTAAACAGGCACATTTAAAGAAGACTCTGGAGTGAACCGGGAGCCAGTGAAGTTTGGACAGGAGTGAGGAGACGTGGTCGAACTTGCCTTTAGCGAAAATAAGCTTGGCCACAGCATTCTGGATTAGCTGAAGTCTACGGAGGTTTTTTTTTTAGTTAGGCTTAAATAGATGGAGTTGCAATAATCCAGTCTAGAGAGGATGGTGGATTGAACAAGGACGACAAAGTGAGAATGATGAAAGTACGATCTCACTTTCCTCAGCATATGAACACTAAAGAAGCATTTTTTTACCAAGAAGTTGAGGTGGTCATTGAAGGAGAGAGAGGAGTCTATGATGATGCCAAGGACTTTGCTTGAAAACTCAAGCTGAAGAGTGGAGCTGGAAGATAATGGGATGGAGGTGGGTAAATGACTTAATATTGGGCCGAGCCAAAGTAGTTTTGTTTTGGACTCGTTCAATTTCATTTGTACAGAATGTGCCCAGGATTGAAGGTTCATTATACATGCGGATATGTTCCCAGCAAGGTTAGTGAGGTTCGAGTCGGTCTCAAGGAGGATGTACTGTGCTGTATATATTTAGCAACACTATAGAAATGATAAGCAACATTGCATTGACACCAAGACTCTGGTAAGTGAGAGAAAGGGCTAAAAGAGTGTGAGATTGAGAGAGAACGCGCCTTCAAACGAGTATGACCTATTCCTCATGAATGAGAGGGCAATCCGTCCTATACTATTAGCCAAACTGACTGCAATAGGACTGAATTCTAGGGTCCATTCCTGATTTTCCTTCTTTCTAGCTATCAAATTCACCAAGTAACAACAGATACACATTTCTCCACTTGGTTTAACTGACGTCAAGATGAGCAACTGTTTCAGCTATCACAGTAAATATTTATATTGCGCCTTTTGTAGATTGAGACGGTTGGACATTGATTTTCATGTTTATAGAGATGATATTCTGCCACTTGGCACTATTACAGTAGACAAGGTCCAGCAATCTTCTAAACTAGCAGTAGACTGTCAAGCACTTATATCATGGGTAGCATCAAACGGATTAGTCCTGAATTTGAGCATAATAATAATAATAATAACTTTATTTTTGTATACCGCCATACCCGGAAGAGTTCTAGGCGGTTCACTTCAATTAAACAAGGTTACAAGTGGTTTACATCAATTGAGCAGGGTAATAGTAACAATAATTGTTCATTGGGCTAGGAACCATAAACTTCCAAATGAAAGAGATTTAAATAAGTTTCAGACTCCTGTATGGAACAACTTGCATTATCTTGGAATTATATTGGGGTGTAGGTCTAACAGTACACCCCAAAATGCAACAGTCCTCACAGTACAATCTGTATTTTTAAACTTGTAAATCTGCTAGGATAGTTGTGGTGCTATCGTTTTTTGACTATTGCAATTCTCTTTATTTGGGCTTTCCAGAGGTTGCTGTAAGCCCAACTCAACTAGTGCAGAATACAATACAGTCATTAATGAAATAATACCGCAAGTCTCAAATTCCACCTCTCACTAAAGCCAACTACCCCAAACAAATAACCTTACCCATTTCTCACTCTTTTTGAAAATGACCAATTTTTTTTTTTTTTTGGTAAGTTCTTGTTGTAATACATCTTGGATAATTCTTTCGTAATCTGCCTTGAACTGCAAGGTAATGGCGGAATAGAAATCCCTAATGTAATGTAATGTAATGATTTCACCCCAATTTTAAAGCCTCCACTATATTTCCAAGTCTTTTCTTGTTTAAATTCTTGTTGATTTTGTTTCAAACCATGAGAATGGATAAACCTTCTGAATTTGCAAGATTAGTATTATTTTATTAGTAAATATGAAAACTACAATCTACTCAACAAGATTTACAAGATTCCCTTTAATAATAATAGTTTGGGAAATACGAAATACAGTATTTATTATTCTTAAGTGGTTTTTTTTTTCTGTAGTGGGATATATGTGTGTGAAATGGGATGATGCAACATTTTGTAAAGAACTTAAAAGGGTTATTGTTTGTTTTATGTATGAATGTTTTATTGTTCTCTGTTTAAGATGAGTAAGAAGGATCCCTAGGATTGTAGACTTGGGGGTGGGTCAGTAGAGTGGGCAGACCTGATGGGCTATGGCCCTTATCTGCCGTCATCTTCTATGTTTCTATGTTTCTATGAACAAATAGTAATAGTAATGGGCCAGGCCGTTTAAATTGCCTGTCCAAAGTTAACTGGCATTTTCAGGGGCACTTAAATGAATAGTGCCATAGAAAATGCCCAATTAGTGCTCAAGCCAAAGCCAGATATTATGGGGTTGTTCCGGGATCAGAGACGGCACTTAGCCAATTCAGTGCCAATATCTGGAACTTAAATCAGTTAAGCCAAAGTAGAGGTTTCTACTACAGCCTGGGGTGCTAAATGCTCCGACGCTCATAGAAACAGCCTCTGGAAGCGCATTCCAGGTGTGAAAAACAATTGGGTTTTTAGCTTTTTCTTGAATTGAAACCGATCAATACATTGTCGCAACTGGCCCACCATCTTAACAGAATGTCATTGTTCTGGTGTCTGCATAGTAACTTGGCTTCCAGTGTTTGATGGTAAACAGTTTGATAGATCAGAAAGAGCATTGTGTTGTACTCCAAATAAAACTGGCAACCAGTGAAATTTCTTCAAAATTGGTGTCATATGTGTCATCCTGTCTACACCCAAAATTAACCTGGCCACAGCATTTTGTATCAATTGTAATGCTCTTCCTCTTGTCTTGGAAATTCCAAAATAAAGTGCGTTGCAATAGTCCAACCTTGACAAAACCATCCCTTGTACAACAGTACTAAAATCATAGGTCAAGCTCAATGGTTTAAAGCAATGAAGCATATGAAGTTGACCAAAACATGCCTTTACAGTCTTAATCTGTAATTTCATGGTTAAACCGGGGTCCAAACCAACCCCTAAAACTGTCATTTCTTTTTTTTTTTAAATTCAATTTTTCTATACCTTTCTCCCAGGGGAGCTTAGAATGGTTTACATGCATTTATTCAGGTGCTCAAGCAGTTTTCCCTCTCTGTCCCTGCAGGCTCACAATCTATCTAATTTCCTTCTTAATAGGTAACATCACCCCCTAACACACATAAGGATTCAGGTCACGTCTCTTCTCTAGGGGCTGGGGCTCGTAAGTTTGAAGTAAAGATGGCTCAGAGGAGATGGGATAGATATCTATCAAATACTAAGCAGAATGGAATGGGTAGATGTGAATCGTTTGTTTAAATCCAAAAATCTAGGACTAGAAGGCATATGATGAAGCTATTAAGTTGTATATTTAAAACAAACCAGAGAAAATACTTCTTCACTTTATGTGTAATCAAACTTTGGAATTCATTGCCGGAGAATGTGATGAAAGAAGTTAGCATGAAAAGGGTTTTCAGGATTTTTGGGTTTTCAGGATTACCCCAATGATTATGCATTGAAAGCAGTGCATGCAAATAGATCGGCATGTATATTCATTGGGGAAATCCTGAAAACCCAACTGGAATACGGCTCTCGAAGACCGGAGTTCCCTACCCCTGACCTAACTCAATAACTCTAAGGAATTGAAGGGGGTGAGAAATAGAATTTACTGAAAATGTACTTTTCAAATCTGGATCTTTTTTTTTTTTCCTCTATAAAACCTCTAATTTATAAGTAAAAGAGAAACACAATTCTTGCCAGACAATACAGAGCCCCATAAATCCTCAGACTATTGGAAAAGGAAGGAAGTCATGCCAAGTTTTCTTTCAGATCACAATGACGAGTTTTAGATGGGCAGCCAAGTTTAAACAGGAAGGCAGCCAAAACACACCGATTCTCTAGAGTATTGGACGGATTTCACACCTAGCAGGAGTCAAACTGTGAGGACCATTCACGTTACATAGTAACATAGTAGATGACGGCAGATAAAGACCCGAATGGTCCATCCAGTCTGCCCAACCTGATTCAATTTAAATTTTTTTTTTTATTTAATTTAATTTAATTTTTTTTTCTTCTTAGCTATTTCTGGGCGAGAATCCAAAGCTTTACCCGGTACTATGCTTGGGTTCCAACTGCCGAAATCTCTGTTAAGACTTACTCCAGCCCATCTACACCCTCCCAGCCATTGAAGCCCTCCCCTGCCCATCCTCCACCAAACGGCCATACACAGACACAGACCGTACAAGTCTGCCCAGTAACTGGCCTAGTTCAATATTTAATATTATTTTCTGATTCTAAATCTTCTGTGTTCATCCCACGCTTCTTTGAACTCAGTCACAGTTTTACTCTCCACCACCTCTCTCGGGAGCGCATTCCAGGCATCCACCACCCTCTCCGTAAAGTAGAATTTCCTAACATTGCCCCTGAATCTACCACCCCTCAACCTCAATTTATGTCCTCTGGTTTTACCATTTTCCTTTCTCTGGAAAAGATTTTGTTCTACATTAATACCCTTTAAGTATTTGAACGTCTGAATCATATCTCCCCTGTCTCTCCTTTCCTCTAGGGTATACATATTCAGGGCTTCCAGTCTCTCCTCATACGTCTTCTGGCGCAAGCCTCCTATCATTTTCGTCGCCCTCCTCTGGACCGCCTCAAGTCTTCTTACGTCTTTCGCCAGATACGGTCTCCAAAACTGAACACAATACTCCAAGTGGGGCCTCACCAATGACCTGTACAGGGGCATCAACACCTTCTTCCTTCTACTGACTACGCCTCTCTTTATACAGCCCAGAATCCTTCTGGCAGCAGCCACTGCCTTGTCACACTGTTTTTTCGCCTTTAGATCTTCGGACACTATCACCCCAAGGTCCCTCTCCCCGTCCGTGCATATCAGCTTCTCTCCTCCCTGCATATACGGTTCCTTCCTATTATTAATCCCCAAATGCATTACTCTGCATTTCTTTGCATTGAATTTTAATTGCCAGGCATTAGACCATTCCTCTAACTTTTGCAGATCCTTTTTCATATTCTCCACTCCCTCTTCGGTGTCTACTCTGTTACAAATCTTGGTATCATCTGCAAAAAGGCACACTTTTCCTTCTAACCCTTCAGCAATGTCACTTACATACATATTGAACAGGATTGGCCCCAGCACCGAACCCTGAGGGACTCCACTAGTCACCTTTCCTTCCTTCGAGCGACTTCCATTAACCACCACCCTCTGGCGTCTGTCCGACAGCCAGTTTCTGACCCAGTTCACCACTTTGGGTCCTAACTTCAGCCCTTCAAGTTTGTTCAACAGCCTCCTATGAGGAACTGTATCAAAGGCTTTGCTGAAATCCAAGTAAATTACATCTAGCATATGTCCTCGATCCAGCTCTCTGGTCACCCAATCAAAAAATTAAATCAGGTTCGTTTGGCACGATTTACCTTTTGTAAAGCCATGTTGCCTCGGATCCTGTAACCCATTAGATTCAAGGAAATACACTATCCTTTCTTTCAGCAACACTTCCATTATTTTTCCAACAACTGAAGTGAGGCTCACCGGCCTGTAGTTTCCTGCTTCATCCCTGTGACCACTTTTATGAATAGGGACCACATCCGCTCTCCTCCAATCCCCAGGAATCACTCCCGTCTCCAGAGATTTGTTGAACAAGTCTTTAATAGGACTCGCCAGAACCTCTCTGAGCTCCCTTAGTATCCTAGGATGGATCCCGTCTGGTCCCATCGCTTTGTCCACCTTCAGTTTTTCAAGTTGCTCATAAACACCCTCCTCCGTGAACAGCGCAGAATCTACTCCATTTTCTTGTGTAACTTTGCCAGACAATCTCGGTCCTTCTCCAGGATTTTCTTCTGTGAACACAGAACAGAAGTATTTGTTTAGCACATTTGCTTTCTCCTCATCACTCTCCACATATTTGTTCCCAGCATTTTTTAGCCTAGCAATTCCATTTTTTATCTTCCTCCTTTCACTAATATATCTGAAAAAATTTTTATCTCCCTTTTTTACATTTTTAGCCATTTGTTCTTCCGCCTGTGCCTTCGCCAAACGTATCTCTCTCTTGGCTTCTTTCAGTTTCACCCTGTAGTCCTTCCTGCTCTCCTCTTCTTGGGTTTTTTTATATTTCATGAACGCCAACTCTTTCGCCTTTATTTTCTCAGCCACTAGGTTGGAGAACCATATCGGCTTCCTTTTTCTCTTGTTTTTATTGATTTTCTTCACATATTTTCTTCACACATTTTCTTCACGTTCTCATGTTCCAATGTTAGGAAGCTTTAACCCTGGGACTTTGTGAGAAGGGAGTGCATTAAACATAAAAGGAAACAGAGAAATGGCAGATAAAGACCAGTCTGCCCTTCCATGCCAACTACGAACATCAACAGTCCCTTTCTCTACGTTAGATTTCCTCTGTGCGGATTATAGAGCTAAGTAGTCAATATCGATGAGAAATCAAGACAAGGCATATGGACATTATCTACCATCATAGTAGGGAACAAATACAATTCACGAGATCAAATAATTTGCACATAAAACATCATGTGAAGGCCCAATTCAAAAAGATAATGCCAGTTTGGGATGGGTATAGTTCTAATAGCATTTTTGGAAAAGATCTGCCAGTGTAGTGCCTTTTCGAAAATACGCTTAGAAATATAGAGTTACGTGCAGCAGAAATATACACTGCATGTGAATCAGAGCATTTATTTTACACTTATTAATGTGGACAAAAATCAACAGAAGAAACTACAGGTGTAAGTGCTGTGACCGGGCGCGGCCAAGCTGGGCTCAGTTCAGCCCAGCGGTTTGTGAGGTTGTTTTGGTAGCTTGGTACTGCTTTAATAATAAAAGAGTTCCAAACTTTGGGTGCATTTTCTTGGGTACTGTTTATTGTTTCACCAGCATAGAAAGAGGTCAAATAAAGTTTCAGGTTTATATCACCTTGTGCTTAAGTCCAGCATTCACAAACCAAACTAAACAATTGCTGTCCAAGCCTAAAATATGCCAGAATATTAAAGCCTTATTCCAACAAAATAAAAGCTTTTCTTCTGCCAGGCAAAACTCCCTTGGGGTTAGGCTTAATGCCCCAAGGGTGGGATCCTCTCCAATATTTTTTCCCTCAATGGATCAGCTTGGAAAGATCCCTTCCCCAGATCCCAACAAAATGGCCGCCTGTGGCTTATGCTTTAAAGTTCAAACAAAACTTCACTTTTTCCACAATAATCTTGTGCCCAAGTTCCTTCCATACAACCCCCCCCCCTCCCCCCGTAACAATGGCCTTCAGCTTGTTTCCATGTCTTCTGGGCTAGGCAAATCAGTTCCTTCTATTTCTATGTCATAGGAACTTTCACTAGCAGCCATTTCAAAATCTGGCTCAAAAGCAGCATTATCCTTAGCATTATCCCCTTTCTCACAAACTGCTACCTTAGTTTTCTGCCATGGTGAGGACTGTTGCATTCTGGCTCTCATAGGCTATAGTGTGCTGCCTTCCTTCTGCTGTATGGCATGGCTTTGGGTAGCTGGTGCTGGAGCTGGGCCTGTTTCTATGTGAAAGTTATTCCCTTTCCTTTCACTGCGGGTAGCCTGCTCTCTGAAACCTTCTAATCTGGCCTGAACCAGTATCAGCCTGATTGGGTGTGGCTTGTATGCCACCCCTGCTTTTCCCCGTCCCTGGCCCTAAGGCTGCTGGGACATGTAGTCTTCCTGGCTGTTTCCGTACAGCTGGCTTGGGGAAAGCTGAACCAGCTGGATGCTTTAGGCATGGTTTGAGGAGGTTTAACTATAAGAAGGCTTGGCTTTTGAATATTCCTAGGAGCTGCTTTGGAATACTTTTAATGTTTTTAGCTTTACCTTCCTCTTTTGGCAAGGCTTTTTCCCTAGGAACAGGGGCAGCCCTGTGACAGTGCAGACACATAAATGTGCAATGTGGCAGTTCAGAACTTACACTTGTATGTCAGTCATTTTGAAAACCAACATGCATGAAGGCCACTTTTACTCTTTTCTTTTTTCTAGGAGGGGGAAAGAAGGACTTTGGAGGATTACATCCTTAACCTCTCCTGAACCAGGCATTTTTGAAAAAAATTGTCAGGGCAGATGTTATTACAAAATAGCAAGAAATCCTGCATCTTTACCATCCTAGAACAAGACCAAACACGTTTTAACTTCAACCTCATTATTCTATCTAAAACATTCGATGGAAGAGCCATGGAGACTGCAGTTTCTGATGGATGCGTGGTAGTGGATCCAGTCATCGCACAGCAGATTTCTGTATAACCTGCAAAGGTCGTATCAAACAAGCAGGCACGCCTACATAAATAGAAACATGACGGCAGTTAAAGGCCAAATGGCCCTTCTAAAATCTGCCCATCCGCAGCATTCACTATCCCCTCCTCTCCCTAAGTGATCCCACGTAGCTGTCCCACACTTTCTTGAATTCAGATACAGTCTTTTTCTCCACCACCTCTACTGGGAGACTATTCCACGCATCTACCACCCTTTCTGTAAAAAAGTATTTCCTTATATCACCTGTTAATCTCATTTTATGCCCTCTCACTCCGGAATTTCCTTTCCACTGAAAGAGACTTGCCCCGTGTATTTATGCCACATCGGTATTTAAATATCTCTTATAAATAGAGAACAAGTTGATATCAAGTGATATTGAATTAGCAGACCTCAAACACCCAAGGCACTACTTGAATGATTTTTCATGCCCTTACTGGGGTGATGTATTCATCATCGGTCTTGGTAAGGTGATGTGTGCTCAAAACTTTAATTTAATTTTTAACTTATCATTTTCCACAGGCCATTTGGTGGAGGATGGGCTGGGGAGGGCTTCAATGGCTAGGAGGGTGTAGATGGGCTGGAGTGGGTTTTGACGGAGATTTCGGCAGTTGGAACCCAAGCACAGTACCGGGTAGAGCTTTGGATTCTTGCCCAGAAATAGCTAAGAAGAAAAAATTTAAAAATTTAAATTGAATCAGGTTGGGCAGACTGGATGGACCATTCAGGTCTTTATCTGCCATCATCTACTATGTTACTATGTTAGGCTTTATAACTCTATAAGTATAAAGGGCATAAGGTGTTATAAAAGGCAGGCACTTATCTTTCATGCCTGACGGCTGCCCAACCGTATATGCCTTCTTGTATACATGCACCAGTCTTTTGATAAAGAGACCTTAGTTTAGACAAAATCGCAAGCACCCAAGCCGCCTGTACATGTGATTAGGAATGAGATGACAGAAAAATAAAGATAAAGGACAACTTTAGCAAATCTACAAAACCCCCAACTAATTTAAATATCTTCTTTTGCCCCAGCATGTCACTAATCTGTGTAGCGATTCGATTACAATCCGCACATGCAGAATAGGCAGGGACGCGATTTTGCGATTCGACTGGGCTTTCCGCTCATCCTGAAAAGCGACTGCTGGGGACCAGTTGAAAACATCTTTCCGACTCTCCAGCTCTGCTCTGCCCCGCGTCTCCTGCCTGCTCGCCCCCGATCTTGCAGCCCTGCTCTCTGCCCTGAAAATGAAACGTACGGCGCTTGTCCCTGCTCTCTGCCCTGATCTTCCAGCCCTGCTTTCTGCCCCGAGCTCCTACTCTCTGCCGCCTTCCCTGCAGTGCAAGCCCGCAGGTTTAAAGCGGAGCTGCACACTGCGGGCTCGCACTGCAGGGAAGGCGGCAGAGAGCAGGAGAGTCTGGGCAGTGAGAGCAGGGATTGGAAGGGGAGAGCAGGAGGGCACATGCAGAAAAGTAAAAAAAAAAAAAAAAAAAATTGGCCCCGGCTTAGACGGGCATGCACAGACCATCTACAGATAGTCTGCGCATGTGTGTGGATCGCGCACCAGCGATCCGGGCAGGCAGATTGGGGCGTTCCTCCGATCGCCCCATCTGCATATTTGTTTTTTGTGAATTTGTCGAACTTGCTCGGATTGGGCCCGATCGGGCAGGTTAGTGAATCTGGCCCTAAGTCTTTCCTCATATGAGAGGAGTTCCATCCCCTTTACCATCTTGGTCGCTCTTCTTTGAACCTTTTCTAGCACCATTATATCTTTCTTGAGATAAGAATTGAAGGCAATACTCCAGATGAGGTCGCACCATGGAGCGATACAGGGGCATTATAACATTCTTAATCTAATCTAATCTTCTATTTGTGCATCGTGCATACCTATTCAGGCTCAAGGCGACATCAAGAGAGGAAGGATTAGGAGAAGAGGGAGGGGAGGAGGGGAGGGAGGGGGAGGTAGGAGGGGTGAGAAGAGGAGGGGGAAGTAGAAGAAGGGAGAGCGGTAAGAGAAGGAGATTATGTATCTTATTAACCATCCCTTTTTTAATAATTCTTAGCATCCTGCTTGCTTTTTTGGCCGCCACCACACATTGGGCGGAAGGTTACATCGTATTGTCTACGATGAAACCCAGATCCTTTTCTTGGGCACTAATCCCCCAGGTGGACCCTAGCATCCGGTAACTGCGATTCAGATTATTCTTCCCAATGTGCATCACTTTGCATTTGTCCACATTAAATTTCATCTGCCATTTGGACGCTCAGTCTTCCAATTTCCTAAGGTCCACCTGTAATTTTTCACAATCCACATGCGTTTCAACAACTTTGAACAGTTTAGTGGAATTTTGATTGGTACAGTCCATTGCTACGCTGATTGAATCAATTAAAACAATTAAGTCAGGCAGCACTAGAGCGTCTACCAAATTTACTCCTAAAAGTGAACCCTCAGATAATCTTCAATGACTCACCATGAAGTACTACCAGAATCCCTGTCTATTTTCTGCAGATAAGGTTTCACTGATATTATATAATCAGTTGCATAGTTAGAAAAAGGAATAAACAAAAATCTGGTATTTACTAGTTATATCCTCCAAAGCTAACATAGTAATGGATCTTAAGTGAAAAGCAAACAAATTATGTGACATGTAAAGCCATTAAGGAAGACTGAATACCTTATCATGAATGTTGTAATAAAAAAGCATACAGATTTTAACCATGCCGAGTGAAATTGCTTTAACCGCTGAAGAAGAATATGATATGTGATGATTTATAATATGATGTGCTGGTTTAGAAGTAATGGGGTCAAAATTCAACAGGACTTATCTGGGTAGGAACAGCTGAGTCCATACCTGGATTTTCCACTGAATATGTGGTCAAACTAGAGAATAAAATAAATTTTTAAACATTTTTCAGCACTTTAATACGTTTTGGGAGTTAATTTATTCACTATTCTTTTGGATCTAGCGCTTGAGTATTTAATTCATTTTTTTATATACATTTTTTAAAAATTTTATACGTTTTTTCCTGGAGCAAATGTTTGGAAGTGATTTAAAGTATACACATACATTTTTTTGATTATACGAAATATAGGACAATATGATGTATGAGGCAGTCCTTATTTAGACTTGGGTCTGGTGCTAGTCACCTAATAACTACTGCATGAGCCGCCAATTCCTTTGTGTGCTTTCAGAAAGGCTCATACTGATGTCCATCATATATAAGTTTATATACAAGTTTATTATTTAAAGGTTTGTTGAGCCTTTCAAACATTTTCTCCAAGGAAAACTCTAGTTTGTCCAATTTTCTTTTGGATCAGACTAGAGAATGACATGGTAACAAAATTCATCACCGTTCCTATTCCTGCGGAAAACCATCCCCATGTCATTCTTTAAGAAGAGAGGGAAGAATCAGAGTACAAATGGGCTAGGGGCTGGAGGAGTTGCCGTACAGTGAGAGATTGGATAAACTGGTCCTCTTCTCCCTTTAAAAGAGAAGACTGAGAGGGGACATGATCAAAACATTCAAGATACTGAAGGGAAGACTTAGTAGATAAAGACAAGTTGTTCACCCTCTCCAAGGTAGGGAGAACGAGAGGGCAGTTGAAAGGGGATAGATTCCGTACAAACGTAAGGAAGTTCTTCTTCACCCAGAGAGTGGTAGAAAACTGGAATGCTCTTCTGGAGGCTGTTATAGGGGAAAACACCCTCCAGGGATTCAAGACAAAGTTAGACAAGTTCCTGCTGAACCAGAACGTACACAGGTAAGGCTAGTCTCATGGCACTGGTCTTTGACCTAAGGGCCGCCGCGTGAGCGGACTACTGGGCACGATGGACCACTGGTCTGACCCAACAGCGGCAACTTCTTATGTTCTGGCGTCTTTAAGAAGGCTACCTGTATGCATCAGGCTGCACATTCACAGCCCTTTACTCTCCTGGGGAGCTTATGAGGTTAACCACTAGTTGTGTTATTTACTATAAGAACCTAAGAATAGCCTTACTGGGTCAGACTAATGGTCCATCAAGCCCAGTAGCCCGTTCTCATGGTGGCCAATCCAGGTCACTAGTACCTGGCCAAAACCCAAGGTGTAGCGATATTCCATGCTACCGATCCAGAGCAAGCAAAGGCTTGAAGGGCCACTACTCGGACTGGAGGAAGGTAATGAGTGGTGTCCCGCAGGGGTCGGTACTCGGACCGCTGCTATTCAATATATTTATAAATGACATAGAAACAGGGACGAAGTGCGAAATAATAAAATTTGCAGACGACACCAAACTATTTAGTGGTGCTCGGACTAAAGAGGACTGCGAAGAATTACAAAGGGACCTGAACAAGCTAGGGGAGTGTGCGACGAGATGGCAGATGAAGTTCAATGTAGAGAAATGTAAAGTATTGCATGTAGGAAGCAAAAACCCGAGGTACAGCTATACGATGGGAGGGCTGTTATTGAGTGAGAGTTCCCAAGAAAAGGACTTGGGGGTAATAGTGGACATGACAATGAAGCCGTCGGCACAATGCGCAGCGGCTGCTAAGAAAGCGAACAGAATGCTAGGTATAATCAAAAAGGGTATTACAACCAGAACGAAAGAAGTTATCCTGCCGTTGTATCGGGCGATGGTGCATCCGCATCTGGAGTACTGCGTCCAATATTGGTCACCGTATCTTAAGAAGGATATGGCGATACTCGAGAGGATTCAGAGGAGAGCGACACGATTGATAAAGGGTATGGAAAGCCTTTCATAAACTGAGAGACTGGAGAAACTGGGGCTCTTTTCCCTGGAGAAGAGGAGACTTAGAAGGGAGCCACAAGCACTAGGGGTCACTCGAAGAAATTGAAAGGGGACAGGTTTAGAACAAATGCTAGGAAGTTCTTTTTTACCCAGAGGGTGGTGGACACATGGAACGCGCTTCCGGAGGATGTGATAGGCCAGAACTCTGTACAAGGGTTCAAGGAGGGTTTGGATAGGTTCCTGGAGGATAAGGGGATAGAGGGGTACAGATAGAACTTGAGGTAGGTTATAAAAGTGGTCAGAAACCACTTCACAGGTCGCGGACCTGATGGGCCGCCGCAGGAGCGGACCGCTGGGCGAGATGGACCTCTGGTCTGACCCAGTGGAGGCAACTTCTTATGTTCTTATGATAGAGACTTACAAGATCATGAAGGGCATAGAGAAAGTAGAGAGGGACAGGTTCTTCAAACTATCAAAAAATACAAGAACGAGAGGGCATTCGGAAAAGTTGAAAGGGGACAGATTCAAAACCAATGCTAGGAAGTTTTTCTTCACCCAACGGGTTGTAGACACCTGGAATGTGCTTCCAGAGAGCGTGATAGGACAGAGTACGGTATTAGGGTTCAAGAAAAGATTGGACAAATTTCTGAAGGAAAAGGGGATAGAGGGGTACAGATAGAAGACTACTACACAGATCCTGGACCTGTTGGGCCTCCGCGCGAGCAGACTGCTGGACACGATGGACCTTTGGTCTGACCCAGCAGAGGCACTTCTTATGTTCCCACATATCTTTCTCAATAACAGACTATGGAGTTTTCCTCCAGGAACTTGTCCAAACCTCTCTTAAAACCAGCTACTATGGGAGTCTCTATCCTGCAGTACTGACTCCTAGGCTTAATTAAGCAGTAGTAAAATTCCATAATTCATTGCAGCTTAATAACTTCATTTCTCATTGAAGAAACAAACTGCTCTTTGCAACTGTTTCAGCATTGAAGAACAATTTGTTGGAGCTTCTCAACCGATTCCCGTGCATGTAAATTTTGTGACCTCCAACAGTAAGGTAGAAAGAGTCTGGTAAAGAAGGTTAGTGGGGAATACGGAGCAAGAGACAGGAAGAGAAAAGGGAAAGTCGTAAACAGCAGAGAGGATCTGCTTGAATTGTTAAGTTTTCTATTGACTGTTAAATGTTACCACACTTAAGTGAATTCATGCCTTTCCTCTGTCTGCTATAAAAGAAAAGTACCAGTGGTAGAAGTGCAGGTACATTATTTGGTGAGGAAACTGATAAATCAAAGATCCTGTTTGGCCCTGTGACACAGCCAGCTGTGACAATCTCAATCTCTTGGGACTGGAGGAGGCTCCAGCACCCCTGTATATAAGATCTAGAGGTCACTAACGACTCAGAGGCAGCAGCAGCACTGCCCAGTCCACAACAGCTGGAGGGACGCCTGGAGAATTTGCAGCCAGCTTAGGAAGAAGGGCTGACACAATGCGTTCCACTCTCCTCCTGCTCACCTGCTGCTCTTGCTTCCTTCTGCACTGTGCAGGTGAGTGTAGAAACCCCACGGGCCATTCCTCGCTGGCAGATGGTGCGCCAGAAAGAGGAGAGATCAGAGAAACCTCAACCAGCAAACGCTTTAGAGAAATGGATGGAATTCTAGGGAATGATGAAAACAATATTAAGAATCGTAAATTCTCACAGAACGGAATAAAATTCTGTTAGATTTTAGGTCCATGTAGAGATGTATTTGTGTGTTTGTATGGCTTTCTCCACAAATTTTAACACTTTTTTCCCAGTTTCTTTCTTTATTTTAATTTTAAAAATGTAACTTGATAGAACTTTTTACCACATGAAAATTAATGGTATTACATTAATTCAATGTATATCTTAAATCAATTTTGCACCCACTACATTTTTTAAGGCGCCCCAAGAAACTGAACACGTGTAAACAATGCACACCCTTAATAGTTATCTATTATTTATTTAAATTTAATTCACACACTTTCACTTGCAGCTCAAGGAGACTTAGGTATTTCCCTGTTCCAGGAGGATTTATAATCTGCTTTTGATCCTCCCCCCCCCCCCAATGTCTGTCTCAATAGCAGACTATGGACTTTTCCTCCAGGAACTTGTCCAAATCTTTCTTAAACTCAGATATTCTAATCACTGTAACCACATCCGCTGTCAATGAGTTCCAGAGTTTAACTATTTATTGAGTGAAAAGATATTTTTTCCTTTTATTTATTTTTTTATATAACTTTTATTTTATATTATCAATACATACACAAAGGAAATTGACTAGTCCACATAACTGGGGAACAATAAGACTGCCAATAATAAAATAACATCCAAAGAAAAAAAACCCAGGGAATTAACTGTCCATAACTGATCCATATTCTTTTTCATTTTAAAAGTATCCTATAACTTCATGACTCTCACCACACATTATTGAGGCATGTAAGTGGAGGTGATCTCTTAGTCTGAGCTTTCTCTCCATACCACAAACATATACACATGAGATAACAGTTTTTGATCATCATGATATATATTCTGTGACGTATGCATTTGGGCTAGCCCTAATGAATATGCATGAGAGAGATTTGCATATAATGGGAGGTGACAGGCATGCAAATCTGCCCCATGCATATTCATTAGAGCTATCCCGAAGACCCGACTGGCTGGTGGTCCTTCAGGACACGGTTGGGAACCACTGGTCTAGAATATGTAAATCACACAAAAAAAGCAGTCTACAAGTCCCATCTAAATAATAGCTTATAGACGTCTCTTTTAGGAAGTTAGCCAAACCTTTTTTAAACCCTGCTTAGCTAACTGATTTCACCAATTCTCTTGCAACAAATTCTAGTGTTTAATTACACATTGAGTGAAGAAATGTTTTCTCCTGTTTGTTTTAAATCTAATACTTAGTAGCTTAATTATGTGCCCCCTAGTCCTAGTATTTTTGGAAAGAGTAATCAAGCGACTCAGTATTTTATAGACCTCTATCATATATCCCCTGAGCCGTCTCTTCTCCAGGCTGAAGAGCTCTAGCCACTGTAGCCTTTCCTCATAGGGAAATCATCCCATCCCTTTGATCATTTTTCTTGGCCTTCTCTGTACCTTTGTTATATCTTTCATGAGATATGGTGACCACAATTGCACACAGTATTTGAGGTGTGGTCACACTATGGGGCAAAACAAAGGCATTATAACATTTTCATCTCTGTCTTGCATTCCCTTCCTAATAATTCCTAACATTCTATTTGTTTTCTTAGCTGTTGCCGCACATTAAGCTGAGGGTTTCATAACAATGACACCTTGATCCTTTTCCTGGGCAGTGACTCCTAATGTGGAACCCTGTAGCTATAATTTGGATTCCTCTTTCTCAGATGCATCACTTTGCACTTGCTCATATTAAACGTCATCTGCCATTTTGACACCCAGACTCCCAGTCTCACAATTTTTCACAATCCTCTTGCGATTTAACAACTCTGAACAGCATTGTGCATCAGCAAATTTAATTATCTCACTAGTTAATCCCATCTGATAAATATGTTTAAAAAAACAGCAGTCCCAGCATAGACCCATGTACCCTTCTCCATTGAGAATATTGACCATTTAACTCTACTCTCTGTTTTCTATCTTTTTAACCAGACATTACTTCCTCTCCCGTGACATTCTCATTTCCTTAGGAGTCTTTCATGTCAAATGGTTTTTTGTAAATCCAGATACAAAATATCAACCAACATACCTTTAGCCATGTCTTCATTCACCCCTTCAAAAAAATGTAGTAGATTGGGGGGCAAGATTTCCCTTGACTAAATCCATGCTGGCTTTATCTCATTAATCCATGCAAGACTTTTCCTTTACAGCTGTTATTCTAGAGAGAAGCTTGTGACTTGTGTGACCTCTCTAGTGTTGCCTCTGATGCACCTTTCTTGGTAAAACGTGGTCACGTCAGGCTTTTTGTATCTGTTTGGTCTACTCTTTGTCTCACTATTTCTTATTGCAGATCATTTGCCTCTTTTACGTCCAGTTGAACAACTTCCATGTAGGATGTCAATTTTTGACCTTTGCAGCTGCTTCTCTTTCATTTTCACCATTCTCCTCATGTTATCATAGTCTCCTTTTTTAAAGTTAAATGCTAATGTCCCTTAGTAATTGTATGATAGGTGAGACATACAGTAAACATGACTGATATTACCATTGCTGGATTTCTCCCATTGTCCATACTATAAATTGTCAAAAAGGAAAGATGCACAAATCTATATCAGTTTGGAAGGAATTGGAGTGATGTGTCTCCAAATTAATGCCTGAACTTTTTGGCAGGGAGATACAGTAAACTGAATTGCTTCTGCAGGACTACAGTAGATAAGTCTTGAAACAAGAGGAAATTTTTAATGATTTAGTTGTTGGAAGAAACCCGAGGTACAGCTATACGATGGGAGGGATGTTATTGAAGGAGAGTACCCAAGAAAGGGAGTTAGGGGTAATGGTGGACATGACAATGAAGCCGACGGCACAGTGCGCAGCGGCTGCTAAGAGAGCGAATAGAATGCTAGATATAATCAAGAAGGGTATTACAACCAGAACAAAAGAAGTTATCCTGCCATTGTATCAGGCGATGGTGCATCCGCATCTGGAATACTGCGTCCAATATTGGTCGCCGTACCTTAAGAAGGACATAGCGTTACTCAAGAGGGTTAAGACGAGAGCGACACATCTGACAAAAGGTATGGAAAACCTTTCATACGCTGAGAGATTGGAGAAACTGGGAGGAGACTTAGAGGGGATATGATAGAGACTTACAAGATCATAAAGGGCATAGAAAGAGTAGAGAGGGACAGATTCTTCAAACTTTCAAAAAATAAAAGAACAAGAAGGCATTCGGAAAAGTTGAAAGGGGACAGATTCAGAACCAATGCTAGGAAGTTCTTCTTTACCCAACGTGTGGTGGACACTTGGAATGCGCTTCCAGAGGGCATAATAGGGCAGAGTACGGTACTGGGGTTCAAGAAAGGATTGGACAATTTCCTGCTGGAAAAGGGGATAGAGGGGTATAGATAGAGGATTACTGCACAGGTCCTGGACCTGTTGGGCCGCCGCGTGAGCGGACTGCTGGGCACGATGAACCTCAGATCTGACCCAGCGGAGGCATTGCTTATGTTCTTATGTAAAGTTGAATAATTTGGACAAGTGATCAAATGAAGCTTTTAGAAATGTTTTGTAATACTTAAATATAGTAGTTTCAGAATGGCTCTTGCATCTGATGCCCAGAAAATCATGAAAAAATGGAATGTATGGTTTTCTTACAGATGTGAAGAGTGCAAGTGGCATAGTTTGGATTTAGGGATGTAACTGAGTACCAGCCATCAGTTTTTTAGGGGCCTGTACCATATTCAGTAACATGCAGTCAGTCATAGAAAGTTGTTTTAATATGCCTGATGTGAGAGAAAAAGTGAAATTCTTCCACTTGTTTGTTACAGTTTCCACTGAAGATGATGCATATTCCCAAAATGGTTATGATCCGATTCCAGGTAAGAGCAGTACAATAGGCCTTTTTTCGGTGCACTCTTTTATGGTAGATCTCAGGATACACCATTTTGAAACCAGCAGTCACAAGTGCCATTAGACACCCCCTCCTTTCAACCAACCCCTCTATCCTGAACCTAAGCACAAAATTTCTCATAGATAACACATGAGAAAAACATGAATTTTTTTCCTACAGGGCCACAGGTAAGGAATGCATTAACATGCGGTCTGTGATAAGGATTTCAATGCGAGTCAACACCCACATTGAAATCCTTTCTGCACTATCCTGTAGTAAACAGACATTTTCTGCAAGGGCCCCAGAGAAAATTCCAGAATTGAAATAGAACACTTCAGCAATTCCCTATGCTAGGCTTCTTAGCCCTATCTCAGAGGATTAAATTATTTCTGGTCCAATCAGGATAGGGTTACCATATTTAGTGATGTCATAACCCGGACATATGGCCTCACCCTGTTCCTCCCCCAGCCCCGCCTTGTTCTGGCTCTAGTCCTGCCCTTTTCTGCCTCTAGCCCCGCCCCCACAAAGCCTCATCTTTTCTTCCCTGACCTCAGGGCCACGTATGGAGGGACTCCAAGCATGCACAGATGTGTGTGACATCATTTGCGCATGCTCGGAGGCCCTCTAGACACGGCCAGAGCTTGGGGCTTTCCAAAATCTAGACAAACTGCCAGATTTTGGAAAGTCTGTTCAGGCTCCTGGATAGTCCTCTAAAAAGAAGACATGTCCAGTTTTCCCAGACAAATGGTAACCCTAAATCAGGAGAAAGTAGGATAGGAGCAGGAAAGTAGAGAGAGGAATTTGTATTCAGAGTGCAAGCACAGTCTATTTGCTAGAGGGAACATTAGCCTTTATCACACACCTTCCTCCCATTTTTTAAAAATTGTTCTTATTTATTGATTTTGTTAAAACTTAAGTATAAACTTCATTGTTTCACAACAACTTCACATATCAAAAATTAAGCTTCACTTTCACTTCTCACTCTCTCTCGCTGAACCCCCCCCTTTCCCCCCCCAATTCAACATGTAACAATGCAGGATTTCATCTCAGGCACCCCATTATTTCTTTGGGGTGCCTGCTTTAATCTTGTTTAAACTAAGTGTTCCCTTCCTGTCACATTCCTCCCTACTTCCTTTTCCTTCCTTATTCCCCCTCCTCCAATACTTTTTCCAGTAACTTCCATTCCTCCCCATCCAGAATCCACTTCCCCATTCATTTATCTCTAAGTCTTTCTAGTATAGGCATGCAAGCCTCTCATAATGAAGCTCTCTAGCAGTGATTCCCAAATTTGTCCTGGAGAACATAAGAACATAAGAATTGCCACTGCTGGGTCAGACCAGTGGTCCTTCACGCCCAGAAGTCTGCTCCCGCGGCGGCCCCCTGCGTACATTCTGGTTCAGCAGGAACTTGTCCAACCTTGTCTTGAATCCCTGGAAGGTGTTTTCCCCTATAACAATCTCCAAAACCAGTTTTCCACCATTCTCTGGGTGAAGAACTTCCTTATGTTTGTACGGAATCTATCCCCTTTTAACTTTAGAAAGTGCCCTCTCGTTCTTCCTACCTTGGAGAGGGTGAACAACCTGTCTTTATTTAGTAAGTCTATAGCCTTCAGTATCTTGAATGTTTCTATCATGTCCCCTCTCAGTCTCCTCTTTTTGAGGGAGAAGAGGCCCAGTTTCTCTAATCTCTCGCTGTATGGCAACTCCTCCAGTCCCTTAACCATTTTAGTCACTCTTCTCTGGATCCTTTCAAGTAGTATTGTGTCATTCTTCATGTACGGCGACCATTGCTGGACGCAATATTCCAGGTGAGGGCATACCATGGCCCGGTACAGAGGCATGATAACCTTCTCTGATCTGTTCATGATCTCTTTCTTAAATGAATCCTAGCATTCTGTTTCCCTCTTCGCCACCGCCGCACATTGCGCAGATGGCTTCATCGACTTGTCAACCAGTACTCCCCAGTCTCTTTCCTGAGGGGGTCTCTCCAAGTACCGCCCCGGACATCCTGTATTCATGTATAAGATTTTTGTTACCAACATGCATCACCTTATACTTATCCACGTTAAACCTCATTTGCCATGTTGCAGCCCATTTCTCGAGCGTGTTTATGTCCTGTTGCAGGTCTTCGCAAGCCTTCTGCATCTTCACTACTCTGAATAGCTTCGTATCGTCTGCAAATTTAATCACTCATCGTACCAATTTCCAGGTCGTTTATAAATATGCTGAAGAGCACGGTCCAAGCATCGAACCATGCGGCATTCCGCTCGTGATGCTTTTCCAGTCTGAGTATTGTCCATTTACCCCCACTCTCAATTTCCTATCCGCCAACCAGTTTTTTATCCATGGCTCGCAATTTTTATTCCATGGCTTGCAATTTTTCGTAGTAGTCGTTCTTGCGGGACCTTGTCAAACGCCTTCTGAAAATCCAGATATACAATGTCGACCGGCTCACCCTTGTCTATCTGCCTGTTTACTCCCTTGAAGAAGTGCAACAAGTTCGTCAAGCAAGATCTCCCTTGCTGAAGCCATGCTGGCTGGTCCTCATCAGATTGTGTCCGTCAAGGTGATCAATGATGCGGTCCTTTATCAGCGCCTCTATCATCTTTGCCGGTACCAAGTTCAGACTCACCGGTCTGTAGTTTTACGGATATCCTCTGAAACCTTTCTTGAAGATCAGCATAACATTCAACACTTTCCGGGCTTCCGGAATCCTTACCGATTTGATCAACAGATTGGCTATCAGTTGAAGCAGTTCAGCTATAGGCCCTTTCAGTTCCTTGATTACCCTCAGATGGATGCCATCCGGTCCCGGGGATTTATCATTTTTAAGTCTATCAATGTGCCTGCATACCTCTTCTAGACTGACCGTCAACCCTGTCAGTTTCCCGTCTTCGTTTCCTGTGTATAGCCTGTCAGCTTCCGGTATGTTGTGTATATCCTCTTCGGTAAATATAGATGCAAAAAAAAGTGTGTTCAGTTTGTCGGCGATGGCTTTGTCCTCTTTTAGCACTCCCATGGTCATCCAATGGCCTCCACCGCTTACTTCGTGGGTCGTTTCCCCTTAATATATTGAAAGAACGGCTTGAAGTTTTTCGCCTCTTTGGCTATTTTTTCCTCATAGTCTCTTTTGGCTCCTCTTACTGCCTTATGGCACCTTCTTTGATGCTGTTTGTGCTTTTTCCAGTTTTCATCCGTTTTTGACCTTTTCCATTCTTTAAACGAAGTCTTCTTGTCTTTGATTGCTTCCTTCACCGCTACAGTGCGCGATGCCGGTTCCTTGTTCTTTTTCCTCTTGGATCCCTTGTTGATACGTGGTATATATAGATTTTGTGCCTCCATGACCGTGTCCTTAAAAAGGGACCATGCTCTCTCTAGTGTTTTTACAGTGCTTATCCTCTTCTTAATCTTCTTCCCCACCATAAGTCTCATCCCTTCGTAATCCCCTTTTCAGAAATTCAGTGCCATGGCCGTTGTTCTGGATCGATGTTTCGCCCCTGTGTCCAGGTCGAAGCGTATCTTATGGTGATCACTGGTTCCCAGCGTCTCCTCTACTTCTACATCTTGCGCCGGACCTCGTAGTCCATTTAGAATTAAGCCCAGAATTGCATTTCCTCTTGTATTTTCCTTGACAAGTTGTTCCAGGAAGCAATCGCCTACAGCATCCAGGAACTTGGTTTCCCTACCACAGCTGGAGGTTCTATTCTATCCCCGGATAATTGGAGTCACCCACGATAACTGTGTTGCCTCCCTTGCAGTTGCGTTTAATCTCATCCGTCATCTCTCTATCAATTTCTTCAGACTGCCCTGGAGGTCGGTAGTAGATGCCGATCTTCATTTCTGTCCCCGGAATATTTACCCATAGAGACTCTAACTTATTCTTTGTGTGTTCTCTCCAGTAGACTCAATTCCCTCTTTGATGTATAGGTAAATGCCCCCACCTTTTTGACCCACTCTGTCTCTGCGGTATAGCTTGTATCCCGGCAGCACAGTGTCCCAGACGTTTTCCTCATTCCACCATGTTTCTGTGATGCCGATGATGTCATGGTTATCTTTTTGTGCCATAGCTTCAAGTTCGCCCATCTTATTCCTTAGGCTCCTTGCGTTCGTGTACATACACTTGAGTTTGCGGCCTGTTACTTTCTTGCATTTCCTTCCCTCTTGTGTCCCTTTCGATCTGTCAGGATTTCTGTCTCGCCTATGATCCGGTGAGTCTTCCACGCTATCTTCCTGCACGGTATCCTCTGGGTATACCGGTTCCCGAACCATCAACTCTCTGTCGATTGTCAGCTTTCCTCTTCTTCCTAATTTAAAAACTTCTCACCAGCAAACTGGAGGTCTATAATATTGTATGTAAAGTTAAAACCTTGAACTTCTAATCCTTGTTTTTTCTTTTCTCTTTCCTACATGAATACCAATTCGCCACTGATGACGATGATAAATCATACGCAGAAAAATATGAAGACACTCGTAAGTGATTCTTTTGAACAAGGGTTGCAAAAAGAAAAGCTGTGTGAAAACACTGGCATCTCTGTATGATACTCTCTTTTCGGAGACCTTTTAATAAGCTGCAGTAAGCAGTGAAGCTCTAATTTGTGCTTAATACAAGAAAAAAGTGTGTACTATAGGGCACTCTTAGGCGTCCTGCAGTAATTTTTGCCCTATATGCACGCTACTCACGTGCTAAAAAATAACATTTATATAGCAGGTTGTGGGCATAGAGTAGGCATATACTATGCTAATGGGTTAGCATAGCTATATCACTGCGTGACTAGCACGTGAGCCCTTAACCCCAATAAAATAGCTATCAGTAAGTGCTCATGTGCTAATGACCACACACAAATGGAGTGAAATGCCATTAAGGCTGAAAATAGAAAAAATCAACCATTTTACCCACGTGTGAAAAATGGCCTTAGCATGTGGGAACAAAATGGGTAAGCATGGGCTAAAACCATATTTTACCGCAGCAAAGTAAAAGGGCCCCTTTGTGACTAACCCCCTCTTCCGCAATAGCGGTTTTAGCACGGGGAGCCGCGCTGAATGGCCCGCACTGCTCCCGACGCTCCTAGAGTTCTTAGAAGTGTCGGGAGCAGCGCGGGTTATTCAGCACGGCTCCCGGCATTAAAACTGCTAGCGTGGTTTAGTAGAAGAGGCCCTAATTGCCTTCTTCCCAATATCTTTCATCTTCTTAAATTTCAAACTGGAAAGGATACCTTACATTAACAGCCCTACCTTTTAATATTCCGCGATTCCTGTCAATGGTTTTAAGTGAATTACAAACAAGAAGACTTGATTATATATCTAGGAACTTACAGATTAATACAAGATAAAGGACAGACTAATAGCAAATCTCTCTCTCTCTCTAAATATATATATATATATATTTTTTTCAAAATAGTTTTGACAGCTTTTTTGAAAATTGCATAGCTAGATAAGAATCTTATCACACTAGGTTAAGTAGACCAAGCACTAGCAGCTTGATAAGAAAATAAAGAGGACAACACTTTCCCAGATGAAATACCTCTAGGGCTTGGAAAGGATAAAACTATGTGTTATGTAATATCAGTTGACTGTTGGCCAAGAGATAAGCTGAAGCATGTACTTCGGCTCTGTGCCATAAAAGATCTTACATATCATATAATAAAGTTTGTAGACAACTCTGGCTTCCTAAGTGGAGCTAATGCAGTAAAACAAAAAAGGGGTTATCTTATATTTTTAAGAGAAAATATTAATGAGTTGCTACATTCTGTAAGGTCTGAAATCTTTTCCATGGATATTTGAAAATGCCCAGATAGATATTACAATAATCTGGTTTGCTCAGGATCAGGGATTGAACCATTAATCTCAAAATTCAGTTTTGAAAATGCCCATTTGGATGTTTTGACTAGTAAAATGTTCAAGTGCCATCGTTGGATATCTATGTTTTTTGAAAATGAGTCTCATAATCTCCTTTATTTGTTTCTGTGATCCTTTTCACTGAGTGACAGGTCTTCTGAATGACTTATTTCTGAGTGCTGAGCTAACCTATTCCCTTCAACTGAACTTTGTCCACAAGGGAATCTTTTCCTCACCAAACCTTCTCCTATAGTTAAGTGGGTTTGGTTTGTAGCTCAAACTCCTGAGTTCATTTCCTTAGATTCATAGTCAGGCAGAGAGGTGAGCAAAATCTCTGATTTTCCTACACACAGTTCACAAAAAGACAGTAACTTAAAACTCAAGGGAGAATTCACACTGGACATAACGAAAATCAAACCCTAAGACAGAGCAGTTAGGAAATGCATCTTGCATCTACCATGTATGTCCACCACTAAAACTACTTAAAATGCCTTAGGAGTTTCTGATTTTGGGTATATACTGTACAGTAGATTTAGGCAGAACCATTAGAGTTATCCCTGCAAGGGATACTATAGAAAACTATTTACACCTCCTCTGAGGCCAGGAGCATACTGGGTGACTGAGGGTTAAACCTCAAATACTGTGTGCAATTCTGGTTCCTGTATCTCAAAAAAGATATAGCGTAATTAGAAAAGGTACAGAGAAGGGCGATGAAAATGATAAAAAGGATGGGATAACTTCCCTATGAGGAAAGTCTAATGTGGTTAGGGTTCTTCAGCTTGGAGAAGAGACGGCTCAGGGGTGATATGATAGAGGTCTATAAAATGTTGAGTGGAATGGAAAGGGTAGATGAGAATCGCTTGTTCACTCTTTCCAAAAATACTAGGACTAGGGGGCATGTGATAAAGCTACCAAGCAGTAGATTTAGAGCAAACTGGAAAAAATATTTCTTCACACAATGTGCAATTAAACTCTGGAATTCATTGCCGGAGAATGTGGTGAAATCAATTAGCTTATCAGGGTTTAAAAAAGGTTTGGAGAATTTCCCAAAAGAGAAATCCATAGGCCATTATTGAGGTGGTTTGGGAAAATCCACTGCTTATTCCTAGGATAAGCAGCATAAAATCTGTTTTACTACTTGGGATCTAGCCAGGTACTTGGGACCTGGGTTGGCCACTGTTGGAAACAGGATGCTGAGCATGATGGACCTTCGGTTTGTCCCAGTTGTCCCGGTTTCTTATGTTGTTATGAGGGTTGTCAAAAAGATTCTTACAATACCTTTTTCTCTCATCTTTGTGGGCAGTAATCCAATACAAATACCAACTTTTATTATTCTGCGCTAAAGATTACGTAGCGTATAGGTGGGAACTTGAGAGCACAATAGGGAATTTATAGGCTATTCAGTTGTTTTTTGGAGAGATTCCTATGAAGGGAACAAAATTCTGCAACACACTCCAAATATGTCTTCTTTGCCAACAGGACAGTGCTAATATTAGACACATAAGTGTCTTAGAGTGTTTGTGGAAAGTGCCCGTTGAATATTCATCATGGATCCCTCATCAATGCCTGATGGGTTGGAATCTGATTTTCCAGGGAAGATTGCTAAAATAGCTAAACTAAACTGAAAGAAAAACATTGATGGAAGACATTGAAAATGCAACCAGATAACTTATTTAACTTTTTTCTTCCCTGTAGTTGCTGGCAAGAGCTGGTGTTCCACCTGGGGCAACAGACATTTCATGACTCTGGATAAAAACATGTACGAGTTCAGTGGAGTCTGCAACTATATTTTTAGTACAGTCTGTGGCAGCAGTCCACCAGACTTCAACATTCAGCTACAACGATTATCAAGTGGAAAAATCGATAGAATACGTATCGAAATCAACCAGTTCACTGGCATAGAGATTAGAAGAGGTGACATTAATATCACAGGTGTCGGGTGAGTGATGTTACATAGCAGTGTGTTTTCAGCATTTTTAGTCACTTTGGTCCAGATTCTTGAACCGACCCCAATTTTTTAGATGCCGGAGGGCGCCCAATCTCAGTTTAAAATGCTGTTCAAATGATGTTTTTAACTGAGTTTCAAGGCACCTAAATAATCGGCACCGGAATCGTGCCTATGTAGGCGCTTTAGGCCACCGAATGCCACTGTAGGTAGCCTAAGGTGCCTACATAGTCACGATTCACACAAAGATAGGTGTCGGAAATGTAGGCCTGGAAAACCCTAGTCTATATTTCCAGCACCTTTTCCCACAGGCGTATTTCTGTAAACTGCGCCCACGCAAGATTGACCTTTTTAGGCGGCCGCAGATATTGGGGTCGTTGTGTTCTGTTGGTGCTTTAAGTGTCATCGCTTTATGGGGAGATTCCACTGTCTTGGAGTCTGTTTTTTTCAGGCCTGCTTTCTGATGCTGTATGTTATGACTCCATTTTCTCCAGGATTAATACAGATACTGAACTATGGGATCCTTTTACTAAGCTGTGGTGAAAACTTGGCCTTAAAATACTCTTACGTAGTCTCTCCCTGCGCTAAGGCCATTTAAACTTTGGCCAAATAAAATCCAAATTTTCTGGGTTTTTCCATGGGCATTTTTTTTTTTTTAATTACCGTAGGAGTACTTACCAATATCTATAAGAACATAAGAACATAAGCAGTGCCTCTGCCGGGTCAGACTAGAGGTCCATCCCGCCCAGCAGTCCGCCCCCGCGGCGGCCCAACAGGTCATGACCTGCCTTAATCACCAGAAGGGGCCCCCTTGCCCCCTAGGTTTCTCATCGAAGTCCTATCTTGTAGGTTAGCATGGTAATGTAGATATGCTAACTGGTTGGCACAGAAATGCCCACTTTCTACTCCTGATGTGCCCCATCAAAAAAAAAAAATATTCGCTACTATGACCTACTGTCTAGAACTCTTTACCACACTATATTACGGCCGAACAAAACTTAGATAAATTCAAAGGAAATCTTATATCCTTCCTAATTAAAGACGCATATGAATGCTGATACGGTTCTGCTGATGCCTTGATCCTATTCTGATCTCCTTTACCTCCCTTCTGTTATTTACCTTTTATGTCCTCTCTACTTTCCTTTTGTTTCTTCGTCTGTCCAGATCATCCAGTATATATTTACTATGTTAAATGTTTCCCCCCTTTTTTTAAATTGTAAAACGCGTGGAGGGGCATAATTAAAAGATACGTCTAAGTCCGTTGTGGGTTTAAGTCGCTAGTTGCCCAAAGTCAGACATGGAAAAAAGTTCATTTTCGAAAAATACATCCAAAATATTTTTTTGAACATCGTCCAGACCGCTAAGTTGTCTATCTTTATGCCCCATTTTCAGCCAAAAATTTGTCCAAGTCAAAATCACCTAGAAAAGACCTTTTGGACTTGGGCGGGGTCAGCAAAGTGATGGACTGGACACCCAAACATTGCACCAGAGTAGTGGGGTACCTTACAGGGCACTGCTATGAACTTCACAAAAAGGGTGCCATATACATATCTCACCACAACCTTATAGGTCATGGTGAGCCCCCCCCCCCAAACACCCCCCAGAACTGACTAGACCCACTTGTCTACCACCCCAATAGCCCTTATGGCTGCAGGTGGCATCGATATGGTAGTAGAGTAGGGTTTTGGTTTTCCACCATGAATGTAGTGGTTAGACTGGCTTATGGGCCTGGGTCCTCCTCTCCATGGTTCACTAGCCCATCCCTCAGACCACTTAAGCCACCTCTGTGTAGCTCTACTAGGCTTTCCTATGCCAGGCTGCCAGGTGCTGATGTTCTGGAGGCAGATATGTAAAGTTGTTATTACGATTGTTATGGCAGTGGGGGAGGAGGGGGAGGGGGGGTCAGTGATCACTGGGGGAGTGTGTGGGGGTCTGTACTTTGTTCTTGCAGTGGTTATTTGGTCACTTTGGATACATTCTTGTGACTTAGACCTGGTTTTAGATGGCCTAAGTCACAACATCCAAGTTCCGTCTAGGCAGTGTTGTTAAACTTTTAGTTATACATGCAGTACAACTAAGTCTGTTTTAGATTATTTATTTTCAATTCTGTGGGGCCCCTTTACTAAGCAATAATAAGCACTTCTTAGACTTCAGTTTCCAGTTCAATTTCCTCAATGTTATCCTCATTGCCTTGTTTGTATAAATTTTCTGTATATTCTTTCCATCTCTTTTTATTGCTTTCTGGATCATTCAATATCATTCCAATAGCGTCTTTAAGCATCCCCAGTCAAGGTTGGAATTTCTGCTGCAATCTCTTAATATTCTGATACACTAATCTCGTTCTTCCATTTACATGTTCTGATTCAATTTTCTGATAAATATCCTTGAGATATTGTTCTTTGTCTTGCCGAACTTAATGTTGAAACACTCGGTTCATTTGTGATACTTTTTCTCTATCGACGGATAGTTTTGCTTGTCTTCTTTCTTCTGCTACTTTTCTGGTTTCTTCTGAGATCCAAGGTTATTTCTTGGCTTTTTTTCTTCTGGAGTATTTTGTTTTAGCTTCATCAGTAATTACAGTTTTGATGTCATTCCATAACTCTTCGGGCTCTCTATCTCCTTTATCAAGCAATGAGGATAACATTGGGGAAATTGTACTGGAAATGGAAGCCGGAAAAGAACCAGATATTTTAAAAGAAGAAGTCATAGCAATGATTAAAGCTTTATCAAAAAAAGTCACCTGGTATCGATGGTATTCCAATTGAATTAATAAAAGGCTCAGGAAGTGTTATCATGGCCCTCACTAGACTGTGTCAACAGATTTGGAAGGAAAATACATGGCCAACCAATTGGAAAGATCACTGTTCATACCTAAACCGAAGAAAGGTGACGCCAAGGACTGTAACAACTACAGAACAATTGCATTAGTTCCACACATGCCATCAAAATATTGCTGAAAATAATACAACAAAGGTTCCAATCATACGTTGAGCAAGTTCATGCTGATTTCAGAAAAGGTTGAGGAATGAGAAACATTATTGCCAATGCTAGATGGATATTGGAGAAGAACAAAGAATACCAAAAAACCCTATACTTTTGCTTCATCAACTACAGCAAAGCTTTTGACCGTGTAGATCACACTAAACTATGGAGAACTCTAGTGCAAGGCAGAAGGGATGGAGTCTGGCGTTGGCAGTTGAAGAGAAAGGCACAGATAGAAGGGACTGACCAGCTGAGTGGAGCTCGCGGGAGGTGGGGGAGGAGGAGATAAGTGGAGAGAGATAGTGAGGGACAGCTGAGTGAGTGCATTTGTAGGTCAGTAATAGTCCTTTTGCTAGGACAATCTGCTGGGTGATAATTTGTCCCCATACGTGGCTGCCAACATGTTTCTCGACTGCAAAATTGCAGTAGTAAATTGAGATTTGCTGCAAATGAAAGTACTATATAAATCAGATTATTATTTTTATTTTGAATTCTTACTACTGAGTACAGTGGAAATTAATAAATAGATAGACAGATATACAGCATGTATATTTTTTTTGTAACAGGATAGTGAAGGCACCATATAGCAAAAATGGAATTTCTATCCAGAAGTTTGGAGACTTGGATGGCCTGGTGGTAAAACAGAAAGGTATGGAGTTGATTGCGATGTGGAGCAAGGAGGATCATCTTAGGGTGAGTAACCAAGAAAAGGATGAGGTACTTCTCAGTGGCTAGCCCCTTGATTCTACAGTATATATAGCACCGACAGGATTGGAATTTAAATACAGATCCGAGATATGTGCACAACTTAACAAGGGAACTAGCACCAATGGGCCACTTAATTGGTGACTGATTACAGTTGCATGCGGCTATCCCCTGCGCACTATTCTATACCTTGGTGCCTAGTCAATTTCACATCCCATTGGGGATGGCTATAGGAGGGACATGAGCAGGTTATGGGCATTCTGAAAAGTTTGGTACCAAATCATAAAATATTGCCAATCTGCACTTAACTTTGGTACTGGACTTACACCTGCATATGTCCAGTGCCAAACATTAGGCAAGACCTGCATGCTATTCCAGTTTTCTATAAAGGTCGGACACCCTTTATAAAACAGGGGTTAATTTTGGCACCTAACTTTCAGCACTGTATATAGAATTTCCCCTTAAATGATTGCATGGCAATCGCATAGCGTGAGCCAGTCCTAGTTTTATCCCATTCAAGTGAAATTTTTCCAGGAAAAGCAGCACTAGATCACGGGTGTAATTGATTAAAACCAGGACTACTTGAGAGCATGTGAGAAGAAGTCTTGCGTGAAGGTTAATGTCTAGCTTGGAGGTTACATGGGATGGTCTATAGGGGAAGAGGAACAAAGTGGGGTGACCAAGTGTTTCTGTTCTTAAAAAATTGCAGGCTGATATTCAGTGATTTCACTGGGTAGGAAACCCTCCTGCCTGGTTAAATCACCTTTGCCTGTCTATGTACTGATATTCAGTGGTACTTAACCAAAAAGTGACACTGAAAATCATCAATAACTACCCCTGCAGTTCCGCGGGCAGAGTTTGGGTGGGACCTGGGCAGAGCCAGTACTTAACTGGTTAGCATTGATGTCACACTGCTAATTATTTAAGTAAATGGCTAAAGTTAGAACAAGAAAAAGGCTGTCCTAACTCTAGTTGCCAAGCTAATCAGACAATGATCTGAATATTAGCCGGTAATATGTCCAGTGAACTTCTGGGTAGTGGCCTCTGGGTTTCTAGTGCCCCTCTCCCGCTGTGATCCAGATCCCCCTACCTCCCATCCCTGATGACAGAAGGCATCATTCTGGTCCCTTACACTCTCTTAGGACCCCCTAGGCCTACCTTATAATTCTGGTGGTCTATGGAGTTCTACAGGCAAGGGTATTGGCCATTTGCTTTTACTTATTGTAGCATCTTTCTCAAAATGGCCACTAAAACCTCTAGTGGCAGCCATTTGGTACTCACTAGTACCCTATGGCTATTGCTAGAGGTCATGAAGGCCATTTTGAGAAAAGATCTACAATGGGCAAAAGCAAATGGACATTGCTCCTTGCCATAGACAACCAAGATATATATCTAAGGTAGGTCAGAGGGGCCCAGGAGAAAATTCTGGCATCAGGAGTAAAAGGGAGGAGTAATTAGATTGAGGGCAAGGGAGCAGGAAATCAGGGGGGGTGAGGGTATTTCAGTGTATGTAGGTCATGGCTGATATTCAGTCAGTACCCACGTAAACATTTTAGATGGGTTCTGGCAGATTTTTTTTTTTTTACTGTGTACTAGGCCTGTCCTTTAATTTTAATGGAGTTTCTTTTCTTGTAATTTATGTTTTAATTGTAAACCACTAAGAACTGTTGTAAGCTTTAGCATTATCAAAACTTAATAAATACGAGAACATATGCTGTGGTGGCCTGCACACACTCATATGGCCTGCAGAATTCATCGCCGGTGCCCGAACAGGTACAGCATTGAATATCCATGGCTAATTCTGCCCGAGTGGATCAGCATTTTAATATTGTATTTTTGTTCCGTTTAATCAAAACTGGATGCAAAATCTTCCTGCATTTAATTGGCCATAAACATATGCGTGTTGAATTTTTGTGGCATTTTTCAACACGCATTTGTGATCACGCACTATTTTTTTTGAGTGCTTTTTACATCATTTGTGATTTGACTCATTATAAGTTAATAAGGCTCCTGAGGCAGGCCCTCTGGACGAAACACAGCCCGTGTCAAGTCTTGATAATTTTACTTTCTTGGACACTAATAAATTGCTAATTTTTGGTGCTGATTTTTTAAATGTCATATACAGAATTCAGTTCATTGGAAGCAATTGTATAAATGGGGCTCAACAATACCTACCCCCAAAATATCTGTGCAAAGCGCTGTTCAACAAAAGGCTCATGCTCTTTATAGAAGAACATGTAGCACTGATTCCCATGCCTAACCTTAAGCCTCAGACTTACACCTGCTGAAACCTGATGCAAATGCTGGCGCACTGAAGCAATATGTTATACTTATGCACGCAATGTTTGGAAACACCCCGACACGCCCACGGCCAAGCCTTCTTTTGAGTTACACGCCAATAGAGTTTGGCACCATGCATGGGAAAATGTTAATGGGTGCCAATTAAGTTCAGTAATTTATTCTTAGCCCCCAATTCATTGATAGTTAAGGACTGGTTACTCGATTTGCACGTACACAGATTTACTGCCATCTGGGCGCCATTACAGAATACTAGCATAAGTTGGCATCTCTGCACCTGCATTTAGCCACGCCCACATGCACCATGTCAATAGCAGATGTTCATGCACATGCATAAATGTGACACTTGCAGTGTTTTGTATGATAGATGGGTATATAATGGTCCCACCCAAGCTCCTCCCCTGTGAATACCCAGTAGTATATGTCATTTGTAGAACAGCATTGAGCGTGCACCTAGCATTTTCGAACACAAGTGTTTACCTATTGCATAAGTTCTAGTATTCTATAATATATGCATGCAAATGACACTTAAATATACACGTTAGATAGATTGTGAGCCCACTGGGACAGAGAGGGAAAATGCTTGAGTACCTGATTGTAAAACCACTTAGATAATCTTGATAGGCGGTATATAAAAATCCTAATAAACTTGAATAATAAACTTGAAACACCAAGATCTAGAATGAGGGAGGAAAGAGGTTGCATCTATAAGGGGACCCATATTTTCACACTTTTCTCTCTAGAAATATAGTATACCAGGTCAACATATAACATGCATGAGCCCTTAACACCAGTCATATAGAAATGCTAATACCTAGACTGTGAAACCCACATGTAAATTACAGTATATACTTTTATAATTACATACATAAATGTGCATCCCATGTGAATGGCCACCTGCAAAGTATACACCATCAAATATTGGTGTGTGCCTATGTGTACACATACATGCATAAACGACTAAAACAATGGCATATACATACATTCTTGCTGTTTCAATCTCGGAGGGTTCTTATAGAATTACCCCATAATGGTAAAAGTTAAATGTCAGTATATAAGAACATAAGAACATAAGCAATGCCTCTGCTGGGTCAGACCTGAGGTCCATCATGCCCAGCAGTCCGCTCACGCAGCGGCCCAACAGATCCAGGACCTGTGCAGTAATCCTCTATCTATACCCCTCTATCCCCTTTTCCAGCAGGAAATTGTCCAATCCTTTCTTTAACCCCAGTACCGTACTCTGCCCTATTACGCTCTCTGGAAGCGCATTCCAGGTGTCCACCACACGTTGGGTAAAGAAGAACTTCCTAGCATTCATTTTGAATCTGTCCCCTTTCAACTTTTCCGAATGCCCTCTTGTTCTTTTATTATTCGAAAGTTTGAAGAATCTGTCCCTCTCTACTCTCTCTATGCCCTTCATGATCTTATAAGTCTCTATCATATCCCCTCTAAGTCTCCTCTTCTCCAGGGAAAAGAGACCCAGTTTCTCCAATCTCTCAGCGTATGATAATTGGTTATCATGCTAGCTGAAAATTGACCCTACAATGATTCTGTACAAAAAAAAATATTCTAGGACAGAAATGGGTCCCAGAACTATGGCTGCTTACCCAGATAGGTCTGTGGAAAGCAAAATATGAACCTATGAACACATGCACGCATTCAGTATCATACATTTGTTTTGATAGCTTTCCCTAAATCACTTAGGGACTCTTACTAAAATGCATTAACATCTGGTTTTAACATGCTTTAAAGCAGGATGTTAAGCTCAGATTTTGATTATATTTGATTTATTTGCTTGATATACTGCTAAATACAGTGGTACCTTGGAATCCAAACTTAATCCATTCCAGAACCATGTTTGAGTTCCAAAACGTTCGAGTTCCAAGACAATTTTCCCATTGAAAATAATAGAAACTGGATTAATCCGTTCCTTGGTCCCACAAACTCAGAGATAGCAAGATTGGTTCCCCCTGGCAAAGGCAGCAAGATCATCCCCCCCACCCCCCAGCATAGCCAACAAGATCGGGCTTCCGTAGGCATAGGCAGCAAGATCGGCAACGGCAACTGCAAGCGGTGCTCAACCCAAAGCTTCCCTCCCTGGCGGAAACAGGAAGCTGCGTCAGAGGGGAAGCTTTGGGCTGAGCAACGCTTGCAGTTCCCGTACGTTTGGATTCCAAAGCAGTGTTCGGATTCCGGGGCAAAATTTTATTTAAAAAGTTTGGATTCCAAGTTGTTCCAGTTCTGTGGCGTTCGGATTCCGAGGTACCACTGTATAACCATGTATTGAAGGGGTTCACACTTAAAATAGAATAAATATACCCTAACCTAATAATAAAAAATTATGATATACACAATTTTCTGCAAATAAACCAACATAAACAATTATTAGACTCAAACTAAAATGTCCTACAAGTTCATAATTTAAGCAGCAATTTCTTTTCCTCAATAGCCTGATCCCATCACTGACTCTATTACATCTCTCCAAAGCATCAAATTAGGGTTAAGACAACTCAAAGCGGACTCTAAATAACCAGGTTTTCATAGCTTTGTGATAAACTATGTAACTGGAAGTTACATGAAAATCAGATGGCAACCCATTCCAAAGATAATCCCCCCCCCTAAAATTCAGCCAGTGGTGGTCTGTGTCACCGGCTATTTTAGCCCCCAGTATTTAGGGCTGAGCTATGTCCAGGCACTGCCACTGAATATTGGGAGCTAAGTGTGGGAGGCAGGCTGCCAGGCTTGACCAATATTCAGCTGGGATTGCATAAGCGAATTGTATGGGATCAGGCTAAATATTGGGCCAAGTCCCACATAAGTTTTTTTTTAAATTGCAAACTCCCATGGAGCCTCTGATTCCCCAATCTCCCTTCCACAATGGCCCCTCCCACTCCCCGTGTCACACAATCTCCCCCCCCCCACCTAGACAGACCACCCTACCCCCTTGACAAAGTAGACCCTCCCAGGCCTACCCATATACCTAGTGGTCCAATGGATAGGTTGTTGGGAGCAGGAGGGCAGCCTTCTTGCTTCAGCCCCTTCTCCTGGTGCAACCTCTTATGACCACATTGTGAACCTTACAAAGGACACCAAGGTACTGGCCTTTAATCCAAAATGAGACAGGATGGTGGTATTTGAGGCCAGAACGTGACGCATACACATTTGGAATCCGTGTTTTATACCTGCACTTTTAATAAGTTTGGTTGGGCCAACTGGTTTCCTCGTTGCTTTTTTTCCTCCTGAGATTTTACCAATTATTGCTTTCTCATGGAAGTCTATCTGCCAGGGTCAAGAGGGTCATGTGAAAGATTTAGCATAAAATTCAGTGTCAGAGAGGCAAATAGTAGTGATGTCCTCAGACAGTACCATCGTGTGAGGCTGTCTCTTAGTCTAGTGCCTCAATGGTGGAATGCCCTACCACAATACATTAGAACAGAAAAAGACATTATTAAATTAAAAAAACTTTTGAAGTCATACTTATTTAATGATGCGTTTAATACTTGAAATCCTTAGATCTCTGAGAAATTTACTGCTTTATACTTGAAATTTCCTATTTTTCGGTGATGCTCATAATAATGTTATGGATTTTATAACCCTTTCCCTTTTGTTTTTACCTCTGTTTTTCTACCAACAACTTAAAATGTAACTTTATCCTTTTTCCCTCTCAAGTCATGTTTGTAAATATGTATTCATTTTGTTAAATGTTAGCCTGCTTTTATTAATTGTATTAGATTATGTACATCGCTTAGTAATTTTAATAGACGATCAATCAAATGCACTAATAAACTTGTAAACTTGTAGTGACTGTTTCTGGTTTTTGTTCCTTAACTTGCCTCAGGTTGCCATCGACAAGAAATACAAGAACATGACCTGTGGTCTCTGTGGTAATTTTAATGACCAGCCTATGGATGAGTTCACAGTGCAAGGTAAGGGTAGAATCAATACTCTTTATAGCACTAAGAGAAGAATTAAAGGAAAAGAAACCTGTAGGCTTCCACTTTGTAATGTAGTTAATGAAATAGCTCCACAAGCATAAAAACAGAGTGAGTTAGTCCTGGGTTGATGAAAATTGCTTTATTTTTGTTGGGCTATTCTTTTTCCCTGCTTTTATTTTTAGGATATTTTATTCTGTTGTGCCTTTTACACACCTATAGTACTAAATTTATTGTATTATCTTTTCCCTCTTCCTTCTCTTTATATAGGTAAATGTAAGTAATTATTTCTTTCATAGCTACTATAGTTAGATTGTGAGTTTGTTGGGACAGTGAGGGAAATTCAAAATACCTGATTAGATTTTTGGCCATTACTTAAGTCGATTTAATTGTGAAACTGCTGCAAATCCTTTGGGATATTTTGCAGTATATCAGACACCACGTTAAATTAAATTATCCATATTACATTACATTAGTGATTTTTATTCCGTCATTACCTTGCGGTTCAAGGCGGATTACAGAAGAGGATTTCTGGACATGTCCAGAGGTGTTACAGAGTAGAGTGGGTTGCCTCAGAGGCTTGAAATGTTTCATACAGGTTTAGTTGGTCTTCATGGATTTCTTTTCTGAAAGTTTTGTAGTCTGGGGTCGCGATTAGTAGATTAGAGAGTTGGTGGCCTAGTTTTGCTGCCTGTGTGGCTAGAAGGCCATCGTACAGTTTTTTCCATTTGATGTCTCTGATTGGAGGGTGTGTGAATGTTGTCTGGGTTCTCCTGTGTCTGGTTGTGGTAGTTTGGATTAGGCGGTTGTTCAAGCAGGCTGGGCTGTCACCATTTATGGATTTAAATAATAGACAGTAGAATTTAAATAGTATTCTTGCTTGAATTGGGAGCCAGTGTGAGTCGAGGTATACCTCGGTGATGTGGTCGTGTTTTCTTAGTGAATAGATTAGTCTCACGGCTGTGTTTTGTACTATTTGTAGTTGTTGTATCATTGTTGCGGGGCAGGGGAGATAGAGGATGTTGCAGTAGTCAAGGAGACCTAGGACAAGAGTTTTTAAGACTTTACGAAAAGAATCTGATTCTCTTATCTTTAGTGGAACGTCATTCCATATCTCCATTAGTTTGAAAATATAAGACTTACCTAATTTACCAAAGGATCTAATGTCCCTAGGAGAGGGAAATAAGAGTTTAAATTTTTGAGTACTTTTCAACAAGCCTAATCTACAAGTATTTCATAACGAAACCAGAGGTAAAAAGATACCAAACAAGATCTTGAAGACATTGAATGCATTGTAAACTATTTTGAGTGAATCACTTCATGAAAAGGTGGTTAGTACCGTGTTTCCTCAAAATTAAGCCCTAGTCACCGGCAGCAGCAGCAGCACTTCCCCCCTCCCCAAGCTCTCCCTCTCATCCAAACTGCGAGACCGAAATAAATACCTTATAACAAACCGGCAGTGTTGGCAGCAATCTAGACAGGCTGCTTTGCGGCCTTCTATCTTCCTCTGATGGCGTCATCAGCAACACAGCAGAGGAATGCCCGGGTAGTCTGTCTAGATTGCTGCCGGTTTGTTATAAGGCATTTATTTTGGTCTCGTGGTTTGGATGGGTTGGCGGGGTGGTGGTGCGTGTGCGGCTGAGGGGGGGGGGAAAGAAAGATGCTACATGGGGGGAAGGGAGGGATAGAAGCTGCAAGGGTTCTGCTGCACAAGGGGATGGGAGGGAGGGATAGAAAGATACTGCACAAGGTGAGGGGTGAGAGGGAAGAAAAGATGCACATGTGGGGGAGAGAAAGGAAATAGGAAGAATTGGGGTGAAAATAAGACCTAGTGCCTTTTTTGGGTCTAAAATTAATATAAGACATTGTCTTATTTTCGGGGAAACACGGTAAATCCCAATAAATAAAGAAATAGCTGTTTTCAGCTTAGGTAATTGCTGTAATTAAAAACAGCATATTTGCCCCGCAGACAATTCAACCACACTGATATTAATGAGTGCTCTTTATGAAATATGGAGTTTTACTTAGTAAATGCATGCAATATACAGTATTTTTAAAATGAAATGAAAGAAAATAAGAAATATACTTGAAATTTCCTATATCATGTCCGAGAAAAGCAGAACCCTAACCTGCTAACTAAATCTTCTTGCATCCATCTGCTGCAATCATATTTCTTTCCATTGAGAAACGCGTTTACAACTGTAGTAACTTTGTAACTCTCTATTCCAGGCGAAGTTCTTGAACCTTATAAATATGCTGCATTTCATCAGATGGATGACCCTGGTGACATCTGCCCAATGCAAATTGATACTATCACACCAGATCAGAGCAAAAAATACGTATGTAGCCCTTGGCGCCTTTTTCTGTGTCCTGCTCTGAACAGCTTATTTTAAAGTGGAGTAAAAACATGTTATTACCTTGCTGAAGTATGTGTGGACATTCGTAGCTACCTCGGATGGGAAACAGTAAAACTGATTATATAAAAGTTATTTTCTTTCCTCAGTTGCTGTTAAGTAATATGCTGCAATTGTGTCCATATTTAATGCAGAACAGATTTTCTGCTTAGTTCAGCTGACACGCTTTTTATGGTCTTGATGTATTTATTATACTTGGAATTCAAGCATCATAGTTGCAAGGCTAAGGATATTTGTCGCACATAATTATCTATTACAATACAGACCCCTGAGACAGGCCATACGGCCGAAACACGTACATGTCGTCTTGATTAAAATAAATTGAGCATCGCAGGTCATCTTTTCTGTCTTTCTTGTGATTAACTCCTCACACCCTTGTAACTTTGCACATGGAATAGCAAGACATTGTAAGACAGAGTTTTCCATGACCATGACTTATAAGATCATGAAGGGCATAGAGAAAGTAGAGAGGGACAGATTCTTCAAACTTTTGAATAATAAAAGAACAAGAGGGCATTCAGAAAAGTTGAAAGGGGACAGATTCAAAACGAATGCTAGGAAGTTCTTTACCCAACGTGTGGTGGACACCTGGAATGCGCTTCCAGAGAGCGTAATATTGCAGAATACGGTACTGGGGTTCAAGAAAGGATTGGACAATTTCCTGGTGGAAAAGGGGATAGAGGGGTATAGATAGATCATTATTGCACAGGTCCTGGACCTGTTGGGCCGCCGCCTGAGCGGCGATGGGCACGATGGACCTCAGGTCTGACCCAGCAGAGGCATTGCTTATGTTCTTAAATTGCCATATACTGAGCTTTAGTGCATGCAAATGTATTTCTTACATATACATTGAGACATCCTGAAATCCTGCCTGACTGTAGGGTCACCAGGACGAGTGTGGAGAAGTCTCTGCACAGATGACATTTGACTGCACCTATAGCAGAATATTCATGAGCGCGCATATCTTTCCGCTTCATTCAGGCTGCTGTCTGTGAATCATTGCTGAACCTGGTTTCCTCAAGCGTGGCGGTGCCCAAGAAGCCATATATCAGGCGGTGCCAGGAAGACATGGCAACATGCATCACACCTGGGGAGAGAAACTGCACCTGTTCCACGTTGTCGGAATACTCCAGACAATTATCTCTGCAGAAGGAAACCATCAACAACTGGCGGCAGAAAGACTTCTGTTGTAAGTGTAACTATCATGACAGGGATCTCCTGATTTGCTGAAGTATCTTCTTATCCTATTCAATTAGGATATATTTCAGCGATCCTGTTGCAGTTAGCGCTTAACTTCTGGGATAGGGCTTGGAACTCAATTGTCACTTCTTTTCAGAGGAGCAGAGATGTTCAACTCCAGGCCCTCCCTTGCAAGTACCCTGCATGAAAGAGGAGCGGAGGGTTTGAGTCTCACTTTACTCCTTAATCCAGCCCCTTTCCTTGTGTTGTTTCTGCCCCTGGCTCTCCCACCCCTCCTCCAGTTTCACAGTTCTGGTTACAGTCACCAAGCAGAGTCAACAGAGGTGCACTGAAGTGGCAGTTCTCATTCAATGTTGGTGAAGGATATATGGATAATGTTAGCTCTTCTCAGAGGCAGAGCCATCCATTTTGGGCTCATGCCTACCCAGCAGCGGTGCACCCTTGTTGAAGCAGGTGTGGATCCCCAAGACCCACCAGCTGAATATATCCTTCCAAGGCACCCAGAACTCTCTTCTGCCAAGTTCAGCAGTCAATGGCAGATTCCTGAGGCTACCAACACTGGGCACCCTTTGCAGGCTCCATTTTCATGCATGCTTACCTTCATGTGAGGATTGAGCACACAAAAGATGCCAGCAACGACAGCTTAGGAGTATTGCCACTGACTGCCGAGCTTGGTAGAAAGGAATTCTAGCACCAAACTGGCTATGTTTAGCAGTTAAAATAGACCACACAAATAGTAAGCCTAGGCCTATCGTTAATTGCTAAGTACTTTATTGGTTATCCCTGAATTCTATAAAAACTGTTGAACATTGCACACACAATTTAATCGAATAATGAGCCAATTAGAGGCAATAATTGGGATCTTAAGCAATTACTGGTACTAATTTGATTTAATTAAACTAAATGCATGTATCCTGCACCTATATTTCACCATGATTCCAGAAAGGGTGTGCAGCCTTGAGAGAGTCCTGGGCAGATCAGAGGCATTTCTGCACGCAGTTATAGAATAAGAGGGATCCATGTTTAATTAGGCATGAAGATTAATGGTAGTACAGTAAGAACGTGAGATTTAAGTTCACAACTTTACACATACAGAAAGTCCCCCAGGTGAAGCACCCATGCATGAGAAACTCTCTAACCTCCTACTTGTCCTGTTTGTTTGATTAGATAGTCCCTACTCAATAGAGCTTTACAGTCTTGAATGTTTTAAGTACAGCACTGTGTACGTCTAGCAGCGCTATAGAAAAGATTTACTGTCCTGACCTCTCACTTTGGCTCTGAGGATTGTCAGCGGCTTGAACTCATTGAGCCTGTACTTTATAATATTAACAAACTGGACTCTGTGTTCTTTAAGTAAAACTTCTTTAGTACAAACTTAAAAACAAAGAAAGAAAGAAATTTGCTGTTCAGTTGCTCTTAAGGTTTCTTGCCTTCTACAAAGTCCACACTCTACCACCACATTCCAGAGGTAGAAATGGCCAGGAGTGTATCCCACATACTTTTTGAAGGACAATGTTGTCCCTCAGAACTTAGCCCACTAAGCTGAATTTAGACTAGCAGATTCAAAGGTAAAAACCAAATGGGGCACAATACTTTCTCTATGGACTCTAAGCAGAACAGAAAACTGAGGAAATCCTTTTCAATCTTTTAATGACAGCAGAACCTCAAGTGTTCACATCCAACTGAAAACGGAATATATCTAATCAGGAAGACTAAAAATGGACTATCGCTGGTTCAAAATGTCATACTTTTTTTACTCTAATCCTTTTATAAATTTTTAAGATTAGCAAATACTAATTTGAGTGGCTGGTTTTGAATAAATACTGAAAACTATCAGATATTGCACCTAGAAAAATACATGTATATATACACACACAATAGCGAATAAGCAGCCAATTTAGTAAGCCAAATGTATTTAGCTTTAGATCCGGAGACCAGGGCGACTTGTAGCTGTATTAGATGGTAAATACAGAAAAACGCTCAGCTTTACTTTGATCTTTTTAGAAGGTTTTTTTGGTCTTTGGACTTTATTTTTGGAGGTTTTCTCCGAACAGAACACACAACAAAAGCAGGCAACAAGGAGGAAGCATCAACCCACCAAGCATATAGCAAGGCACATTGGGAAAACGTCTGGGCACAGTCTGTCCGGATGAAGATTAATACAACCAAAACCAAATTATTATGGTTAGGCCCAAAATTGGATTGTCTTCCTCTTTCTGTAGCCTCTCTACAGATTGAGTTTTCTGCTAAGGTTTTGGGAGTTCTCCTTGGCTTCTCTCTCTCTTTTAAGGATCAAATCAACTCTGTGGTCAAAAAATGCTTGTTTAACCTGCGTTTATTGAGGAAGGTTAGACATCTCTTTCATCATTGACATTTTTCCATATTAGTTCAGTCAATTATATTATCTCGTCTCGATTATTGCAATATTATCTACCTCAGTATCACAAAAACTTGTCTTCATAGATTGCAACTGATTCAAAATACTGCTGCGAAATTTATCTTTGGGAAATGTAAATTTGATCATGTGACTCCGTTGCTGCAGCATCTTCATTGGCTCCTGGTTTATTTTAGAGTTCAATTCAAATGTGCTTGTGTTGTTTTTTTAATCCTATATGGCATCTTTACTCCTCTCCTTCCTTTATCTTGGAACATTTACAGATTTTCCTTTGGAAGAGGTAATCAACAATTTAAATTATCTCTTCCTTCCAAGAAAGGGATAAAAGGAGTCAAGATCTAAACTCAATCTTTGATTTTTAAGCTTTCTCAACTTTCCAGATTTCCACCACTCTCTGGGTGAAGAAGAACTTCCTTACGTTTGTACGGAATCTATCCCCTTTCAACTTTAGAGAGTGCCCTCTCGTTCTCCCTACCTTGGAGAGGGTGAACAACCTGTCCTTATCTACTAAGTCTATTCCCTTCAGTACCTCGAATGTTTCGATCATGTCCCCTCTCAGCCTCCTTTTTTCAAGGGCGAAGAGGCCCAGTTTCTCTAATCTTTCGCTGTACGGCAGCTCCTCCAACCTCTTAACCATTTTAGTCGCTCTTCTCTGGATCCTTTCGAGTAGTACTGTGTCCTTCTTCATGTACGGCGACCAGTGCTGGACGCAGTATTCCAGGTGGGAGCGTACCATGACCTCATATTAAGGGAAATGAATAATGTAAACGACTAAAGATTCACTTTTACAATGTTAAGATGATGGTTCACTGGAACTAGTCTAGCAAATGCTTGCAGAGACCCTATAGCAGTGCATATCAATCTTTCTGTGGCCATGATCCCATTTATGTAGCCACAGAAAGTACACAATCCCCCCAGACCAATGATGTCATTATGGCGCACCTGCCCATGTCTTGACCTCAAATGCAGGTTTGTGACCCAAGTTTGGGAAACCCTGCCCTATAATCAGAACTGTTAAAACCAGATGTAGACTCTTTACAGAGCACTCGAAAGCACTCTGACAACTTAATATACCCCGTACTGGCATTTAGTTAGGTAATTTAGTGCTGTTCCTTTGTTTTGAGACAGGTCATTCCGACTGGAACAAGCTTTTCAAAGCAATATGACTAGAATATTCTGTTTGAAGTCTCACACAGTTTTATTTATTGGGCATATAGTCCATGCCAGCCAAACAAGTATTTCCTGTCAAACTCTGCATACAAAATGGTTAAACCTACTGAAGTGGCCATATATTGCTTTTTTATCTATTACTGCATGGATTGCTATCCAAAGAAAACCACAATGAATTAGATGAGTCAAACTCATTGCAGATCCACCTCTCTCCACATCAGAATGTGTTGTAAATCAGTGGCTCTCAAATCTGTCCTGATTTATAATGACTTTCTATCACTCGGTGCAACTGCACCTCTAATATTGTTTGCAGTTCTGGTCACCGTATCTCAAAAAAGATACAGCAGAATTAGAAGAGGCGTAGAGTAGGGCAATGGAAATCATAAAGGGGATGGGACGACTTCCCTATGAGGAAAGGCTACAGAGGCTAGGGCTCTTCAGCTTGGAGAAAAGATGGCAGAGGGAAGATATGGTTAAGGGACTGGAGGAGTTGCGGTACAATGAGAGGCTAGAGAAACTGGGCCTCTTCTCCTTTACATTCTGGCCCAAATTCTCTATTCTGCAATGATATTGGCAGCTGCCTAAAAGGAGACTGTTGATTTTGTGCCATTCATGTGATGGTGCCCTATAGAGAATCACGCCTCTGCAAAAGAGAGTTTTCCAGGCCTAAATTTCCAATGCATATCTTTGTCGTGAATTGCGCCTATGTAGATGCTTTAGGCTGCCTAACGCCACTTCCGTTGTTAGCCATGCCCATAGTGGCATTCAACAGCCTAAAGCGCCTATGTAGGTGCGATTCCTGAATGTATTATTTAGGCAAAGAAAAGAGAGAAGGCGGCCAGGTGGTATTCAATATCTTTATTCTATGAAGACTTGACTATGTGGTTCGGCCTGAAGGCCTGCCTCAGGAGTCTATAAAATGATTTAAAAACAATGTATTACAATATATAACAATGACATTTATAAACAAGAGATGAAGCTCATATTGATCCATTTCACTGAAGACGGTAAAATCAAAAACAAGCATAGGATAAAAGCATGGGGGAGACAACCCCATATGTTCATAAATATACATCTAGAACATGTAAATATGAGCCTGTAGTGACCATACATACAAGACGTATACATTTTAAAATAAATAAAACCAATATACTCACGGGAATAACATGGCAATTAATGAAGGCATGTATTATTTTCTAGACCTATTTCAATCACATCCAAGTTTTAAAAAGATGCTCTGAATGGCCAACTGACCACTGGATGGATTATAGATCCATTAGGTTTTAGTCTGTTCCTGGAGGACTCGGAGTACAAAATAAAGGAGTTATGGTAGGAATTGTAGCTGAAGCCCTCTGCACTGACAATTAGGCTACCCCTCTGATCTCCAGGGATGTCTGTGTGGCCATTTTTCTCAAAATGATGCCAGACAGACATTCAAATGCCTGTTTTTTTATGTTTATAACTTGGATGTGTCAGTTTGGAAAATGGCTCTTCTTTGTAGACGTCGTCTGTGCAAATACATCCGTCTTAGTGGCCATTTTTGAAACAGAAACCTAAGATGAATAGCTTTTATGGGGGACCATAAAGAGCTAAACGTCCCAGTGCTGACTTGGATGTTTTTTTCAAAAGTGGCCACCAAGTCCCAGCCTTTGAAAATGAGAGATGATCTGACCTACACATAAAGCCCATCCAAAATTTTTAACCTGCTAGGGATGACATGATGATTCTGGTTTGCATTATTTTGCTAAATACATCACAAATTTAAAATAAACCTACTGAATAGTCACTCGCTTGTATTTTTTAATAGTCAGTCCCACAGCTGCCATTTGCTCCTGGATGCTGTGGGATTGACCTGGCTGCGCTGGCCTCATAACACGCACTCACATTCTCACCTCCATAAGGCTTTTTAAAATCTGTTCATGTTTCTTTATGGATTTCAGCCCCTGAAAAATGTCCTGGAAACCAGGTCTACAATGAGTGTCAATCCCCCTGCATTGCCACCTGCACCAATCCACAGTATACCTGCAACAGTTTCTGTGTCTACGGCTGCTTCTGTTCCCCAGGTAAAGTGCCATTTTCAGACTTTAGCATCTGCCTTGTATTACCTGTGGTTGAAAATTCCTTGGGGGTCAGTATTCATTTGGCAACACTATCACGCGTTTTGATGATTAACTTCAATGCTAGGCCACGTGCAGACAAGGACACTCGGTAACCCGAAATGTTTATTTGGCCAAAAGATCTGGCCATTATGGTTAGGAACCAGGAAGAAGGGGTGAACATAGATAATGCTACTTGTTTCTATGGGCTACAAGAAGGGAGGCAGAAAATACGGCATAGATGAAACAATACACTGAATGTCTGTTATCCTATGCAGATGACATCTTCCTCTTCATCCCACTCTACAAGGATGATAAGGATCTCCCTAAAATAGTTTTCAAACACATAGGATATAATCTACTAAAGTTAAACACCGCAAAAAACAAATTACTCGGGGTCTTTCAAGTTTGTTTAAATTTTCTTATACCACCCAATCAACCTTCTAGGCGGTGTACAAATTCATAAAAACATAAAACATACTTTAGCTAAAATACAAGTTTAAGCTGACAAAGCATCACCAAACGGTAACAATAACTTTCGAAGACTTTTAAAAACAAAGACAAACAGGAACAAAAGGTAAAAAGGCAAGAACTACAATAGTCAAAGTAAAAGAGAACAATTAGGGAAAAAAACAATAGGAGGGGTTGCTATAAACAATGTTGAACTCAATTGCCCTTAAAAGGACAGTAAGGTCTCGAAGGCATCAAAAAAGAGAAATGTCTTTAGCTTCGTCTTAAAATTATTAAGAATTGATTCTTCGTGTAAGTAATTTGGGATACTATTCCAGAGAGAAGGGGCGGTGACAGAGAATATAGTAGACCTCATTGAAAAATGATCTGTCCCTACAAGCCCGACTTTGCCCTCTAGTGTTTCACTAAAAGTTGAGAAGACATCCAGAGTACTTGGAATCCTGTTAGATTTCTATGGACCCCAAATCTCCAATCGCTGGAAAAAAAAATTTGTACTTTTTTAAAACAATTGAGACTTATTTAAATTTCTCCAGAATTCTACTGTTCAACGTCTCCCCCTTCTGCTTCTATTCCTTTCTCTCCTCTCTTCTACCTTCCAAAGTATTTAGATCAATGCTGTCTTGTAAAAATGTTTATTTTATTTTTATTTTTCCTCTAACTCTACTTTTCACTTCTCTATTACCCTCCAGGTACTTTAGTTAGATTGTGAGCCTTCGGGACAGTAAGGGAATTTTTCAAGTACCTTTCTTATTTCTAATCTTAATGTATATTTTCTGTAAACCGCTTAGAACCTAACGGATGTAGCGGTATATAAGAAATAAATTACATTACATTATCAAACCTTACTTTTACAATAATTTTGCAATTCTGGTCCAAATGCTGGTCTTAAATCAACTAGATTACTGTAACTCCCTCTATGCAGGCATAACTTCTACTCAATTGAATAAGCTTCAAAAGATTCACAGCACTGCAAACAGGTTGGTCTGTTGTTTAAGGAAATATGAGCACGTCTCCGAGGACTACTGCAGGCTTCATTCGCTTCCTGTAAATGTTCAAATCCTGTTTAAGCTTTCCCATGCTCTGAACGCCAACTCGCCAGAACAGATAGTCAACATGCTTTCCACGTCCCACTTCTCCTCATCAAGGATTAACAACACCCTACAACTGATTGTCCCCCCTCATCTAAGCGAGTGAAATAGAAATGAATATTCAACACCCTCTTCACGTTTGCAGCTACCAGAACCTGGAATGACCTTCCAGCACCCTTAAGAACAGAATTTAATTACTTCACCTGTAAAAAGCTTCTTAAATCGCATCTATCTGTTCAGTAACGTCGCTTCTTGGAGTTTTTCTCTCCTGTCATGTTTTTTATTGAATTATTGTAGTATTATTCCTTCATCTATGACTGTTATGTACGATGATAATTATTTCTTCATTCCTTTTCACAGGTACTGCAGTTAGATTGTGAGTCCATTGGGACAGAGAGGGAAATTACTTAAAAGTTACCTGATTCGATTTTTTGGCAAAGCTAGTGTGATGATTTACAAGTTTCAAGTGTATTACGTTTTTGATACACTGCTTATAAGTGAAAATCTAAACTCTGCATTAAATTAAAGAGGTTTACAAACTGTGATAGATTTTTCCATTTATTGAATTTTGACCTGTTCTTTTAGGAACTGTTCTGAATGATTTGTCTGGATCACAGAACTGCATTCCTGTACATGAGTGCCCGTGCAAGATCAATAAGGACATCTACAAACCTGGCTCTGTACTAAAAACCCAGTGTAGCATCTGGTAAGAGGCTTTATTTCACCTGTTTGGAATGCTTGACTCCTACATGTAGTACCAGAAAAATACTGCTAGGGGTCAGAGTTGCTTTTTTGGACCTTGGATCTGATGGGGCAAGAGTATTAAGAGATCTCTCCTGCCCTCATTAGAAATCAATAAGACCCCAATAAGTGCCAGGGGTCCAGGGAATAGGAAGTTATGTCTTTTGTTGGAAGAAACCTAGAGGGTGGGGGTCTTAAGATGTTATCAAGGGAGTCTGAGGGACATTGGAGGAGGATTTGATTGATGTTGGGGATCCACAGGTTAAGGGATGAGTTTGAAGAATGCCAGAGGTCTGGTGAGGGGAAGTTGGTTTGATGGATATCAGGACAGTTCAGGAAAGGTGGGGGATACCATTGACTTTTGCTCTTACTCTTGATATAGACCTGTTGATCGAAACTTGGAGCTGGCAATTGTGTGAGCCTTAACGCAGCAAGAGCAGATATTGGATATTTTTAATATAGACCTGGCTTCCTATTGTGAAAATAGAAATAAACATGTATTGGGAAGCATGCCCAAACCATGCTCCTTTCCAATCCCAGTGTCCTGGGGGCATTCATCTTCAAAAAGATATTTTTTTTAAAAATGGAGTCGGTCCAGAGGAAGGCTACTAAAATGGTGCATGGTCCTCGTCCTAAGGTGTATGGGGACAGAGTTAAAGATCTCAATCTGTATACTTTGGAGGAAAGGCAGGAGAGGGGAGATATGATAGAGACATTTAAACACCTACATAATGTAAATGCACATGAGTTGAGTTTCTTTAATTTGAAAGGAAACTCTGCAACGAGAGGGCATAGGATGAAGTTAAGAGGTGTTTTAGAGTACCCACCATAAAGATATTATAGCATATGAGTTTCAGGCCTCTTAAGACATACAGTAAATTGCACATGAAGGCCCTGATACTATAAAGGGCGCCTAAGTCATGCCTAAAGTTAGGCGTGCTTTAGGCATCCAATCTAAGTAGTTAATGAGCCAATTAAGGGTCTTAAGAAGTGATAATTGGTACTTAGGCGTCCAAAGGACATAGACACCACTTTGTAGACACAGCCACAATTTCATGGATGCCCATATTTAAAACTCACACCTAATTCAATAGGCGTGAGTGTGGAATGGGCGTGGTTTGGGCAATGACTCAATATGGGCATCCTTTGATTCATTTATATAATACTGAGCGACCTAGGGCATCCGTATGATGCCTATATTGTAGGTGAATGAAAACCAGGGGCACCTCAAAACAGATATATTGCATGCAAAACCTTCTATTTTTGTGGACAAACAGCAATGTTATTTGCAATTAGAGGAAAAGATCCATTATCTGAAGCATAGCACATGAAAAGCTTTAGTTTTCTTGCTAAAAAGCTACCCTTTTTTTCTGACTAAACAGTGCTCCAATGAGCTGATTCTTGAAAGCAAAGAAAGCACATGACAAAAAGATATAGATTGCATACATAACTTCATTTGCAAAAGCTTCAAAACAGAAAAAAACAGATACAGACCTTAGCATGGCTTCTACTTCATTGCAAATGGAAGTTTGCAGCTGCACAATGGTGACCTCATTGTGAGATCATCAAGGTGCAACTGCAAGGTAGAATGCCACAATTAAAATATATGCTGAGGAGCTGGTTGGGATTTGAACTTATGATCTCTGGAAGACGAGCACAGCGCTTTTACTTATTGAGCTATAGCAGCTTCTAGACAGGTGTCTCTGACTGCCCTGTGATATGATAGCTTAGCAGATCGCATTAAGGACATCCAAACTGTGCCTAAGTTCCATCCATAGAACTCAGGTCTATCTGAAGCCTAAACTTTGCTCAAAAGTAGACTTCCTTACAATGCCTATAAGACCCAGTTTTACAATTGTTACGCAGCTTGCTAGCTCACTCTGTAACACACTGGTTAAACCTATACCCTTCAATCCTAATGTTGCTGGTTAGAATCCCAGTCACTCTGTCTGATGGAAGAGAAATAAATAAAAGCATTAAACAGATCCAACTCCTAGTATTACAATTATAATGAAAAACAGCATAAAATCACCATTCTAATAACATAATAATAAAATATAACATTAAGGATGTCTAAATCTCACCTAAAACCTGATTCTCTAAAGGACGCCAAAACAGTGCTGAACTCTGCTAAGCGTGATTCTACAAAGGACGCCTAACTTTAGATGCATTTGGCAGAATCAGGGCCAAAATCATCACCACAATTTCAAAGCTACACCAGTATCTGAAAAAGAATCAAAGTAAACAAGCCAGAGGAAAACGGCAACTCAAATTAAGCATCAGAGGAAGAGAATAGTTTCGATATTTTGCAGAAGAATACAAGACTACATGTAAATATGTTTTGTAGTTTTAGAATTGGACATCTTCTGACCAAGTAATTTAAGGAGTCTATCGCTTTTTTACATTACATTAGTGATTTTATTCCGCCATTACTTTGTGGTTCAAGGCGGATTACAGAAGAGGATTTCTGGACATGTCCAGAGGTGTTACTGCCAGAGATATGACCTCTTGATGTAGGCAATTAACCATAACAGCGTTGGGTTCTTTAATAAATTCTGTTTCTTCCAGTTTGAAGCTCACCATAGTCTATTCCTTGACTCTGAGAAGGAACTGACCATATCATACTGATGTTGGCACTTCTTTGTTTTGATTACATGAAAACCACTGAAAGTTAAAATTGATTCTAATATCAGCAGCTGAAGGGAATTTTTCCCCCCATTGTGATAGAGGTAACAGCTTAGTGCTAATGGCTGTTCTCGTTTTCCCTCTCTTCCAGCAACTGTGTAATGGGTCAGTGGAATTGCAAAGATCGAGTGTGTCCAGGAAAATGCTCAGTTGAAGGGGGATCGCATGTCACCAGTTTTGATTCCAGCATGTTTCGCTTTCATGGGGTCTGTGCCTACGTCCTTCTCAAAGTAAGCTACCAACACATTGTAACGGTGTTGTCCACGAGCTCTAGCCTAGAACTTGCAGTTAAATAATCTCAACCATTCCTCCGTCTTTAAGTTCTTTTGAAATTAAAATATTGCTATCCTAGAATCAGTCACGTAGAGGCCGCCTTGGAATCAATTCCTGCATCAGGTCATCAATCCCCAGGCTGGCTAAGACAGAGATAACATTCACGTCCTCTGATTGTGGAAGGGGAAGGAGTAATTTGGTTACATTAGCATACTGTTTTGCCTATTCTTTGATTTTTATATCATAAAAAGCTACATGGAACAGCTTAATAGTTTCTAAGGCTGATCCTCTGCTAATACAGCCTTTTAATCCTGTGGTGAGTCCTAGAGAATCATGAAAAACATTTGTGCAGTATCATTAATATTCAGCAACAGGAAATTTGACCGTGTTTTTCCTGTGTATCCTCTAAACAGAACGATGAGCTGCCAGGAAATGTGACCATTGTGGGTACGTTTGTAAAATGTGGCACTTCTGAAACAGAGACATGTCTGAGTACTATCATCTATACACAGTTCCAGGTAAGAGGTCAAGCACTCAATGCTCATCGTGTTTTTATAATGCAATACTAATCATTTACTCTTTTCCTGCAGCAAAGTTGATATCAAATGCTATCTCTAACTCTTTATTAATTGCCGATTATGTCAAAAGAACTTCAAAATGGGGAACCAGGTTCACAAACTGATGAAATGAAAAAATAATAATAATATGCATGAACTGGTCAGCATTAACTTGCTGTACTCCCTTTCATATCAATAACTTTCCATTTATATATCATGTTATATTTTGTTTTGAAAGTTATATGCTCAGAGATCTGGAGGTTGGTTTGGGGGGGGATGACCCCAAAATTAAGCCTCACCACCCAGTCGTCACATAGAACAATTTTGCTTTGCTTTATTTTATGAATCCCAACAGACTTATATCTTCAAATCTTTCTACACAAAACTTATCTGAAATCTGCTTCAGGGTCCCAACATGGAGGATAAGAGTGTTATCTACTGAAACAGAGAACAGAGGAAGGGAGAGGCAGGTTTAGGAGGAAAGATAAGGAGTCCAGGCTTGGCCATGTTTCATTTTAGATGGCAGCGAGACAGGTAGCAATTTTAGAAAGAACAGAAGCTAGTAGAAGGTATGGAGAACTTGAGCTACAAGGATCGCCTCAGAAAACTGGGATTATTCACCCTTGAGAAGAGAAGACTGAGAAGGGATCTGATAGAGACTTTTAAATTGCTAAAAGGAATCGACAAAATGGAGCAAGCTCACTCACCAGCAGGGGGAAAGGATGGAGAGCAAGAAATAGCCTTATTCACATTGGCGAATTTGACCCAGACTCGGACCAGAGGTCATGGACTGAAGCTGAGAGGGGACATGGCCAGGACAAATGTCAGAAAGTTCTGCTTCACACAGCGAGTAGTGAACGCCTGGAACTCTCTCCCGAAAGAGCTGGTGGAGGAAACCACCATTCTAGGATTTAAGGGAAAATTGGACGCACATCTTCTTGCAGGACACATTGAGGGATACGAGTGACTAATGTATGCGTCAGGGTACGCCTGGCTGAGCCTCCGCGTGTGCGGATCACCGGACTGGATGGACCCCAGGTCTGATCCGGTGCAGGCATTTCTTATGTTCTTATCAGAATTCTTTTTTTTTTTTCATTTTTCATTCATTCAATTTTCTGTACCGTTCTCCCAGGAGAGCTCAGAACGGTTTACACTAATTTATTCAGGTACTCAAGCATTTTCCCCTATCTGTCCTGGCAGGCTCACAATCTGTCTAATGTACCTGGGGCAATGGGGGGGGGGGGGGAGGGATTAAGTGACTTGCCCAGGGTCACAAGGAGCAGCGTGGGTTTGAACCCACAACCTCAGAGATGTCCAGGTCAGGGCATCTCAAATTGAAATGGATCTGATGACAAAGAGCCTTTTGTACAAATACACTGACATGTATGTGCCAGATACTTGTAGCCACAACACCCATTTTACAATTGTCAATGTCCACAATATCAGTGGAGGCAACTTGGCACAGAAATGCACACTATGGGACTGATTCTCAGAAACATGTGTCCCAATGGCAGGCGGTGGTAGGCAACCAATCAGGATGCATAGGTTTTTAGGCATTATTCTAAATTGGCATAAATGTTGTACTAGCCCAGCACACAGGAAGAACAGAGTCAATTAATTTAATTGCTTGTGGAGCACTGCAAAGTAATTTATCCTTACAGCCTTGCACCTGTCACTAAACAGCAGATAATTATTTGATTTATAAGCAATGGCATCCATCCAACTGGGAAGGTTTGATGAGATATTTGTTTCTAAAAAAACATCTAGAGACCAGCTTAATAATAAATCCAGAGTGGCATTCCATAAAGCTAGGAAAGTTACCCCCTCCTCCGTCCTCCTTTTTCACCTTAAGTTTTCTTAAGAGCAATGGATGCAGGCTTATTATTCCAAAGAAAAGACACAAGTAACCTCGCCACTTCTCCATAGAACTTTAAATTAAAATAAATTGGTAGCATACTCAGTATATAGTTAATTTTTGGTGCAATCATCATTTTAATTGTGCCTAATCTTCCCCACCATGATAATCTTAACGGTGTCCATTGTTTAGTTAAATCTTTAACTAACTGTAATAAATGCTCCTCATTCATCTATATGGTTTCATCAATTGAGGGATGCATGTTTGTTTGTTTTTTTAAAAAACTCTCTGAGTCAGGAGATGCATAGTGTGTCTAAGTAGAAGCGTAGCAGGGTGTGGGCAAGGCTTCGCCTGGAAATGACCTTAAGCAGGCTTAAGCATAGGAGTCGGAACAAGGGAGGCCACAAGGGCCATGGCCTCCCCCAAAATTGGAACTGCCCCAGCCCCCTTCCCTCCCTCCCTCCCTCCTGTCAGACTCTTCACCCGTAGAATTGGGTTTTTCAATGAGTACTGTCAGGCTCTGTCTTCACTAACGGAAAAGCGTTTCTTTTGCCGCTGAGCTGAAGAGGAGGCATGCGCTTTGGCGCGCCTGCTCGGCACTGAGCAGCTTCTTGATTAATGCTAAAGATGGATGTATGGCAGAAAGTGAAGGAGAGAAAAGCAGCAAATGGATAAGGTGGCCCTGGATGCACAGTTAAGAGCACAGACAGAAGGAAGTGCAGCCAGAGACTGGGAAAGATGGTTTGAAAACCAAAATCACCAATTTAGTGATTGAATTGTGCCAGTTTTGAGAAATCACATCTGCAGTCTATATTTTGCACTGTTCAGGAAGAAATCTGACTGTAGGCAACTGTCTAACCAGCCAGTCGGGATGCACATTTTCTAAAAAAAAGGCAAAAAACCCGAGGCAGGCCACCTACACTGTAGGGATCTTGCGTGGGTACAGAGAGGCACCTAGGGACACTTAAGCTCGCCTAAGGCTGGGAGTGGCATGGATTCACCCAGAAGTGGCCTTGGAAGAGTTAAAGCGGCCCTAGGCATCTCCCTAGGGCTGCGATAAGTGCCTGAAATATAGGCCATTGAAATGCTGACTTCCATTTCAAATAGACGCGGCCACTAAACTGATCGCGGCAAGGAAATCTCCCTGTCACGATAAGCTGAGCGGCCGTAGCAGGGAACCCCCAAACCCTATTGCAAGTAGGCCGGCAAGAGGGATACCTATTCCCTGCAGCCAGCAGGCCTGCTGTTCAGAATGGTGGATCTTCCCCTTAGGGATCTAGCCAATTGGAGTCTTAGGCCACTCTCAGTGCATCCCTATGGGAGAGGCCTTAGGCACCTGAGCCAATCAGGGCCTTAGGAGCCTCCCTGGTGCATCCCAGGATGCAACGGGAAGGGGAAAGCCCACCATTTTGAAGAGGTAGCCCTGCCAGCCAGAGGGAGTAGGCATCCCTCCGGCCGGCCTTGCTGAAAAAGGTACAGAGTGTGGGGATTGGGGAGTCGTGTTCAAGCGGGGTGCCTACAAGAGGGAGTAGGCATCCTTCCTGCTGGGGATTGTTTCAGGGGTGACAGCAGGAGAGATTAGGCATCCCTCCTGCTGAGGTTGTTTGCAGGGGCGGGGCTTACCTGCTGCAGCCGCTGAGCTGATCGCAGCAGGAGAATTCCCTGGCCGCGATCAGCTCAGCGGCAACACGATTCTCTAACCGACGCTTGTGACAAGGGCGCCGGTTACAGAATCAGTCAAGCTAGGCGTTGTTAGACGTCTGTCCGTTAGGACAGATGTGATTCTGTATAGGACACCGGTGTGCAATTCTCGACTGCCACGTCTGCTGAGACCGGTGTCCTATACAGAATCAGGCCCCATATGTAGTGTTAAATACCAGAGAATAAGCACAGGGCATTAAATGAAAAGTGAAAGGCATACACAAGGTAAAGTGAGAACAAACTGACAAAGCACAGGTATTCACGTTTTCTCCTTCATTGTGCTGACTCTGCCCACTCTCCACAGAAATCAATTGTAATTTCTCAGGAAGACTACATTACTGTGGACAGACAAATCAAACAGCTGCCCCATAGTACAGGTAAGAAGCTACAGAGATAGACTGTTTCCTTCACAGGATACCTGGCTAGAGGAAACCCTGAAGGACACGATCAACCAACTGCAAGGTCTTGCTATTTGTTGTATAGGTTATATATGTGTTAACTATTTATATATTTTCAATAAATTGGTTGTCGTCGCAGTTGGTTGATCATGTCCCTACCCCACCCCTTTTTGGGTTTATATTACTACACGTGGCAAAACTGTTTACATGTCTGCCAGTGCCTATCGGTATCCAATGTGTACCTCGAAACATGTAGAGGCAGTCTAGTGGAGGCCTAACAAAATTATGCAAATGCAGAACTATAAACTGTATATTTGCTCTATAATGATATTCCCAACCCAGTCCTGGAGGCCCACCTAGGGGGGAATTCATCGTGGTAAAATAACCTGTCTTAACACATCGATGAATAAATGATCTCTGGGTCCTTCCTTGCCAAATTCTACTCAAATTCAACATTGATACGATTCCTCCTATTTCCCTCTTGTTTTTAACTTTTTTTAAATTGTATTTCTCCCTACTATCCTATTGTTTTCATGTAAGTAATGTCGTGTCACTAACAAGTATGTTAATTGTTCCCCATTTTAATTTTTTAATTGTCAAACGCTTAGAATTTATGATTAGCTTTTCATCAAATTTCAATAAAACTTGGAAACATCCTCCTTCTGAGCAGACTCACCCTGTGCATCTGTTCAGAAGGAGAATTTCTTGCTTCCAATACAAAAATTTTGATGATTTCAACACAACGTCACTCTCTACATGTGATACATTGGACGTCCTGGACCCCTGAGAAAGGAGTATTTCTCCGAAACATGGACCGTGTTGGGTCCGTATTCCGTGTATATAAGAGCCATTTTTTAAGGATTACAATTCTGTATGCTTTTCAAATAAAGATTCCTATATCTCGTACATTCCATTCTGCAGGGTTTTTTTCTTGTTTTTGGTGTTCACCTTTTACTGCCGATTCATTAGATTTCTTTGTTTTTGTAAAGTCCAAGTGCACCCCATGTGCAGCTTCCTGGCTGATGAATAAAAATTATCTTCCAATATTTTCCGATAAGAAGCTGCATTCATCTTGCCATCAATTTTGACTAATTCCCAAACCTTCTCACTATCTCTGCTGTATTGAAATATGACAGGTTACATCTGAAAGAAAATTTGGATTGAGTGGATATTAAAATTCCCTTTCTTTTCAGACAACATCGTGACCATCCGAGAATCCTCCACTCACACTGTCCTGTACACCGATTATGGGATGAATGTGGTGATTCAGCGGGAACCTGTTTTCAACGTCCACATTAATGTCCCTCTTAGTTTTCAAGGGCATACTTCAGGTGACGATCTAAATGCTCTCTGGTGACCTCTGGAAAACCAACAAATCGGTCATTTGAAATTCCTAATAGTGACGAATAGAGATACGGCTTTCTTAAGAAAAATGGGTCCATTTTTATGATTTATCACTCCTCTACTGAGAATATTCAATAATTGCTGTTTGACTGTGACAATGGCAAGACCAGTTTTAGACATTCCCCACCCCTTTTACTAAGCTACAGTAGAGGGTTTTACCGTGGCCCAAAGCGCTAAGTGCTCTGACACTCATAAAATTCCTACGAGTGCCAGAGCAGCACTTAGTGCCCCGAGCAGCGGTACAAACCTCTACCGTGGCTTAGCAAAAGAGGGGCATAGTTAACTGCCTAGGCTGCCATGTTTTGAAGCACCAAATATCTGAGTCAAAGAAGACCCTGCCCTAGCGTCCTTTAGGGCCAGATGGATATGCTGCTTCAGAGGGGCGCCAGTGTGGCACTGAGACCTTCCTCCACTGCTCTTCAGACTCTCCACTTCCCTCCGGGCTCTGGGATCTTGCCTCTGGGCTGCAATATCTTAAATCTAGTCTGGAGTGATGGCACAATTACAACCTGTACTAACCTCTTCTTGTGTCACTTACAATATGAAGTCAATATTCAGGGCCACTAGTACAGTCAGTGGTACTGTATAACCACAGTGGAAGCGTTTTTTGAAAAAAATTTGAGTACTTATATGCATTTCTTTTATGAATAAAAATAAGTATTGGATCCTTGCATTAAAGGAAATTAGGGGCAAATTCTATAAATGGCGCCCCGATTTCAGGCGGCCTACCGCTGTCTATCAGCCACACGGGACGTATGTTTTTAGAAAAAACATCCCGCAGTAGGTGCCGTGATCAGTTTAGCGGTAAGGAACCCATCCCCCCGTGAAGATGATAAGCAGGAGGGATGCCTAGTCCCTCCTGCCAGGACCCCCGAAGCTGGTCCCCCACCCCTGAATATCCGCAGCAGGAGGAGTGCCGGAATCCCCCCTCCCACGATCATCGGCAGGAGGGATGCCCAGTTTATCCTGCTGGAAACCCCCCCCCGAAGACCATACCCCCGACCACCCTCTGCAGCCCCCCAGGGAGTAGGGAGGATTCTGGCAGGAAGGACTGGGCATCCCTCCTTCCAATGATATATATTTTTTTTTGGGGGGGGGGGGCAAGAGGGACTGCGTATAGATTTACTCTTTCTGCACTGCATGACTTTATAAAGTCCTTTTGTGCATGTAAGACAGGTCTACCATGTGGAAGAAGTTTTATGAAATCACTCCCATCGTGGGCCAGGTTCAGTGACACCCAAAATCAGGCGCTGTTATGATCTGCACTCAACACGAATCCTATGTCGGCAGCACTACGCAATGCTGTCATTATAGAACTTGCGCCAACTGCAGATTTCAGTGGTTAACGATAGGCGTGAGCATCTACTCCAGCCACAAGCTGACGTTAATGCTGTACCTAAGTCCTGGTAGCAACTATTCTATAACCCTGTTCCTAACTTCCAGCCCCTTTCCCATGGTCATGCCCCCTTTGGAATTGCACATCAATGAAGGGAAGCACCATGCTTATAGAAAACTTTGTAAGACATTTCCATGTATAAGTATTAATTGACTCCAATTAGCTCATTGTAATGCATGGGATTATAGGGCAGACTGGATGGACCAATCAGGTCTTTATCTGCCGTCATTTACTATGTTAAGGTCACTTAAGAGATCCTTAGCACCAAATGAGTGCCAATTAATCAGTTAAATTAAACACAGGAATGCAGACTATGCATAAAAATTCTATACCGATCTTTAGGGGTCATTTATAGAATCCTGGATTATGTGATGTGTTCTAAAACATTGTGTATATATAGGCCATGTTAGTTCACAGCTAGCAGACATTCTTTGATCTTTTCTTCTTCTCTCAGGGCTATGTGGAAATTTCAACGGGGCAACAACAGATGACTTCATCACCAGTTTGGGCATCTCTGAAGGGACAGCCATGCACTTTGTAGATTCCTGGAGGGCTGAAGCCAACTGCAAGCCAGCCCAGAATAGGGATATCAACCCCTGTTCCTTCAGCCAAAAGACTCGTAAGCAAATCAGATTTATTCTATCTGCAGATTTTGCAGCTGTCCATGTCCACACACACAGTCATTTTACCTACCTGGTCAGAGCATCCACCTTCTACAGTAGGGGTGCCCAACCTGTTGATCGCGATCTACCGGTCAATTGCAAAGGCAATGTGAGTTGATCGCGGAGCTCTGCCTTCCAAAATAAACTCTACCGTGCATAGGAGGCCGTGCCTGAAGCTGTAGGTTCAGTTTACCTTTCAAACACCCGATCCCCTTACCCTTCCTAGCTCTGTCCCCTCCCTATCACGAACCAAGCGCGGCTCCAACTTTAGTAGTGATCCACGTTTTAAGGAATCAGTCACTGCCGTCCTCAATGCCCCAGTAACCCATCTCTACCACATGGGCACCAGCTGTCTCCACCACGAACTCTTGCGAAAACTGCTAAGGTAAACAGTAAACGTTGCCTGCGAAAGTCACAAGAACTCTGAATAGGTGGCGAGCAACTAACAAATCTCTTGAGAACTGCAAAGAAATCACACGGATTACCATCAAATTTCATGAGGGTTGGGTGACGCTATTCCTCTCGTTTTCGAGCAGGGAGCACGGAAGCAGTCGCATAGAATTGTATTCTACCATACATGTTCATGATGTTATGCAAGGTAAACAATATATATATTTAAATATAAAGTACACTCGGTATATATATATATATATATATATATAAATATATGTTTAGCATTTTTATTGTTGGTAGATCATTTTGACTTGGTCATTTTAAAATTAGCTCGCAAGTCAGAAAAGTGTAGGCACCCTGTCTTACAGGCACTTCAGAAAGCTCCTAAAAACGCAGCTCTTCTCCAAACTTGGCGATCCACCTTAAAACCCCCAGGAAAAGTTTCCCGCCACCATTGATCCTCTGTTCCATGTTGCAGCTCAGGGACAATGACCATCCTTACCTCTTTCTTAACTTCCCTTTTTGGAAAGTCCTGCTTAATTTCCACTCTGTGAACTTTCCAGTTATCAGTCTGTTAATTTTGATTGTAGCTCACTGACTCTTCTGTAAACTGCCTCGAACCGAAAGGCTGTCGCAGTAGATAAATAAAGATTCATTTGTTTTATTATTTAACATAAGAATAGCCTTATTGGATCAGACCAATGGTCCGTCTAGCCCAGGTTACCTCTGTGTATTAAATGGGTCCCCTAAAATACATAAGAACATAACATAAGAATTGCCACTGCTGGGTCAGACCAGTGGTCCATTGTGTCCAGCAGTCCCTGAGCCCTGAGTCTAGCCTTACCTGCGTACGTTCTGGTTCAGCAGTAAATTGTCTAACTTTGTCTTGAATCCCTGGAGGGTATCTTCCTTATGACAGACTCCGGAAGAACGTTCCAGTTCTCCACCACTCTCTGGGTGAAGAAGAACTTCCTTATATTTGTATGGAATCTATCCCCTTTTAACTTTAGAGAGTGCCCTCTCGTTCTCTCTACCTTGGAGAGGGTGAACAACCTGTCTTTATCTACAAAGTCTATTCCCTTCATTATTTTGAATGTTTCGATCATGTCCCCTCTCAGTCCCCTCTTTTCAAGGGAGAAGAGGCCCAGTTTCTCCAACCTCTCACTGTATGGCAACTCATCCAGCCCCTTAACCATTTTAGTCGCTCTTCTCTGGACCCTCTCGAGTAGTGCCGTGTCCTTCTGGGCTCTTTGGGGTCAACAGGCTAGAAAACTAAATACGTATATTAATATATTAAAAAAGAAGGTTAGCCAAAAGATTGCCAGTGGTTTAGAACTAGCTGGTGGCTCCATAAATTTAGTGGAAATGTATTGAAGAATTTAAAAAAAAAAAAAAAAAAGACAAATTCTGAGCTTGATGTCTCGTCTTCTTGCTCTCTGTTGTTTTGAAGCCTGGAGAACCTAGCCTGACTTTCTTTGCCTTTTCCACAGAACTCTACGCAGAGACGCACTGCTCACATCTGACTGACAAGAACAATGTTTTTAAGAACTGTCACAGCACTGTGGACCCAGAACCATTTTACTTGGTATGTGACGGCAGCACCTGTAGTTTATTTGTCAGCGATATGTCGAGTATGTGTGGTTTAGTTTTTTCATGCATTTGCTATACAGTAAACCCCCGCGAACAGTAATTTGCGGTATTTTCCATCCACCACTTCCTTCTACTAAAATCATGGTTACACCAATCAGGAGCTGCTTTGCCACGCTGTCTGGCGTGTCAAAGCAGCTCCTGATTGGTGTAGCCTGACTTTAGTGACAGGAAGAGGCGGTCGGAGCATACCACGAGTGATTTTCTGCACCCACCGTCGCCCCCGCTGCCCTCTCCTGCCTTTTGACAGGCAAAAAAACGTATTTGCGGTTTTTAAAAAAATTTGCAGGGGGTTCCTGGAACGGAACCCCCGCAAATTTCAGGGAAGTGCTGTATTACCTTTAGTCCAAAAGGCTTCAAAGTGGTTTGCAAGACAAAATAATTAATACATAATAATATTGAATGAATATAAACAAATACACGCAGGTAGATTTTAGAAAGGACTTGGGGAGGGAAGTCACACTTCCAATGAAGTCCTGTCAAACATAAAAGCCTGCTTTAAAACTGAAGAATGGCTGGCTGGACATGAGCATAAAAAGCTTACTTCTCACTACTGCTTTCCAAAATCTCGGCTCCCTCCACAAACAGCCATACTAATCTCCACTTGCATGCCTCCAACCAAACCTCCACCATGATACCAGCTTCTTCCACCCAACAGATCACCTGATCCCTCCATACCGTACCCAAACCCCAAACACTATACTGCCCACAGCACTTGACCCACCTGACACTATCTGTGATCCCCAGACACTGTACCCAGCCTCCGACACATTATCCCCCTGCAGCACCTCCCCTAAGTTCACCCCCCCCAAACTGGGGACAGGTACTTCAAAATACTGGCACTCCTAGCAGATTCCCACCTCCTTCATCCTTCACTTTTCCCCAAGACAGTCCCTGGACCTTTTAGGAGTCCCTGGTGTCTAATGGAGCAGGAGCAATGCCCACTTAGTTCCACTTCATGCCCCTGGTTCTAAAAAAATCACTGCCAAGACCTCTAGTGAAAATATTGCGGTATTACAGCTAGGATTAGATTTCCCTATATGGGTTTATCTCCTCTGACTGCCAAGGCACTGCATGGTCCACGGTTGGGGTCAGGGAGGAGCCAGGCACTGTTGAAATTCAGTGTTGGTACCCACGTAGTTAACTGGTTAATTGGCCTGCACACAAGGCAGTCCTAGCTTTGCCAAGTTAGCTACGTCAATGCTGGCATTGAATATCGTCCAGAACCTCCAGATCCGTGGTTCATTTTGCCAGTGCCCAGATATGACCCAAAACTGACTCGCAGATTCAGCTCATCATGCGTACGTAGAATATGAGAAAAACCAGATTAGATAAAGACAATCATAAAAGCACAGGCATGAAATTTTCTCATATTCTACGTACCAACAACTGGGACCTCTGAGGAAGGATTGTTTCTTTGAAACATGGACCGTTTCAGGTCCAGTCCACATGAATACCAGTTTCATTCAAATTTCCCCAAGCTTAGCAAAATCCAAAAACTCACAGTCCTCCAACCAATACTTGCAAATGGTTCCCTTCTGCCATTTGCTTCCTCCTGCAGCTCCAACAGCACTCCATGGCCTGGGACAGCAAATGGTGGTGTGGACCCAGCTTCTTCCATACCCAGGTCTAAGGCATTACCTTGGCTTGAACCTGACTGAGCCTGCTCTCACCTGGGCCCTCTTGGGCTCCCCCCAGTGGACCCAGCTTCTTCCATACCCAGGTCTAAGGCATTACCTTGGCTTGAACCTGACTGAGCCTGCTCTCACCTGGGCCCTCTTGGGCTCCCCCCAGTGGACACTAGAGAAACAACAGGAACCAAGGCAGGCACGGAGCCTGACTGGTCACAATAGGCACCGAATTTCTGAAGGAATGCGACTTCCTGTGGATTTTCACTGTCATATCTTAAAAATCTTATTTCAGAGATGCATCTACGAAGCCTGCAATTATGAAAACACTTTTGATTTCCTGTGCTCTGCTCTGAGTGCCTATGCACAAGTCTGTGCATCCATGAATGTTCAAATTCCCGACTGGAGGGCTACCATTCCCAACTGTGGTAAGTAACCTCAGCGAGCCTCTGGGCTTGGGCAGGGTGTGTGTTGGCTGTCAGAAGGGAATGACATCAGTTCAGGATTTACTAGGGCCACAAGCTAACCCCATCGGATGACTGAAGATAATTCTGGGTACAGTCCAGCTCCAAATACCTGTCAAAACTACAGCATTTCCAAAAGTTTTGTTTCTTCAGATGACATTTTGTCTCATTTTCTCCTCATCTCTTTGTGGTGTCGTTTTCCTGGGGAAGGGATAAAACGCGGACCTCACGGACCAGATTTTAAGGCCGTACGGGTTTAGATTTGCGAGGTCCGTCAGGTCCGTGTTTTACCCCTTCCCGTTTTCCTGTGTGAAAGACAAAGGTGGAGTAGAGAAGGCCACAGAGACAATTATGCTAGAGGATTCATGGGCATGTTTCAGCAAATGGCTCTATCAGGGGTCATTATACTCAAATGTCAATTATGAGACGACCTATATTGTTGCAACTCCCTTTTCACAACAAATAAACATGTGGACACCTATTCTATATTTCTTGTCTTATCTTCCTGTGTCCCAATTCCTTTCTTTCAAGTTTCATCCATGTGTTTCTTAGGTTCTTCTCTGGTATGAATGAACCCCCTTCAACCATCTTTAAATTAGATGCAGATGGTCCACACTGGCCAATTCAAACCTGACCTGAATATTTTTTTTTCATTTTGGAGAAACATAATAGCCATACTTGGTCAGACCACTGGTCCATCTAGGCCAATATCCTGTTTCCACAGTGGCCAAGCCAGGTCACAAATTGTAGCAACATTCCATGCTACCGATCCCAAGGCAAGCAGTGGCTTCCCTCTTGTCTGTCTCAATAGCAGACTATGGACTTTCCTCCAGGAACTTGTCCAAACCTTTTTGAAACCCCGCTGTGCCGACTGCTCTTACCACATCCTCTGGCAACAGGTTCCAGAGCTTAACTATTCTTTGAGTGAAAAAGTATTTCTTCTTATTGGTTTTTAAACTTTTCAGTTATGTAGATGAAGCCAATGTCATAGATCTGAATCATCGAAAGAGAGCACAGGTCTTTGAATATTTTGAAAAGATAGTTGAATGAGTCCAGGCTTCTCCCTGAGTGGAGCTACTAGTGGGCAGAAATGGTAGCCCCCTGCTGCCATGACACATGGGAAAGCCAGAGCGCCTGTTCCCATGCCATGGGTTATACTGAGGAGGCAAAAGTGGGCAGATAGAAAGATTAGGAAAAGGCTGGAAGGAGGGAAAAGACAAAATGTAATAAAGAACAAGCAGAAAGAAATATGTAAAAACCAATAGGTAAAATCAAAACCAAAATGGATAAATAATAAAAGCCATGGAAAATGAGGCCTCTCTTATCAAATTTATATGAGGCTTGTGTTTTGTAAGATAGTAACATACCCCCCCTTTATGAAACTGCGATAGCGGTTAATAACGCAGAGCGCCATGCTGGATGCTCCGCACTGTTCCCAACGCTCATAGGAACTCTGAGCGTCGGGAGCAGCGTAGCGCATTCAGCACGACACCCTGTACTAATAACCGCTATCTCAGTTTAATAAAAGGGGGGATAGTATATGACGACCATTATCAAGGCAATACTGAACCAGGAAAATATTAGGACATTTTTCTAGCTAAGATGTCTTCCCCCTACCCCAATGAGATATGCAAAACTTGCCCAATAAGATACAACACAAATTTGATATAAAATACACACACTTGCTCCTGATTCGTCCATGCCATATTCAGGGCTCAGAGCATAAAAAAGTCTGCCCTGCACAGGCCCTACTTCCCAGCTACCGAATTCCAACCTATCTTGCCATATACAGGACAAAGTAACCTAGTAAATGACGGCAGATAAAGACCTGAACGGTCCATCCAGTCTGCCCATTAGTTAAAAATTAAATGATTAAATTAACTTGTCTCTTCTTTGGTATTTTGGGGTCATAGACTGTAAAGTCCACCTGGTATTGTCCTAGGTTCCCAAATGCTGAAATTGCCATCCAAGCTCACTCCAGCCTATCCAACCATCCCGTTGTTTGCAGCCTGGCCAGTAACATCCTCATTAGAGAATGACACGGTGAAAAAATTGGTCCCCGTCACCGCCCCGTCCCCGTCTCACCATCCTCTGCACCGCCCCGTCACCGTCATTCCCTTCACCGCCCCGTCACCGCCACTGCCACCCCATTCACCGCCCCGTCACCGCCACTGCAACCCCATTCACCGCCCCGTCACTGTCACCGCTGCATACATAAAAGCCTCAAACGGGTACGATTTTATATACTTTTCTAATATCTCCCCTATGTATCTGCCATTGCCCCCCCCTGTGTCCATATACCATCCCCATGGCATGTCCCCTTTTTGTCTCTGTCCCTATGCCCCATGCACATAATTTCTCCTCTTTCTGTTACCTTCCTGTGTCCAGATTTCCCCTATCTTCCTCTTCCATACCAGTGTGTCTCTTCTTTTCAACCCCATCTAGCTTTTTTCCCTCTTTCTTCCCCCCCCCCCTGCTTCTAGCATCTGGCTCACCTGCCTGTCCTTCCCTTTCTTTCCTGCTGTGGGTTTTTCTTTCCGTTTTCATCACCTTGGCCCAGAATCCTTTTCCCTTTCACTCCCTCCTTACAGTCTGAGCCGGGAACACGGGTGATCGCACGGTCCTCGCAGCCCCCACCCGCCTGCCCAATCGATCCTAGTGTTTAGCCAGTTCTCTCCCTTCTCCTCACCTTATTTAGCAGGCTTTCTTTTTCAGCGACCTGCACGCTTTCCCAAAGAGCCGCACACGCGCGGCTGCTCAGTGTTCAATCTTCTGCTCTGCTGCAACTTCCTGTTTCCGGTTGCGTCAGAGCAGAAGATCGAAACTGAGCAGCAGCGGCTCTTTGATAGCGTGCGGGTCGCCGAAAAAGAAAATCTACAAACTAAGGTGAGGAGAAGGGAGAGAGCTGGCTAAACACTAGAATCGATTGGGCAGGCGGGTGTGAGCTGCGGGGACCGCGCGATCCTTCATGCCTCACTGCGGGGACAAGACCCATTCACCGCCCCGCGGGCGGTGAATGGCCTTGTCCCCGTCGCCGCAGCGACTGCTAGTTTTCTTCCCCGTTTTCGGCGGTGACCCGCGGCTAAAATGCGGTGGCCGCGGGTAAACCGCCACCGTGTCATTCTCTAATCCTCATACTTCTTTTGGTTCAAACCCCTTACCATTTTTGTTGCCTTCCTCTGGACCGCTTCGGGTCTTTGTATATCCTTCACCAGATACGGCCTCCAAAACTGAACACAATACTCCAAGTGCGGCCTCACCAATGACCTATACAGGGGCATCGACACCTCCCTTCTTCTGCTTGTTAGTAACTCCTTTACTGATAAAATCCCATTGGTTACCCATTAATCATCGAATCACTTTTAAAATAGCACTACTAATCTTTAAAACTATGGCATCTAAGGAACCACAATTTATCTCCAAAATGATTATTCCTTATCATGCTTCTCGTTCCCTTCGATCTATTTCTCAAGATCTATTATCGGTCCCTTCTTTAAAAACAGTAGGCACAAAAAGAAACGAAATGTTCTCTGTTTTAGGACCTCACACTTGGAATTCCCTGCCCTTTTACATAAGAAAAGATAAAGACCTCAATTCTTTTAAAAAATCTTTGAAAACTTTTTTATTTAAAGATGCTTTTACCATTTAATTTTATACTTGGTTTATATATTCCTTGTTTTTCAAGCTCAATTTTTAATCTCTTAATTTTATTTTTGCCCCTTCCTTATGTATGCAACTTTAATGTTTTTCCCATATTAGATTGAGAATATTGTAACTTTTTCCCTTTTTTTCCCTAATGTATCAAGTTTGTGATGTAACTCCTTAAAGTTCTAACATTGTATGTTATAAATTTTTGCCTTTCAAAAATTTTAAGAAGTTTTGTTTTAACACTATTTGTTATCATTTATGATATTTTATTGTACATCGCTTAGAAATTGTTATAGGCGATACATCAAATAAAATTGAACTTGAACTTGAACTTAGTCCTCTTTCTATACAGCCTAGCATCCTTCTGGCTACAGCCACCACCTTATCACACTGTTTAGAAGTCTGCCCAGTATTGGCTTCACTGCCCCACTGCTGGAGTTGATGTCAAAGCCGAAGCCTGGCAGGGAGCTTTTTATTAAATGGAGTACATTCTTCTGCCTTTATTGAGAAGATACAAGTAATAGAGAAAGTTTCCTACACGCTAACAATCCTTTTCACTGTGTCATTCCTGATCTTTATTTTGTGTTTCCCATTCTTTCTGCCTCTATCTTTATTCCTTCCAATCATGCTCTGAACAGGGAATATCATGATTACTTCCTACACATATTTCACTCACTGCCTGTTTCGCTTTGGAGCATGCCGTATATTTTGTTGTGGGAGTTCTCATCGGAAATAAATGCTCTGTTTCTCTAGTTATCACCTGTACCGGGAACCAGACTTTCAGTTACAGCAGCAGAGCCTGTGGACACACCTGCCTGTCTCTGACCAAGCAGAACCTGGAGTGCTCCCAGGAATACACCTCTGTTGATGGCTGCAACTGTCCCGATAGACTGTACTTGGATCACAAGAAAATATGCGTCCCCAAGTCCCAGTGTCCATGCTACCTGGAAGACGGCAAAATTATTCTTCCCAGTCAACCGACATCATACAATGGGCAAACCTGGTGAGTGTTTCAACCATTAACAAAGGCATTGGTGGGGTTAGTTGAGGGGTGTACCCTGTACGGAGTGGAAGTTACCATGTTTCAGTTCAAACTGAGCAAGGCTGACTGTGTGCAAGAGATTCTCCACAGTCGATCAAGGCAGGGGCCACATGTTTGTGCAGTGAACTGGGAGTCAGCAGATCGGGGCTCTGTTTTGTTGATTAGACTGTAAGCTGTACTGAGCAGGGACTGTCATCTGAATGTTTAATCTACAGTGCTGTGTATACTTCTAGTGCTGCTTTAGAAATGATAAACAGTAGGAGCAGGGGATGCAGTTACCTTTGAATGTTTTATTTTTATTATTATTTAAATACTGTCATTGAAGTATTCAGGTACAAAGTCTGTACCTAAAGTAATGGAAGATTGAACTGGTTCTCATGGTTTTCTAACCATTAGACTCCTCCTCCGACGAAACTGAGGAATATGAATGCAAATAAAGACCATCAAAGCGATTTAACTGGCCAGAAACAGCTCCTGGTTGGTTCAATTGCTTGTTTGGGACTAACTGGCCATTTTCAGTGACACTTAACTGGTTACTGCCACTGAAAATGGCTGGTTTGCGTCTGTTTCAAAACCAGCTATTTCAGGAGAGCTCTGGGGGCAGAGTCAGCACCTGGCCATGTAAGTGCCAGTATTCAGCACTTCATCGGCCAAGGTCACAATTTTCTCAGCTCTGCAAACCCAGCAATCCAACGCTGATTTTTGGACAAGGCCTGGCGTCGAATTTCTGTTGGCAGCAAAACACCGAGCGCAGCCAGCTAAATCTCAGCCCCCATATTGCCCATCCAGTCTGTCTGACCATACCATCTGTCCCTTCGAGATCCTAAGCGTCTGTTCAATGCTTCCTTGAATTCAGATACAGCCCCGAAGCCCATAGAGATTTAAAGGGCTTCGGGGCTTTTGCCGCGCGGCCGTTAGTGTCTGTGCTGAATGAAACATTTCTTGTCTTTTTTTTTTTTTTTTTCCTGTAGTTTTTGCACTGATGGGAAGCTGAACTGCATTGGCCTGCGACTGGATTTGGAAAGTACGGATTCTGCCTTTTTCTTTCTCCCGCCTTTCACTTAGAATTCTCTTTCATTCCAAAAAATGAAATGTCCTGACCACATGAGCTCTGAAGGAAAAAAATAGATATATTGGTGGCGGTGGCGTAGTGAGGGTTGGAGGTGCCACTCCAAGCCCTTCTCTCTCCCCCCCCCACTCCTTCTGCGCCACTCACACCTTCCCTTCCCACCCCATACCTCTATGTACAACTGCCAACTGGTGCCAGTTAAAACCAATTTAAGCTAATGTTTGGCTGCTAACTCCACTTAACAGCCAATTATTAAATTAAGTTGCATGCACAGCTTTGAATGCTATGGGGTGAGGGTGGGGGGAATTCTAAATTGGGAGAATGAAAAAAATTTGGCACTCAGGGCGGGCCTGGTTCTATAAACAGCGCCACGTGGCGTAGTTGTCAATCAACTGCTAGGCGTCCTTTATAGAATCCCGCCTAGAGGTGCCCAGGCACGCTTAAGCATCCTAGAGGTAGGCACTGGTATGTTAGGCCAAGTTGTACTGGATGTAATTTACCAGCACCTAACTGGGACGTTTAGCAATGCCTAAGTCAACCATGGCTATTCTCTTTCCCTAACCCTACCTACTTTTCAGAAAGGCGTTAGAGGGTGCCTCAACTTCGGCGGCACTAGACATCCTAAGAGTACCACGCAGAATTTTTAATCGGTGATTTATTTATTTATTTATTTATTTTGATTGGCTGAAAACTGGCGTGGCCAATTAACCCTTTATTTGGCATTGTTGCTCAGAAGCAACATGTGTCTTCTATGGCTCTTATGGGCGATCTCGTTCAACATCAAGTTACCTATAGCAGCCATTTCACCATTTGAAAGTTGTGTGCAGATTCCAAAGTTAGGAAGCGTTAGGGGTCCTTGATTAGGATACAGATGTCCTTTTCAGAATCTGGCCCTAAGTGCAATTCTATAAAGGGTGCACACCTGATTCAGAGTAGCACTCAGGCGTGAATCCTACCCAGTGGTGTAGCGGCGACACCCCTCCCCAACCCCTCCTAGGGCGGTGACACCCCTCCCCAACCCTCGTCTCTGCCCCCCCTCCCCTTTCTCCATACCTCTAGCTGTTCACCACTGCGAGCAATGCATGTCGAAGCAAACGAAAGAAAAAGCCTCAGTAATACGGTGAGGGAAACCCACTCTACCTACCACACATCACAGGCGTAAAAAACTTTCGTAAAGTGATGAAAAGTGCATAGCAGTTCAAAATTTGCCAGACAACTAATGGCAGCTATGTGCAGCCAGCTTAGGTAGATATGCCAAGAGTTGCCCATTCCTGAACTCTAGTCTCCGATATACCACTTTAATATTATTCCCTCTTTATCTTGAACATTCCCACAGATTCCCTTTCCCCAATAACCCCATTATTTCTCTTCTTTTTAGTAACGTGCACTGCTCCCAAAATATTCAAAGAATGTGAAGTGATGTCCCAAGACAAAGGAGCAGCTTGTGCCCCTACCTGTCAAATGCGGGCAGCTGGAATTGTCTGTGTGAGTTGCACCTCTGTAAAGTGACAGTGTTGGCAGAGACTTCTCTTAGCATATGGTCAGCTTATAAAATGGGTTTCATATGTCTGAGATTTCTAGGAGACCAGCTCGTGTGCAAGCTGCTGGTCAGTGCTGGGGCTGAGCCTGGAGGGAAGGATGTCACAACGTGTCTGAACCAATAGATAACAACGTCATGGAATTCTGGCATTTCACATCCAGTGGAATGAGACACAATTAGGATTATAAATGTTATAGGGGTAATTCTATAACCTGGCACCTTGATCTAGGCGTGAACAAACCAAAAGTAGGGGTCTGACACAATGTTTTCCAACCAATAGAAGACATTTATTCAATCAGATTGAAGCTTGAGAAAACATATGTATTGACTCTTTGACTGACATGGTGCTGCGTTTCGGCAGTAACCTGCCTGCCTCAGGAGACACAATGTCTTATACAATATGGGAATTCAGCTCTACTTGAACCCAAAATCTTCATAAAGCTCCAAGAAATAAAAGCAGTTCACCATCTTCTCAAGATTTCAAACGTAAACGTCTGCCAAAAGACGCAAGAAACACGATGCCGTGTGAGTCAAAGAGTCAATACATTTGTTTTCTCAAGCTTCAATGTTATTGAATAAATTTCTTCTGTTGGTTGGAAAACATTGTGCCAGACCCCTACTTGTAGTTTCTTCTTCTTCTCCCCCGGGGAGTGGGGGTGGGTGGGTCTGTTTTCCCTTTTGAGTTCTTTTTTATTGACTTTGATTTAAATGCCACAATAGGGAGCATTTAGCATTGATTCTATAATGGCACTTAGGTATACCTAAGCCAGTATAGAGCATTGGCATATAGTCAAGTTTGCATGCCACTTATGACAGGCCAATGGCTGGTACAAGCTGGCATGCCTAAGTGCGCCATGTGCCAATAGTTGGCATTTCCGATACACATTAATGCTAGCATTCTGTAAACTAGATGCATACTTGGGGGGGGGAGGGAGGAGGAGGAAGAATTCAGTAAAAATCACCCAGACCTACGTGCCAGGATAATCCCCATTCAATTGTAGGACATGCGGAATTTAAATAAATAAATAATGTGCCAAGTGGATATTTTACCGGCTTAAGTCCAAATTCTTTTGCCTGTGGGCATCACACAGGGTTAATGGCTTGTGCGTGTGAAGCCTTTCGGCTTGCGTAAGCAAGGTCTCTTTGATTCTAGAGACATTGCATTCTCATGCAGATCGTTAATCTTTAGCAAATGCCCCATCAAGAATAGGCGACTGTCTCTGGGAAAAAGCGTCCAAAGCAGCGAATCCGAAATGTTGAGAATGACACGTCATGGGTCCAGAAGCAGTCTACAAAAGTTACATGTTTGAACTTCTGTAAAAAAGATGAGGTTCCGGCTGTTATTACAAATGGTTTGCTCTAATAGAATTTATTAAGACCTTGGGATTTTTTTTTGTTTGCAGAGACTTTAGTCGCTTCCCCAGAGATGGTGACAAATTATCAGATGGGTTTTTAGCTGGCTATTGGAGAATCCTAGCCACAAAACTGTAGCAATAAAGGTGACAATAAATAGGGAAAATGGGAATACAGTCAACATAAAGGTTCCTTAAAAGGTTCATCCTCTGGCATCCTGTAGCCTAGCTGGCAATTCCTTGAATGCAGAATTCCATATTTCATCATTAATATTCAATCTGCTATCCAGATAACTATCCAGCTTTAGGACAGCAAAATAATTTTTTTAAGAGATGCTGCCTAGAAAGATCCAGAGTGTGAACTTAATATTGCTGCTATCGCTACTCCCTGCTTTGCCCGGAAAGTGGTGCTGAAAACCATGAACAATTAAAAAACCACGGGCAGCATTTAAAACAAACGCCAACCAAGAAGTTTAAATATTGACCCGCAAAATGTTATAGAAAGAAAAGACTTTGGGAGAAAAGTTTGTTTTGCCCCCCCACCCCCCTCCTCTGCTGTCTTTGCAGGTACACAGAAAATGTCAGGCTGGGTGCGTTTGCCCTGATGGGCTGTATGAAGACCTGGATGGCAGCTGCGTGGTGGCTGAGAAATGTTCCTGTGATTATGGTGGGGGTCTATATAAGGATGGAGAGATGGTCCAGCAGGACTGCCAGAGCTGGTGAGGACTCGGTCTTAAACTGCTGTGTTAGTGCCTCATCCAATGGCTTGGGCTGCTCTTGCAATGCTTGTTCAGGAGATCTTGAAATAATTATTGTACTTGGCATTAACAGGTTGGATTGCAATTCAGAGGCTATTAGTTCATTGAAGGTGATGATCCCTCTGTCACAAAGACAGGAGGCCAGTGCCCAGTAATCTATTGCCCCTAAAGCAGATCCATGGGCAAACCTATGTAAAACCCTGGAGCATTTGTAGTGAAGAATATCTTCTATTGTATAGGACCAGTTTGCTCTTTTTGTGTTTTCCACATTAGATATTGCAAACTGTTTGCCTTGTTGCTTTATTTGGTTAAAAAAAAAAAAAAAAGCAGTTCAAAATAGCACAGCCTAGATATGAATAGGTTGGTTCACTTCTTCTCTTGCATAATGGCGTAAACTGGAAAGTTTCTGTCCATAACTCAAATTTCATCAACATAACACTGCACCATTAAATGGAAAAGAAGGCGATTGGGAATGGTTTACATACGGGTACTTCAAGCATTTACCCTATATGCCCTGGTGGGCTGAAAATCCATCTGGGGCAGTGGAGGATTAAGTGACTTGCCCAATGTCACAAGACACAGCATAGGATTTGAACCCACAACCTCAGGGTGCTCAGCCTGGAGATTTAACCACTCCACCACACTCTCCACTCTTTTGTTTTAGCTCTTGGTTAATGCTGTAACCCAACTGTGAACATTTTCAGCATATCGCAAGTGGCAAACATTTATCTGAAAGCACAAATTATAATTTCTAGTTCTGATGCGGCGATTGGTTGGTGGGTCTTTCAACAGGGATTTTTCCCTAGGAGGACCCCGTGTCTCTGAGTATTTGTGACTATAAAAGCTTCCCAACTTTTGGGATCAGGGGTCTTGTGTGTATACGAGTATTTTGATTCTAGAAAAGTCAAACCTTTTTAGACATATTATCTTCTAGGAAAGGAACTGTATAGAAGACTCCAAGCCCTTGTAATATATCTGCCTTTCTCCCAATTTAGTATCTGCAGAGAAGGTAAATGGAAGTGTCAAGAGAATGTGGACTGCGCATCCACCTGCGTGCTCTACGGGGAAGGTCACATCACCACCTTTGATGGACAGCGCTTTGTGTTTGATGGCAACTGTGAATATACCCTAGTGATGGTAATTCTAGTGTTATTGAACTCTTTCCCCCCGATATCATGTTTTTTGGGAGAAGTTTTCTCTTCCTTTTTCAGCTGGTTTCAGACCTTTTATTTAAGACTCAAAACTTAAAGCTAGATTTATGAAAAGGTGCAGTCATATTACTGTGCACTAATGTATTTATATGCATATTTACCACAGATCCATTTTAGGCAATAGGAGCAGTGGAGTAGAAAGAGGGGTGCAGGTGCAGAGTGCCCTAGGTGCCAGTATGCCCCCCTAGTCTTCACCAGCTGTGAGTAGAAACTCCTTCCTGCTGCTCATACTGGCCCTAGCCCTCCCTCTGGCATCATTTCCTGTCTGAGGGACAAGGAAGGGTTCATAGACAACAACGCGGAAGACAAAGGCGTGCGCCGACAACTGAGCACAAGACGGAGGCGCGCACCGAAGAAAATTACTGTTTTTAGGGGCTCCGACGGGGGGTTTTGTTGGGGAGCACCCCCAGTTTACTTAATACAAATCGCGCCGGCGTTGTGAGGGATTTGGGGGGTTGTAACCCCCCACATTTTACTGTAAACTTAACTTTTTCCCTAAAAACAGGGAAAAAGTAAAGTTTTCAGTAAAATGTGGGGGATTACAACCCCCCAAACCCCCCACAATGCGGCGCGATCTGTATTAAGTAAAGTGTGTGTGTGGGGGGGGTTTCCCCCCCCACACACACACCCCCGTCGGAGCCCTAAAACAGTAATTTTTTTCAGCGCGCACCTCCGCGCTGCGCTCAATTGTCTGTTTGCGCCTTTGTCCCAGCGCGCTTTTGACCTGACACCCAAGGAAGTGATGTTAGAGGGCAGGCTAGCTGGCACAAGCAGGTGGTAGGAGACCCTGCTCATTTCCAGTGAAGAAAAGAAGACTTGAAGAGGTGTGCAGGGGAGAGTGCATCTAAGGGAACCCTCTCCCCTGCCCCTGATGCAAGTTTCCCTCAGTAAGCCAATTTACTATCAATTTCCTAAAAGCATGTGTAAAATAGGAGCAGTGTGGGATTTGAACCCACAACCTCAGGGTGCTGAGGCTGTGGCTTTAACCACTGCATCACACACTTCCCATTATTAAATGGAATCTGAACTTAATCCGTTCTAGAACCCTGTTTCGAGTTCCAAAACGTTCGAGTTCCAAGACAATTTTTCCCATTGAAAATAATAGAAACTGGATTAATCCGTTCCTTGGTCCCACAAACTCAGAGATAGCAAGATTGGTTCCCCCTGGCAAAGGCAGCAAGATCATCCCCCCCACCCCCCCAGCATAGCCAACAAGATCGGGCTTCCGTAGGCATAGGCAGCAAGATCGGCAACAGCAACTGCAAGCGGTGCTCAACCCAAAGCTTCCCTCCCTGGCGGAAACAGGAAGCTGCGTCAGAGGGGAAGCTTTGGGCTGAGCAACGCTTGCAGTTCCCGTACGTTTGGATTCCAAAGCAGTGTTCGGATTCCGGGGCAAAATTTCATTTAAAAAAAAGTTTGAATTCCAAGTTGTTCGAGTTCTGGGGCATTCGGATTCCGAGGTACCACTGTACTTACGATCTTTAAAAAAGCACTCAAAATATTCTGGTTTCAAAACTTAAATCTTAGTAGTTAATGATTAGGACAATATTTTGTTCTACGAGAGGGGGGGGGGGGGGGGGGCGGCTGAAAAGTGCTCAGTCCAACCAACCAGCTTCCTAAATTCTGAATGTTATTATGTCCACGTAGCTGAAAAGAGTGTTATCTTATTTTGTTAAGTGCCAATTTTCAGAAATGAAATTCTGTGTTTTGACATTGTTTCAGATCATTGATTGAACCATATCCACGTCATTCTCCTGTGCCTAGACAAATGTCCACTGGTGGTGCGTCCTTCCTAGGATTATATCTGCTTTTCAATACGTTGTCGTCATCAGACACAAGACATTGCAACAAATTTCTTTTAATGATCAAAAATGTTATGTGGCAGACTAGCAATAACATAAAATTTATTTTCTGGTTTACTTACCGCTGAGGGTGTTTCTCAGAGCAAAGATGCCTGCTAATTAAGAAGTTTGATGACAATATTTAAATTTCCTGCTATTTGGAATGTAAGACTCGATTAAAGTGGGACTAGTTCAACTGCTCCAGGGTGGCCCTGTCAGAGCATGCTAATAGAGAATGACACGAGGACAAATTTTTTTCCCCGTCCCATCCTGGCGAGTTCTTTTCCTCTCCCTGCCCCGTTCCTGCAAGCTCTGTCCTCATCCGCACAAGCCTCAAATACTTTGAAATCATAAGTGTCCAAGGTTTGTGCGGTTAAGGCAGAACTTACAGGAATGGGGCAGGGACAGAGACAGTGACAAAACTCACTCGGATGGGACAGGGAAATTGAGTTCCTGTGGGGATGGGGGACAGATCTGTCCTCGTGTCATTCTCTACATGCTAATCCCCTTTCCCCTCGCAGTTTAGAATGTTAACAGGGATGGTCTTATAAGACTGCGCACAGCCAGGACCTGCAGATTGCCTGAGCCAGTTGTTTACGGTCTTGTAGCCCTTACAGAAATATCAAAGAGGAGATAAGTTAATTGAATCATGTTTTAATAATGGCTATTACTAATGGGCAGACTGGATGGACCGTTCAGGTCTTTATCTGCCGTCATTTACTAGGTTACTAAGTAACCAACCATGTGTATAGAAATGCTGAGCCTTTTTATACTTTGAATTGTTAAACTGTATTTCCGTACACCGTTCACGCACTGTGATCTCATTCTTTTTCCAGGATGGCTGTGCGGTTAGAAGCCCAGAGACCAGCTTCCGAATTGTGACAGAAAATGTCATCTGTGGGAGTACAGGAGTCACGTGCTCCAGGGCCATTAATATCTACCTGGGGGTAAAACCACTGACCTGTGGCCGATTTATGGCCTTTCTGTTCCTTCCCTTTTAGCAGGACTAGCCTTTAGCATAGATGACTTTTTGTAGGCACTTTGCTAGAGAAAGAATGAGCTATATATAAAATGTGTCAGAGCAATGTGTGTGGTAGTTTGATATGATTCCATCTGTAAAATCCTATCAAAGTTCATGTATTTTCCCACACACAAAATGCCAGCTAACTGGGCGTGGACAGCAGCAGCCAGGACTTAAAGGATGGACGATATTTAGCTTCTCTTGGCCACTCACATGACCAGGAAAGAGATGTGTGAGTGTTTCTTACGCTGCCTTAAGCGAGAGATTCAGTGGTAATAAAACTCACTGGTAAGGAAATGAATCTACATGGAGACAGACCCTCTGTGTGTGTGTGTCACATATTTACCAGCAGATGACATCCTAACATTTTCTAGATGGATGCGTGCCTTCTCCTAGCAAAAGGTGTGCTTGCAGACATAGGCACCAGCTCTGCAGATGCCCGAGCACCCCCAATATTTTGGGGACATCACGTGACACGTTACCCTTGGCCCCACAGCTTTAGGGACCCCACCCCTCGAAGACCGGCATGCTTCCCCCATTTCTCCACCTCGTCCGGTGTCCCCCTGGCCTCACTTTAAAAACTAATTACAGCCTGCAAAGGATCGCCAGTGCTATAGCGATTCTATCAGGCTTCTGGTGGCCTCTGCTGCACGTTTCCTCTGCTGCGGTCCATCCCAGACCACAAGACGTTACATCAGAAAAGAGGCAGGACCATGGCAGAGGGAACATGCAGCGGAGGCCACTGGCAGCCTACTAGAATCACTACAGCACCGGTGATCCTCTACAGGCTGTAATTGGTTTTTAAAGTGAGACTGTGAGGCCAGAGGTATGCCGGACAATGCTGGCCTATGGGGGACCCCTTGGTGTAGCAATTAGAAGTACACAGAGGGAGGAAGGGGGTCCAAAGAGAGGGAAAATGCCAGACTGAGGGTGGGGAACGATGAAGGAGTAGAAATAACGGGTCTGGAAACAGAGGAGAGGGAGAGAGTTGGTGGACAATGGAATGGAAGTGAGGGGGGTCACTGGAGGATCGGGGGAGAGGTTATTAGAGAAATGCTGGACTGCAGGAATGGAGACAAAAAAGGAAAGATGCCAGACCTCTGGGGGAGGGAAGGAGAGGACAGAGATGCCAGACCATGGTAGGAAGGAGGAGGGAAGAGAAGGAGAGAAAAGGAGATACCTAACCACTAGAAGGGAGAAAGGGAAGGAGAGAAATGTAAGACTGAGGGGAAGAGGACAGGGAGATGCGACTCCTCAAAGGGGGAGGAAGGAAGATAAGGAGGGGAGACAGATGTCAGACTGTGGGAAGGAGAGGAGAAAGGAGAAAGATGTCAGACCACCAGAGGGGGGGGGGGGGGGAGAGAAAGAGAGAGGAGATGCTGCACAGGGATGGGAAAGGATGAGAGATGCAAGAAATGCTGTTTAAGAAAATATGGGAATAATTGAGAAGAAAGAGGGAGGAGATGGTGCACATTATGGGAAGACATGGAACAGTAAATAGATTTGAGAAGGAAGCAGAAAAATTGAAGAGAGTTGAATATTAAAAGTTAATTCCAAAGATCGTTGTAGGGCAGAAAGTGAAGAAGGAGAGAAAAACTGCAAATGGATAAGAAGGCCCTGGAAACACAGCTAAGTGCACAGACAGAATGAAGTTCAACCAGAGACTGGGAAAATAAGATTAGGAAAATAAAATCACTAGACAACAAAGGTAGGAAAATGATTTTATTTTCAATTTAGTGATTGAAATATGTTGGTTTTGAGAATTTACATCAGCTGTCTATATTTTACACTGTTCAGGAAGAAATGCATTTGTTTCTCTTTTTCTGATGTTCTACTGCATACAGAGTCTGGCATCTAAGAGGTTATTTTTAGTTTGTGGTCCTGTATTTGCATAGGGGTTATCTGTGTTCTGGTAAGAAGCGCCATACAGTCTGCTTTGTGTAGTTTAGTTTTGTGGTTAACCATTTTGTTAACAAGATTATATTGTGTGTATATATGAAAATGAATGGAAAAAATGGTTTTTCAAATAGTACTATTATTATGGGGGCAGGATCAGGCGTGGAGCATGGGTGGGGTTTGGAGCGGGGCTTGGGCACTCCCAATCATTTAGAAAAGTTGTCTCCTATGTTTGCAGAGTGATTGTATTTATTGTTTGTAGTACAGTGGTTCTCAACCCTATCCTGGGGGACTCCCAGCAAGTCGGGTGTCCAGAACATCCCTAATGAATATGCATGAGACGCATTTGCATAGTATGAATGGGTGCCTAGTACTGGATGCTTCAGATGAAGAGTAGAAATAAGCGCATGTTACATAACTGCTTTCCAGACCACAGAAATCAAGCTGACTGATGGCAAATACATCATCACGCCGACCAATGCCAGTCAGAGCATCCATGTGCAAAGAAACAGTCTCTTTCTAGTGTTTGATATCACTCTCCCAGGAAAATTCACCATCAGCCTTCTCTGGAACAAGAACATGAATATCTTCATTAAGATTCTGAAGCATGGACAGGTAACTCGAGCTCACCGGCAATGCTTTGTCAGCTATAGCATGCTCAATAGTGCAGCCCGATTCGCCGTTTCAAATCGATTCACCAATTCACTTCGGTGAATCAATTCAAATCTATCCATTGTCCCCTAAAATCAGACTCACCAATTCAGTAACCTGACATACTTCTAGGCCTCCTAAACCAGCAGCAGTAGTGGTGGTGGACGCCAAGCAGAGGCAGCAGTTTGGACAGGCTACTCGTGGCCTGCCCCACCTTGGCCTTCCCTCTGCCGCATCACTGATGACATGGCAGAGGGAAGCCCTGCATTTAACACATTTAGGGGAGGGATCAGTTCTATAACTGGGTGTCTCCATTTAGTTATCCCAATGCCATTATAAAATACTAGCAAAAACGCGGTATCAGCATGCATTACATTTATGTGTCTGTTGTTATACAATTCAACTAATCAACAGGCTGTATGGCAAGTAATCAAATAAAGTTCCAATAAATATCTCTTTCCATATAAAATCAAGTTTGCAAAAAACTAGTCAAAGATATTTGAACACTGGGGATTCTCAGAACGTTACCCTGATGATATTTTATCAGTGTAGCAGCACTTCTCACCGATCTCACCCTGTGTATATCGTGACTATTGCAAATACTTATTTTATATTAAATATTAATAAATAATGCTTCTTATCTCTTCCATACTTATATAGTGCCATTCATCTTTTACTTCTGTTGCTTCTAATTCATTGTGTTTCTCAGTCTCTTTATGTTTTAGAATTCATTATTTTTAACTTATCAATTCATTACTTTCATTAATAAACTTGGCATAATTCAGCTGTGTTGTTGCAATGCTCCCCACCAACGTGTTTCGAATCTTCTTCAGGATGGTGCTGCAACTATACCACACATCAAATTACACACTCAAAACTACCTACTCTCTTTCCCAATACATTACAAACATTGCTTACCAACATTTTGAGTTCCACCGCTCTGCTTATCCAGCTCTGCTTATCATTGGTCTTGTCCTATTCTCTGCTATGTAACTTTTCCTTCCCCTTTTACCTCTTGCATCTTTTGTTGGATTCTCTCGCTCTCTCTTTCTATCTTGCCTTTTCCTGGTTTGTCTTTCTCTCCTGTCGGGCTTGTAATCTTAAATTTGTGTCCGAGGCAATCGAGGCTTAAGTAGCTTGCCCAAAATCTGCATGGCATTTGGATTCTGACGTGCCTGTTTCTTAGTCCACTGCTCTAAGCAGCAATCTATCTGGGCTCAGACAGTCAGTGGGAGATATTCAAAGTGACCTATGCAGCATATATCATCCATGATAAACATTTGGGGCCAAAAAACATGTCAGTTCAATGTCTGGTGGAAAGTTATTTGTTTAAATATTGTAGGGCTTGGACAGGTGTGGAGCTATATGGGACATGGAATAGTTTAAGTAGGACTTCAGTGATTGAAAATCTGCATAAAGTTAAGTAGATAAATTACCTGACCTGTGGAATTGTGACCTCCCTAAGTTTAGGGAGCACGTTTCATTCAATCGTTTCCTCTAGCGCTAACTATGCCTCTTCCTTCTTGTATTTCACTGGATTCATATGGTTGGGAAAGCCTATGTCAGGAGATGACATCCCTTCCTCATGCTTTTTCTTTCTTCTTACAGAGCAGCATCTGTGGCTTGTGCGGAAATTACAATGGCAACATGAAAGATGACTTTGAAATGCGCAGCAGATATGTGGTGTCCAACCACCTGGAGTTCATCAATTCCTGGAAAGAGAAGCCCACGTGTGGCGACGTGAGCTTCATCGTGGACCCCTGCAGTCAGAACCCATATCGCCAAGCGTGGGCTGAAAAGAAGTGCGCCATCATCAACAGCCAAGTCTTTGCTCCGTGCCACAGTGTGGTACGTGGGTCTGGGGAGTGGGTCACACCTCATTCTAGACGTTCAACCTCCATTTTCTCCATTTTGAAGGCCATACTCTCTTTGCATGTTAAAGCGTTCCATTTTCCCCAGTTTAGTCTTTTTCTACATACTTCACTGGTATTGGTAAGAAAAACTGATTATTAATACTGCCATCAAAAAATGGTTAATATGAAAAAAAAAACCCCACAAGAGTGGGATACGCTCTACATATAACATATAAAATTTTATTAAGGAAACTATTCCGTAAAAAAATTGAAATCAGGGCTCAACTGACTGTTTACACTACTAAGTGTAAAATACCCCCAGATCAATAATCAAGTGCCAAAAATATGTGTCCCATAAAATATGTCTTTTAAATACTACAAAACAGACCTAAAGTTCAGAACGTATCCTTTTCAGGTCTTCAACAGCACACCAGTTAGCACCACAACTCCAACAACTCTTCAGACCAATGAAGACAATTACAATCCACCAAGTTCCAGTGCAAAAACATTTAAACACCTTTTAGGATCCTCCACAGATTCCTTCAAGCAGTTGAATTTCCTATTTCATGTCCTTCTCAGATCCCTCCAACCAGTTTTACCCTTCATAGGCTTCTTGGGTAAATGTGACTGGAAGGTCAGGAAACTAGATTGCTGAATCCTTAGGGACTTCGGGCACAGCTTTGAATTGGTTTACCTCTTACTTTGAGAATCGAACCTATCAAGTGAAAGCCGGGAGCTCTGCATCGGAAATTTTCCGCCAAAAACATGGGATACCATAGGGTTCCATTTTATCGCCACTATTTTTCAACCTTTTCCTCGCTCCCCTACCGAATCTTGCTCAATCCATAGGCTTTACTATCTTTGCTTAAGCTGACTACATCCAACTTTTACATCCCCTGAATCACAACAATCCCGGAGATATTCACAAAATAAACCTGAAACTCGACCAAATTAGCCAATGGCTCAATAATAATATGCTTGCTCTGAACATCCAAAAAAACAAAGGGGGTTCTATTTCCCTGGACTGATAAGGAAGATCTCTCTACCCCTGTTTGAACTGAATCCACCTCAATACACATGGACACGGAAATAAAGCTACTGGCCCCTCAATTATAGAACGCCATGCCTCAAAATCTCAGACTAGAATCTTCCATGATAAACTTTAAATCTGAGCTCAAAGCGTTCCTATTCAAGGATGCATTCAAGGTATGAGAATCTTCCTGTCTTTGGAAGCTAACTGCCTTTCTCTTTTTTACCTTTCCTCATGTTTTCCCCTTTCCCCTCCTCCTTTTTCTTTTTTAAACTTATCTCATTGTAATTAAATTCTCCCCTCGCCCTGTTCCCCCTTGTGTTATTTATTTATTGGTTAATAATGCCTTTTAATACTTCTGTATATACTGTTTTTACTTATGTACAGTATTTTATTGTAAAATGTTGAGATATATATGATAGATGGTATATCTAGAAATCAGTAAACTTGAAACATATTGACTGGTAGCAATATTGAACTCCTTCATTTGAAAGAAGCTTTCCGATATGCAAAAAGAAACTTCCGTTGCTTGTTACACAAGTTAATCACTGCTTCATGGCTAATTTACAACGCTTACTTAGGGCCGCTTTTACAAAGCCGTGGTAGTGCTACTGCCGCGATAAATGCACCAAAGCCCTCCAATTCCTATGGGCTTCGGTGCATTTTCTGTGGCAGCATCACTACGGCGGCTTTGCCAAAGGGGCCCTTAAGGCCTTACGGCCTCAGTAACTGCTCTCTGGTTACCACAGGTGCAGCAACTGCCTTATTACGATTCCTGTGTGAGAGATTCCTGTGGTTGCGACTTAGGGGGGGACTGCGAGTGCCTGTGTGACGCCATCGCTGCCTACGCCAAGAGTTGTATTGATAAGGGAGTCTGCGTCGACTGGAGAAGGCCAGACTTCTGTCGTAAGTTACACATTTTTTCTTTAATTTTGGATTCCTTTCATGAGCATTCTGATGTAGATTAGAACCATTTCAGAAGCAGCCATTTCTGAGGTGGATGTTACCGTACTTTTTTTCTGTGTAGTTACATGGTACTACTGTACATACCACGAGGATTGTTTTTGTATTTATTTAATCTATTTACATCATTTGTATCCCACTTGAGCCAAAGCGGCTTACAATAAAACATTCACAGTATAAATGTACAAATAATAGGGAAAAAAAGGCCATAGAATTCAAGTGCTGATGCTGACCAGTTCTGTATAATATCCCAAAGACTGCGTTTGAAATGCTCAGTCTAGAATTACGGTAACATAAATCGTTTGAGTCAGTAAATCATTGTTAAAGCTTTAGAAATCTGTATTTTGTTTATATCTTATTCTGGGAAAATTTTCCCTTCTCTGTTCTGTCACTGTGATTCCCCTTCATAGGTGATGAAGACCTCTCTATCACTTTGGCCCAGATGCACTAAAGTCAGTGACAATCACTTATACCAACCTGATTTAAAAAATGGCCCACCCATGTGGTTTTTCCCTCGATTGCCCTTTTTCCGATCCAGCCATGCAAAGTAGCCAAGCAATTGATGCACTAACATCGCTTGGCTAAGCATAAAAAGGGGTTATAGTGATCGGAAACACATGACAGGTCCTGTGTTACCGACAGGTCTGCCTGGTTTTTAAAATTTTTTTCATGGCACAGATATTTTGCGTGTGGTTCACACACAAAATATCTGTCCCATAAAAAAAATGAAAAAAAGTCCCCCATCGCCAATGACAGCCCTCCCCGACGAATGCGGCACCGAGAATCCCCCCACCGAGAGAAAATTGGCAGGAGGGATGCGTGGGGGCATAACATGGCCCAATATAATGGTGTGATAACCTTTTTATATCTGTTTGTGATCCCCTTCTTAATCATTCCTAACATTCTGTTTGCCCTTTTCACTGCCGCCGCACATTACGCGGACGGTTTCATTGACTTGGTCTACAAGTACTCCCAAGTCTCTTTCCAGGGGGCTTTTTCCGAGTATAGCACTGGACATCCTGTATTCGTGCATATGATTTTTGTTACCAACATGCATCACCTTGCACTTATCCACGTTGAATCTCATTTGCCATTTTGTGGCCCATTCCTCGAGTGTGTTTAGATCTCATTGAAGGTCTTCGCAATCCTTCTGTGTCCTCATTACTCTGAATAACTTTGTATCGTCTGCAAATTTAATCACCTCACTCGTCGTGCCAATTTCTAGGTCATTTATAAATATGTTGAAGAGCACAGGTCCGAGCACCGAACCCTGCGGCACTCCACTTGTGACGCTTTTCCAGTCCGAGTATTGTCCATTTACCCCCACTCTCTGTTTCCTATCCGCCAACCAGTTTTTAATCCACGTGAGTATTTCACCCTCGATTCCATGGCTCGCAATTTTTCGAAGTAGTTGTTCATGCGGAACCTTGTCAAATACCTTCTGAAAATCCAGATATACAATGTCGACCGGGTCACCCTTGTCTATCTGCCTGTTTACTCCCTCAAAAAAGTGCATTAAGTTTGTCAAGCAAGATTTTACTTTGCTGAAGCCGTGCTAGCTAGTCCTCATCACTTTGTGTCCGTCAAGGTGATCGATGATTCGGACCTTTATAAGCACCTCTACCATCTTTCCCAGTACCAAAGTCAGACTCACTGGGCTGTAGTTCCCTTTTCGGAAGTTCAGTGCCATGGCAGTCATTCTGGATCAAATTTTTGTTCCTGTGTCTAGGTTGAAGTGGATCATGTTGTGATCACTGTTTCCCAGAGTCTCTTCTACTTCTATACCTTGTGCCGGTCCTCGTAGTCCATTTAGAATTAAGTCCAGAATTGTATTTCCTGTCGTATTTTCCATGACTAGTTGCTCCAGGAAGCAATCGCCTACAGCATCCAGGAACTTGGTTTCTCTACTGCAGCTGGAGTTGCCTAGGTTCCAATCTATCCCCGGATAATTGAAGCCTCCCATGATAACTGTGTTGCCTCCCTTGCATTCCATCAGTCTCTTCAGACTGCCCTGGAGGTTAGTAGTAGATGCCGATCTTCGTATCCGTTCCATTTGTTCCCGGTATTTTGGTTAATAGAGACTACCTTATTGTTTGTTACCGGCGTGTTCTCTCTGGTAGACTCAATTCCCTCATTTATGTAGAGGGCAATACCCCCACCTTTTTGGCCTAATCTGTCCCTGCGGTATAGCTTGTATCCCAGTAGTACAGTGTCCCAGATGTTGTCCTCCCCATGTGATACATGGGGAGGAGCCCAAGGCTCCTCCCTCTGTATCCCATGTGATGAATGTCTGAGCCAATCAGGGCCTTAGACTCCTCTCCATGCAACACATGGTGCACCAGGCAGGGGAAGGCCCGTCATTTTCGATGAGCGGGCCTTGGAATTGGAGGGACCATGCTTCCCTCCAGCTCCCAATGTCTACCAAAAGTATGGGGGGGGGTGTCTGGGAGTGAGGGTGGTGTTTGGGGGATCATACGTTGACAGGAGGGAATGGGCATCCCTCTTGCCAATTTTCTCTCATAGGAGGGTGGAGACAGCATGGCAGGAGGGAGTTGGCATCCCTCCTGCTGTTTTTGCTGCTGTATTACACAGGCACAATATCTGCCCCATTAATAATTTTTTTTTTAAAAAGCCCTTCCCAACGTCCCGGCACCCTGCCTGCTTAAATTGCTTTGAATATCGGGCCCATGGTTTTTAATGCCAGGAATGGGCCCATCAGCATCCTTGGCACACATTGATCAGAGGCTAACATGCCATTTCTTGCATTTTCTCAGCTGTATACTGTGACTTCCACAATACCCACCTGCAAACTGGCAGCAACACCTATGAGTTCTCTGGTGACCTTAACTGCACATGGCATTACCAGCCTTGCCTATGCCCCTTTAATCTAAAAGGGTATCCAGCTGTGAATTCTGAAGGTAAGAGCCTTTTAGAGAGCGGTTTGCCTATTTATGATATTAAAAAGTCATTTGACCCTGCTACTGTATCAGTGTCCTTTAATTTCTCCTGAGGGCTCTCTCCCCTCTCCCATCCCATCTCCCTCCCTGCAGCTTGCCCTTTATCCTGTTCCATAGCAACTTTTTTAAGGAGAGAGGGAAGAATCAAAGAATGAATGGGCACAACCACTGACCCCCCCTCCCCCCAAGCCTTGCATTGACTGAGGTTGAGATAGATACTAAAGAAGGACAGTCTCTGGTATCCAGAGCAGATATTGTGATGTCATAATGCCTCATTCCACCAATGCCTAAAAGCCAACCTCATCAGTGATGTCACAATGGGATCATTATCCTATTCTTGGCTCACATAAGAATCAGAGTATGAATGGGCACAACCACTGACACTCAAGTCTTGCATTGAAGGATGCTGGTGTAGAAAGACTGAGGTTGAGATAGACACTAAAGGATGACATGGGATGGCTTCCCACAGTTATCTGCAGGGACAGGGACGAAGACAAATTCTGTCCCTGTGTCAATCTCTAGTTGGCAATTCTTGTATACCAACATTGTAAACAAAGTTCAGGAACTGCAAGCCATATAGGGATAGAGTTAGATTGTTGGTGTGAAGGTGAAAGAGGAAGAAATTTGTGATTGAGAGCCTTGATATTGGCCCCTACTCGGATGAGTTGACCATAGATCAAAATTTGTATTAATCCAAATGCCTTCTAATGCTAGTGGGGTGGCTTTCTCTTTCTGTCCTCATTCAGCTCTCAATCAATAACTCTCCTATATATACATTTTTTTTTAAACCCAGTTTATTTACTTATTCATTCAATTTTCTATACCGTTTCTCTCAAGAGAGCTCAGAACGGTTTACATGAATTTATTCAGATACTCAAGCATTTTTCCCTGTCTGTCCCTGCAGGCTCACAATCTATCTAATGTACCTGGGGCAATGGGGGGATTAAGTGACTTGCCCAGGATCATAAGGAGCAGCGTAGGTGTGAACCCACAACCCCAGGGTGCTGAGGCTGTGCAATTTTTTTGTGCTGGCCACAAACCCTGCTTATATTCTTAATGAGGAGGCTGTAAAAAATTGCATCCTTGTAGTAACATTTTTTTAAACTAATCAAACAAGCACATCTAAATAATACTTACATTTTCTGGACTTTTCCTCCAGGATGTTACAGTTGTGGTCTACATAAATACTACGACCCAGATCAGAAGACCTGTGCCAGCTGTGGTGAGTAGAGACTTAAACCAAACACAGACTCATTCATCGTTGAAAGTTGAATTCAGAATTATTTTATTTGTTTATATCCCACCCATCCCATACAGTAGTAGGTGGGAAATAAAAAACTGCAAGAATTAATGACAAGGCTCCATATGAACGACTACTTCAGAAAATTGCGAGCCATGGAATCGAAGGTGAAATACTCACATGGATTAAAAACTGTCTGGGGCATAGGAAACAGAGTGGGGATAAATGGACAATACTCGGACTGGAAGAGCGTCACCAGCTTGGACCCGTACTCTTCAACATCTTTATAAACGATCTGGACATTGAATAATTTCGTATCGTCCACAAATTTAATCACCTCACTCGTTGTACCAGAGTAGTGAAGAAGCAGGGGGATTGCGAAGATCTACAACGTGACCTAATCAAGCTCGAGAAATGGGCATCGACATGGCAAATAAGGTTCAACGTGGATAAGTGTAAAGTGATACATGTCGGTAACAAAAATCTCATGCACGAATACAGGATGTACGGGGCGGTACTTGGAGAGACCTCCCAGGAAAGGGACTTGGGAGTTCTGATCGACAAGTCGATGAAGCTGTCCGCGCAATGCGCGGCAGCTGCGAAAAGGGCGAACAGAATGCTAGGAATGATAAAGAAGGGGATCACGAACAGATCGGAGAAGGTTACCATGCTGCTGTACCGGGCCATGATGCACCCCCACCTGGAGTACTGCATCCAGCACTGGTCGCCATACATGAATAAGGACATGGGACTACTCGAAAGGGACCAGCGAAGAGTGACTAAAATGGTCAAGGGGCTGGAGGAGTTTCCGTACAGTGAGAGATTGGAGAAACTGGGCCTCTTTTCCCTTGAAAAGAGGAGACTGAGAGGGGACATTATCGAAACATTCAAAATACTGAAGGGAATAGACTTAGCAGATAAGGACAGGTTGTTCACCCTCTCCAAGGTAGGGAGAATGAGAAGGCATTCTCTAAAGTTGAAAGGGGATAGATTCTGTACAAACGTAAAGAAGTTCTTCTTCACCCAGAGAGTGGTAGAAAGCTGGAACGCTCTTCCAGAGGCTGTTATAGGGGAAAACACCCTCCAAGGATTCAAGACAAAGTTGGACAAGCTTTACACCGACATACAAGACCACTGAATGTGTGTAGAAACTTTTAATTAAAAATTAGTACCCAGAATTTCTCATTAAGATCCCAATTATTGGCGCTAATTGACTCATTATTCAGTTAAATTGCACTTGCCAATTGGGTGTGTACCCAGGTTTGCATGTGTGATTTTCAGTGCTTTGAAAATTCAGGTGCCCATACACAGGGTTGTAGAAGGTGTTGTGCTCTGCGTCCCCTGTCCAAAGGATTGTACTGCAGTGGACGTGAGGTTACGAATAAAGGGGAAATCAATGCGATTCCAATGAAGGCTCGTGGCACCACCATTTCAGTAGAAGCCAGTTCCAATCAAAAGGAGGAGAACATAAGAACAAAGAATAGCCTTACTGGGTCAGACCTATGGTCCATCAAGCCCAGTAGCCCGTTCTCACGGTGGCCAATCCAGGTCACTAGTATCTGGCCTAACCCAAGGTGTAGCAATATTCCATGCTACCAATACAGGGCAAATAATAGTGAAATAAAAGAAAATAGAAATAAGTAGATTCATGAGGGTTGGGGGTTGGGAAGCAATTCTTATTTAGAGGACATTTCAGAAGTGACAGTCTTTTTAATTCTGTCGTACCATTTTTCTTTCTAAAATATTATCTCTCTGTTTTACTTTTCAGAACTGAAAATGACAACAGCAGGTAGGTCTCAGTCCCTTAACATTTAATACATAGAAACCCAGAAGATCAGCCCAGTGACCCAGCTCTCAGTCTCACTTATCGAAGAAATAAATGCAATAAAGCGCCAAGGGATGTGGAACTAGCACCTATCAATCTTCAGTTCACCGTTGTTTATGGAATCATGCCTAGTGGCATCTAAAATAGACTTTGGAGCATTTACTGCACCAACCCCCTCTAAAAATCTGTAGCAAAGCTTGATAAAAGGGGAGCTAGGCGCCTAACTTCATTTTTTAAATTGGTACTATTAAAAAAACCAATAAAAAAAAATGATTAAATAAAATTAAGTAGCTGGCAAGCACCTAACTCAGTAGCATCTACACTGAGGCGCCTACAGGTAAGTAGGCATGACCATATATAGTGAAGTAAAAATCCAGACAAAGTGCCGGGTTTTGAAAAGCCTTCTGGACCCCCAGACATGTCTTCAAAAGGAGAACATGTCCGGGGAAATCCAGACATCTGGTAACCCTAGTTAGAGGTGGATTTGGGGAGATGTTTGAGCATGGAATGAGTTAGGCTTTGGAATTTTAGGCCAAGAAAACCCAACACCTACTGGTATCCAAGTCAATTTGGGCACTGCTGGTGCAGTTCTACAAACGGCGCTAACTTTGATTGACATGCGGTAGGCGCCGCTTTTCCCGGCACCGTGTATAGAATTTGACCCTTATTGCTTCCTAAGTGCTCTTGTGTTAATTTTTTGCAGCTTCTATGTTCTAATGGGAACATTACTGCACAACCTAATTAAAAAATTTAAAAAAAAAATTAAAAATCTGGGCTATGTGTGTAGGGTAAAATCTTGCATTAGAAAGTATTAAGCCTACATTTTACCACACTTTAGTAAAAGGGCCCTTATAGGCGGCATTAGGTGGTTAGTTAAAAATGGTCATGCATTTACAGTTAGGGCCTTAAGTTGTGTTATTTGACCTTTAATGTGACTGTAATACTACAGAGATATTTAAATCACAGCAGGTTAAATGATAATGAGATGCAAATACCCTAATCCATTTTATGGCGATATACCACAAGTCGTATTAGGGCTTAAAAATCACGGCTTTTTACTGGCATTAATTCACCACACAGAAGCATTGGGATACAAAGTCATGTCCAGTGCTCCCAGGATAACAAGGCAGAGTTCCTCCTCAGACTTCTAGGCCCCCTCTGGCTTAAAAGCTTCATAACGCAACCCCCACTCACCACCTGCAGTTAAAGACCCCCAGTCCCTTCTCTATACCTCAAATGTAGCCTTTGCCCCCCCCCCCCCAAAAGGGAAGGTCTCTAGGGTTTTTTAGGGTGATGCCCAGTCACTCTTGCATAGTCTGGTACCACATCCAAAATGGCAGGGGCCATATTTCCATATATGGAAATGTTTCCTTATATCTGAATATAACTCCTAGCAGTAATTATCATTTAGGATGCAACACCTGACTGATGAAGATCCCCATTGGCCCACCAATGATGTTAAGGTAGCCCTTTCAGAAGGGCAAGGGATTGAGGTAGGAGGAGGAGAGTGAGGATTTGGGCAAGGTAGGAGGAAGGGGACTGAGGAATTGATAGGGTTTGAGTCAGGGTGAACCTTAAGTTGAGGGGGGGGGGGGGGGCAGGAGCCCAGATGGACTCTACTCTGGCATCTTAGGCACATCGAGATGTGGTTTTGTGCCCCAATGTTCCTGGGCACATAGAATAACACTTGTTTTTAGACTATTGCAATATTATCCATCTAGCCTCCCATAAAAGACATATTAACAGATTGTAGCTCATTCAGAATACAACGGTTCAGCTAATTTTTAATTAGACAAAATCCGAGCATGTGACAAAGTATCAGATGCTGAATTGGCTTCCAGTTGAACCACGGATACTTTTCAAAATGGGATGTTTCTGCTATAAAATGCTGTCTGACCTTGTGTCTAATTGTTTTGTCATTCATTTTAAATTTGCCGATAGAAAACCACCATTGCGCAAACTTACCAAATTTCATACGGTAAAAGGTTGTATTTACAAGTGATTTTTTTCAAAGAATTCTAGCCTATCAAGTAGCGTCTTGGGACGGGAGTTTTAGTAAACTAATATTAGGTCCTAGTTCTTATCTTTAGAAAGATGTTGAAGACTCACTTATTTGACATATTTTATAAATGAGCTTAAAATCTACTGCGTTTGTTCCGTCCTCTTTACCTTGTAAACCACTTAGAACTGAAAGGTATCGAGGTACGTAAATGGATTTTTATGTTATGTTATTCTTTTATCATGGGATTCAGCAACCTGCAGTTCCAGGATGTCACGGGTTACTGAATCCAGTGAAAAATCAAGGTGTGGCAAAAGACAAACTTTTCCCGCACGTTGATGAATTCCCCCTTAATGCAGGCCACTTGAGCATGTAAGTGTATCCGTTCCCATGAAAGTGACCATATTCTGTGCTCAAGTGCCGTGTAAACATGGTACCTCCTCATATTATATGTATCGTTTTTAATCCCTCACAAACTGTGGCCCTCAGGACCGTCTCACCCAAATTTGGCTAAAAGTAGGCGCATCTTTGAGCAACCTATATGCTTTTAGCCAGATATACAATTTATATAGACTTAAGTGGCTTTGAAAACTAACTTCCTGAACCTTTTGTGAATTTCAAGACTTTTGGAGTGTTTTTCATTGCATTAATTTCCCTGCCAAACTATAATCCTTAAATATGATCACTTTTTTGTGTGTTTTAGCACCAAGCACCTCCATCACTACAACAGTATCAGGTAAGTTCAGATTTCAATCACCTAAGGTTAACTGCAATAGAATTACTGGGGTAGGTCAGTTCATGCTGAGCACTACAGATCTTTCCATAATGCGACATCATTCACTTAAAATGAGAATGAGAGGAACTCTCAAAGGAACCTGTATCTATCTTGTACTATGCAATATTTCACCAACACGCCCGGCATCAATTACAATTCATGAGCTGCCATCCATTGGAAGAAATGGAAGTGGACCTAACAACAGTACGTTGGGTTTCCAGCTCTTTTGTATCCAGCCTCTTGAGCTATATTCATGACTCCCGTGAATGTCTTTTGTTTTTATATCACTTTCCTAATCTAACCCAGCCATAGTTCAAGCAGTGCTTAAGTCTGGCCAGTAGGGGTCAGCGCTGAATGATAGCCAGAATTCATGTCTCAGAGGGCTGTGAATATGTTCATGCCCCCCCCCCCCAGCTCTAGACTTCCTAGGGAGCAGAAACTCGGTCTAGGAATTAAACCCAGCTCACACGGATAGTTCACATGTTTAGTAAAAGGCTCCTTAAAAAGGTGTTTTATTAAATACCATCAGAAAAATAAATACACGTCCTCTGGTATTTGTTCACGCCTACCTTGACTTATCATTAACCTCCACTCATTTTTTGTTCCCTTTTGGTGCTGAAGATTCCTAAGTAACACAAATATAGATATTTGATTTCACCAAAAGCTACCCATCAACAGTGTTGGCTGCACAAAATAAATGACTGGCAGTACCCAACCGAACCACTGAGTTAAGCTCAAATTATTCACAGCACAGCTGCTCTCCAGAGCTCAAGAAATTGTAAGAAGCAGTTTGAAAGGTGAACTCAGAGGAAGAATCATTTATGTTCAAATGATAACCTTTCAGTTGCCTATGTGGATTTTAGCAGTTTGAAAGGTGAACTCCGAGTATATTATTTCTTAGCTACCTTTATCAATGCTTTGCATCTAACTTGCCAGTGCTTATGTCTCTTCTTACTTTCTTCATTCGGATCATTTTTCCATTCTTTAAAGGATTTTTTTTTTTTTTTTTGCTCTAATAGCCTCTTTCACTTCACCTTTTAATCACTCTGGCTCTCATTTCTTCTTTTTACCACCTTTGTTGATGATTAACAAAATAATGTCGGTGATTCCTATCAGGGAGGTTCATTTTCCCGTAAAATGAAACATCTTGCAATTTTTCTGCGATTATGAAAGTGTCGTTTGTCACCTCCATGGGTAACCAAAATCCACAAAGCATCCTGGGTGTGATAACCGTGGAACAAATCTCTTCAAAGAAGACCAAGAGTTCAGAAATGGCAGATTTAAAAACCCTGAAAAGGATACTAACAAGTTTCTAGAAGGCTCATTTGCTCTAGCATGTCAAATAACTTCAGAAACCTCCACTAAAATGGACACAACCAAAAAGAGGACTAAATCTTGAGGGAAGAGACTGAGTTTTATAAATAATGGATGAAGTGATAGACTTCCTAAAGAACTTGATCCAGAAGCAACTCTTGGAGCTCGAATCTTGTATCGTTAAAACGAAGACAAACCAAGCAGAAAAAGGAAAAAAAAAAAATCCAGGAGAACATAATGGATTTGGATCTTTGATTTGATGCTCATCTTTCCCAGTCTGAGCCCATGGCAAGTATCGTCAATAGTTCTCTTGGATAGGGAACTATTGGCTATCCAGGAGGGCTGGGGCTAGATTTACTAAAATATGTTAGTACATGAATGCTATTTAATAACACTTTATTAGTAAACAGACCCCGCTGGCATTATCGAGACCTGCATTAAAAAACAATAATATGCATAATAATAATAATAATAGCCCAAAATTTTGTACCCAAGGCAAAGGAATATTTAAGGAACTTGCCCAAGGTCATCAGATAATCAGTGAAGGACGTAAGTCCAGTGTTCTAACCACTAGGCTACTGTTGCACTTAAAAGTAAGTGAACCTTTAGTCTTAGCACAAAATTTAACCAGTGATGGAATCAGAAACACAAAGAAATTCTACGTTTATCATCTCATTTTCTGATTGGATCTTTAGCTTGAGAGAGCTGTTCCGACTGCTCAGCTGTTATCTGGATAAGTGCTGGCAAATAATGACCCAAAAGCTGCAATGAAAATGCTAATAACTTTAGGTAACATTCATTTTATGTTATATAAATGGTTGAAAATGGACCTCTCTATGAAAATGTGGTTAAGCATCAAATAATTCAATGTAGCACTAAATTCATAGTTTTGATATGGTCATATGGGTCCTTGAATTAAAGATTAGAAACTCACTTGATCAAAGAAATCTGATATAGCATAGAAGATTCATATTAATAAATAATTCAATTCCAAATCAACCAGCATGTTATTTTCACTAGCTCCTCCCCCACCCCTTTACAAAACCACCCTCCTAAGTAGCACAAGCTAAATGCTGAACTGCCCATAGGAATAGAATGGGTTGCTTGACATTTAGCTTGCTCTGCTTGGCAGCACACCTTTGTAAAGGGGGGGGGGGAATTTGCTCAAATATAAGTACTCAATTATTAAAATTTGGGGGTCAATATTCAGTCAACATTTTGGTGAGTCAACATGCAGTCAACATTTTTTTTAACCGCCGTAACCCGTAACCACCGATTAACCACCAATTTCTTTTTACGACAGTAACCACTGATTAATTTTCTTAATTTTTCCTGAGTTATGTAATCACTAATGATAATAATTAATATGCAAGTGGTTATTACTGTACAAATCAATAATTCAGTCAGGTTTAGAACCAAATGACTGCTTGATCAGAATTCTCAAAGAAATTTTAGACAGGTGTTCATCTATGACCGAATGCGTTATCCTTCATAAAACAATTTATTTCTTATAGCCACAACCACAATGCTCACGACACCAATCAAAATTTCAATACCTTCCAAAATACCGACAAGATCAGAGTTGCCTACCATGGAAATGACAACAGAAGGAATTACAACATCAAAATCATTAACAAATGAAATACCAGTTATAACTCTGATATCATCTACAATCCAGACGCTAACCTCTACAACTTTACCAACGACAGTTGAAACAACCAGATCACATACAATAACCACTATATCTGAGACTCCAGGCACTATGTCCCAATCAACTACGAAATACCAGACACCAACCACCACAACAGAACCCACTACAACATCCCAGACACCAACCACTACAAGTCTACCAACTACAACAAAAACAACCACAACAGTTCCAACTACTGAGACATCAACTGCTACATCACAGACACCAACCACCATAACTGAGACCACTACTACAACTCAAACAACCACAACACATACGCCAACCACAATGACTGAAACACCAACTACAACCCAAACACTAACCATCCAAACTGAGACTACTAGAACCTCCCAAAGCAATACACTAGGGTACACGTTTACCTTACCTCAATCTACTACCACATTTCATACACCAACCACAACTGCCCAAACAACTACAACTGAGGCACCGACTACAACCCAAACATCCACAACACAGACAAAGCCTGAAATATCAACTGCAACCCAAACACCAACCACTACATATGAGACAACCCAAACCCTTACACCTGGGTATAATTTCACAATACCTCAATCAACCACCACAAACCTTACACCAACCACTACTACCCAATCAACAACTACTACCGAGATACCAACTACAACTCATACAGTCACAACTGAGACACCAACCACAATGCCTGAAATACCAACTATAACCCAGACACTATCCACAAAAACTGAGACTGCAAGTACAGCACAAACCACTCCAATTGGATATACATTCACAATACCTCGGTCAACTACCACAAAGCATACACCAACCACCACTATCCAAACAATAACTACAGTTGAGACCCCAACTACAAACCAAACAACCACAACTCAGAGTCCAAATATAACCCAAATGGCTACCAGTACTACTGAGACACCAGCCACTACATCCCATACACCAACTACCATAACAGAGACTACTGTTACAAGTCAGAGAACCACCAGAATTGTGCCAACTACAACCACAACTCATACAACAACCACTACACCTACAATACCAACCACTATATCCCAGACAACCATTCCATCACAAACACCTATCACCACAACCCAAACATCTACAACCCAGATACCAACCACCACAACTATGACAACTACTTCAACCCAGATGCCAACCACTGTAGCTGAGACACCAACTATGTTGTCCACCAGATCGCATACACCAACTACATTCAGGTTAACTAGTGTATCACACTCAACCACAACCTCCAAACCAACTTCTCACTATGAAAGCCCACTTATCGGAACTTCTCCAAGAACTACAACACCAAAAACCACTCATCTTTTGTCAACAATAGTAGTGAATACTGGTCATACTACTCTAACTACAGCCACTTCAAAATGTAAGTAGTTTAGTATTTAATTGCTATCAATCTTGAAATGCCAAATAAGTACTAAAAGGTTCATGTCATAATTTGTGTAATGTGATTTTACGTTATATTGTATATTTGTTCATGTATACAGTTCAGCTATCAGCAAAGTAGCTATCATGATTTGATGGCACATAGGTTCCTTTGAGCATGCCCATGTATGGAGAACAATGTAGGTGCATAAACTATAGAATGCTATCATTTACACTCATTCTAACTCTCAACTAGACACCAACATTTAAAATAGCTATTGGGTGGTGTAAGTGTTCATGCATTAAATGTAAACACATTTTCAGCCACTTATTGTAGTATTCTATAAAGAACATAGGCACCAATTTTGTTTATTGAATGAGCTTAAAATAGACGCCATATCCAATGCTTTTAGTAGACACCTTGTTATAGAATTACCCTCTTAAAATGCAGTTTTTACCATATGTCCATTAGTTCACAAAGTTAGTGTAATTAATGGTTATTGGTTCTTATTGCCCTTTGTTAAATCGATGAGTAGACATTTGATCTGATAATGTTATTTCACTTTCAGGTATATTATTTCGCTTTCAGTTGGAACTGTTCCATGTTGTACCAAGGTGATAATAGAGAGTAAATAAGTCTTCAAATAAATAGTTAGGTTTGAGCAATAACAGCAAACGTATATCTCTGGGCTTCATTTAGCATCGTTACACCAGTAGCTTCTCTAACTGTTTATTTTTTCATTCCTTCTTTTCCCAACAGCTACACCAACAACCCAAACTGTTCCTTTCCAAGGTAAGATTTTGCACTATTTTAGAGTCTCTGGTGTATAGCTTTGGATTATCTTGTGGGGACTTAGGAGAACTCTGCAATAATGAGCTACAGGAAGGAACACCTCATGCATTGTACAGCCTCTATTGAAGGTCAGCTGGATTAAGCACTGTTTCCATAGAAACAAAGCCGATATTCAGTATGAATTAACCAGTCAGGAGCAGCCAAGTCTTGGCAACTAACCTGGCATTTTTAGGGGCATGATATTTGGAACTTAAGCATGCATTAAAAGGAGGCCTATCTTTCCCTGCTAAGCCACGGTCAGTTAAGTCTGACTATTGGCTTAATTAGCCACTTGCTAGCTAGTGTCAAACCCCCCCCCCCCCCCATATATTCAATGGCGGTCACTGGAAATGGCCTGGCATTAAATATGGATATGGTGACAGGCAGCCAAAGCGCTGCCCGTTGCCAGCTAAAACTGGACGGAAAGAGGTCAACTCCATAAAGTGCACTTAAATTCAGCTGCCAAAATGCACTTTGCCTAAGATTACCAGACATCTGGATTTCCCTGGACATGTCAGCAGTAAGTTTCCAGCTGGCGATGCCAGCATTGTCCCTGCCATCTCCTGTGCATGCTCAGTTCAATTGGCACCCCCGTACAGGCACTCTCCTAACAAGCTATCTTTCAGAGAAATGGATCACATCAATAGCAACCATTAGAATTTCCCAGTGCCAATCTCTCAGGCCTCAGCGACACCACCTGAGACTCCAAAATCTTTCACAGTCCGTGGCTTTAAGTGTTCTTTCCTCATCAGACTTACTTAGTTTAATTTTTATTTTGTTCTGTTTTATAAACTTAACTTAAACGTTATTTATTAAATAGTACTTAGCTTAGTGGTCGGAATAGAGGGATCTCAAGCCAACATGTTTCACCCAGTTCGGTTTTTTCAAGGCAATAATCCCTTCCTGCTCCTGGCAACTACTCAAGACCACAGCCATCATCCAAAGTAAACCAAGGAAAGGACACTTAAAGCCAGGGACTGTGAAAGTTGGTGGTGTCACTGAGGCCTGAGAGATTGGCACTGGGAAATTCTAATGGTTGCTGTTTGAATGAGATCTATTTGCATGCACTGCTTTCAATGCATATTCACTGGGGAAATCCTGAAAACCCGACTGGATTCCAGCCCTCGAGGACCAGAGTTGCCCACCCTGAACCCGGCTTCATGCGACAGCAGTATCCAGTTTACAATTCTCAATCCCTAAATTATCAACAGGGTGAACACAGCAACATACACATGTTGGTATTTCAGAACAAACACATGCATATACCAGCTCATGCATGTGCATGGCTGCTATTTTAGGTGCCTGCATGGCTGTGTTTCTCTAAGCTGCCACAGGGGGGTGGGGAGAACACTGGGGGAATACATTTTTTTTCCCATCTTTATTTAAAAAATTTTTCATCCAATATAGAGAATTACCAGCAAAAATCAAAGCATATACAAACAAGTTAGTAGTAAACCCCTCCCTCCCAGCCACCCCTCCCTATCACCCTCTCAGCTCCCCACTTTCTCACAGCCATATCCATCATAGAACAGTACATTAGTTTTTTTTTATTTATGGGAAGAGAAGTTTAATTATAAGGCTCAATGTCAGTCAGCGTCCCACTGTGGCAACTTTCAGCAAATGTTCTTCACAGTCTCACTTTCCCCATGATGAAGCAATGGTACTGCTGGTACCAGGGCTGGCTTAACCTATGGACCAGGTGAGGCTCTAGCTCATGGTGCTGGCACTAAAAGGCGCCAAACGCCCAGGACTGTGACATCACCAGCCAATAAGTTAAGCTACGAGATGGCTTTGAACACTCTCCAACACTGCTGCCTGGTCCTTATAGGATGCAACTTCATAGGCCAGATGCCATGAGGGGGGGAGGGCCAGTATCAGAGGAGGGAGGACCCAAAAAAAAAAAAAAAAAAAGACACACTTGGTTTGGGGACACAGGGCACTAAAACAGAAGTAGGTTCAAGGTGCCATACCCTTTTGTACCGGCCCTGGTCGGTACCGAGACAAAAACAGCTATCCAAAATTTCAAATAAGTTTTGCATGCATTTGAAGTCAGAGCAGAGAAAGCTATAAAAAAAGATCACTTTATCCTGTAGGAACTAGAATCAGAGCAAGCCGGAATAGCCAGAACAATCATCGGTGCTTTGTCATGGAGGCACAATTGGCATGAAACTCCAAGGCTTCATATTATTCTGCCAGCTTGCTCTGTATTCTCAGACTCAGTGTGATTATAATGACTAGGATTATAGGGGTGATGCGTATGGGACTTATGCGAAGACAGCCAAATTGTGACTATGCTGCCTGGATAAAAGTAATAGGCCCTCCAAGGTGATGCACAGGCTGGGGGGAGAAGAGACTCCATACAAAGGCTTCTCTGTTTTCTTGAATGGATGTATTCAAAAGATGTTGGGAGCATAGTAGCCAGTGAGCTGGATCTATTTTCTTTGAAAGCTCAACTGATCATTTGCAACTTGCTAATTCGATTAATATTGTACCTATAATCACCAGGTTTCCTTCAGTTAATCATGGCTAAGGCCAGATCATTGACTTTGGTTGACCTTATTTTTTCCCCATTTTTAGCTTCTAAGCTACCATACAGGGTGCGAAAGCGTTTTGGTAAATATTCAACAAATCCAACATCTGCATGTAAAGCCTGTAGTTATTCAAACATTCCTTCCATGCTTGACAAAGCACTTGGGCCAATGCTCAATCCTAGTTTGTAGCAAAATAGTTTTTCACTTATTAGAGACCCTGCATGTCCATCACTTATCCTCCCCTGTCCCTCACACCCTTCACTTCCTTTCCTCCTCAGCACATTTGTCTTGGCTGTTTATTGTATTGGGTTTAATAGATGTTTACACTGAAGAGTTTCCGAGAAAGTCATATCAATTCTATCCATTCAAAATTTATACCAGAGAAAGGACCCATAGAAAAATGAAGGCCGATAAAGACCATATGGTCTATCTAGTCTGCCCAACCATGTCATCCATTATCCCCTTCTCTCTACTTATCCCAAGCTGTCTTGGTCTCATTGTTTAGCAGAACTCAGGGTTTGATTCTAGGATTATTTTTATCTCAGTTTATGTGAGGAAAGGGAAAATCATTACCACTGTTCTGGCAACAACACCTTGGGTGAATCTCTTCAAAAAGGTGATTAAGAAATCCCAATAAGAAGGGACCATCAGCCAACCTACCAGTGAAATCCTGAGAGGAAACAGTCACCTGGTGAGGACAGAGGCAGGTGCCGATGCTGTGGAAGAGGGCCTTTCTTGAGTATTTTAAGATCGCATTCTCCCATGGTGAACTGGACCATCAGCCAGCCTATCAGTGAAATCCTGAGAGGAAACAGGCAACTGTCTGGACCGAGACAGCTCCTGGTGTTGTGGAAGGGGGTCTTTCTTAAGTGCTATAGGATTGTGCTTCTCCCATGGAACATGGGTGTGTGCCCAAAGGGGCAGGACCCACCCCATTGGAGCCATTCTGGAAAGTTCATCTTCCCTACTCCAAAGGCCTGTCGTTTTAAGACCTTTGTAGACAGGACTTTGGAGTATCAAGCTGGGAAGATGAAGTTTCAAGTTTATTAGGATTTTATATACCGCCTATCAAGATTATCTAAGCGGTTTTTTTTTACAATCAGGTACTCAAGCATGAACTCCTGGCTAAGTCCGATGATTGTTCAATCTAATTCTTACTTCACATTTAGGAAATCATTAAAGACCTATTTATTTGACAAATAAGAATATTAATTTTGATATATTTTTAAATGAGGTCTTATGTTTCTATTCTTATTGTCACAGTATGTTTTAATTTTTAATATTGTACTTGAATGTACAATGCCAGTTCATTATGAACTGTTTTGAGGAAATCTGAACTTTTTATAGGATTCTTTTACTTTTCTACTATTTATATATTATTCTTAGCACTATTTCCAGCTTAATCAAATGTCTGTTCTTGGATATCTATTTATATGTTTCTCCATTAATTTTTGATGACTTGAGTATTTGGAGGGTTTTCACATATATTATTTCATGTTCATATTTATTATTCCATGTTCCTCATGAATTTTTCAAATATTCTTATACACTTTAGAGTTAACTTAAGTGATATTATGCAATTTTAAGGGTACTTTGAGGGGTTTCTTTATCTTAGCTTGTAACCATCATTAATTTTATTAGCTTGAAATATTATTAGCACCTGGCACTTTATATTTCAATCGTTATTGAGAATAGATAGGGTAGATTCTTGGGAGTCTATATAGTTTAGTTTATAATTTTTCTCCCCGGTGTGACTGTTTGACCTTGATTTATTCTGCACTTGAATTGCACGGTTTGCACTTATCAGGACTAAATGATGTATAAGGCAGTGTTCATTTAGACTCATGTCTGGTGCTGGTCACCTATGAGTTGCTGCCTGAGCTCAAATTCCCTCGTTTACATTTCGAGAGCTCATACTGATGTCCGTTTATTTATAGTATTTGGAATAGACTTTTATTCTTTCAAGGCCAAACACTCTCCCCGAGGATTAAAACAGTTAGCCAACTATAGACTGTACTAAAAACATAGAAACATGACGGCAGATAAACGCCAAATGGCCTATCCAGTCTGCCTATCCGCAGCATCCACTATCTCTTCCTCTCCCTGAGAGAGCCCACATGCCTGTCCCATGCTTTCTTGAATCCAGACACAGTTTTTGTCTCCACCACCCCTACTGGGAGCCTTTTCTACGTATCTACCACCCTTTTTCTTAGATTACTCCTGAGCCTATCACCTTTTAATTTCATCCTATGTCCTCTCATTCTGGAGATTCCTCTCAAATGAAAGAGACTCACTTCTATCATATCTCCCCTCTTCTGCCTTTCCTCCACAATATACATATCAAGATATTTAAGTCTATCCCTATATGTCTTTTGACAAAGACCATCAACCATTTTAGTAGCCTTCCTTTGGACCATCTCCATCTTCTTTTGGAAGTTGCACTCTCCATAACTGTACACAGTATTCTAAATGAAGTTTCACCAGCGTCTTATACAATGGCATCAATACCTCCTTTTTCCTATTGACCATTCCTCTCTCTATGCATCCAATCATCCTTGTGCATATGAAGTCCCCCACACTCTGCCCCAAGTGTTTAAAAGCCATCATGCTCAACTATACTAGTTGATATTTTATAAGAGGTCATTGACACGCATATGTGGCCATATTCACTGGTGATGCTATAAAATTACCTCCTATAAGCAAACAAAAAAGGTAAGCATTCATATACAGAGGTATTATAGGATTTGGGAAGAGACAAATTGGAGAGGAATGTACAATAGAAAGAAGACTAATAGAAGGAACAAAATCCTGATGTGTGTTGGACACACATGTAGTTTCTCTGGTCAGTAGGGGAATGTTTCCACACTCCTCCCCCTTCCCTCTGATATAGGTGTAGCTTTGTAAAAGGGGCCCTTACTTTGTCAGTTTATTTGAATAATGCAATATTATTTCTTTTTGATATTCTCTCAGTTGTTGATAATGCAAGCAGCCATTTTTTTTTTTATTTGTTCTTAAATAAATATATATACCAGTTGTTCTTAAATCCGCTTAGAACTGCAAGGTACAGGCGGAATAGAAGTCATTAATGTAATGTAAATATATACACCAGTTCAATCCAGGACTTGCTCTGAGTGAAATCAATGAAGATACTGCATTTGATGGGCCTGCCTCTGAAGGAAGAATATTATTTCAAGTCTGGTTTACTGGGAACCATTTTAGGTGGTCTCTGCATTCTAGTAGTTTATTTTTGTGCGAACCTCTTCTCATAAATTTCTTAGCTCCTAACTTTCAGTAACAGTTTTCATTCACTGCCTCCCTTGCATGGCAGCCCAAAGTCACTATCTGACAATGAAATATGTATTTCTTTCTTTCATGATCTTTCTTTTAGAATCTACAAGTACAGAACCAATTACTGGTACGTTTTCTTTCCAGATTCATCCTGTTCTCAAGTAGTTTATTAAGTCCTGGTTGCTACCTTTCCATTCTTACCTCATAGTTTCTCTGTTCATTTGCTCTTAAAGTATTCATTTACCTTCTCACCAACATTTTATCTAATGTTCGCTTTCTGCTTTCCTTCATATCCTACCAGACAATGAATTTCTGCTATTTTTGATCATTTTAGATTATAAACTGGTTTGACGTGCTTGACAAAAAAGGTGGTATAGCAATTTCAAATAATCCATAAATTATACGCCACCTAAAAACATTCAGTCAAAGGGAGGTAAAATTAACATATATTAAAGTGATACAATATCTTATGATGTACTGTAAGCTTCAGCTTTTCTAAGTATAATTTCCCTTTTAATGTTTTACCAATTTTTCCTAAACAGAAACTGAGACCTTCTCAACAGAAACCACATCTGTATCTACAGAGAAACCAACACCAGAAACTATAACTGTTAACACACTTTCTATACCCATGTCAACAGAAACACTGTACACATCTACAGAAGTAATTTCCACTGAAACAGAATCTACTTCACCAGAAACCAAATCCACAACACCCATCTCAACATCAACTGCCAGCATAACAACAACAGTGGTCAGCCCAAGTGCTACATCCACTTCAAAAGCAACTACTGCTACCACTTCCACTACTACAACACCTCCAACTACCACATCCACTATATTCACCTCAACAGCAACCTCCACCCCAACCACCATGAAATCCACTCCATCAGCAACTCCTACTACCACATCCATAGAAACCACCAATACCATGTCCACTCCATACCACTCACCAACATCCCAGACTATGACATCTACTATGTCCACCTCAACTGCCACCCACTCTATCACATCCACTAAATACACCTCAACAGTAACTCCTACAACCAGACCCACTTCAGCTTCTGCAACAACCCCCATAACTACATCTACTGTAACCACTTCATCACCAACTTCCACTAGTTCTACCACTACAACAACTGCGACTACCACATCCACTACATCTACCTCAACATCAACCTCTACCCCCACAAGCACATCTACTTCTTCACCAACTCCTACTTTCACTTCTATATCAACCACAACCACCATGTCCACTCCCTCATACTCAGCAACAACCCCCATCACCACTTCACCTATGCTCACTTCAATAGCCACCCATAATACCACGTCCAGTAAATATATATCAACAGTAACTCCTATCACCAGAATCACTACAACTTCTACAACACCCACCACATCTATCACAGCCACCTCAAAAATAACTTCTACCACCAAACCCACTTCAATTTCAATAATGACTCCTACAACCAAGCCTACTGCATCCACCTCCTCAGCAACTACTGCTACTAGTTTCACTACTATAAAAACACCAACTACCACATCTATTACAACCACTTCAACAGTAAATTCTACACCTGCAAGCCCTAAATCTACTTCATCACCATCCCCTACTACTACATCAATATCAGCCTCCACTCTATCTTACTCAGCAACAACTCCCATCACTACATCAATGTCCACTTCAACTGCCACCCACACCACCACATTCACTAAATATACCTCAATAGTAACTCCTACCACCAGACCAACTACAACTTCCATAACACCTATCACATCTACTACATCCACCTCAACAATAACTCCTACCACCAGACCAACTACAACTTCAATGCTGACTCCCATAACCGTATCTACTGTATCCACCTCCTTAGCAACTACTGTCACTAGTTCTACTACCATAACTCCAACTACCACATCTACTACATCCACATCAACTTCTATCCCTACATCTATATCATCATCAACTCCTAGAATCATATCCATGTCAACCACCGCCATCAAGTCTGCTCCATCTCACTTAGCAACAACCCCCACCACTATATCTATTGTGTCCACTTCAACTGCCATCCACACTACCACATCCACTAAATATACCTCAACAGTAACTCCTACCACTAGACCCACTACAACTTCTACAACACCCACTAGCAAATCTATCACATCCATCTCAATAACTCCTACCACCAGACCCACTATAACTTTCACAATGCCAACCACATCCACTAAATATACCTCAACAATATCTCCTACCACTAGGCCTGCTGTAAATTTTACAATACCTACAACCATATCTACTATAATAACTTCTACTACCAGACCCACTACAGCTTCAACAATGACTCCCACAACCACATCTGCTACATCTACCTCCTCAGCAACTACTGCCACTAGTTCTACTACCATAACTACAACAGCAACATCTCCTCCCACAATCATTACATCCATCTCGTCAACTCCAACTACCACAACCATATCAACCACCTCCATATCCTCTCCATCAACCCCCATAACCATGTTCACGTCAACTGCCACCCACACTGCCACATCCACTAAATACTCAACAGCAACTTCTACCACTAAACCCACCACAACCTCAAAACCATCCCTTACCACTACCTCCACTACATCTACCTCAACAGTAATTCCTACCACCAAACTTACTATACCTACTGCTTCCACCTTATCAGTAACTACTGCCACCAGCTTCACTACAAAAACAATTCCAACTACCACATCCACTTCAACAGCAACCCCGACCATGTCATCCAGTAAAACTACTTCAATAGCTTTTCCTTCTACTTCATCTATTTCATTCACTAGAGAAACCCCTTCCACCATATCCATCTCAACACTGAGTTTAACAGTAACTCCTGCTGCTATGTCAACTAGATCTACTTCAACATTAACTCCCACTAGCAGTTCAACCTCTTCAGTTACTCCCTTCCCTATGTCTTCTTTTACGACTGTAACCAATGCCACATTAACCTCAGGTTTCACAGAAACCACCCCAACTGAAACTGAGTCTATATCTACAGAAATTACACCAACTGAAACAATTTATTCATCAATTAGTTCTACTAAATATACCTCAACAGTAACTCCTACAACCAGCCCCACTACCACATCAACTACAGCCACATCAAGAGCACCTTCTATCCCTACAACTCTAACAACCCCTACAATCACATCTGCTACTCCTACTACCACATCCATATCAAACACCACTACCATGTCCACTCCATACTATTCACCAATAACCCCTACAACAATAGCTACATCTACTATAACCAGTAAATCCACCTCAGTTATAATCCCCTTCACCACATCTTCTTCATCAGCAGCTACTACCTCCAAATCCACTACCACATCAGCTCCAGTGACCATATCTGCTACATCCATTTCTACAGCAACCTCTACCACCACATCCCCTGTAGTCTCATCAGCAACTCTTAGTACCACATCCCCATCAAACAAATCCACTACATCTATCTCACCAATAACCCTCACCACCATGTCCACTACATCTATCTCAACAGCAACTCCCACCACCATAGTCACTAAATCTCCTTCATCAATTTCTCCTTCTACCCCATCTACCACAGAAACTCCTGCTACTAGACCCATCTCCACATCTATTTCAACAGTAACTCCTACAACCACATCAATTACATCTACTTCCGTACTAACTCCCACTATCAGTTCCACTAGTACAATTACTCCATTCACTGTGTCTACTTCCATAGCTGCAACCAATGTCACATCCACCTCAGTTTTCACAGAAACCACCCCAGCTGAAAGGGAATCTGTATCTACAGAAATCTCACCAACTGAAACTATTTATACATCCCTTTCTTCCACTGTTCTGAAAACATCGCTATCCTCCCCCACCACAAGATTCACATCATCATTTACTCCTACCACAATGTCTACATCAACTGTCATTCCCACGAGAATATCCACTTCAACAATCAGCTCGACCAGAAGCCACTCCCCAACAACATCCAAAGTGCTCAGTTCTACAGCGACTACATCCATCCCTGGTAAGCTACAACAAACTGTTTTTATTTTAAGTTTTCTGAGTTTCTTTCTTTGCTTTGCTATATTATCCTGTGACATATTTAGGATCTATTATCTAGTTTTACCATTTCAATGAATAAATTTAGTAAAACAATATATCATAAAAAATATTGTGGAATCTTCCATAGGAACTTTGCTCAGTGTTATTTATTTTGTTCTGGACTTTGAAAATGATGAATAAAGTTATATGTCCTGGTAGTCTAGACATTTTGCCTACTAACACCTGTATTACTGGGTCATTCAGAAGTTTTGTTAACAAACACAAAAACATCCAAGTTAGAAATGTTCAAACCAGCACCATTTAGACCAGGGGTATTAAAGTCCCTCTTGGAGGGCCGCAATCCAGTCGGGTTTTCCGGATTTCCCCAATGAATATGCATGAGATCTATTTGCATGCACTGCTTTCATTGTATGCTAATAGATCTCACGCATATTCACTGGGGAAATTCTGAAAACTCGACTGGATTGCGGCCCTCCAAGAGGGACTTTGACACCCCTGATTTAGACAGAGGGGCCACCATTCTAATGGACTAGCCACACAGACATGCTAATAGAGCAGCGAGGCGCCTTGGAGACAACTACCATAAACTTTACATTGAGTAACTGCACTGGTGACATATTGGCCCATTTAGATATCCACTGCATCTGTGACATTTGAATAATCTACCTATGTATATTTTGGTTTTATTTCACTTTCTGCAGATGAACTGCATTTTATAATTATACACTGAGCAGCCTGTGTTCTGCATGTTTCTGTTGTCGCTCCATTAACTTTTTCTTTTTCTGTTTTAAATGACAGGGACACAAGTCACTGCAACTGGTAATTAATTAGATCTTTTGCAACAGATTTATTCCTCCTTATTCATGACCTTTAATCTTGTGCTTTCATGACTCTTTGCATATCATGCGTTTTTCTCTGTTTTTTTTTTGTATTGTTCAATATGGACGTTGAGGACAGTTCTCCAAAAAGCCATTTACCTGGGCAAATAAGCTGTCTGCAAACTGCCCCCACCCTTGGCCTGTGAAACAAATAATGCAAATACAGCATTCACACTTTTACTCACAGAGAGCTCAGAGGCACCGTTTGATTAGTACATCTGACCCAATTAGCTGTAAGGTTGCTCAAGTCTGGTTTGCAGAGAACCAACATTATGGGAATGTGATGTCCTTGAAATATTTTCAGTATCATTTCATCTTTCATTAAATCATTAAAACAAAAGAAAAATGGTTTCTGTTGCTTTTCACACTATTCCAGATCCACCATGCCTCCCCCAGCCTCTTACCCCATGACTGCTGTCTACGTGGGCAGGGAATCAGGAACAATCCCATAGCTAAAAGAAGGGTGTCGAGAGAGCAGTGCCATTTCATGCATGACAGAACTGAAGACCTGTATCATCCCCAGGTTGACAAGAATCGTGGCGATCACTCCGACCCCCTTGAAGAAGGCAGAAATGAGTTAAGAGGCTGAGGGATGGGGGGAGAGGCAAGAAGGCAATGGACGATCACAAGAGCAGACGTGGGATTTGAAGCAGACACGCTTGGCTACAAGTCCAGTGCTCTGACCAATAGGCTAGTTCTTCACTCCATTAAGGACTATTTCATGAAGACCCAGTACAATGTAGTGTTTCCCATACAAACACTACAGGGATGACCACAGCTGATTTGAGGGTAACCTTGCTTTACGTGGGCAGGATAAGGATTTGTTATTTGTAATGAGAAATCATCCGAGTTTGAGCAGTTCCTGGCAAAATTAATGCTAAGTGTAAGATACATTGAAACCCCTCAGTACACATAATTTATTTATTCAATTTTCTATACTGTTCTTCCAAGGGAGCTCAGAACGGTTTACATGAATTTATTCAGGTACTCAAGCATTTTTCTCTGTCTGTCCTGGTGGGCTCACAATCTATCTAATATACCTGGGGCGATGGGGGGGATTAAGTGACTTGCCCAGGGTCACAAGGAGCAGCGTGGGATTGAACCCACAACCTCAGGGTGCTGAGGCTGTAGCTTTAACCACTGTGCCACACTTTCCCCCAGTGCAGAAGACTTAGGAGGTACCACTACAGCAACTATCTGATTTAAGGTAAACTTGCTGGGTGTTAGTGTGATTGCTGCATTTGCTATTTACTGTGTATTCCATGGTCCTGGCAGAAATGGAGTGCCCCCAGATCCTGCTTTAGTTTCATATGTCTAAGCTGGGTCACTTTCCGACTATCTAATCTTCTGATTAGACAAATGATTATCCATAACCTGCTTAAGTGCAGCATCCATGTATATGCCACAAAAGGTCCCACAACATTTGCACTCTCTTTTGTGGGGACGACCGATGTACCCAGATGTCTCTATGCATACCTCTCTTTAATGTGACTAATGTGTAGCACGTATGTACTTTTAACCACACTGAGGACCAATCTCAGAAAGGCATATTTACCTGGTGAAATAGTCTGGAAAACTGTCCTCCACACAGGCCACTCCAGTGGACAACTCGGCCCTTACACTGCATGGGGAAGTCAGACTCTTAAATCAACAAAGGCATAATTTTGGCATATGTAAATATTTTATCTCAGGAAATGCACCAAAAGGTCAGGCCCTTTTGAGAACTTTGTGTTGTACGTGTTCTGCTACTTCTAATTTATGTATATCTTTTATTTCAAATGTTTTAGGCAAAGTTGAACCTTCATCTTCACCACCATCATCTCCTCTAAGTAAACATGCAAAATCATTCATTTCTACATATTGTACTGTATCGATGGGGGTAATAATTTGGAAGACCTTATTTCATAAGTCCTCTTTCTGTTAAGTATAACAAAATGGAGGCGAGGGAGAAGGAAGAGGCAGTTTTTGGATGAGGTGGAGCACTTCAGACACGTTCATCTCCAATTTCCACCATTTCACCATTGGCTGAGCAGGATCCTGGCCCTTAAAATGAAGTACTTCCTGCACATTCCTACTGACAGAGGGGGAGTATATTGGGGAGAAGCTTTCTGCCAAAGGAAGTATGCTCAGATTGCTGATTTCCACTAGTGCCGCACCAGTTGGAATAGTCAACCCAATAGGAACCCTGTTGAGGTCATTACTGGCCAATCCTGGGAGAGTTGGAGAAGCTTTCTGGTGTTAGGGCACATGCTTAGGTTGCCAGTACTTCATCATTTGGCACAGGTACCCTGTGGACTCTTTCTAGGTGCTCTGGTAATAATATTTGTCATTATTTTAAAAAAAATTTGCATCTTTCCGATACTATAAAGAGACTTCCCTCAACTGCTATCTATTCTGAGTCTAAACTAATGTTATATATTAAGCTCCAAAATGCAACATAAAACGCTAAACTAGACACTATTGTCTAAATATACTGTGCAGACTGGCTAAGCTTAGCGGCCAGTTAGACCTGCCTAAATAACAGATTTATTTTTGGCCATGACTTAGCTGTTCAGCTGTTGAATATCAGCTTGGCCATCTGTGTCAAATACAGTGGAAAAATAGATTGGATATTCAATGCCGGTCACCAGATATGGCCCTGCCTTCCATGGTCTCAAAATTGGCCCCAATGAAATTTTCCCAAGTTTGAATGCAATTTGCAGCAGGTAAAATACTTCAATGAAGTTTTCCTCCCCTCAGGTCCTCACTCAGCACCTCTTCAGAACTGCTTTAGTGGGGCAACTGCTGTTGCAGCATAGATAGAAGGTGCTTTGATAAATAGGACCCTTTGGATTGCTTCAAAGACAGTAGGAAAGATTTACTTAAGCGTGCTCCAGGTAGAGCTATTCAGATCCATAGTGATTTCTCTTACATGATATATTATTTTCATGCAATGAGAAGGAAAGATCCTACTTATTTGGCAGATGGAATCCAGTGGTAGTACCAAGAGAGCATCATATAATTTCTTAGAAACATGACAGTAGATAAAGGCCAAATGGCCCATCTAGTCTGCCCATCCGCAGTAACCATTATCTCTTTCTCTCTCCAAGAGATCCCACGTGCCTATCCCAGGCCCTTTTGAATTCAGACACAGTCTCTTTCCACCACCTCTCCTGGGAGACTGTTCCATGCATCTACCACCCTTTCCGTAAAAAAGTATTTCCTCAGATTACTCGGAGCCTATCGGCTCTTAATTTCATCCTATGCCCTCTGATTGCAGAATTTCCGTTCAAATGAAAGAGACTTGACATGCTCATATACATTACTTAGGTATTTAAACGTCTCTATCATATCTCCCCTCTCTCGCCTTTCCTCTAAAATATACAGATTGAGATCTTTAAGTCTGTCCCCATACGCCTTATCACGAAGACCACACACCATTTTAGTAGCCTTCCTCTGGACCAACTCCATCCTGTTTATATCTTTTTGATGATGTGGCCACCAGAATTGTACATAATATTCTAAATGAGGTCTCACCAATGTCTTATACAGGGGCATCAATATCTCCTTTTTTCTACTGCTCCTACCTCTCCATAAGCAATCTAGCATCCTTCTAGCTTTCTTGTTGATTATCCCCACTGTCAAAGAAACAAGAACAGATCATTAGTGATCTAGAGCTGCAGTATAAAATGCCATGCTCCTGGATATGAGAATGGAATTAATTTTTATGGCATTTCATACAAATTTAAAAGCCTAGTTGTTAGGGAAGGTTTGGGGACGTCTGGTAACCCTTCCCTTGGGGTACTGCAGGGCTTGCCTGCCTTCACTATTGAAAATGTGATTGTGAAACAACACCCCCAGCTGATAAGACGATAGGTGAAGGATTTCCACTCAGCTTAAATAGAACAGTGCTCGAAGGGAGACACAAATGATACTTTTTAAAAAAAATTTATAACTCGGTAGAGAGCCATCACACAGCTTCCTAGAGGTCAGAAGCAAATCCATTGCCTGTTCTACAGGACAGGATGCAGGATTAAAATGAGAAAACATCAGTGGCCACCATCATTTAGCTTCCTGCTAATGGATAGAGGTAAGAAAAGCAGCTGTGTAAGGGAAAAAGTACAAAAGAAAATGGAACGAGACTTTTACGTAAATTCTATTTATCATAGCACTATCAAGGAAGATGCAATTCATAAAGATTCTTGTGGTCCCTTGGATTGTTCGCAGTCATTTGCAATTTCTGCTGAAATGGTGACGGGGATTTTTTCTTTTTCTTTCCTTTAGAATCCTGCCACCCCGAAGAATACAAGACTAACTTGACCAAGGATGGATGCAATGTAGAGGTGACTCTAACCCGATGTAAAGGAGAGTGCAGCTCAAACTCATGGTAAGAGCTGGTGGTCATCACCAAAGGGGGAAAAATGCCCAAATCTCAGAAACTAAGGGGTCCTTTTTTACCACGGTACACTAATGGATTGAGCATGTGCTAATCATTAGCATACACTAAGGCAGGGGTGTCAAAGTCCCTCCTCGAGGGCCACAATCCAGTCGGGTTTTCAGGATTTCTCCAATGAATATGCACGAGATCTATTAGCATACAATGAAAGCAGTGCATGCAAATAGATCTCCTGCATATTCATTGGGGAAATCCTGAAAACCCGACTGGATTGTGGCCCTCGAGGAGGGACTTTGACACCCCTGCACTAAGGGACTGATTCTATAAAGGGCGCCTAACTTAATTGGCAAAATACCCTGTATTTTGTTAGTCAGCATCTTTTATTGAACTGTGTTATTTTCTTGTATAAGACTTTGTTATTTGGATCTGTATTTTTAATTACTTGTTGTCATTACTTTGTGAACCGCCAAGAACTGATTATTAATAGGCTTAGTAATGGCTTAAAAAACCCCACACTGATTGAGAGAAAGGCATCTATCGCATGGGACTTCGTGGGCATTTCTACGGGTGGAGCGTGAGTTAGGCACCGCTAAGCATGATTCTCCAAAAACTTTAAAACCCTCGCCTACATTTTTACATTCTATAAATGATGCCCAAGTGTGATTGACATGTGTCTGGCATCATTTTTTTACGCACCAGATGATTTAGGATCAGCTGCTAAATGCCACAGAGTCCATTTTGTTACTATAAGCTGCATGGTATTTCGTGCTTGCTAATCCTTAGTAGGCAGACCTCTGGGAGAGATGTTACCTTGGCAACAATGCATGGAATTACCAGGAAGCTAAGGTTCCATCTACATCATTCAATTGACCGCCATTGTCTTCTAGGTCAGGGTGAACTCAGCCTATCCTGGGGACTCCCTAGTTACAGTAGTTTGGCTTTAGGGATATCCACAATGAATAAACATGAGCTATTTGCACACAGTATGGAAATCTCTACCATACCCATCATTAAGGTCGCAAACCAGGCTAGCAAGTGGGGCCTGAAAATTGGGACCGAAAGCCAACTGTCAACCTATCAGTTTATGGAGATGGTCCAGGGAGTTGTAAGCTCCCTTTCATAATTCAGCACTTAGAGGACCTTGATCACAGGACCTAGATCAACAGGTCTGTAACAAGGCACAGAAATTTGAACCGGGGGAAAGAAAAGAAAATGTAGGGGATCCTTTCACTGAGGTTCACTAATGGATTTAGCATGCACTATCTGCTAAGTAGGCCTTAGGTTAAAAAATAGGCTTTTTAGCATTTTGTGCAAACTAATTGTTAGCATGTGATAAATCCATTAGCACACCTTAGTAAAAGAACTCCTTAGGAAGTTAGGAAATATCAGAAAGAGGAAAACTCTATATTTTTAATTCATATAGAGCAGTGGCTCCCGACCTGATCCTGGAGGTTCACCAGCCAGTCAGGTTTTCGGAATAACCCTAATGAATATGCATGAGAGAAATTTACATATAATGGAAGTAACAGGTATGCGTATCTGCCCCATACATATTCATTAGGGCTATCCTGAAAACCTGGCTGGCTGGTGGTCCTCCAGGACAGGGTTGGGAACCACTGCTATAGAATAACATGCTAAACGCATACAATGATAAAACATGGACATCATGGAAAGCATGATGTGATTCTCAACTATCATATATCCTAATGAAAATTCCCACATCTAGTCATTTTCTTTTTTTAAATTTTTTTCTGTTATTAATTTAAATCAGAACATTACAAACAAGGGTAACAATAAAACACAGGGCATATTGTGACTCGGCAATGCCATTCCAAACAACCAGGCCACTAAAACATCAATGCCCCTTGATGGACCTTCACACCAGCTTTCAAGCTTAAGAACATAAGAATAGCCTCATTGGGTGAGACCAATGGTCCATCAAGCCCAGTAGCCCATTCTCACGGTGGCCAATCCTGGTCACCAGTACCTGGCCAAAACCCAAAGAGTAGCAACATTCCATGCTACCGATACAGGGCAAGAAATGGCTTCCCCTGTATCTTTCTCAATAACAGACTATGGATTTTTCCTCCAGGAACTTGTCCAAACCTTTCTTAAAACCAGCTACACTATCAGCTCTTACCACATCCACTAGCAACACATTCCATAGCTTAACTATTCTCCGAGTGAAAAAAAAATTTTTCCATTAACATTTGCCAGCAGAAAAACTTGCAGAATTTTAAAAGATTATTGAAAAAACAACTTTGCTGTAAAATGAAGTACCTGAACTTTGAATCTTGAATTGTGTGAGAGCACTGGCCACTTGATTAGTCATTTTATCATTTGAAATTGGGGTTGTTTTGTACTTGTGCTGTCATGATGATGATTTATTGTGATCTAAACACCAATTGTAAATAAATTTTTTGTCAATTTTTTTACTTTTATGGTACATAATAAATAGACAAAAAAAGTCACAACTCTGTGAACTGTCACTGTACACAACTTAATCAAAATGAGCCTCAGACACACTGACTGAATATATAATTACAAGTCAAGTACTTTTAGCCAATAAGGCAACATGTCCTTAATCATCGGCTCCTCTTACATGTTAGGTGGGAAATTCAATAAAAAATTCAGACAGTCTGAGAAAACCCTGAACCCCCATCCAACTGTAGAGTAAGGTATAATCACCAGAGTACAGTCACACAGCAGTGTGCCTCAAAGTTAAACAAAAAAAGTGCACAAAACAAAATACAAAAACATAAAAAAACAAAAAAGCCAAGTACTTAGCTGGAAAAAAAAGTAGTAGTGAGTCCTCCAGGTCAGTTCAGGAACTGTTGCAGCTCCAGTTGCACACACTCCGGTCTCTCAATGGCTGACAGCCCACAGCAAAAAGATAGCCATGCTTCTCCACAGTCTTATACAGAGTTTTTTTTAAAGAAGCCAACTTCAGTTGTAGCACACACTTGATCTCACAAGCAAACAGTTCTTAACCAATGCCCAAAGGAAACCCAGCACAATGTTTGTAGATTTCCCAAACCCTTCTTCAACAAGAGTCTTGTTTCATATTCAAATTGTTTCCTCAGGAAAAAGGGCTTCACAAGCACACAGCACATTCTTTTCCTTAACCACAGCATCAGCTCAGAGACAGCAAACAGAGTTAAACTCCTTCCTCTTCCTGGCCCTGGCCCTGGCCCTGCCCCCGACATCAAAGGAGGCCCGCCCACTCCCTCTACTGGCCAATAGCAGGCAACCAAAGGTCAAAAAAAGGCTTGCCACTCAATAGCTGCATTTAGTCCTTCCAGATCCATGAACTGCAGTTTAAAAATCCAAAACTGCTCACGTTGCCTTAATTTTCTTTTCAGATCCCCTCCTTGCTTACCCAAATGTACTTGTTCCAAAATTAAACATTTTAGAGTCTCAAAATAATGTCCAACTGATAGACAATGTTACATTATAGGTGCCTCCGTTTTTTTAGTATTAATGCAAGACCGATGTTCAATAAGGCGGGTTTTAAATGCTCTTGAAGTTTGCCCCACATATAATCTTTTACAAGGGCATTTTAGCACATAAACTACCCCCATAGATTCACAAGAGGTGGTATGTCTCAGCTGTAACTCCACCCCGGCTTTTTCCCACTGGAAAATCTCACATTCTTCATTCACCTCACACACTGAACAGTGATTACATTTCTTATGACCCGTCCACTTTGGGAAATGCGGGATACAAATATAAACCATAAACATCCCAAGTGTTGTGCCCTGAAGGAAAGTAACTATTTTGTTTGCCAGAGAAGTTGCAGGTACATTATGCTGATTATATGGTGATTCGGTGTAGGATGAGTTGGGGAGAGCATTGATGGGAACCCCATTAACTTGAAAAATCAGAATGTTACTGGCCAGACTTTATGGTAGATATCCTGCAAACATGACAGTTGTTTAGGCTAAAGTGAGCTTAGATGGCAACTTCAGCAGTCGGAACTTAAGACAATACCAGGCAGCCTTTAGTCTATGGCCGAGAAATATCAAAGAAGAGACAAGTTAATTTTAAACATGTATTTTTAATGGGTATAACTAATGGGCAGACTGGATGGACCATTCAGATCTTTATCTGCTGTCATTTAGATTCACTAAGCAAACCGGTCATGTACCCGATTCACTAACCTTCTGGCCGATCCTGTCCGCACCCGATCCAATCTGTGCATGCAAATGAGGGAAATGGCATACAAATCTAGGAAGGCAGCGATTCGCTAACATTTTTCAGGCACACCAACTGGGCTGGCTGATCCAAAACCAAGCGACTGATGAGGACCAGTCGCTCACTCCTTTCCTGCTCTCTCCCGCCCTGAAATACCAGACCTGCAGCCCTGAAAAACCCTACTCTCTGCCGCCCTGCCTGCCTCGTGTGTTCAAGCAGCAAGCCTGCCTCTCCGTCCGCTAAACCTTTGTGTCTGTGGGGAAAAGTGCCGCCACAACTCTCCTGCTCTCTGCCGCCCTTCCATGCAGTTCAGTCCCGCTTTAAACCCATGGGTTAAAACCATGGGCTCGCACTGCGGGGAAGAGCAGGAGAGTCGGGGTGGGTTTCGTGTTCTGTTCTGTAGTCTAACTGCCTCACAGGTAGGCTGGAGAGTCCCCCCCCCCCCCTTGGCTTTTTTTAAAGAGGCTGCAGCAAGTCCCATTGGGAGATGAGATCAGGCCCGGCTCAGCCCTCAACCATGTCTGCCTTTGCCTGCCATTACTTCTCCACCCCTCCCCCTTTGTTTTCAACTCGCTGGTGCAGGAGAGTGGCACATGCACGGATCGCATGTGCAGCCATCAATGATGGTCTATGCATGCATTGCAATCGGTCTTCAGCGATCTGTGGGATCGCTTGTGGGCGTGTTTCCGATTAGGTCATTTGCATGGGGAGCCTTTAGTGAATGGGTCACCCAGCAAGATTCGGAACCGGATCAGACAGGTAAGAGGGCTTTAGTGAATCTAGCCTTACGTTACTATGCTGCATTTTCAATTATAGCCCCTGTTATGTAACAAAACACCTAATTAGTTAAGGAATATCAAAGATTTGTCTATACTGGAGAAAGTTAAAAACATCTAATCATCCAAGCCTTTCTTTCTTGAAAGTGATTTCAGTTTTTGTATGTTTAATTGTAACCCATCTAGGAACAGGCAGCCTAGAAATGTTTTAAATACTTGCATGGCTGACACAGTAATAGGAGGGTGTACAGATGCTCCCAGCTGTGTCACACAAAACACCGTCTCCAAAATACCTCCCGAGATATAGACAGAGGCAGACTAGCAAAATGTATCTAAAAAAATGAAATATTTTCATTCTTCTAATGATGCCAGTATTTTACATTTGTGGTGTTCTTTGAACAGGTATAATCCAGAGACCCAGTCGATAGAAAGCCAGTGTGGCTGCTGCTTGCCTGATGAACAGACCAAAGGTGTGAGAGAGGTGTCGCTGAAATGCCCTAACAGAAATGAAACTGTCACACAGACTGTTGTCACATTTACTGCATGCATCTGTAGCACTACAACGTGTGTTATGAAATGAGTGTGCCCTGGGCCCAGCCTTTTGAATACAAGCACACACTTTGCTGGCTGTAAAGGATGACGGAGGTCATTGTATATACAAGCAGTAAATTGGAATGAAAGCCAACTACGTTGTTCTAAAGATCACATTGTATATAAGAGGCTCTAGTACATCAAAGAAATCCTTTAGGAGAATCATAGCTTTAATGTGTTTTGTTTTCAGACTTTCTTGTTAAAAAGGAGGCGGGGGGACTCATTGGGGTCCTTTTATCAAGCCGCCCTAGCGGGGTTAGCGTGTCAGACATTTCATCACGCGCTAACCCCCGCGGCCGGCTAAAAAACTAACGCCTGCTCAATGCTGGCGTTATGGGCTAGCGCGTTAAATCCCTACCGCAGCTTGATAAAAGGACCCCATTGAAAACTGAGGAGAATTACATTCACACACAAGAGGCCCCACCCAGCACTTTAAGGAAGAAGATAACAGCACTTTGGCTTTCCAGCAAAACAAAAATCTATTTAAATTTGTTAAACCACCTCCCCTCTCCCCAACGTGGCTGAACCTTTAGAAATAACTGATTACTGAAAATATGAGACTGATACTTTCACTGGCTGTTGGGAGGCTCTTCCTGTATTTGCTGGATAGAGTAAGGTAAGCGCAGAAACACTGAGCTCCTTCGAGGAGGACTATTGGCACCATTGTTTTCAGCCACTTGTTTTCCCACTTCTGTATTTCTCCTTTCAAATAAACGGACCTTGCACTTCATATGTAAGTTGGTTTGGATCTGTGTTTTCACATTAGCTCATTTAGCTTTAGGGTACAATGACATCATCCAAAATGTTCAACCTGATAAAACCCTGCACACAGATGAAAGCTGGAGGCAAAGCTTCAAGCAGGTTGGAGATATGACAAACATCAAGGAATTATAGCAACAGAGATGACTGCCGGCAGAGAGTGCGGAGGATTTGGATTGGCACAGGATCAGGGGAAGAGGTTTCCTGAAGCTCAGTAGGCATTCTAATGATCTTATGCTGGTAGGTAGTTTGTTCCAGAGGCGTGGTAGGCAGTGCCAGCAAGATCTTTTTCAGGTACTCAAGGTGGAAGGTCCGTACCGAAGGCACATGTAGTTACTTTTCTTTTTATGAGTGAAGCAGTCGATTCGGGGCACAGTATGGAAGTTTGGAGACCATAAAAAAAATAAAACTACAGTATGTTGGTGGTTCTTTGCTTCTTACTCACATTCCAGTCAAAACAGATTGCAATTTTTAAAACTAAAGATAAAAACTATTAGCAATGATACCAAATCTTACTGAAAAACAATCTGGGTAAGGGTGAGAACACACATTTGTCTGAACGGTAAACACAAAAGGATATAGTGGTACTGCCAGGAATGGAAGCGGTTTAGCTAAAACAGCACAAGAGTTCAACATGGCAAATCATGAGCTGGTCCTTGGAATCATTCCAGGCAAGAGTTCTTTTATTGAAGAATAACCAAAACCAAGAGGTAGAAAGGGGGATTTAAATGTTCCCCAAAGCTCATATACTACATTTAGGTGCACACACTACAGAGACAGGGTATCAGAGCAGATTCCTACAAGTTCCAACACCATACAAAGTTTATGAAGGTTAACCTTGAAAAGGTGCTTTCCAAGTTTCCTTGCCTTCTGCATCTACTTCATCGCAGGATGATAGAGAGAAACTCCAGAGCGACTTGTGTCGGTTAGAAACATGGGCGGAGAAATGGCAGATGAAGTTCAATGTGGAGAAATGCAAGGTAATGCATTTAGGCAATAAAATAAGGAATACGAGTATACAATGTCAGGTGCAACTCTGGGGAAGAGTGAACAAGAAAAGGACCTGGGTGTACTGATAGATAGGACCCTGAAGCCGTCGGCACAATGCGCGGCAGCGGCAAAGAAGGCAAATAGAATGTTGGGCATGATAAAGAAAGGAATCTCGAGTAGATCGGAGAAAGTTATAATGCCGCTTTATAGGGCAATGGTCAGACCACACTTGGAATACTGCGTCCAACATTGGTCTCCCTACCTAAAGAAGGATATAAAACTGCTGGAGAGGGTGCAGAGACGAGCAACAAAACTGGTGAAGGGTATGGAGAAACTGGAATACGAGGACAGACTTATAACACTAGGATTGTTCTCCCTTGAGAAAAGGAGACTGTGTGGGGATATGATCGAGACCTTCAAAATACTGAAAGGAATCGACAAAATAGAGCAGAGAAGATTATTTACATTGTCCAATTTGACACGGACTAGAGGACATGTAATTAAGCTAAGGGGGGACAGGTTCAGGACTAATGTCAGGAAGTTCTGCTTCACTCAGAGAGTGGTTGACACCTGGAATGCCCTCCCAGAGGAGATTATGACGGAATCGACCGTCCTAGGCTTCAAGAGCAAACTAGATGCATATCTCCTTAAGAGAAGCATATAAGGATATGGTGGACTATAAATTAAGCCAGGTGTACACCTGGCAGGGCCTCCGCGTGTGCGGATCGCCGGACTTGATGGACCGAAGGTCTGATCCGGAGAAGGCAGTTCTTATGTTCTTATGTACTATTGGGCCCTGCCTGCACAGTGGAATAGGACAGGAGCCTTGGGTTTGACCAAGTTCCTACCTGGCAACATCAGCAACAGTGGAAGGGGCATTCTGAAATGGCAAAACCAAGCATTCCCGATAGAATCAGAGTTTATGGAAGAGCTGATAACACACGATGCTACCACTGAAGGACAATTATGATGATAGTAATGTTTCAGTCTCCAATAATTAAAAGTTTGATATCTCAACGACATTTGATACAGTAGGTCACTCATTACTACTTTTAAAACTAGGAAGGTGTGGGTTAGTGTTGAAATGGTTCATACAATTCCTAAGCAAGTGAGGAAAGATCATAATATTATAGTGGTCTAAGGAGGTTTATTATTTGTTGCTTTATTTTGTCTTTTGGGAGGAATATAAAGATTTCCTCAAAGACATTTCATGCCATGTTTCTGTATCAAGAGTTTTCACGATCCTCAGAAACACCACTTAGTGTTCAATAGAATTTCATTACACTAAAGCTTTATGTGTTATATCGTCATAGTACCCAAATTTTAATTAAATATATTTGAATAAATATTTTTATATATTTTGTTTTTGTTTTTTTTTAGACTTAAATCTAGATAGTACCAGTGTTCTCCCTAGCGTCTTTTAGCCGGGCGCTCTGCCCGGTTAATTTAGATGAGCGCCCAGCAGTATTCCTCGAATGACACGCTTCCCCCCCTAGTCAGTGTCTCACCTTTAAAACGCTCAAGTGCTAGCTCTGCGAGAAGGTCCCCAAGGAGGCGATGGTGATGTGCGGGCCAGATAGGCAAGTGCTCCGCTGCTCACATGAATTCTATGAGCGCTGGAGCATTTATTGTGCTGGTCTGTGCTAAAAACCTGTAACGCAGCTTGATAAAAGGTGCCCAAAGTGACGTCTATCACAAATGAAGGGCCAGAAAATACAACATATGCCAAAACAGGAGTAAATATCGAAAACCAAAAAGAACAAATCATATGATGAACAGAAAATGCTAAAATCTGAAAAGCCATGTGGATATATAATGAGTGCAAGTCAATACAGTAAACACCCACATATACATAGCAAGTGGGCGAGAAAGTAAAAAATTAAAATAAGCTGATACTGCTGGGGAAAAAAATGTTATGTATAACAGATAGAAATAGTAATATCGTCATCTGTGGGACACAGTAAAAAAAGACAATGAATGTGAATGGACTGCAAAGTAAAAGATAGTCTAAATACAGTAATATGGTAATTTAGTGGGAACAATAAAAAAGGCAATGAATGGACTGGCTCCCGCACTAAAAACTGTGATAGCAGTTTGGATAGAATAGTTTATCACATGGACAAATTAAGATGTAAACAACTTGGTAGGCATTGCAATCGGATGACTGATGCATATTGAAACCTTTATTAGTATGTAGATCTGTGAAGGAATCAATGCATACCACGTTTGCAGACAGAGCAGCAACCGCAGGATCGATGGCCAGTGTATGCAGGTTAGCTGAGTGTCTGAGCCAGGTAAAATAGATGGCATCAAGATCTCACATAGATTCCGGTTTCTCGTATGGGCAATAATAAGCCTCGCCTTTAAAGCATGAAGAAAAGAGACTCAATTATCAGCTTAAAACCCTTCACTATTATGGTCTGAATGCTGATATTTATTATATTGCCTTTTAAAACATTTAAACATTACATATTCCAACTGTTTTAAACATTTATTTATTTAATACACCTTTTTTTAACTTGCAGTCCATTCGTTGTCCTTTGTGATGGTTTCCACCAGATGGCGCCATTATAATTGAAATACAGTCTCTTTTACTTTGCAGCCCATTCATCATTCATTGTCTTTTTTACCATCTCCACGAGTTGGCTATATTATTTTCTCGCCCACGATTTATCTACAGGTTGATTTTTATTTTATTTTGCTATGTATTTGTGGGTGTTTTCTGTATTGACTTGCACTCACTATATAGCCATATCGCATTTCACCTTCTGTTCATCACACGGTTTGTACTTTTTTTTTTTTAAATTCTTTATTCATTTTCAAAATTACATTAAGTGTTAAATATATTCATTTACATTAACAATAAATACATCACTTACAAACAATCATTGATACATTTCATAAATTCTTATCCCTTCCCCTTTTCCATCCCTCCCACCCATATATTCCATTATCATATAAAACATATAATAATAAAATTCCCCCTCCCTATACCTTAAGTTGATAAATATAAGGGAAACAATTTCAAATTAATCTGTACAATATTTTGTTAATGGTTTCCACACATCCTGAAACTTCTTAAAATATCCCCGTTGTAATGCAATAAACCTTTCCATTTTATAGATATTATTCGCAGAAATCTGACTTTTTGCTCTCATTTCCATACCAAATATCACAGTATCATAAGATAATGCCACTGGGCTATCTAATAAATTATTAATTTGGTCCCAAATTGATTTCCAAAAATTCATAATACATGGGCAATGAAACAATAAATGATCTAAAGTTCCTACTTCCAGATAAAGGTTTGTACTTTAAAAAAATATCTTTATTGATTTTCTCAATAGTGCAATACAAATGGTAAATGGTTTGTACTTGTCGATGCTTTCTCTGCTTGATTTATTTGCATATTTTGTCATGCTTTGTGTTGTCTGGATCTTCTCTTGTGATATATGATGACTTACCCCCGCTTCTATGAAACTGTGATAGTTTTTAGCGCTAATAGAAGAGGGCCAAGTCTTTTCTCTGCATGTCCCTAGGGGCTTTGGTGCATTTCTCACAGGGGACTCCCTACTGCAGCTTTGAAAGGGAAGCCCTTGGGAATTTTTGAATGTCTTTGGGCATGCGCAGTTCCTTTTTCTCGCTGACCTCTTCTGGTTCTGTTCCAAACTGGTTAAGTGTCATAAAGTTTGATTGTATTTGTTTTTAAGTTGAGACAACTTCGACAAGAACAGAGTCATGAGCTTGATGCCCTTCACCTTTTCCGTCTGAATACTGAGACTTTAAAAAATATTATATATTACTTTTTTAAACATTTCTTTATTACATCCCTTTTCACTTTGCAGTCCATTCGTTGTCCTTTGTGACAGTTTTGCGCCATTGTAATTGAAATACTGTATCTTACTTTGCAGCCTATTCACATTCACTCTTTTTTTTACCTTTTCCACCAGATGGCGCCACTATAATTGAAATACAGTATTTTTTTACTTTTCAGCCCATTGGTATTCACTGTCTTTTTTTACCATTTCCACCAGATGGCGCCATTCCATTATAATTGAAATACTGTATTTTTTACTTTTCAGCCCCATTCATCATTCATTGTCTTTTTCACTATCTCCACTAGATTATTATTATCCAGTATTTCTTATTACACAGTAGTTTCAGCTTATTTTCTTATTTTATTTTTACTTTCTCGCCCACAATTTGTCTACAACTTGATTTTTGTATTTTGCTATGTAGATGTGGGTGTTTTCTGTATTGCCTCGCACTCACTAACCCTCTCTTCTATTAAACTGCGCTAGCAGTTTGTAGCGCAGTGAGCTGTGCTAAATGGCTCGCGCTGCCCCTGACACTCATATAAACTCTATGAGCGTCGGGAGCAGCGCGTGCCATTTAGCGCAGCTCCCCGTGCTAGAAACTGTTATCACAGTTTCGTAAAAGGAGGCCATAGAGTTCCTATGAGTGTCGGGAGCAGCACAGGCCATTTAGCGTGGCTCTCTGCGCTAAAAACTGCTAGTGCAGTTTGATAGAAGAGGCCCCAAGTCATTGAGATTTGTGTGTGTGATAGAGGAAATATAAATTCCACTTGATAAAAGCGTCCCTTTACCTGCAAAGGACTGCATAGCTCACATCGATAACTCAGCTTTTTTGATATGAAAAGTGGAAGACTTGAAGTTCCATCTCAGGTCTTTTGGTACAGCTCTCGTTCCTCCTCTGTCTGACAGCAGTGACTCTGGGTAACAGCCAGGGATGGATTTCCGATGGGCGATCTGTGCCTATAGGTGTCTTTTGCCCTGACTTTAAAGAGGGAGCTACATCTGCTTTCTCCTGCGCAGGCTTTAACCTGAACCCCCTTTATTTGGTTTTAGAATTTTAATTTATGAACCCCTTTCACTTCTAGTACAAATAAGTTCAGAATAAACTATAACTCTGAACCGTACAGGACTCCAGAGTCTCACAGGGTCCACTAGCTCCAGAAACAGATGAAAGCAGATAAAAAGCTCTAATAGGAGGGAGAGCTCATATCATGCTGGGAGGAATAAAGATTTGAGCAGGAAGAGAAGGCAGTCAAAAATCAGCTTAGGGGCAAGTGAGATGTGAATGGAGCCTCACCCGCCTCCAACACAGAGCTCTATTAATGGACCTCTCTCCTGCCCCGCAACATCGCCAGTGTCAAGACCCTGTCTCGCACACACAGAGTTCTTCCAAAGCATCTTGTCCTATTCTAGTATACTTGCTCTGCCAACGCACCTCATTTCTGCTCTGCTGTTCCAGTTCTGAGACCCTCACACAGACAAAGAGATCCCTCTGCCAATGCATCTCACTCCTTCCCTGGTACGGAGATCCTCATATACAGAGCTCTGCCAATGCACCTCATTCCTGCCCTGCAGCACCCTCTCTACTGCCTTCAGCTACCTATTCCATTCATTCTCTACATGCATCATTTCATTTGTCATACTTGTGTTACAACTTCTAGATGTGTGGTGGTCGCATAAGACTGCTGAAAATCTGCTTTCCCGCTATCTATATTGTGTTCATGCTGTTACGACTATCAGGGTGACACTTGCATAGGGCTCTGAAGGTCTGCTCTTCAGCTGTCTGTGCTGTATACAAACTGTGTGCATCTTATTAGAAAATTCTCCGGAGGAAAATGAATACCGAGGAACATTGGTTATTTCACTGTTTTTGAGCAGGACCTGAATTGAATTATGAAGGCCTTTTTTTCGATTTCCCCATAGTTTTTTTGTTTTTGTTTTTTTTTATTTATCAAATTTTACATTTTATAAATCAAGTATCCACTTGTACAGAAAGTTGAAGAAAAGCAGGAAAATAATACTCATAGGTAAAATACATAATAATCAAATCAAATAAAAATAAATGTTTAGCTTAAATTCAACTCAAGTCCTCTAAATTAGATCCAAGAAGGATGAGGCGGACATATTAACAAATGCTAACAAATATCAATTCAAATATTAGGAAAACAAAATCCCTTGGCTGAGGAAGGATATCATTTATTCAATTGCACCTCACTTGATTTTTTATGGGACAAAAAATTAGAATTTTCCCAGATGTTACTAAAATAACACAGGACCGCAGAAAGTTGTTTCTAGTTATGAGGGAAGAAGCTGTAAAAATGGGAGCAAATTTATTGTTATCCTATCCATGTAAATGTCAGATAAAATATGTATTTGTTGAGCCAGAGCAGCTTCAAACCTTTTTGGATGCAAAAAAATTAATGCAATAGTATTAGAGCAGTAAAGAAAAGCAGGCCGGTTTATACCGCATTAAGCTTTACTTGTGTGATGTCTTCTACTGTGAGCCCTGCCACCTGCCTCACAGGCCCCTGGCTAAGCACCATCTGGTGACCCCTGCTCAGTGCCGGGTGAGCCGCAGGCTGAGCCCCCGCAAGAACTCCACCTGCATGGCCCAAGAGCTGGAGAACCACTGCATGTACTGCGTGCAGTGGAAGATGCCCGTCTGCTACCAGTGCCTGGAGTTGGGCAAACATTCCAGGGGCCATGTGGAAGCTGCACAAGGTGAGTGCACGTAATAAGTGCTGGAGGGGTGCGGCAGCAACCAACACAATCCGTGCATTGGCACTCCACACGGGCGGGCCACCTCTAGGGATGGTAGGATGGGCAAGCTGTAAGCACAGAGAGGCTAAATAGCTTAGCCCATGCTGAAAGGATAATTGGGCTACCCTGGTTGATTTTGCGGCCATGGTGGGGGCGGAGAGCAGTGCTGCAACCTTCCCTGAGTACTTATCAGTTTGTGGAGGTTGTGTGTTCTCACTGCTTTTCCTTTCTCAGAGTGCATTGCCAAAATCCAGGCTTCCCTTTGTGCAGTGCAAAGGATTTTCTGCAGAAAGGGGAATTAGCAGAGGAGTGGTGGACGTGCTAGGCAGTTTGGCTACTGAGGGGAAAGGCAATACCCAAAATGTAAACAAGCTTAAACTAATCTGATTATCAGAAGGAAGCAGGGTAACAGGAGGGGCCTAGTTACTAACAATTTTATCCCGTTTGGTGCCTATGGCAATGGAAAAATATGAGTTCTCGTTTTAGATTTTCCTTCCAAATCTTTGCTGAAAGCCAGTTCTATTCAGGTGCACTGTTAATCTCTGTGCAAGTGGACTTAGCAATCAAGTTGGAATTAGGTCTGGATGCATTCTAGCTGGATATAAATCTAAATGACTCAAAATGGATGGGAACTTAGTTTGCTAATTGAACTATCAATAGGATTAGTTTGACTTTAACACAATTTTACAGTGTTTAAACAAAAATAACTTTCCTATGTTGTCATCCCAAATTGATATCAAATACTTAAGCAGGTAGGGGTGAGTGAGGGATGACTTTAGCAGGTTAACAATTGTATAAGGTGGTTAGGAAATGCACTTTACTCTTCATTTCATAACTTTTAGCAACAGAGAATTTCAGAAGGGACATTTTGCAAATGAAAATAATATGCATTGATAAGCAAGTACTATAGTATTATGTACATCTGATACAGGTAAATGCAATTGCTGTGAAGAACATACAATTGATCAGTTTTCATAAATTACAGACTAAAATCATTATGATAATTTTGTGAGTCTGTTTCCTCTTGTATACTTTTCAGCTTTGCTAGTGCCCCATGACCCTTCATTTGCAACTACGATGTGCTGCTGAAAAGTTTTCAGCCCAACCAAGAAGAGCAATGTTTTCCCTAGCGCCTTTTAGCCGGGCGCTTCCCCCTCAGCGTCCTCTGGATTCCCCCCTAATCTCACTGTCTCACCTTTAAAACTAATTACGGCAGCCTGCAGAGCGAACCAGCAGGCTGTTGTTGGCCTCCACAGCACATTCCCTTTGCCGCGGTCCCGCCCCTGGGTTTTGGCCAGGTACTGTGACCTGGATTGGCCACCATGAGAACAGGCTACTGGGCTTGATAGACCATTGGTCTGACCCAGTAAGGCTGTTCTTATGTTCTTAACGTGCTGCGGAGGCCAATGGCAGCCTACTAGGTTCACTCTGCAAACTGCCTTAATTAGCTTTAAAGATTGGTCCTCGATAAGCAGCGGTCACAGCGTGGAAGATGACCTCTCTCGCTGGGTGTGGGAAGCAGCTGAGGTAGGCCCCACCCGTCACAAGGGCCCCAGCGGAATTGGGATTACCATAGAGACACTGGATCTGGGAGGGAGAGAGAAAAATACCTTGAGGAGGGACGGGAAAGTAGACTTGAACCAAAAGGGAGGGGGAAGAAAGGGCAGATGCTGGACTAGAGGGAGTAGATAGGGGAAACACCCTGAACAGAGGAGAGAGAGATGCTAGGCCCAGGAGAGGGGGAAGAGAGTGAGAGAGACAGAAAGACTCGGCTCAAAGGTAGGAGTACTCAAAATGTTAGAAGGAAGATAGAGAGAGGGAGAAACCTGAAACAAAGAGGCAGAAGAGAGGGGGGGGGGCAGATGTTGGACTTAGGGGTGTATAGAGGGAAGAGAGAGAGAGAGAGAGAGAGAGAGACTGCAGAGACGTGGAAAGATTCTGGACCAAGGAGGGAGGAAGGAAGAGAGAGAGAGATAGAGAAAGGAGAACAAATGCTGGACATTGGGGGGGGGGGGGGGAGGTGTTGTAAGCATAAGAAAGACAGAGAGAGATAGGCCTGGACCAAAGGGGAAAGACAGATGCTGGACTATGGGAGGTGCAGACAGAAGAGACAGAGGGAGAGAGACCCTGAGGAAGAACAGATAGATACAAGATCATAATAGAGGAGGGAGACATGTTGCCAATAGGTGTGGAGGAGAGAGGAAGAAAACTTGGACTCATGGAGGGACAGAGAGAGATGTTGGTTGGGGAAAGGGAAAAATGATTTTATTTTCAATTTAGTGATCGAAATGTGTCAGTTATAATCTTCTATAGTTGTTACTGAGGTGCATATTTTAAAGGCATCTGCCTTGACCTCTTTGAAAAATAAAACAAATATAAATAATTAACATTTTCTCTGCGTACAGTGTGATTTAATTTTGTAGTTACCATTATGAATTAAGATTATATTGTGTGTACATGAAAAATGAATGGAAGAATTTGCATTAGAGGGTACTATTATAATGACATTTTTGGAAGTGCTAAAGGGTGAAGTGATTGCAAAAGGGTCTCGAGATGGATCTTGCTGTGTTAGTTTGTCTTTATGTAGTTTTTGAATAGCAGATTTTTTATTTCTTTTTTGAAGGTTTTAGAGTCTGTGGTCAAGATCAGTAAATTGGAGGGTTGGTGGTCTAGTTTTGCTGCTTGGGTGGCTAGGAGGTCATCATAGTTTTTTTCATTTGACGTTTTTGGAGGGTGCGTTTTCCTATGTCTGGTTGTGGTGGTTTGAATTAGTCGGTTGTTCCAGTAGGCTGGGCTGTCTCCGTTTATGGCTTTGAATAGTAGGCAGTAGAATTTGAAGAGTATTCTTGCTTGTATTGGGAGCCAGTGCGAGTCAAGGTATGCTGCTGTGATGTGATCGTATTTCCTCAGTGAATAGATAAGTCTTAGAGCTGTAGTTGTTTTATCATGGTTGCGGGGCAAGGGAGATAGAGGATGTTGCAGTAGTCTAGTAGACCTAGGACTAGGGATTGGATCACTAGCTGGAATTGTTTTCTGTCAAATAATTTTTGAACTTGTCTTAGGTTTCTCATGAGTGCGAATGATTTTTGTATTGTTTTGTTGATTTGTGGCTGCATGGTACAGCCTCTGTCTATCAGCATTCCCAGAAGTTTTAGAGTAGGTTGAATGGGGTATGTGATAGAGTTTATTACAAGGTTTGTTAAGGTTGGAGTTTTGCTATTTTCGAGGAGGATGAATTTTGTTTTGTCAGGATTTAGTTTCAGTTTGTGCTCTTTCATCCCTGTTACTACTGTTTCTAGTGTTCTGTGCAGAGCGTCTGTCATGGAGGGTGCTGGTTGGTCAAAAGGAAGGAGGATGGTGATGTCGTCTGTGTAGCTGTAGGAAGTCAGGCCTAGTTTGTCAAGGCAGGTGCCGAGTGAATCAATGTATAGGTTGAAGAGTGTGGGAGATAAAGGTGATCTTTGGGATATACCACACCACAGGGATTGGACTATGGTTCTGATTTTTCTGTGTTTGTCTTTACTCTGTAGGTTCTGGATTGTAGGAATCCTTTAAACCGTGATAGTACCTTGCCTGGGATTCCTATTGAGTCTAATATTTGAAGTAGGATGTCATGGTCTACCAGGTCAAAAGCTGCGGTTAGATCAAGTTGGCTAATTAGCATTTTTTTGCCTGTGCTGAGCTGTTGTCTAGCCGTGTCCATGAGGGATCGTAGTAGTGTCTCAGTGCTGTAATTGTTTCTGAAACCAGACTGTGGAGGGTGGAGTAGGTTGTGGTTTTATCTGATCTTCCGGAAAAAGTTTTTGATAGTTCTATTGTATATGTTCAGATGAGAACATATTTATTAAAGGGAAACACATTTGCTTACTCGTGATGAAAATTCTTTGAAGAAAGAGGGTCACCAGTAAGAGGAGTGACTGCATGATCGCACGTGACAGAACTTTCTGGGACATTTTACATGTATTTACTATGGCTGTGCAGAACTGTGTTGCCTCGGTCCCCAGTCAGACTCACTATAGGAATAGAAAACCCTGCATGGTTTCTCTGATGAGAAGCAGGATTATTCGTTACACATCTACTTTATGACACAGATTACATATAAATCCAGACTGTGTAAGTATGCTCCCTTATTGTTCACAATAAAAGCTCTTTTTTTTCTGATCCCTCCATGGTTGCCAAGAGGATCTCTCAGCCACTTCCCCTTTAGGTACTGTACATTTGGCCCCTTCTCAGGATTTTCCTGTTCTTCAACTTACATCAATAAGTCTGTTACAAAACAAATAGAGGTAATACAGTGTCTTGTAAAGTATCCTTATATTAAATTTTGAACAAGCAAGCAGTCTGTCTCTTACCCATCTTAACCTCTTGTTCTTACTGTCAGGAATATCACCATTCTTTCAGCAACTTTTTTGTATCTGTTCCATGAGTAATTTCAGAAAACTATTAAAAACGCAGTTCTTTGTTAATGCATTTATCTAGGAACTGATCTTTGCGGTTGTTCTTTCGATGGGCACTTCACGTGACTTTCTGATGATTATATGTTAATGCCTGTTTGATTTTATTTGTTTTATTGAATTATGTATGCAATGATACGTAAACCATTTAGGTTAAAATAGTATATACATTTTGTGGATGCACCCTCTCTCCAGTCTATAGCACTATGCAGATTGAATTTAAAGATCCTTCAGTAGTTTGATGTCATGTCAGCAGCACTCATGATATTTTTTATAATTTTTTTTTTTTTTGGCCTATCAATATTCATTACATGTTTATTTTTTTTGGGGGGAGAGGTAGTTTGGACCTGGACGAAATACAACACATACAGATGATAGCCGGTTGTATCTAAATAATAATAATAATAATTTTATTTCTTATATACCGCCAAAGCCGTAGTAGTTCGAGGCGGTTTACAACAAAGAAGGGCTGGACAATCAGCGAATAAAGGTACAATCAGCGAAAGTAGATACAATTTAAATGGGTAAGCAGGGTACAGGTACAAAGTGTAGGTACAGGCAGCGAATAAAGGTACAATTTATAAAGGAAGCAGGATACAGGTACAGTATAAGGGGTCATATGTATAGGGGATCAGGAAACAGGGGTAGGGCTATAATAGACCAAGGCTGAGCCCAGCAAGTGATAACATAATTACTTGCATGATGCACTCAAATGTGTGTTTATCTAGGTGGTAATTAATACATATCTACATTTTGAAATGATATTAAAAGAGATTTAACAAATAAGAAATGGCTGCTTAAATAATTTGTTTGGGGCCAAGCGGCCATTTTCAGAAGCACTTAACCAGTTAATGCACTGATAATGACCAACAGGTGCCCAGAACAAAAGCAGCTATTTTGAAGGTGCTCTGGGGGCAGAGTTGGTCACCACAGAAAAGCCAGTCCTGTCTTTATGCATTGTCCCACAGCCAGTTACGTGCTGAATAGCACACTCAATCCGATGTGATTTAGGTGGCCCCAGAAATTCAACCTCAAAGCCTGGATGTTCTGCCCCCCACATTCATGATGCAGATTGCCGCATAGAACTATGTAAATAGTGCGTTTCTTTAACTCAAACTTCCGGTGTGCACTTCTGTATCCTTGGTAGGCTGAGCCCCCTCCCCAACTCTTCTGCATGTGGAGAGAGCAAGACTCTTTTAGCTAGCACGTGGCCATAGGAAAACATTGTTCCCCATCTGGTTTACCCCCTTGAATCCAAGTCTAAATAAGAGTTGAGTTGGCACAATATTACTTCAGAGTATGAGCAATACACTCCCAGCTTCCCCTATCTCTGGGATGCACTGGTAGAGTATGGATTTTGTAGAAGAAGAAATTCCTTAAGATCAATTGATCTGTGAGTTTAAGTTTGTATTAAATAAGTTTACTTAAGGAATACACAGTCCAGTTTGATATTATAGACTAGAAGTTTAATGAGTTTATCTGTTTGGGATCTTCTGAGATAAGTTAATCAGAGCTGACATGGCCTGGCATTGAATTCCCAGGCATAATATTGGTAGCAAGTTCCAAAATGCTGAATATCAACCCCTTTGTGTTCAACCGGCATTAGAAAAGTGTTTTCATGACTCCCATCAAAGCAGGTTCTAATATAGTGTATTTCAAACTGTGTGCCTCCTGAGATACCAAGTGTGCCATGGCACACTGAGGAGGAAGAGAGGCACCTTCCAGCTGACTTCCCTAAGTGGTACTGTGCCAGCGCTGCCCAATTTGCTAAAGGCCAGCATGTTTCCCCCTTTTCTCTAGTGTCCTCAGGCTTGCTCCCTGGCCTCACCTTTAAAGCTAATTACAGCAAACTACAGATAGAACAAAAGCAGTGCCTCTGCTGGGTCAGACCAGAGGTCCATCACACCCAGCAGTCTGCTCACACGACGGCCCATCAGGTCCAGGACTTGTTTAGTGATCCTCTATCTATCCCCTTCTATCCCCTTTTCCTTCAGGAAATTATCTAATCCCTTCTTGAACCCCAAAACCGTACTCTGTCCTATCACACCCTCTGGAAACGCATTCCAGGTGTCCACCACCCTTTGGGTGACGAACTTCCTAGATCGCTGGTAGGTAAGCTAACACTCCAGTAGCCAACATCCCTCTCTCATTCATCATTATAGGCATCTTTCTATGCTAACACTTGGGTTGTAAACTTATGATACAACGCTTGATCCCCCATATGCGGGTCACATGCTCATTACACCATTCACAATCACTTATCACACACATACTCAACAGCTTTCCATGTAAACAATTTATATTCATCTATCTTCTCCCCCCAACTTCCCCAAACTGTTCTGCAATCACCACGGGCAGGAAGATTTTGAGTTGAGTCCACTAAGCAGTATAGCAAGACTTTTTATTATTCACCATGGTTACTTGTTAGTGTTGTCAGTATTTCTCAGCAATTTCTTACTTGTACCATGGTAGAGCTAATGAATGCAACAGTGGACTATGTTTACTGAGGCAAACATATCGAGACAGAAAACATGCATTTTAGAAAACAATTATATTGGCTATATTTTGGCTTTAAGCATATTGAATGACATTTTTTCTGAGTTATATTTAAACAGATACAAAGCTGTTGAGGAAAGTGGCACAGTGGCAGTAATGTCACGTGGAGTACTTTGGTTTGACTCCTGTACAGTATAAATTGAAAGGAAAAAAATTGTTGGTAAAAGTATTATACAATGATTCACCTGGATAATATTAAAGAAAAAATAAATTCTTTAGTAAGGAAAGGTAACAACTGTTTTAACCCCTCCCTCATGTAAGGTAAGGGAGGGAAAAGGATGTGACCACCACATATACCCACATCCGTATACAAGGCATGTTTATTTTCAATAGGAATGACAAGAGACAGCAAACACTGGAGATGGACGCATGGAAACACACAAAAATAAAGGGCTGGCTTCTGCTTTTTCTTGTAATTAAAATTGCTCCGAGAGCAGATCACATAATCTCCGAGATACATTTTCTTTACTTGTCCGTAGTGTGAGTCGATACATCTGAAAGAAAAACATTAGACGACAAGAAGTTGGATGTCTGCAATTAAACCTAGAAGCAGCAATGTAATTAAGTGAATACAGCATTTAGAGTAGCACTACCCAAACCCTGGAACATGCTCACGTCCGTCTCTAGGTCCTAACCTTCCACTGGATGAAGCTTTGGTTTTCAACCTTGAACACCTCTAATGGTTTATGTTGAACTTTTGATGTACAAAGGCACTGCTCCCAAAAGCCTCATGATAGAACCGCAAAAATCATTTACTAATATCAACCAATAATTAAATTATCTAAGGAGCAACTTTTGATATCACCGCATACTATTTTATTAAAAAGGCAGAATAGATGGAAAAATGTAACGAGAAATTCATTCTTTGGTTGTTCCAATTGTCAATAAAATACAAAGACTAACTAGATGAGACAATACTTCCCAAACCAATCCTGGGGAAACCTGCAGTCTGCCAGGTTTTCAGGATATCCACAATAAATATTCATGAGAGATTGACATGCAGTAAAGGAGGTGCAAGAGAGCAATGGACACTTGAGTTGTAAGAATGAAAACCCACCGACACTTGGCTAATACCCCAAAACATCCGTCTAATTCAATTCTGATATATAGCTTTGTTTACCTGTGCTTGTGTGTTGGGCTCCAGACGCAAGAGACATCCAATCTGGGAAGATTGTGTGTGTATAATTCCAGCTCCCACAAAATTAGTTATGTTGGGATCTACTTCTTCAAGAAGGGCAACACCAAAGCCGATGATCTACCAAAAGATTACCACATACATGCATTTAATGAGGATTTTTCTTCCTCTGCTCTACACACCCATATTTTGTCATATAGAAGCTAAAAGGTCGTTTAAGTTTAGAAGTTTGTGCATACAGTGATAAATTACCATGAGGGTCATTCCATATCAAATGGACCAGGGGGTCCATGCTCATCTCCTCCAAACTTAACAAAATTTTATGGTGATGTTCCCTAGGGTCTCAATCACGGAAGGATCTCTATTGATTCAAGGCTTACAGGCAGATGAATGGAGATCACCTTTGGCGTGCCATGCTCCACATAACACAAAACAGTCACCATTTTGGAGGTGTAAATCTCTGTATTGTGTAGTTTTTAATTTTTTTTTCTATATGTCATTGAAAGTTTGAAAATCTTTTTTGCTCCAAAAGTCAGTCATCTTGGACCTGGCCTTGTTTTGGTCAGAATTAAGTTCCCAAGGACATGCATCAGTGATACAAAGTATATCAATTTTTTCTTGTATTATCAAATTGGGCAGCAGATGGTGCTTAGATTTTAATGAACGCGCATTAACGAGACCAAAATTAATCACAGCAGACTGCAAAGTAGGAGAATTGTTCAATGGAGGTAGACAGATTAGGTTAGTTTTCTGAAAGACCGACGAGTTGGTAGATCTGTATGCGGGTGTGGGACGATGGCTCCAGTGGACGGGGATCCGAAGATTGGAGGGAGGCATATTGGTGATGAAAAAGACCAATAATAATAGTACTAACAAGAACAGATTAAAGAAAAATTGTGTAAGGTAGAACCCTTTGGAAGAGGGCCAAGTAGAGGCACGCTTAGGAAGCGCAAGAAGGAGCGTATATATGAGTTATGAATCTAAAGTGTGTTAGTATTTGAGAGTCAACAGTGAGTCGAGTCATCTGTTATCAGGAATTTTAGGTAATACCTGTAAAAAATTAAATATATACATAATATAATCCAAATAAATCACATACTGGACAGTATATGCCTGGTCACATTTCATATCTACAAAATCTATTTCCTAAAAATCATATACATGTGTCACAGTAGCATCATTCTTACCTTTGCCTTTGTAACCTCTGAATCCATTGGATGTTTTGCTTTAAAGATTTTCTGTACTTCCTGCTCTGGACTGCAAAAAAACAACCAAAAAACAATGCAAACGAGCAAATCAGTAGGCAGAACATGGCTTGATAAAGAAAGAACATGAAGAGGCCATGCATGACTAAAATCGTAGAATTTGTGCATATGTGAAAAAAAACACGCTCATATGGGTAGACCAGTTTATATATTAATTTGAATTTTCATAAGGCATTTGATAAAGTCCTTCAAGAAAGATTTTCCAAGGGACAAAGTCATGGGATAAGAGGAAACATTCACAAGCAAACAGAAACCCAGCATTAAATGCAGCTTCTTTTCATAATCAAAATTATTATTAATTCATCACAGAATCTCCCACTTGCTTAATTTATTTATAATAGGGAAAAAGGACCTCAGAAACCAAACTGTAGACCAGGGGTCTTCAAAGTCCCTCCTTGAGGGCCGCAATCCAGTCGGGTTTTCAGGATTTCCCTAATGAATATGCATTGAAAGCAGTGCATGCACATAGATCTCATGCATATTCATTGGGGGAAATCCTGAAAACCCGACTGGATTGCGGTCCTCAAGGAGGGACTTTGAAGACCCAATGCTGTAGACTATTTAAAAAAAAAAAAAAATCACTTGTCTGACAGTTTTAACAGGTTCAACTTTCATTCATTGGTCCTAAAAACAAACAAACCCTACTTTTTATATCAAATTGCTTATATTCACGTTTTGTCTTATTTGAATTCCTTTCCATCAAAAACGCACTTCGCTTTTTCAAATTCCAATGGAGCCCGTTTCACCCTTACACTCGGGTGTAGTCTACTCTTAGGGTAGTCAGTACATGGCAAAAGTTCTTGGATACTTCCAGCCACATCATAGTCTGCAGTTTAATTTCCGAGATCCTTTTCCCTCTTTATAAATTAAGCAATTGGGAGATTCTGTGGTGAATTAACAATCATTTTGATTATGAAAAGAAGCTGCAGGTGGGGGTCGCTGCAGAGGAATGCTTAAAATATGGATTCTCGAGGGAGGGAGGGTTCTTGAGTGGGCAGACTTGTTGGGCCGTCGGCCCTAGTCTGCCGTCTTACTCTATGTTTCTATGTTAATGTTGGTTTTATATATAGCTGTGATTGTTGTGAGTGATCAGCATTCATCTTTGACTGAAATAAAATAAGAGGAAACATCCCATTGTACACCGATTACCTACTATAAGATAGGAAACAAAGAATAGGAGTAAATGGTTGGTTTTCCTAATGGAGAGGCAAATGGTGGCCAAAGAATTTACACTGGAAGCAATATTCAACATTCATTAATATAATCTGGAAAAGGAAATAAATGAGTGAAGTGAGAAGATCCGCAGAGGAGTCAAAAATCTTGAGTAGTTAAAACACTAGTAAGAATGAGGAATTGCAAAAGATTTTGTTTGACTAGGCACCTGGCCACCTGAAATCGAAGGTGAAATTTAGTTTGGATATGCACAAAATTTAAACTATGAAAAGTAATCGTCTTCCAATTCCTGAGTGGCAAGACTTAATACAGATCTTAAGAGTACTTGGTAGGCTATAAATGTCCACAATCTAGGGAGAAAAACCCCTTCCCCTCAGGTAAGACTAGTCTCAGTTAGGACACTGGTCTTTGACCAAAAGGGAGCAGACTGCCGGGCACGATGGACCACTGGTCTGACCAAGCAGCGGCAATACTTATGTTCTTATGGAAATCCTCAGCCGAGTGTATGGTGGCAGTCAAAAAAGCAAGCAGAATCTTAGGAATTTTTTGGAAAGAAGTGAAGAATCAAACATGCATTTCATTTCACTTCATGCACATGTGCAGTTCTGGTCACGCTATCTCAATACACATATAGCATAACTAGAAAAAGCTACAGAAAGGGCAACTAACGACACAGGGAGTACAAAGTTAAGGCTCTTCAGCTTAGAGAAGAGAAGAAATCCACCCGAGGTTTACAGAATCATTAGTCTTACAGAATTTCAGAACATAAGAATGATTATTTATCTTTTCAAAACAGTAGTTAAGACTAGAGAGACAAATTTGCTAAAAGTATTTTCAATAAATTTAAAGCATTTTTTTAGTCAATATTCAACTAGGTTATGGAATATATTGCGAGAGCAAGTGGTCAAGGCTAGTGATATGAAAACTAGATATAACAGGTAAACCTGGGCATCAGGGTGACCTGGACTGGTCACCATTAAGAGACAGGATGGCAAGCTAGATGGACACTTATGTTCTTAAATTCTGTGAGACTAATACCATGTTATTCGTACGCACATTAAGAACAAACTGTAAAGTACCTGCTGAGCTGCTTCCAACGCTGGAAGAAGTCCTGGCCAGACATTTCTGTTGGTTGGAAAAACTTATTCAGGGTAATGGGTAGCTTTACAGAGATGTTCTGGAAGGTTCCTCCATATCTAGAGTGATTGGGGGGGGGGGGGGAAAGAAACCAAGAATTAATGCTTGGTGGTACACAGTTTCAAGACAAATCCAGATCTAATTCCTTAGGCTACCGAGTGCTGAGTACTGCAAAGGTTACTTGCATAGTCCCAAATCATAATACAATAGTGTCTGTCAGTTTTAGGGTGTAGGAGGCTAAGCTAGATCGCGACAGGAGTAAAGGGAATGGGACCTAATAGGATGCAAAGGTAGATTTAAGTTACAGGCTAAATCAATGATCTGGAGACGCAAAAGTACAAGAGAACTGAAAGATAGTCCCTTTCTTCCTACCTTAAAATGAAGTATAGGCTATGTGTCGATTAACTGACTGTAAGGGGTAGGGACTTGTATACCACCTTTTTGTAGTTGCACAACCACATTCAAAGCGGTTTACACACATAACAAAACTCACTTGTATCTAGGGCCGTGTAGGATTACGTGACAAGGTGCAGTGTGGGGTTTGAACCCCACAACCTCAGAGTGCTGAAGCTGTGGCTCTAACCACTGCACCACACTCTCCTCCCCTGCCTAGCAGATTGTTTTCACCATTCTGTTATTAGGTGGCCATTTGTTTTTCCAAAGAAATGTCTACAGTATTTGTAATTCAACGATCATAATACCTCCTCAATATTCTGCAATATATTTCCCCAAACTCTACTTCCCTTATGCCCTTTTATTCTACTTACCCGTGTCTTTCCCATTTTAATTTATTGCCACTAACAATATCAGACGCCTATTATATTGAAATGCCTTGATGTTTCACAGACTTTTGAACATACAGATGTTCGTCTGCTTGCAGATTTGTCTCTTAGGCAGAATTAAGGCAGCAACTGATCAACATATTTCATGCATACAAAAACGAGGCTAAGCTGCAAGATATCAATTGGTAGAAAGTCTAAAAATGGTCTTTTTGCTGCATTTGGACATTACGCCGAAAGTGCAGAACTACAGGACATAACCACTGAATACACTTGAGAAGTGAAAAATAAGTAAGGGGCTGGAGGTAGGGGAAGATCTGCCAACTTTTCTGAAGAGTGAGACAACAGATTAGATGAGTGTTTAGAGGACTAACCATTCCCAGATGTACACTTTGTTTATTCACATGGTTGATATATTGCAATGCACTGGTTTACTTGTCCCTTTATTTCCCTGTGTCATATCGCTTATCAAGAAAGTCAATTTTGTTTTCTATGAATTCTCATCTCTTGAGATATTTCTGCGGGATCATGGTGAGACTTCACAGGATAGGCTGGTGACAGTATGATTAGGCTCTTATGAGGGGCATTCAATAAATTATCTAAAAGTTTTCAAATTTTTTTTTATTTTTCAGTAGACTCCCCTTGAAAGCTCCATACACTTCATCCACTTTTCCTGCAATGACTTTGACCACTTTGAAAATAATTTCTGTTTGACCTTCAAACCAGGACTTCACAGCTTCCTTGACATCTTCATCACTTCAAAATTCCTGTCCATGGAGAGATTTCTTCAAAATTCAGCACAGGAAATAATCCGAAGGAACTAGGTGAAGACTGTAGGGTAGATGGTTCAGCTGCTGAAACCCACAATCTTGGATAGCTGTGTAGTGAAGAAGCAGCATGCCAGCTGTGAGTTTTCCACATCTTTTCTCCTTGACTCCCGCAAAGCAATCATTGTGTTGGTGTAACTCTGCCCAGTTATGGTTGTCTTGTATGGCATGACCTCTAGAAACAAAAGTCCTTCATCATCCCAGAAGACAGTTGCCTGTAGATTTTTCTGTCTTGAACTTTTTTGGGGTGGGTAATGACTTGTGCTGCCACTGCATCGATTCCATTTAGGATTCAAGATCTTTGTGACAGACCCAAGTCTCATCTCCATTCAGCAAACGATGAAAAAAATTAATTTGGTCTTCATGGATATCAAGTTTTTCTGACAGCACTGGAGCCTCATGGCCTTCTGACATGTGTTGGCGCCTAGGGATGTCTAAAATAGGCGTGGTTTATGCCATAAGTTCATGTAGGTGTCCTTAGGTGCTCTATGGATGCAATTGTCATGTAAAGTTGATGCCAGAAATGTAGGCCAGTAAAACCCTTTAGACATAGCCATGATTCTGAAAACAGCACCATTGCGTGACGGACATGCAAACGATGCCGCTTTTGCAGGTAGCCATTGTGAACGGTGCTGTTTGCAGATTCCAGGCCCATATGCTTTTTCTGTAGAGGAAATGGGCTAAAACCAGTGTCCAAATCAGCAACCTATACCAGTCTATTGGGTGCATTTTTTATTGAAGTTGGAAATTTTGTGGCTGAAAATGTTACAACTAAGAAAAAGAGTGAAAAAAATTAAAGGAATGCTTCTGGAACATAGTCAATTTGCTTTTATTTTAATATTTAAAAATGCTAGACAATGCATAGGTACGTAAGTTAGAAGAAATTACAAGGAAAGTGTTATCGACAAGAAATTTCCTTGCTAAAATGTATTACTTCATTATCAGTACACTTTAACAAAAGAAAAAAAAAGAAAGATTAACAAAAGATTTACCTGAATTGGATATTCAGAATTGGGGCTTCTATAAAATCAGTTATGCATTCAATGTTCACAACCTGCTGTACCTGAGCTCCCCCATCCACAGTGGGGTCCACTGGTTTGGTCTGCAGGTTCAGATGTGAAAGGCAGTTAAGGAAATATCTTACACTCAATATGCATGCAAGGACAGGCAGACTTTTTCAAATGTTATCCTCAATTATAGCCAACATTGGGCTAGATTCACTAAGCAAACCAATCGTGTACCGCCCATCCGCAGTAACCATTATCTCTTCCTCTCTAAGAGATACCATGTGTCTATCCCATGCTTTCTCGAAATGAGACACAGTCTGTCTCCACCACCTCTACCGGGAGACTGTTCCATGCATCTACCACCCTTTCTGTAAAAAAAGTATTTCCTTAGATTACTCCTGAGCCTATCACCTCTTAATTTCATCCTATGACCTCTCATTCAATTGAAAGAGACTCAACTCACGTGCATTTACGCACGTAGGTATTTAAATGTCTCCATCATACCTCCTGCTTAGTGGACCAGTTCTGCAGAAGGCCCAGAAATTGGCTAAAAAGCTAAACAAACCACATTTGGTTCTGCCGTCAGAAGGCTTGCAGTGGCATTGTCTACAAGCGTATGAACAGTGAGAAGGATGCAGATGAGCTGGCTGCTGACCTCTAGATTTCTTAAGTTCTGCCCTGTTACATATTTACAAACTCAACTGGCGTGAAACTGGGATTTATTACTGTACAATGCCAGATGGGACATTGGTACACAATATGGAGACAATATCAGGCAGCAAAAAGGCGAAGGATCAAATTACAGCGTTGGTCTCTGCAAACATGACACGACCGAAAAGTGTAAACTGTTTGTCATTGGAAAAAGCAAATCATCAAGTGTTTTGTGGGGGGATCAGCGAATATCAACTTCATATAAGATGCAATTCTAAAGTGTATAGAACTACTTCAAGGAAATGGACGTTCTGGTCAAAAAAGAGGGCCCTATATTAAACTACTACAGTTTATAGGAAACCTGTGGAAGTCAACAACCATCCCACACGCCTGAAGCAATCTTTGCTGATTAGCCAGCTCCTCAGAATTCGTAGGCTATGTTCCAACACTTGTGAATTTAAAAGCCAAGCACGAATATTATACAATCGATTCAGATCCCGGGGTTATCCCCATAGCGTCCTGCAATGTGCTTATACTAGGGCGCTATGTGCTAACAGAGACTTATTGTTACAAAAATCAAATGCTTCAGAGGACACTAAAACCATTTGCGTATCGATATTCTCAGATCCTGCAGCGAACATCGCTCACAGCATTAAGCGCCACTGTCATGTGCTCCAACTGCACTCCATTTTTCAGTTTTTCTCCCACATGGACATTTCCTTGAAGTAGTTCTATACACTTTTGAATTTCCCGGGTTATCCCCGGTGACTGAATCATGTGTGATGATGTCACACGTTCTGCAGTTAATTAGAGGAGGCGTTCCGCCGGGCTCAGCGCCATTTTCAACTGTTCCATTCTGGCGGGTGTTTGAGAGATACTGGCTACAGCATTCAGCAGCTGGTTCCTGAGGAAGGGGCCTTGTACCCTCGAAACGGAGTCTGGACATGCCTTTTGTGTTGCCTTATGTTCTTTGACTACGGAGAAGCTAAGTACCTCCTAGACTGTTTGCTTGTACCTCACCTTGGCTGATTTTGGTTGCTTCTGCACCCTCGGATGAGAGGCAGAGACAGCTCCAACCATTTTTTGCATATTATGTTGGTTGTTCATTATAATTTGCACTATTAGCACACTGGTTTGTGTACTAGGTATACGTTTGATCACATACGGGCTAGCCCGGGGATGTTTCACAGATAAGACCCTTGTGGGTGTATGCATGTGATATTAGGGGTTTGGTCCCCACTGCGAGCTGTGTGACTGAGGGCTTCCCATTTATCACAACAAATTTTAGTAGAGCTTTGGTCCGAGCTGTCTCTTCCCCTCACCCCCATTTTAGGGTCAGGGAAGATTTGTTTCTTCTCATTGTTTGGGCTTTTTTCCCATTTCCGGGGTTTTTTTTTTTTGACATTTTCTTTCATGGTAACATCTTTTAAAGATACCTTGTTCTGAACCATGCCATTCTGAGCGACTATCAGCCTCCCCCCCACCCACCCTCGTTTCTAATTTAAAAGTTGCTCTCTCCTTTTTAAACGTTGACACTAGCAGCCTGGTTCTACCCTGGTTAAGGTGGAGCCCTTCTTTGAGGAATAGGCTCCCTCTTCCTCAGAATGTTGCCCAGCTCCTACCAAATTTAAAATTCTCCTCATCCACACATTGAGACACTCCAGCTCTGCCTCTCTCTTGGGTCCTGTGCGATTAGAGATAACTAACCCACTGGTTCAAGACTCGTATGCCTTTTGCACTAGAAATACAGGTATGGTGAAGGACTTATTTGGGGTAGGGGATCATTCTTATCGGTATATGTTGAATATCAACCCCCTTGGATTATATCTACATCCATACAATAAGGTAGACAGCTACTTCCCTGAACACACTTTTGTCATCACCCTTTGGATAAACCAATTATGCATTAACGTGTTTAATTGCAGGTGCTACATAGATGATAATCACCAAGATGTAGAAAAAAAAATACATACGAGTCATCTTCCTCAATATACTTGATACAGCAGTCAACACTCTCAATACCTCCTCATCTGGTGGTCTTAGCAAGGATATTAGATTGAAGGTCATCTGAACAGATTAGCTTTGGAGTAAAGTTTAGGAACTGAGTGGAAGTTTTGTTACCATAAAATATATACATCCGACCTAATTAAAACAAAACAATTTTTTGAATTAAAAATACATAAAGGAATCTGGAATATGCAGGTTTCAAGATTTAGGTATGAAGGTTTCCCACTGAGCCCACAGAAAGTTGTATATTAAAAATCAATAACATTTTTGAACTAAAAAGAAAAGTAAAACCAAATATTTTAAAATAGTGTTTCTGGAGATTTTTTTTATTTTTTTTTAATATTGTAAATGAGGTGACAATATGTGGCTGAATTCTTATGAGGCACTGGAAAACTTTGCCATCTGCTAATCTATTGGATTTATTCTAGTTTTATGTACTGACCAATATGAACATATGCAAAATAACTCTTCAGTGTCTGTATATAAATATATAAAGAAATAAGCACAAACATTTTAACTTTCTTTCCTTTCCGATTCTGCATTTAAAAACAATCAAAATTGTACCAGCAACCATATATTATGTTAGCTACTCACTTAACTCACAAGAGCAGATCACCGACTACAGAACTACACAGCTCAAAGTTCATACAAATAAAACTCTTCTCCCACAGACATACTACTAATCATCACTTATGTAGCGCTGTATGTTTTGACATTTATAGAGCTGAAGTCATAAAGGTCTGAGCTGAAACAAGGCTAACATGTACAAAATCCACAATTTGTGTCACGGGGATGAGGGTGGGAGGCATAGGGGCGAGAAGTGAAGAGGTCCAGTTGAGTGGCAGGAAAGTTGCTGGGTTCCATTTGGGAACACAAAAATTGATTTCCTCATTTTTGACATTCTGAAAACAAGCTTAGTAACCCAATAAATACCTGTAAATACAGATCTTGCTGCGGTACTGCACCACATAGAACAGGGATCTCAAAGTCCCTCCTTGAGGGCCGCAATCCAGTTGGGTTTTCAGGATTTTCCCAATGAATATGCATTGAAAGCAGTGCATGCACTTAGATCTCATGCATATTCATTGGGGAAATCTTGAAAACCCGACTGGATTGTGGCCCTCAAGGAGGGACTTTGAGACCCCTGACATAGAAGGGAAGGTCAAGACAGCCAAAAAAGATATGATGTCAGAGGGGCTGTGTTTTGGCATGTGCCTGCATCAGGAATCCTTAATTCACTATGCCCAGAATTCTATGATCAGTATTATAACTAAACAGATTATTACTGGTTCTTATTCTTTGTTTTATGTGACATTTATTATTCCATCATAAGCAGAATAGGTGTTTTAGCTATTCTTGGGACTTAGCACATAGATAGCTGTTCAGAGAGATATGCGATAGGTATCCAGATCATAAAGTTCTGGGCATGTAAATTAAAGACTCTTAATGCAGACAAATGCTGAAACATGACCATTTTGGGTCACATCAATAAACTGGTTCCAACAGTGTGGCTCCTGAGACATTCTAATCTCCTTTTAGCTATATCTGCGCTATCTTGCAAGTCATTCTCTTTCTTTAATCCGGTTAATAGACCTCTGAAATATTTGATTTAATTTATATGAAAAGAGGGTTTATCAGGTTAAATCCCAAGTTTGATGAGCTCCATGGTGAAACATTCAAGCTTTTGTCAACTCCAATCCTAAAAATGACAACCTGGTTATTAAACACGCAAAAATATGCAAGTTTCAAATTATCCAATTGGGACCTGTTGTTGTTGGGTGCTATATGACACATCCAACAATAAAGAATTCACAGAAGCTCAATTTTAAAACAGAGAAAGCTCTCACCAAGGTTCTGCCGGAACTCAGATTTCAGCCCAATCTGGAGAAGCTGATTCTCAAAGAGAACACCATTATTTTTACATACAAACCTAGGGGGGGAAAAAAAAAAAAAGATGTATACCATGGACTATATGCTAATGAGAGATGACATACCTTCTACTTCTTCCCCATCATCAAGAAAAAAAGAGAAGAAACAAAAGACATCGGTGTCCTGGACATTTACATGAAGGGGATAATTGTGTAAGAAGCTACATATGTTGAGGCAGCAGAATATGTGTAAAATGGTGGCACTTCTATAAGAGTCAATTATGTGTATAAGTGACAGAACATCAACTAGTGGCAAAGCAGATACCACAATGTGATGATAGCATTTGAGTGGTACAATTTACGCATGTTCTAGATCAGTGGTTCCCAACCCTGTCCTGAAGGACCACCAGGCCAATCGAGTTTTCAAGCTAGCCCTAATGAATATGCATGAGAGAGATTTGCATATAATGGAAGTGACAGGCATGCAAATCTTCTCCCATGCATATTCCATTAGGGCTATCCTGAAAACCCGATTGGCCTGGTGGACCACCAGGACAGGGTTGGGAACCACTATTCTAGATAACATCTAGGTGCAGATATTTAGTATAAGCAGTGGACCTTCTAACTTGTCCAAGTATCCTATAAAAATAGGCACCATAAACAGCACCTTTAGTAATAATAATTTTATTCTTATATACCGCCAACGCTGTAGTAGTTCGAGGCGGTTTACAACAAAGAAAAGCTGGACAATCAGCAAATATAGGTACAATGTAAAGTCATCAAAATACAGGTGAGCAGGATACAGAGGTAAGGCATAAGAGATCTTAGGAAACAATTCATTTATAGAGTATTGAAGAGATAAGGCTTAAGAGGCACGATTACAGAATTACCCTCTCAGCACCATAGCAAGTGTGACTGATGCTATCAAGTATTCCAAGATAAGCAATATTTTAAGAAATGTCATCAAAATCAGTTTTTAAGCTGTCTCAGCATGTTACTTAAAAAGGAGATGTTCCTCCGGTAACTCAGTCACAAATTACTACTTTAAAGTACTCCTATACCTGGCATGAGAAAGCTTATCATTGTAGACATGAAAACCGAGCAGTCATCTTGTTACTAACATGAGCCTCAGACAGATACAGAACCACCATGTTACTGCATGAAAGACTCTACCTCTTACCAATGGAGAGGTAGAGCAAAATATGTTCCAAACTTAATGCTTTCCTTCTATGTAACCAAGGACTTATTTCACTTTGGCTCCGGGTTGGATTTGACCTGCAGCGTGGGACAGTGAGAGACAGTGCCGTTTTTGCAGTGCTGGGATCCCAGAGGAAGGAGCTGCCAGATTCATCCGTGTTTATGGATATAAGTTACCTTTTTTGTTGTTGATTAGTATTTTTCCACTACATTTCGTTTACACTAGAAGTTTGGAACATTTTTTGCTCTACCTCTGGAGGCAGTGCAGGTTTTTCTCATATGAACGTTTAGTCCACGAGGTTTTTTTTTTTACTGCACCTTTCTCCATTGGAAAAGAGGAGCCATTGATTTAAAACCCGAGTCTTTCATGATTTATTGTGTATGCAGTAATGGGATTGTTCTGCATCTGAGGCTCGCATTAGTAACAAAATGACTGTTCCATTCTCGTGGCAACAATGGTAAGCTTTCTCATGCCAAGTTTGGGAGTACTTAAAAAAGGAGAACCACAGAAAACCCCCAAGAGACAGAAGCAACATACAGACACATGCTTGTTCTTATAGGTCAGGCATGTTCAACTTTTAACAGATTGTGATCTACTTTTTCCAGCCAAAAGTGCAGGTAATCTACCACCATGAAAATTAAGTTTCAAATTAGTTTAAAATTAAATTTTAACCCAATAAAGTAGGAGGATCCCCCCCCCCTGATTTTTTATGAACCTTCTGTCATTTACTTGGATGTGATCAGCTGTTAAGCAAATTAAGCAAAAACAAAACAGAGAGATGAAGATCCAGTAAAAACTGCGAGGGGAAATGGAAAGTACATTTTTTCTTAAAGTTTTATTGAGTAATAACTTTCTTTAACTTTTATTGAGTAATTTGTGTTAAATTTAGGTCAAGTATTGATCCAGGCTGATTTTGCACAATCTTTAATATTTCGCTCTTGCTCATTAGTGAGACGTCTGAGTCTGCATTTCATCCACCAGCTTTTTGAAGTTGGGTGAATATTGCGTGAGGGCCAGTCTCAGGGAATCCTGGAGATGTTCATCTGTCATGTTGGAACGTTGTGTACTCTGTCATTTTCAGATGGGAAAATGCAGATTCACACAAATAAGTTGAACTGAAACAGGAGTGTACAGCTTCACTGCATCTTCTCGAGTTGGAAAATTTGTCTCTAGGCTTCCTAAACGATTCTTGCTCAGCACAGGTCTTGAGAAAAATGCCATTTTTAAGGGTTACTATTTCATTTTCAAGAGATGGCTTGTTCAATGAGTAATTTTTACTGGTAGCAGCTGCAGTTTCTTTAATGTCCACATCTACTTTGAATGGGTATGACAAGTACTCCACAACTGTTCCAATTTTTTGGAAGTCACAGAATCTATTTTCGAATTCCTGGATAACAGAACAGATTTCTGTCACATACTTCTTGTTCTGAAAAACAAAATTTGGATATTGTCCCAGATAGTCCTGCTTATTAGGAAAATGATCAAAAGTGTTGTTTTCAAGGTCAGTCATCATTAGCTCAAATTTGCTCTTGTAGGATAAAACTGTACTCATCATCTCGCCAATGCATTTGTTTTTACCTTGTTGTTCAAGGTTCATATCACTTAGTTCACCTGTAAAGTCAGCGAGAAATGCCAGATCACATAACCACTCCTCATCTTCCAACTCTGCTTGGTCATCTCCCCTCTCCTTCAAAAACTTCTTATTTCATTCAACAAATCACGAAATCTTTGCAGAAATTTGTGCCTACTTAGCCACCTTACATCTGTGTACAAAATGATTTCCGCTGCCCCTTCATCAAGAGTAAGATTGAAAAGCCGTCTTTGAAGTGATCTTCCAAGAACTGAATTTACAATTTTGAAAATGATGTCCATGACAGTCTTTGTATTGAGTCTCTTGCTTGCCAAAACTTACTGATGAATGATGCAGTGGTAAGAAAGGAACATAAGAACTGCCATCTCCGGATCAGACCTTCGGTCCATCAAGTCCCGCGATCCTCACAGGAAATCTAGGAAGTCATGCTGTCTACAGAGGGCTATGAAACCCTTAACCTTACCTGCCATTGCTCTTGCTCCATCAGTAGTGATGGAAACAAGTCTATGAAATGGAAGATTACACTGTCACAAAAGAATGGAAAGAACTGAATATTTCCTGATCGGGAGTTCTCCCTTTTAAAGAAATCATAAGCACATAAGCACATAAGCAATGCCTCTGCCGGGTCAGACCTGAGGTCCATCGTGCCCAGCAGTCCGCTCACGCGGCGGCCCAACAGGTCCAGAACCTGCGTAATAATCCTCTATCTATACCCCTCTATCCCCTTTTCCAACAGGAAATTGTCCAATCCTTTCTTAAACCCCAGTACCGTACTCTGCCCTATTACATCCTCTGGAAGCGCATTCCAGGTGTCCACCACCCGCTGAGTAAAGAAAAACTTCCTAGCATTTGTTTTGAATCTATCACCTTCTAATTTTTCCGAGTGCCCTCTTGTTCTTTTATGTTTTGAAAGTTTGAAGAATCTGTCTCTCTCCACTTTCTCTATGCCCTTCATGATCTTGTAGGTCTCTATCATGTCTCCTCTGAGTCTCCGCTTTTCCAGGGAGAAGAGCTCCAGCTTCTCCAATCTTTCATTGTATGAAAGGTTTTCCATACCCTTAATCATTCGTGTCGCTCTCCTCTGGACCCTCTCAAGTATTGCCATATCCTTCTTAAGATGCGGTGACCAATACTGAACACAGTACTCCAGGTGCGGGCGCACCATTGCCCGATACAACGGCAGGATGACTTCAAAAACCATCCGGATAAAGACTAGTAACTGGGCTATGTCTCTTAAGTCTATAGATTCATCCAATTGGAATGAGAAAGCAACATAATCTGAAACATCCTCCAACAATTGTTCAGTTGTGTCTCCACACATCTTTTCTATTCACTGCATGATGGTGTTTCTTGACAATTGTACATTTCGAATAGCAGCTACAATCTCTTTCTTATTTTTAATATTAATCATTTTTATTGAGCACACACAAAATCTAGCAATACAGACAGAATATCAATGTAAACAATAAATATTAGGCTCAAACAATTTTCAATATCTAATCCCGCCATATGCATGAGATCTATTAGCATACCATGAAAGCAGTGCATGCTAATAGATCTCATACATATTCATTGGGGAAATCCCGACAACCTGACTGGATTGCGGCCCTCGAGGAGGGACTTTGACACCCCTGATCTAACCCCTTCCTGTGTAACGTCGCCTAGAGCTTGTACAGGTTAGGTGCCACTAACAAATGGAAGAAATAAAATAAATACAAATTAGTAGCAAAGAGATAGTCGTAGGATAAACGTCACATTAAGGTACATGTATTAATTATCCTACTACAAAAAACATACGGCCATGCCAGACTCTAGATATGCTTACTTGTCAACAAGTTCATCAGCATCATGCACAGCTGTAGCTGGTTCCTCAGTAACTACCTCACTGGAAGCCACCTCAGTGCTAAGTCAAGCAGTAGCAGTGGACAAAGAAGACAGGAGGCCGAAGCAATACAGGGAGCGATATGCAAAGTTAGTACAGAGAAAGACAGCTCGAATGCAAGCAATTCATTCACCCAGCCACCCTCTCCCCTTACTGACAGGGAAAAGGTTTATCTATAGGCAAACATTTTGGCTCCTTTTACAAAGGTGCGTTAGGGCCTTAACCCGCGGAATGGCGCACACGCTAGACCTTGACGCCAGCATGGAGCTGGCGTCAGTTCTAGAAGCGTAGTGCGGGGTTTAGCGTATGCTAAAAACGCTAGCACAGCTTAGTAAAAGAAGCCTTTTAATATAAACTATCAAGAAGATACATGATCCAACTTCTTGTTTCCACGGCAAAACCTGTTTTAGATCCCTGTACAGAGCAATTCAACCATTTTATTGAGACATTGTTTTCCTAAGGCACCTTTTACCAAAAGAAAGAACTAGATAAAAAGGACAATTTAAAACAAAAATTCATAGGTAGTTTGAGGGTCATTTTCAAAGCCATTTTCACAGGTTAAACACACACATTTTACATTTAATACATCAACCTCAAAGTGATAACGGCTAGATTCACTAACTTCGTTTCCGTGCCCGATCCATTCCCAAAAGAAAAAAATTAAAATGAGGGCGATCGGAGGAACGCACGGATCACTAGTGTGCAATCCTGACGCATGTGCAAGCGTCAGAGCCCAGAAAGCCCATGGTTTTAACCCACTATTAACCTGTGGGTTAAAACCATGGACTCGCAGTGGAGAGAAGGGCAGGAGAGTCGGGGCAGTAGGAGAGATTCGGACCGAGAGAGGGCAAGTCGGGGTGGCAGGCAGGAGAGATTTAGTGCAAGAGCAGGGCGGCCAGAGCAGCAGATTGGGGCAGACAAGAGCAGGAGATCAGGGCAGAGATCCAGAGTCGTGGCAGCCGAGAGCAGGGCAAGATGGGGCAGAGACATATTTTTATCGGGGCAGCAGAGAGCAGGGTGTGAGAGAAAAGGGCGGCAATGGAGGTGGAGAGTCGGAAAGAACATTTGCAACTGGTCCCCAGCAGTCGCTTCTTGTGTTGATCGACCAGCCCAGTCGGTTTGCAAGATTTCTTTAGTGAATCGCGTCCCTGCCTACTTTGCATGCCGTTCCACTCATTTGCATGCGCGGATCGGAATCCGATCGGCAGAGAAGTGAGTGAATCAGGCTGGAGTAAAATCGGGTCGCAAAGGGTTCGCAAACTGATCAGTACACGATCGGTTTGCTTAGTGAATCTAGCACAAAGTCAGCTCCAAATAAATTTGCCCACTTTATTTGGAGCTATACTTAGGAGTAGGGTCTAGAGCAGGGGTGGGCAACGAGGGCCGCAATCCAGTCGGGTTTTCAGGATTTCCCCAACGAATATTCATGAGATCTATTTGCATGAACTGCCTCCCATTGTATGCAAATGGATTTCATGCATATTCATTGGAGAACTCCTAAAAGCCCAACTGGATTATGGCCCTCATTGCCCACCCCTGGGAGGCACATGTTGGAGAGGAAAGGCATGGTCTGGTGGCAGAGGAGAAGGAAGGCTAAGCTCGTAACCAGGGTAAGTGAAATGGTGACAACTTTCTTTGGTGTATCAATCCCTTTCTCTCTCTCCCCCCACCTCAGTATCAGCAGTCTAAAGACAAACTTCTTTGACCAGGCCATGGTTCTTCCCTCTTCTGCATCTCGTTTCCACTGATGCAATTTCAAGAAACTGCATCCAGTAAACCCAGCAGTGAACCCTTACCAACAAGCAGTAAATCTCGATTCTCTAGCATCAGGCCCATCCTCTCCAACACCAGACCGAAAGTGTAAATCTACTATTTTTTTCTTTCTATTAAAACTATTTTAAGGACTGTTTCTTTAAAGTTTTTACAGACTGTATACTGTACAAGAGAACATAAATACACACAGATTCTCACCTGATCAGAGTTACATACAAATCCAACTTAAGTTTTAAAATAGAACTCATTCTTAACTACTAATCCTCATCATTTCAATACCGCTGCCAGATGTATGCAGCACTGTACATGAAAACATTCAAGACAGTCCCTACTAAATAGAGCTTACAATCTAATCAAGAAACAGGGCAAGTAGGGGGTTAGAGAGTTTCTCATGCATGAGCGCTTTACCCAGGGACTTCAAATCTCATGTTCTATCTAAGCTTTTTCTAAACAGTACATTGGTATTACTGAGTAAACCAACTTGCTCCTGATACTAGACTGCTCCAGTGGGGAGCATAATAAATCCGTTACATCTGAAATACCTTGCAAAGTTTTCTTCGGACTCGGCAGCAAGAGGTGCAACAGCAGATGGGGATTCTGAAAATACATCTACAAGTAAGCTGCCACCAGATGAATGCACTGTGACAGAGTTGGAACTTAGGGCTGCACCCAGACCCAGCAGATCTGCCGAGGGCGAAGGCGTAGACTGCAGAATGAAAAAAAAGGAATATGTTCATGACACTGTAAACCACTGCATTTGACTTTCTTTTACACTACACATAAGCAGTGCTAGTACCAGGCTACTGAATTCATTCTATGAGCCACAATAAGAAATTACAGTGTGCAACAAATTAAACATTCACAAAACACAATCTTCCAGCATGCTTTCAGAGAACAAAGGTCCATCAAGCCCAGTAGCCCGTTCTCACGGTGGCCAAACCAGGTCACTAGTACCTGGCAAAAACCCAGAGGAGCAACATTCCATGCTATCGATCCAGGGCAAGCAGTGGCTTCCCCCTTGTCTTTCTCAACAAATGGACTTTTCCTCCTTAATAGGGACTTATGCTCTCTTCCCGAAGCTGATCAAAGCAGCTTACAAAAGTTATACAGTAGCTAGATACTAGTCATTAAAAAGTCAAACAAGTCCTGTTTTATCCTAAAATCTCACACACACAAAAGCACTGAAGAAAAATACTGGACTAAACTAGGGGTCCAGAATGGAGTCATGGCAGTGGTTCAATCCAGTTTGAGATACCCAGCCAGTTGTATTTTTGGGCAATCCATATACATCTGCCTCAAAGTACCTTCTAAGCTGCACAGTCACTAACCTTTTAGCAGGAGGCTGTACAGTCATTCAGCCCCACCGCACAGCCACTGAAGTCGGGATCAGCACCCCTCTGGTTATCACTCTTCATTTTGTGCCGTTGCTATTTTCTCCAAAGCAAACAAACTGGCTACAGGACCTTCCCATACATACCCACGGCTGCCAGCCTGCTCTCTCCGATGTCACTTCTTCCGGAGCAAAGCCAGCAGCCTTGGATATGAACAGGAAGGTCGGCAGCCGGTTTGTTTAAGTTTGCCACCGCTGCTGCTTCGGGAAAGCAGCAGCAGCGATGAGGATGCTAGGGGGCAAAGACTGGTGGATGTGGGTTAGAGGAGAGAGAGTGGGAAGGCACTAGTGGATATGGGATGGGTGGGAGAAAGGGGGCAGACAATGGTGGAAAAGGAGTGGGGGAGAGCAAGGTAGACACTGGTGGAAGGGGTGGGAGGAAAGAGGGGGGCAGAAGCTGGTGGAAATGGTTTGGTGTGGGGGGCAGTGAAAGAGTAGATTCTGTATACAAGTAGGAAGACAGATTCTAGAGAAAGCAGGGAAGAGAGATGGTGGATGTTGGGGGTACAGAGAAGAGGGAGAGGAGAGATACAAAGAAGATGGAAATATTGATGGAGGGGAGAGAGGGGAGATGCTAAATGGAAAGAGGAGGGGGGAATAAGCTGAAGCCTGGATGAAAGAGGAGAGACACAGGAGAGAGATAATGGATGGGGGAAAGGGGAGAGAGGGGGCAGACTGTATAGAAAGGGAAAGAAACAGAGGGTGACACTGATGGAAGGAGAGTGTGTGTGGAGACGTCAGATGGAAAGGGGGAGAAGAGGCAGACACTGTATAGAAGGGGGCAGATGTTGAAGAGGGAAGAGAAGAGCAGATATTTGGGGAGGGGGAAGAGACAGAAAGGAGGGAGTTAATGATGGAAAGGGAAAGAAAGAGCAGATAAGGGACAAACTGTATAGAAGGGGAAAAAAAGAGGGCAATTAGTGAAAGACTGGGAATAGGGGGAAATAAATTAGGAGAGGGATAGGAAAGGAGATGGAAAGCAATATGTAGACAAAACTAACTTAAAAGCATCTCTTTTTAAAGATGCGTACGATCTATAATTGTCCTTTAAGGACGTATTAAAGAAGTTTTTATACTTTAAGCCAAGCCCCGTTGGCTGATATCTGCTTGTCCCTTCCCATTGTATTTTTCCTCCCCATTCTTTACTATCTAAATATTGTAGTTCCTCCCTGTTACTTTTCGTACCAGTAAGTCATTGTCTCTGCTGGTTTTCTTGTTGCTCCCTCATCCCTCTTTCCTCCGGCACCAATCTGCAGCTCGAGCACTCTAGCAAAGTTCTGGAAATCATCATTGACTCTTCATTGTCCTTAACGACCACATCAACTCCCTAGTAAAAAAATGCTTTTTCAATCTTCATATGCTAAGGAAAGTCAGATCCTGCTTCCACCAGCAACATTTCGCTGTCCTTGTCCAATCCATCATCCTTTCCAGACTTGATTACTGCAACTCCATCTACCTAAGCCTAACAAAGAAAAGTCTTATCAGACTTCAACGGATTCAGAACACCGCAGCTAAACTAATCTTCGCAAAAGGCAAATTCGACCATGTCTCCCCGCTTCTGTCTAAGCTTCACTTGCTCCCAGTCTTCCTCAGGGTTCGTTACAAATGCGCCTGTCTTACCTTCAAATCTCTTCACGGTCTCCTTCCTCCCCTCTTCCCTCTATCTTGGCTCTCGAGTACCCATTCCATCAGATCCACTCAGAAATTCAAACTATCCTTCCCTTCTCTTAATGGCATTTCCCATACAGGAAAACTTGGAACATCCCTCCTCTTCAGGATCACCGAGCTGAGGAACAGCTTTACTGCCCATCTTCGGAGTTCGACCTCCCTCCAACACTTCAGAAAACATCTGAAAACCTGGCTCTTCTCCAAAATGTAACTTCCCCCTCCCTTCCCCCCCTCTCTCTCCTGTTTACCAAGCCCTCCTTCCTTCCATTGGAGTTCCTTTCTTTGTTTTTAATTTCTGTAAACCGTGTCGAGCTCCACTTCTGTGGAGATGACGCGGTATATAAACTTAAGGTTTAGTTTAGTTTAGTTTGTCTTTTAATTGACTAGACAGTAATATGCAGAAGAGTCCACTTCTTGTGTTTGCTTATGGCCCTCATTGTACAAAACATATCTGGTTATACCTAATAAAGAGAAGTTTTTAAAACAAAAAAGTAACAAATGCGTTACTTCCTGAGAGGCAAATATGCTGGAATAAAGCAAATGCTTTTTATAAGAATGGAGAGCTTAGGCTCGCATTCTTTTGCCAAGTGGAAGGAATGAATCTGTGGAACTGAGAAGATGACTGCGTATGGAAACTGCAGATGCCTCAACTCAAGTTCTGAACTGAATGACATCACCTATGCTTGTAAATGGGAAACTAAAAATATCTATATACCTAGCACTTGGAAGCCCAGGTGTCACTGGAGTACAGGATGTGCACGTTAGCACATGTGTGCCCTGCTCCCAAGAACAGACATGAGGCTCAGGCCATCTGAGGCTGAAGAGTTGCACCATGGAAGTGATGGGAAATGGAAGATGGATATAGAAAGCAAGTGCTGGGGGAGTGGGGAGGAAGATGGGGAAACAGAATAGGGAAGAAAGAGCCAGCAGGAGTGAGAGCAAGAGCCAGGCAGAGATAGAGAAAGAAGAGTGAGCATACAAAGGCCAGGTTCTGGAGGGTGGTGAATCTAGTATAAGCAGGTTCCTCAAGCATGTTAACACATGCAAGTTTATTGAAAATCTAATAGAAGAATAAAAACCAAACTTACTGCTCACTATTTTAGGAATAATCAGTTATTTGGATATAGTCAATAGATATTATATGGGAAATTTGCTTTGGCTGTTTATAACACACACACAGTTCAAGATTATACACATTGTACCCTTTTGTCAAACTTATAATGAAAATGACTAGACTAGAGGATTGCTCATAAGAATCAATTACCTATGAAATCAATTATTCTAGTAATGCTTTTAAAACATACCACTGTACTAGCATTAATAGGGACATGCTCTGTGCTTCCATTCACATCGGATGATGTTCTCTCTTTCTTGGTTTCTTCTAAATCTGTGACTGTGCTGGGGCCCTTCTTCTTCTTCAGCTTGGCTAAGATGGAAGATTCTCTCTCAGGAAATGGTGGCATTTCCTCTAGAACAGTCGCCTGGCACGGAAATAAGCATTTGTGTTAAACCTCAACAAATGAGATACAGGCACATGTCAAGCAAGCACTTTTGTAAATTGAGATTGTTTACTGGAGGCAAGAAAAATTTACCTAAAATCAATTGCTAAGAACAATTTATCTTTTAAAGTAATTTTTTAGCGAAAAGAAGCAAAGCAAAAGTTCAAGATTTTTTATCAGAAGGGAAAAGAAAAACAAAAAGTCAAAATCTGATTATTCAACAGTGTCATGAAGGCAACCAAAAGATTTAAATTTAGAAGAGAGAATTTTGCTGAAACTCACTATAAAATGAATGTTAGCTGCTTTGAAAAGGCGGAAAAACAAAATTTAAATAAACTTGATAGGTAGTTCAAAAGTAAAAAGGAGAAGGATGAGAAAGAATAAGCAGAGGTAGTAAAGAAATAAAGGAAAGAGGTAAAAAGGAAATCAATATGCCAAAGGTAGATATAGTGAGGGAACAGAACGAGTGAGAAGAGAAACTGACAGCAGCCATATAAAGGAGAATTAGCAGAAAAACAGGGAAGCAGAAAAGAGAAACTGGAACCAACATGATGGAAAAATAAAATGTCCATACAACAAAGGTAGAAAACAACATTTTGAATGTATTAATTGAAATATATTAGCTTTGGGAAAGTGCACAGCAGATGTATTTGTATTGTGTTCAGCAGTAAAGGAAATACATTTCTGTTTTTATTTCTCCAGTGTTAGGCCCCAGCATGTTTAACACCAGCCCTGACCCTTGTGTAGCTGGTGGGGAGCTCCAAGTATCACCAGCTAAAGACCTCCTCCAAAAGCACCTAGAATGCCCTTCTAACAATTCTGCAGTGTGCAGCACCATCGTTGAGTCACTGAAATACACATGTGTAGGATGCAAACATTGGTGATTCAGGGACACTGCTGCTGCCTACTAACCTTTGTAACATGGGAGTTCGGGCCACCTTCAGAGAAGACTTCAGCTGACAGAGCTTGGGGATCCTCATTAGCTAAGTATTTATATTTTATTGTAGTTGTGAGGTGTAGAGGGAGGGGTGAAGATTGGGGAGAGGGCAGAGGTAGAACAAATATTTTACCCACTCAATTTGGAAGCCCACCCAAAATTGGCTGTCTGGCTACACCACTGGGTGAGAAGTGAGACTAATGCCTGAGGAAGCCCTGGTCCAAGACTAAACTCTGCATTTCTTTACCAGTATATCGGTGCTGGCAATGGTACTGAGGCGCAAGTATTCTACGGCTCTCTGCTGCAGCTCCACATCAGAGTTCTTCAGCTGACTGTCGCTACGTAGTACATCCTGGATAATGGTCTTAATCTCCGGAAAGAGGTTTACAAATTTTATGTACGTGGAAAGCAGCAATGCTCGAGTAGGTACACTGCACAGATGGAACTTGGAGTGCAACAAATTGAACTGAATCAAAGGACTTAATTGGAAAGACAAAAAATGAAGGTGGTTAGAGGTGCATTTATCTTACAATAAAATTTTTCTTGCATTTTTCTCTCTTTTAAAATAGATTGCGATAAGTTACTGAATAAAATAGAAGATACAGCCATAGAATGACCCCATAGACTTTCAAGCTAGTTTTCAAATGGGAAGTTCCCTGCAGTTTTTCCCCTTTGAAAATCCAATAGGTATATTTTTACCTCAAATTGCTTTGCAAATGAAAAATATGCAGGGAGACTATCACACTGCACACAGAAAGCATAGTTACTTACTGTAACAGGTGTTATCCAGGGACAGCAGGTAGATATTCTCACACAAGGTGTGACGTCACCGATAGAGCACTGGTAAGGACATTTTAAAAGTGAATCGCAACTTTAAGTTTTAGAAAGTTCGCGATCAGCCCGCACCGCACATCAGCGAGTGCCTTCCCGCCCGACTTAGGCGGGCGGTCCCTCAGTTAAGTCAGCTAAGAAGCCAATCATGGGAGGTAGGTGGGTTGTGAGAATAGCTGCCTGCTGTCCCTGGATAACACCTGTTACAATAAGTAACTGTGCTTTATCCCAGGACAAGCAGGCAGCATATTCTCACACATGGGTGACCTCCAAGCTAACTAGAATGGGATGCTTCCACTGCATTGACTATTTTGGACTCGGGATCTCTGTGATAGATCCAAGTTTCATCTCTAGTCACCAAATGATGAAAAAAAAATTCATTTGGTCCTCACGGAGCATCTCCAAGTTCTCCCAAAAGCATTGGAGTCCTGTGGCCTTCTGACGTGGCGTCAGCATTCTTAGAACTCATCTTGCACTAACCTTGGACATACCCAACTTTTCATGAATTATTTTCCAAAATGTACCTGCTGAGATGCCCATTTCTTCAGCTATTTGGGAAACCTTAATTCATCTGACAAAATTAAATCCTTGACTTTCTTGCACATTTCTGTGGAAGTTGCTTCCACAGGCTTTCCAGTATAAGGATCATCTTCAATGGACTCTCTACCCCACTTAAACTGCTTGCTCCAAAATTTTACCTTGTAGGATGATGGGGGCAGACTCACCATAAACTGCAGTCATGCATTCATGGATATCCTTTGGCTTTTTCCCTTTTGTAAGAAATTTTATCACTGAACAGTGCCTGTCTTTTGAAATGTTAGACTCGCACTGAGCCACAACTGTGCATGAGTAACCTCGAGACAAGTTACAAGATGCACAGACCTGTTTCACCATGCTTGCTACTTTCTTTCATACTCAGGTAGATAAATTATTGAATGCCCCTCATATATACTCTTCCCAAGTAAAATACAACCTGAAATACAGAGCAACCTTTCCAGTATAAACAGAAAGTACCAATTAAATGTTGTACTTCTAAACTTAGTTTTGCAATGCTTCAAGCAGTTGGCCTGCAGTTCTTTAATTAAGTCACAATTACATTCTCTTCCTGTTTATCCCATTCCTCCTCCTAATTGAGTAAAGTAGTGTTAGTCTATTTTAATAAAAGGTGAATAAAAATAAAATACACACAAAAGATAAAGATACTTTTCTATCCTAATACTGTCCTAACATGAGGAAGGTGGTTCTGGTCTTTGAAAGCCAGTTCTTTTTCCTTTTCCTCCTAACAGGTCTCTCTTACCTTGATCTTTGATCACCAGCAATTAGGTTTCCAAACTCTCCCAGAATGTAACCTCCAACTTTGACTAAATTTTCATGACAAGCTGGTGCTTGAAGGGCCTGGAAAATAAGTTTACAGCAATAAAACATTGATTCAGGTCACAATGAATAAGAATGCATGTTTCACTAGAGAAATATATAAACTAAACCTTAAGTTTGTATTCCGCATCATCTCCATAAAGATAGAGCTCGACACGATTTACAGGTAATTCAATAAATGAGGAAAGGACATAATAAGAAACTAAAGGTTAAAAATGCTAGATTTTGGTTCAGTCTGCCTCAGGCAGTGCTTTCAACAGTATCACTCTTTAGGAAATCTGCATCCAATATACTTCCTCCCCTAAATCTTTAAGTCTTACTATAGAATGGTGTTTCCCAACCTGTGTGTATTAAGACTAATCAGGTGTGCTGCAAAAAAGTCTCTGCTGTCTATTATATAAGGTTTGGCTCTTAGCATCTCACAGTAAAATGTGTGAAACAGCTCCCTTTAGCACAGTGTTCTCAAACTCAAACGCTTGGCAGGGCCACATTTTGGATTTGGAGGTACTTGGAGAGTCTCAGAAAAATAGCTAATGTCTTATTAAAGAAATGACAATTTTGCATGAGATAAAACTCTTTATAGTTTATAAATCTTTCCTTTTGACTAAGTCTTAATAATAATATTTGTCATTTATAGCTAAAGAGACATTTGATCAAGAAACTTTTATTTTACTATTGTGATTATGATAAACATACCCAGGGCCTCAAAATAGGACCTGGCGGGCCGCGAGTTTCAGACCACTGCTTTAGCACATCTGCAGCTTTGCATGTTGCTTCTTTCCAGCAACTGAGAACTAAAACAGGCAGCATGCACAAATACATACATCAGCTTTTTCTCTCTCTTATTGATTCTCCTCTTTATTGGAACACTTAATGCAATTAAAGCTTTTCCGTTTCTTATTCTTTAGTAATTTCAGATTGCTATAATTCATTCACATTGAAAGTATAGAGTGTACTGGATAGTTCAATGAGACAAACTCCTATTTGAATTTGTATTTTTAGACAGCAGACTGAATAAAAAAAGGTGCTGGTAAGACTTTTGCAAGGCTCTGTGTATGGAGTGAAAATGGAAGTGGCTCCCTGCAACTTCCCCCTTTATCCATTCTCTTCAGTTTCCTGCCACAAGCAGACTTCTACAATGACATACTCCAGCTTTCTCTATACAAAGGCTGGAGATGGCTGACCTCTGGATGTTTTGTTGCTGAACTCGCTTTAAAGCGCTATATGGCCTAGCCCCTAAATACTTAACTGACCTTTTTTCCTTCTCAGCCAACAGACATAAGAGAAGCACACACTTGAATTTCGTTTCCCCCCCCCAGTTAGAGGATGTAAACTCAAAAGACACCACCAATACCTTCTCTCGCACCAAGCAGCATTATGGGGCAAAGATCTAGAACAATTGCTTACGCCTTCCACTTATGGGGAATTTAGGAAACGCCTAAAAACATCTCTGTTCCTGAAGTATCTAGACAGCTGACCCATTCAATTCTTTCTCTTCGATAACGGTTCCCCTGAACTGTTAACCAGTATCTTTCTCCTCTGTTAAGTTCATTCAGTTTGTACCATCTTTTAATCTTTGTAAACCGCATAGAACTTCACGGTCCTGCAGTATATAAACTGTTATTATTATTATTTGTGTCAATGCGCACTGTTGTAACTTGTCTTTTTCGTGAATGAATTGTGTATATTGAACTGTAACCTGCCTAGGTATGAGGCAGGTAAGACATTGTAAAATAAATGACTATGTGCTTCATCACTATTGATCCCAACATTATCATCTGATCTCATTCAAATTAAGAATGAGGAGAAAGGAAGACTAAAGAGGAGAATCAATAAGGGAGAGAAAACGGTGACGTATGTGGACCATAAGAGTAGGGTGGGAGTTGGTTGGGAGGACCAGGATTGGGGTTGATGTCCCAGCATATTAATTAGGGATACCCTGAAAATCCAACTGGCTGGCAGTCCCTCACAACTTGATGACACTCATATCTGTATTCAATATTTTACAAAGTGGAGTGCCAGCACACTTAACCTGGGTCTCATGTTTACAGAGACCAATGTATCTCGATCAGGCAAGGGCAAAGTTACCCTAGCAGACTATGGCTAAGTCAGTCAGTTAAGCAGCTATGGCTTAAAAGTGCCGGGTAATGACGCTGCTCATTTTGCCTTTGTCCTCACCTCAAAGACAGTCTTTGCTGCATAACCTTGCACATCATCTCTGTTAATCACGATCTGAATGACCCGGTACCACACTTCCTCACTCACGTAGTCCCCTGCAATTCGGATTAAGTTTAGAATTGTATCCACATACCAGGTATAATCCACTGCATACTTTTCAGCAAGAATTGCAACCTTCAGCACCTAAAAGGAAAGAAAAGACTGCAGATTAAAAAAAAAGAAAATCTTACTTCATAAAATGGCATAGCAATCAGTTTTTCCTATTCATGGTTCTGAGTCTAGATAAGCTTGCTCACATTATGTTTGTATTTAAGTTTTGAAAGGGACAAATCAAATGAATTCAGAGTCATATATCCACAGACAAACAATTTAGATGTTAAAGATCATAATTGTTTGAGAAAAAAAGGTTAACCACTTCTAGAAATTCATTTTACCATTTTTATGGAGATTTCCACTGTCACATCACAGCATTCAAGAAAACTATGGATATACTATATAAGAAATTTAAATTTCTATCATATCTTCCATCTTTCTTCCAAAGTACACATATTGAGATCTTTAATGATGTCCCCATACCTTTTCTGGCAAAGATCAATGGCCATTTTAGTAGCTGCCCTTTCAACCAGTTCAAATTTGTTTTGAAGGTACAATGTCCAGGATTATACACAGTACTCTAAATGGTGCATCAGCAGAGACTAGTACAAAGGCATTACCACCTATTTGCTTTTTTGGCAGCTTCACCATAATGGGCTAAAAATGTCAACGTATTGTCCACAGGGCTGACATTAGTAAGAATGCAACCAGAGCAAATGGTCCTGCTAATTACCCCCCCTGCTAAATTTCAGGTGGAGAATCAGAACTCAGCATTTTATACTTGTAGATAAGATTATTTTCCACCAGCTGAGTGAAAACATGTCTCCACCACCACAGAGAGGCATTTAAATGTGCTGATGTCTTCTGAACTGTATTTTTTTAAAATCAGTAAGGCATATGTGGACAGTATTACTGAGCTTGAGTCTTTATGGCACTGAGTCAATGGTCTGCACAGTTGCAAGGAACACTAGATATGGTGCATTATAATGATATATACCAGTAAGTATCTGTTTAATGCATCATTTTACACTTCTTATTCCCAGTCAGCGCACTGCTGCCTCTCCATCATCAAACAGGATATTTGCTTAATAGAAAAGAGATGTCTGAATTGTCATAATTTTCCAAGATCGTTGTGTATGGCTGGGGAATAGTTAACTGAATCAAGACACCTATTTTAGATAACATACTTAGAAAAGTCTGAAAGGAAAAGAGACCTGCATAGAGCACTTACAATCTCTTCCCTGATGGAGTAATCAGCTGTTTCCAAGTAATTCAGCATCTCAGCCACAATTTGCTGGGCATTGCTACGATCACACATAGCATACAGGAGATCCACTGCTCTCTGCCTTACGCTCACATCTCTCTCTGTCTGCAAAAGCAATCAAAATCATTTGGTGACCAGAGATAGCACTGTTGGTAGCTCAGAAGCATCTAGCAAATCCTAACAGAAAAAGAGTTGGCCCATATTTCTCTCTCCCATAAATACAAGGGGGACACATGTGGTCAATTTTCAGTGGAAAGTCTAGAATATAAATTTGGTACATCTAACCTAGACATTTCAAATTATTTATATCTTCAATGGCACAAAATTTATAGTAAAAAGCACAGATTATAATATAAATACTCTATATATATTATAAATCTGTGGCATTTACTATAAATTTAGTGGCACAAAACATTGTGTAGACACACACAGATGTCCGGTTATTCTTATAATTTATACTATAGAACACAAAGCAAGAATAAATCAAGTAGCCAGGCAAGAAATATAAGCTGGTATGTACTGTACAGAAACTGAAAAATGGGTGCAGATACATACTTAAGGTGAACATACGTCCCGTTTTGAACGGGACTGTCCCGTTGTCCCCATGCACAGCTTTGGGATGCCGAAATATCCCGTTTTCAGGGACAGCGACCTGAAGCTGTGCATGGGGAAAACGGGACAGGCAATCGCTTCCCCTCCCTCCAGCGCCTAAGCCTTCCCCCCCTCGGACCAGCCCCCAGTGCTGCTGTCTACCGCCGCTTCAAACACCCCCCCTTCCGCCGCCGCAACTAAAGTTCTCGAGCAGGACTGTTCTCAGCCTCTGATCCATGTTCTTTGACTTAGAACTCTTAGGGACCCCTGAGGAAGACAGGGTCGTCGAAATACAGACCGTGTTGGGTCCACAGTTCCCATCTTATGGGTCCTAGACATTTTATTATGACTATCTTCAATGAAGTCTGCATCTTGGACATCTTCTCCACAGTGTTTTTGTTTTTGGTTGCTCTTTGATTCTGTGGAGTACCAGGGTCAATTTCTGTTTGGTTGTGGATGGTTTACAATTCCAAATAATGGTTACCTTTCAACTACCAGCAAGCCCTATCTTTGCTAGAATTGGCTGAAAAAGAAACCCACAGCTTTTCTGACCATAAGCACATCAAAGTTAACCAACTAGCCTCCAGGAATAGGAAAATGCCTACTTGCTTTGAGCTACAAGAAAGTTTGAGTTAAATCCCAAATCCCTTTTCTTCCCATTAAAAACAATCTCTTATGAAACCTCAGAAATTACATTTAACAAAACACCCGAAGTAAGTCACTAAGAGAATTGACTAGCCCATTTGGCAAGCCCTGTCTGTTTATGGTGTACATCTCTGGTTTACCTTTAATGCGTTGATCACTGTTTCGATGTGTGTTTTGACAGCCTCGTGCGAGAACTCAGAGCTGGCAAGAGTGCACATACTTTCCAGTGCCAAGTAACGAAGGTTAGTCTCTCTGTGTTGCAGAAACTGGCCCAGCTGGTTGCAAGCTCGAACCAACAAGTTGGGTTCACTGCATATCAATGGTTTGGGGGGTGGGGGGGGGAGAAAAAACATGTTTACTCTTGAAGGATGAGTAATCTTTTGTTCGCTCCATGATAATCATAGATATTAGGCCTGCAACCTGTTGCAACTCCCAAAGATCCCCCCCTATATTACCATCCTAGAGGACTCTTAAATCTGTATAGTACAGGAATGACACCATCTTTTGTATGGAGATTCTACAGAAAGACCTACAAAACGTGATTGCATTGAACAATGTGCAAAATGTTTCTGATGGAAAGTCGCATAGTTCAGAGGAAAATACTAATGTTCTATAAGCACCCAGACATTTCCACATTCTGTAACATTTGTGTATGTCCCAAAGTAGCAGAAATTATATAGAAAATATACTGCAGCTATATGAAAAATCAGGCCGTTACATCAATCTAGGGACAACAGATACACACTTTGCTACGATTGCCATAAGAACAGATACAAAACAGGTAAGCAGAGTCAACTCATTTCTTGAACTTTAGACTAGCTATTACACTTTTAGAAGAGTTTATAATACAAAGTTTGAACACTTGATCAAAGAAACTTTTGTCAAATTTATCCACAAAGTACAGAAGAGGAGAGGAGTTAATCTGTCCCTGACAATTGTCATATCATTATGGAAAACTTAACTGAAACACACCCTGACCACATCTTGAATAAATCCAAAAGGCATGAAAACCCATTAGTGACTCCTGCTTGAAAGCTGTCCTAGTAAAGTGCTTCAAGATGTCTTTTAAGCTCACCTGTCATGATGGATAATTAAGCTTATGGCTTCAAACAAAACAGCATTCTTTGCATTAGAGTGTTGCACTTTTTTGGACTTGGGAGGCTCCTGAGCTTTATTCAAGATAGTCTCAAGACACTCAGTGAGGCGGCCACGTACTGCAGGGTCCTCTGTATCAGGGAGATTGGTGAGGGTGGGGGTGGGGGACAAGGAAAGATGTGGAAAAAAAAAAAAAAAAAGCAATCACTAGCACCTAAAGCCTAATAACGATACACTAAGCGTTTGCATGTAGCAAATGAATGTTAAAATACTCCAAACATGCCAAAATAAATTCCCAGTAATACGAATAGAGGTATGAAGTGAGTATTCCCTACCTCTCAGCAGCAGCAAACAGACCAAAGACACTGAAGCCCAGAAGCACTAAAGCCAGCAATCGTCGTTAAAACTGTTTTAATAGCTTCAGCAACGATCGCATTTGCCGACCCGATGCAGAAAACGTAAGCTAATTTTAAAATGCCATGTAAACTAGCAGAGCGATTGATTCATTAATATGGCTTTCTGATGCGCCCCCCCAAAAAAGTGGTCGCTTTTAGCAATCCAAAAGAAGCAACTGGTCAAGACCAGTCGCTTACCTGTCTGTCCATTTGTTTTAATGGGTACAGAGGCTAACCTGCCCCTTTAGAAAAAAAAAAAAAAAAAGCACACACACCCCTGCCAATGAAGACTCTCCCTGACGAACCGGCACTATGAACACCCCCCTCCCAAAAAAAACAACAAAAAAAACAGGCAGGAGGCAGAAAAAAAGAATTTAAAAAAATATTGCTAGCATTCCAAGATGGTAGCTGCCAGAAAATTCACGCCTAGAACACCTCATGAAGACTATGGGGAACTTCCAAAAATAGTGATTTTGGGGGTGGGATACCTGACCCCTATCCCCAGAGTGCTGAAAATCATCTTCAGAATCCCCCTCCCCCCCATAGGAAGTAATGGAGCTGTACTTACAGTCTGCACAGTGCCTGCCTGTAAACTGTCTATGTAGCTGAAGTGAAGAGAAAGGAATTTCTGCCTCAAAGTTTCACAAAACAGTTCAATCTTCAGGATTTTTGGGCCGCCAGTCAGACAGACCCTGGCCAAGACCTCCACTCCCTTGGAACCTCCTCACGCAAAGAGGGGTGGGAAAATACAGCCTGCGCCCTCATAACCCAAGGGCTCTTACTCAAGATGCAAACAGCCTGCACTTAAACCTTTGAAAGGGTCAGAAGGTAAGTACACTCCTAGGGGACGGATCCCAGGCTCCGAAGGCAGCACACAGCAGGCTGGCTTCACAAATCTACCCGAAGCTTGCCCTGTGGAGCAGCAGTCCGGCTCCGTGGAAACTGCATACTTTCCCAGGCAGAAAACCCCTCAAAAGGGGTCTTAAGGCACGAAAACCATCTAAAAAAGGTCAAACTTTTAGTGAAAAAATAAGAAAAGCAGCGATGCAGATCAGAAATGACTTCTGCACGGCTCGCTTGTAGAAATGAAAAACTGCAGAGGGGCTCTGTATTCCTCTGTTAAGTGGGAGGAGAAGTGGAGAGCAAAGTGTGTGGATTTCTGCAAGACCCGGTTCATGGGTTGAAGTGAAAGACCGCTAGTATTGTCTCCAGAAGGGACGTAACAGAACTGGAATTTCATAAATTGTACACCATTTTAATGCATAAAAAAGAAGTATAGAATGATATATCAATTTGTGAATTATTTAATTGATGCAGACAAGCTATTTGTAGGCTTATAAAATATTAAAGTTATTAAATGATTCCTCTGGATGCTTTTTTCTGTAACTGAAACTTAATATACTTTATTCATTAGGATGTATATCTTCTGGATCTTAGAGGTTATGGATATAATTGCAGACATACATGGGTAAGAATTGCTTAAACAGTTTCAAGGCCCGTCTCTGAACTTCATGGTCAAGTGTCCATAGATGCATTTGGTAGAAGTCTGCATAGCACGTGAATAGCAGCACCTCCCCCCTCTGGAGGCCATTTTTCCGGAGTAGCTGATGGCCTCCAGTAAAGAGTGAATGACAAACGTGCAGGCCAATATCAAGCATGACAATCCATGTGCTCCTTTTACTAAGGCGCTCCATGCTGGCGTTAAGGTCTAGTGCGTGGCAACGTAGCACGCGCTATTTCGCGTATTAAAGCCCTAACGCAGCTTAGTAAAAGGAGCCCTTAGTGCTACCGAGGCTTACAGTACATTTTTAATATTTGATCTCTAGTTTTTAATGCACATATCTAATTTTACTTGAAGTTTGCTAAGGCAGAATTTTCAGCTTCATTAACAATGGATCATGCTTTAAAAGCAGACTGCAGGTATAGATTATATTTTAGACTTTCCATACAGCCCAAAGAAACATCTTTCATGCCATGAATGAAAATGTTATGCTTGGAACGTATTGGGATAAAGGCTCTCTATACCTTACCTGGAGGTGGATAACACTGTAACAGTCGCAGCAGCTTCACCGATAGCCAAGGAGCAGGCACAAAGTAATAGGTATAGTCCTGAAGATCTGTCGATGCCGATGTCACAATCTGGAGCAAGAACACAGACAGCAACAACCATTGCTTTTTTTCTGTTGCTTAAGTAATAATAACTTTAATAATAACTTTATTTTTCTATACCGCCTTAATCTTGCGACTTCTAGGCGGTTCACAGAGAAGAACAGCTGTATAGTCCGCGAATTACAACATACTGATAGAGAAGAGGTCACAGAGCGATCAGAGATTACAATGGTGCATATTGGCAAGAAGAATGATATACATAGATTACAATATAATTTTAACATATTACATTGAAATGGTTGGAAAGCCAGCGAATAACAGAATACAAATGGTGAAGAAGACATTGGTCAGAGAATACATGGTCAGAGAATACATAGTAACATAGTAGATGACAGCAGATAAAGACCCGAATGGTCCATCCAGTCTGCCCAACCTGATTCAATTTTAATTTTTTAATCTTTTCTTCTTAGCTATTTCTGGGCAAGAATCCAAAGCTTTACTCGGTACTGTGCTTGGGTTCCAAATCTCTGTTCAGACTTACTCCAGCCCATCTACACCCTCCCAGCCATTGAAGCCCTCCCCAGCCCATCCTCCACCAAACGGCCATACACAGACACAGACCATGCAAGTCTGCCCAGTACTGGCCTTAGTTCGATACGGAATACAAAGTACTGTTAATGGGGAAAAAGTGGATTCAGTATGGTGAGCGGTAGCTTTGAAAGGGGGGGAGGAAGTCTAGCTATGAAATAAATTTTTTGAATTCTAACACTCAATTTTCCATTCAATTTTATGCTTTTCATTCACTATAAGTGCAGGTTAAATTACTAAGCTTGTTTCTATACAGAGAATATTTTCAATTGCCAATGCCAGCTAAATTAAACCTATTAAAAAAAATTCAGCCAGCATCCCAAAAGATCAGCAATGCATGTTTCCAAAAACTAAAATAAGATCTCAAAAGCTGTCTGTACTCTTAAAGTTTAACTGATATGCTGTGATAAGTTTCATAAGAAATAAGCCAAAATAAAACTAACTTACTGTAACCAAAATATGTTACCCCTGTTAACAGATTTCTTCCCTTTAAATGCCACCCTTATCTTTAGCTTAAGATATACATTGAAATATATACCAAGCTCCTATGCATTTCAGGACTAAAAAAAGTAACAGTTCTATAGACAACCTATCTTGAAACCAATTACTGATCAGCCTTTAATTTTAAGATGTTTACAAAAGTTAATATAAAACTCTGAACACAGATTAACGGATTCAATTTTGATCTTCCCCGAACATTCATATCGGTATACTCTGCCTGCCATACCATCAGTACAGTTTCACTTCTGAAATCTTTCATTTACACTTAGCTGAGAAAATAAAACATTCCATATCCGAAGATACTATTTCTTGCTGTCTGCTCGTCACAGGCAAGAATCCAATTTCCTAATCTACTAATATTAGGAGATTTCAAAATCCACATAGACAATTAAAAAAAACTTGCTGGCTGATCTGAGCATCCCTCAATGGATTTCTATCTCGACCTATCAAGCGGATCTTGTTCTCACTCTAGACCAGTCATCGATTTATCCCACATCCTTCTTTTCATATCCACTCATTATCTGATCACGTTATAATGAGTGGATATGACTCGAAAAGTATCAGTCACAGACACTTAAACCACCCCAAGGATATCGGACAAGGCATCTTTCAAAAATTAACTATTTTAACAGCTTCACCTTTTGACGTCTCAATAGACTTCCCATCAAAGTCACTCAATGAAACACTGAAACAGAGAAACATGAAGGCAGATATGAACACAAGAATAGCCTTACTGTGCCTATCGCTATCACCAGCGATGGGCAAATGCAAATTTAGCGAATCTTCACTGCTGTCCGCTGACCTCATTTGCATGTGTAATTTTTTGAGAATGCCTCACTTTTTTCAATTCGCTATCCAAACGGCTGCATTAGCAAACCGTCACTTTTTAACACAATTTTTTGAGAATCCTGGCCTTAACACATTTCGATACTCAGGTCACAAATTCGGATGTTTTAGGTTAACATTTCTTGAACTTGGGATTTCATTAAATTTATGTCTTAACGCAAAAGATCTTTAATGCCTTACCCTACTCAGTCTGGACACAGCCAAGGACACCGAGGTCTTGAACTCTTCAGGGTTCTTCTGCGCTAGGGTAGTGATGAGGCTTGTAGCAGCAGTTACCACACCCTGGAAAAACAAGACTGGCATTTAAATAGTTTTTCTAGTGCCACTGCAAACATTCACAGACAAGGGTCATCCAAATTAGCATTTTCTATGGCAAAAGTAGTATTCTATTACCATATATACTAGAATATAAACTGGGATTTTGGGGCCAAGTTACAGGGAGAAGTCATGAAGGTAGCCGGAACAGGATGGGCACACTCCATGAACATAAGAACTGCCACTGCTGGGTCAGACCAGTGGTCCATCATGCCCAGCAGTCCTTGAGCCCCGAGTCTAGCCTTACCTGCGTAGGTTCTGGTCTAGCAGAAACTTGTCTAAGGGTGTTTTCCCCTACAACAGCCTCCGGAAGAGTGTTCCAGTTTTCTACCACTCTCTGGGTGAAGAAGAACTTCCTTACATTTGTACGGAATTTATCTCCTTTTAACTTGAGAGTGCCTTCTCGTTCTCCCTATCTTGGAGAGGGTGAACAACCTGTCTTTATCCACTAAGTCTATTCCCTTCATTATCTTGAACATTTCTATCATGTCCCCTTTCAGTCTCCTCTTTTCAAGGGAGAAGAGGCCCAGTTTCTCTAATCTCTCGCTGTACAACAACTCCTCCAGCCCCTTAACCATTTTAGTCGCTCTTCTCTGGACCCTTTCGTGTAGTACCATAACCCACTCATCGCAATAGAAAGATAACCTGTTTCCCACCTGGAACAAGGGGCCCAGTGCACCCTCATTGGGCAAGCTGAGCAGCTGAAGGACCTGAGGGTCTAGCTTGCTTGGGGGTCTTGAAAGGACCCTTGCTTGAAGGACCTATTCCCCCCTCCCTCGAGGCCAAGGATACCAAAGCAGACCTGAAGCGGCCCATCCCCTTGAGACTAAGATTGCTGTACACCCTTGACGTAGCTCAGGGGAATGGAGAGCCACCCTCTGCATATCCTACATGAACTTCTCCAAGTTATCACCAAAGATCAAGTGCCTAAAGGGCAGATGACTCAAAAGCTTCTTAGAAGCTACATCTACATCCAGTGGTGAAGCTACAATCAACAGTGATCCCTGATATTACCACCGAGTGGGAAGCCGGATGGACCAGACTGTAGAGGAAGTCCTCCAAAAAGGAACCAATGCAGCATGGAGCTACATAACTTCATAAATAGTGGCTCAAATGCTGGGGTCTCCACCGAAAAGAGATCAGCTAGAACTACTGCTCCACATTCATTTCCTGGAGATCCCATAAGGGCTGAGGCTCCATTAGCAGGTATGGCAGTCGCCATTGTGACCACTGTAATTAGGGTGTCCACCTTCGGAAAGGCCCAATACTTTTCAACTGCCTCAGCAAAGACATAGAGATTATCAAGAACCCAGGCCACAGTGAGAGGACCATCCAAACTCCCAATCCACCATCATCATGCAGAGAGCCTTATGGAATGGAAAATGCTTTGGGGGACCACTGCAGGAGGCTTAAACAAATAGTTTCTCTTGACAAAAGAGCTAGAACCCTTAAGGCCACTCTTCTACAGACTCCCAACAGGTAGGGTTCCTTTGAACCAGAGTCCATGGAAGACTGGGCATAAGAGAACTTCTGGGTTTTCCTCCTCTCTCTTTGGAACAATCAAATCCAAGATTCCAGAATGAAGCTACTGCTAATCCCCTTACAGCTTCCATGGGCCCCCATTAAGAGGATGTGGGTTACAGCTAGGATTAGGTTCCAAAAGGGACTTGTGCAACACCTGCATACTGGGGCCCTACAGGGACCTCCCTCCCCTACAGAGGGACTTAGGTAGGGCAGGGATGAAAAAGCACATCAAGACTATTCTCCCTGTGAGTGAACAGAGAGAAGGGAGGATTCTAATCGCCAATTTGCCTTGGAAAGAACACAAAAGAATGAATCAATTTGAGCTTTAGAGGAAGGAGGGGACTAGCACATATAAAATGCTCACTGAGGGGAGAGAGACTGAATAAGCCACATTTACATGCTATAAAATTAGGCCATTATCCTTGTTCAGTTGTTGCCTATGGAGACCATGCGGTTTATGTCAGCCAGCATGCTGACCACGTGGCAAATGTGAGAAGGCTTGCTTAATTGATTGGACTACTTAGGTTGGGGGAGGGGGGCTCCAGCATATTGTCCCCAGCTATGAATGTGCCTAGAGGGAAATTCCCTACTTAGTTATTTACATTAGCCCCTGATAAAGGGCATAAATCTAGTTAGGCCAACTGAATTAAAACACCATAAAATCAGATTTTTATGTGTGCTGCTGAAACAAGCACTTTTGGAAAGCCTGGGAGCTGCAAGGGGAGCACAGAGTGAACAGGCAAGAGGGGTGCTGGGGAATGGGGACCCATACCTCTTGGGCATGATCCTGCAGGACTGAGCCAAAGCCTCACACAGAGACACTAAGAAGAATAACTGGAGGCTGTGGAGCCAAATTCCAAGCTCAACCAAGTACAATCCTGAGACTGTAACCCTGAGTGAACTTTAGGCTCGATCACGCTGTGGCCCGCAGAGCAGGGAGTTGGTGCTCTAGTCCCTGGCCTATCTGCATGCTGAACATAAGAAGTTGCCTCTGCTGAGGCAGACCAGAGGTCCATTCTGCCCAGCGGTCCGCTCTCGCGGCGGCCCATCAGGCCTAATTGCCTGAACAGTGTCCCTGACTAATTTTGTAACTGCCTCTAATCCTATCCCTATTACCTACCTTTACTCCTATCTGAAGGCAGAGAACAATACTGGATTGCTCCAGGGAGCACCTCTGTTAATGCTGATGATACCATTGGTAAACTTCAGTTTCATCTACCTCTAACTGCAGGTAGGAAGGACCACCACCACCCATGTAGAACCTTGGAGCCAACAAAGTATAAAAAAGAAAAGAAAATCCTTACCAAATGTTGATCATTCAGGAGGTGAACTACTCGTGATGTCCATTCTGCCATGGGAACAAGGTCAGGGGATGTTCTATACAGACGGAGCAAGCAGAGTGCAGCACTCTGTTTCACACCGTCCATGGTATCCCTGCAGGAAAAAGAAAAAGCTCTTTACTGCTACACTTTCACATTAAGAATTCTACCTGTATCAGGAGAAAGGCAACAGTTTTGAAAGTTTGTGGCTAATTTGGTCACTAGAAGGGTAACGGTTTGACATTGTGCAGTCAATACCTGCATAATTTATCATCAATAAAGAAAAAGTACATGCACACTTTTCCTTCAGAAATTATCCCAGCCAAAGAAATCCTGTATTTTACACCTATTGAATATGCAACAATCTGAAAAAAAGTAAATACTTATGAAAATCTGAAATTATGCACTTAAATTAAAACTTGGACCCAACTCTACAATCCTGCAAAAGTATGCATCGAATGAAATTACTTTCCTCTTTACCCACATAAAATCTGAGCAATTTTATAAGTAGCCATTTAGGTACACAGTGGTTTAAGGACAGAAATAGGCTTGAAAGTTACAACTTTATTGAATTCAGAAACCCAAATTAGATTTTCATGTGAATCCGAAATGAGGAGGAGAAAATTTCTAAAGATTACGTATGCCTTGCCATTAAAAATGAAAGAAAAAGAGATTAGGTTCTTACCTTGATGATATATTTTCCAGTAGATAGGAGTGGTATGCTGAACAGTATGGTTGTCCATTCCTACTCACAAGTATTCTGCAGAAGATGTCAATTACAGCTTTTCAGTTTCTCCTCCTTCTCCCTAGTCTCTGCTGCCCTCTTCAGTTCATACCAAAGCCAGTGACAGTCCTATAGGAAGAGACACAGGAGAAGGAGGGGGTATGGGAAATTCCCCAAAACCGAGTGTCTGATTTGCTCAGATTAACTGAAAATCACTGAATGAACAGCAATGCAAATAAACATCAATACCAGAAAAAATATAATTTAAACAAGAACATAACATCCTGAATATTTATGGAGAACAAAATTCCTCACTTTTAAATATATACAGACTCTTCATAATCCCATTGTCTGACTGACTGAAAAATCCGAACAATGAAGCTGTGAGGCTTAAGTCAGACAATAGGTGCATCCTATAATTGCTGGGCAGGGGGTTTAGCTTACCATTCCTACCTACTGGAAAAGATTATCAAAGTAAGAACCTAATCTCTTTTTCCAGTGCAATAGGAATGGTAGGGACGTACCTAAGCAGTCTCCAAATTCTTAGGTGGGCTAGATGAGCCTTCTTGATGTACTGAGGACTCAAAAACAGCATCTTCCTGCTGCTATGTCTAACTTGTAGAATTTGATAATGGTATGAAAGGAGGAGCAGGTTGCTGATCTACACATCTTCTCAGGTAGAATTGCCCAAGCTTCTGCTCAAGAAGAGGCCACTCCTCTTGTCAAGTGTACCTTCGAGGAGTCATGTGGTTGTTTGCCACAACTGATGTATGCAGAGGATATAGCTCTATGAATCAATGTAGAGATGGTAGTCTTGCAGGCTGGCCTGCCTCACCTGATTGCTTAACATAAGATCTGAGGCACGAAACTTATTGGCTACCTCCAGATAACGTAATAGCACTCCGACATCAAAAACCTTTAAAGCCTTGTCCTTTTTCAGGAGAGTACTGCTACATGAACTCTAAGGGACGTCATAGCCATTACCTTGTCAAGGCTCTCCTGCAGGAACGCCAGTACATAGGAGATGGAGGCATTGCCCAGATCTAACTTTTCTTTGCTGCACCAGCACTGAAATGCCTCCCAGCTCCCAGCCTGCATCAGCTCCTTGAAAGAGTAGCTGGATCTGGATGGATTTTCTGCTTCAAACCACCAGTCAGCTGTTAATACCGAGATCTTTGGACTGCCAGTCAGACCCCCAGGTTGCAGCAACCACTGAAAAGAGAAAGGGGGGGAGCAAAACTGCAGCTGGCACTATGAGCGTCACGAAGGATGCTATTGATGCCTAACAGCCTATGTTCAAACTCCTGACCGAGTCAAAGAAGCGAGCAAATATCGTGGGCCTGGAACTGCCACGTAAAACCTGCAAACTGAAAAACCACCACAAAACTAAATAAAGGGAGCAGATCAGAACACCACTTTAATGCTTGCCTGCACAAAGAAAAACTGAAAATGGCAGAAGACCAGGGAGGAGGAGGAATTGAAAAGCTGCGATTGATGATTTCTGCAGAATGCTCGCAAGCAGGCATAAACAACCCTATGGTTCAGCATACCATTCCTATTGCATTGGAACAGTTGACACAGTACTGAAGCACATAGGCTGATGCAATAACACATATAAAATCAGAACACTCCAACTATAAACAAATGAGGCAATTTCAACTTTGCTATACTGGCAACACAAGAAAAGAAGTACAGTTTGGGCTTATTTTCTCCAATTCACCACCATAATTGAGGGGGGGATGACATTTTCAGTTTACAGAGAACCTTACACACTTAACCTATGCTTTCTCTCTTGGAAACAGTAACTTTTTCTATTTGGTATTAATAAAACAAACGAGTTCCTAAAAAGAAATCTACTTGCTTTAATACAGAGAAAAACTGATAGAATCTTTAAAATCTTTTGCACTTTCCTGTTCAAGCATGTAGCAAAAAAATCCCTACATTATTTGCAAAATCTGGAATAGAAATTACATAAATCCAGAAAGATTAATAACATCAAAAAAGTGTCTAATCTACACAGCAATGTGCTATCTACGAACAAGTTCAGACCAACAAAGATTAAGGCACTCTCTCATTAAAAATAATTGATGCAGAAAGTCAAGATTAATTTCCTCAGAGAACAAAGAACCTAAATTGTGCAAATCACTGGTGAGAAACGTTTAAAAGTCGTGATTACCACCTGACAAGTATCTCCCTGTAAATAAAGTCCTGTAATATTTCTAATGAACTGTATCTCCAAGCCTTTATAAATCTAAATCTGCACTTAAGCATAAAGGAAGCCTGAGCCAGCAATAGGAATATTCCCATTCAGAAACTGTTTGCAAGTTTAACTACAACTTTGATCGGCTGTAAAACGAGCTTTTAGACCTGAATTATTGGGCTTTCATGCCTCAAATAACTCAGTTCTGCTTGGTTAGCGTCACCAGATTTTGCGATGATAAAATCCAGTTCTACCCGGCACGCCCCATTCTGCTCCAGCCCCACAACCTCTTCTCATGCTTGGAGCAGGGTCAGGAGGGCATCTGCACAGGCGCAGATGTGACACGATGTCACATGTGCATGACATCACCACGTTGCAAACACGCATGCACAGATGCCCTCCCAACGCGGTTCCGACCTTGAAGCTTTTCTAAACCCAGAGAAAGTGCCGGGTTTTGATAAGCCGTCCAGACAGTCCTCTAAAAAGGACATGGTCGGGTAAATCCAGATGTCGGGTAACCCTATGCTTGGTCATCTTGAAAACATTCTTTTGAAGGGATTGAAGATTCTTCTTGACAGGGCTCTTAAGTATCAACTTTTTGGCTCGTGTTCCAACCTGGATGCAAATTAGTGGCACTAGGTAATGGTTTTTATGTTAAAATCAACTTCTTATCTCATTTCAAGTCAGTTATGAAAAGATATCAAGTGGTAAAGGCTTGTGGTTAGTATCAACTTTAGCTATACCTCAACTGATGAGCAAGAAGTAAAAGACTCTTCTGTTATAATACAGAACCCATCTCAAAGACAAAAGCTTAACTGAAACAGCGATTCTCAACTTGGCAACCTCAAATAGCTGAAGATAAAGGCAAATTAACCTGTTTAGCAATCAAATGCATATAAATGACTTATCATCCTTAAAGCTAGCTATATGATAACAAGCTGCATCCAATCAATATGGTAGTACCTACCCAGCTACAAGAATCTTTGGAATTTCACCAGCAAAGGCTTCTCCCATCTCACGGCTGCCCACATTGGCAATGCAGTGCAAGGCCAGACCCATGAAAGTGGGGTTGCGACTGGCAAGATCATTCTTTATCGCATTATTGATTAGTCGTATCAATTCACTGTTGGAGTTCACCAGCACCGAGATGAAAAGGTATCCCTGTTGGCCAAAAACATGAAGGAGCAAAGATGAGACTAATATTCTAAAGTTTTGGAATCTAGTCTAGAACTCATGCTGCCTTAAAGTAGAAAATAACAGTGACAAAACCATCCCGTGTCATTCGTTAGTATCCATCTCAACCTCAGTCCTTCTATACCAGCATTCTTCAATGCAAGGCTTAAGGGTCAATGGTTGTGCCCATTTATACTCGGATTCTTCCCTCTCTCCTTAAATGGTTTCCCACGGTTATCTTCAAGAAAGGGAAGGGATTAATTTTGTCTCCGTGTCATTCTCTACCTGAAAGCAAAGTTGGTAAGAATTTTTCAGAATCTAATGGACAAAAGCTGAGCAGCAGCTCCTTCAAATTACTTAAAACATTTTGGAATATAATTAAACACAGGTTATATTTGGATCATTTTAATTTTCTTTCTTCATTCATTCAATGTTCTGTACCAGAGGTAGGTAATTCCAGTTCAAGAGCCACAGGCAGGTCAGGTTTTCTGGATATCCACAATAAATATGCATGAGATAGATTTGCATCTCAAGGAGGCAGTGCATGCAAATCCATCTCATACATATTCATTGTGGATATTTGAGAGTCTAGTGGTTGATGGTATCAAAGGTAGCACTGAGGTTTAGAAGGACCAATAGCCATCATCCTTTGTCTAATATGTTCCAGCAGTCATCGATAAGGTCCGCTAGGACCATTTCTGTGCTATAGAATTTTCTGAACCCAGATTGGTAAGGGGAGAGGGTGTTCTGTCATCGAGGCCTTGAGTTATGATAGTATAGTCTTTTCAAGTTTCTTAGAGATGACTCTTATATCTTGGCATCCCAAGTCCTCTAAATTTTCTTCACACTTCTACCTCTAACCCTCTGTTGTAGTTCCTTCCTATTTCTCCTACGAACATGGAGATGATGCAGTATACAAACCTAAGGATTAGATTAGATTAGATGAAGGGAAGGTTGGAGTTGCTGGGTTCGTTCGGATCCAGGGACTCTTTTTAAGATCGGCCTGATTGCTAATTTCCAGCTTTGCAATACCATTCCTGATTGCAGGGGAGGGAGATGAAGGCTTCTTTTTTGGCTGACAGGAGATTAGGCAGGCACAGGTCAAGGTTGGAACCAGAGGGTCGTAGCGCAGTGATTGTTTTAGTTAGATCGTTAGGAGATGCCAGTTCAAAGTGATTGAGAGTTTCGTTCCGGGTTCTCTCAGAGGGAGGTCGTACTGGGTGTTTGCGGTGTCGAATCAAAATTTGCACCTACGCAATCCATTTTTTCTTGGAAGCAGATGGAGAGGACTTCACTGTCCAGGTCAATTTGAAGGGGTTTTTTTTGTTTGTTTCCTTGCAAGGCAGAGAGCAAGTTTGTCAGTGTGAAAAGGTTCCTCGATCTATTTGGAGCTTTCTGTAGATTAGTATAGTAAGGATTTTTTTTGCATCATGGATGGATAGTTTGTACTCGTCTAACAGATTTTTCCAGTAGGCTCTGTCTTTTGTCTGGATTTGTATCAGTTTCTTTTGGCTTTTCTTAGTTCTCTTCCCCCCCGAGGTTGTCTGTGAACCAGGGGGAATAGAAGTTGTGAGCATTAGGTTTTATTTCCTTGGTTTCTACTAGGTTTTCATACAGGGTCTTGACTTGCATGTGCCGGTCTGACGCGGCTTCTTTGATGAGTGTTAGCTCAGGCCCAGTCGTTTCAGCTATTTTAAAGATGCCGGATGATAGATTTCTTAGGTCAACTGAGTTAGGATTGAATATCTTCTTGAGTGGGGGGTGGGGGTGTTCTTGGCCAGGGGTTCTGTATCTGTGTTTGTGAGATGGAATGTGATGACATTGTGGTCGGACCAGGGTACTGGTTCAGAGACACAGTGATTGATGTGAGGGTCGGCAGGTTGGTCTTTTTTGTATGAAGACTAGGTTTAAAAGTATGGCCTACAATGTGGGTGGGTTGAGGTGATGATCGGGTGGAAGCCTACGTCTGATATTGTTATGAAGTCGGCTGGTGCCCCAATTGTCTTGAAGCAATTTGTAAAAGCTGAAGTTGCGAATGATGGCGATTTGTTGGTGGGAGATAACTAGCTTGCTGATGACTTATGAGGCCATCTAGGGCATTCATAGGGGAGCTTGGGGCTCTGTAGATCAGAGCAAAGGGGTGGCTTTTGGTATGACCAGTGCAGGGAGGTCTTTAGTGTGACAGTGTCTATAAGTCTTGGGATGATGTTTGATTTTATAACGGCTGTTACTCCTCTTCCCTTTTTGTCTGTACAAGTTTTATTATTTTTTAATATACTGACCATCGACAAGTATCTAGCCGGTTTACAATGCTAAAATAAAATAAAAGATTAAAATGATACTTATAGAAGGGGGGAGAGTGAACATTGAAAGACGTTTTACATAGACAAACATGAAAGTGGGGGTGAAAGGGAAAGGGAGGGGGTAGATAATTACATCGTTTAAAAAAAAAAAAAAAAAAAGCTAAGGCTTAATAGAATGGAGGGCATATCATACCTAGTGTGATTCCATTATTTTTAAGCCATGTTTCCGTGATCATGTGAGGAGGTCATTTAGTATGATGTCTTGTTATTTACTGATCTGGCATTGTTGTAGGGGTATGTGGGGGATTGGTCTTAGGTTGCGGGGTCTGTGTTGGAAGGCTTTTCTCTGGAGGTAGTTCCTTAGGTCACTATATCTACCCTGGCAGAAGATGATTGGGATAGCAACGCACATGATGGGCAAGATTGTTCTATGTTTAAGGCATGTCCTATCATTGGTGGTTCACACTTAGTTTCATATTTTCTTCTTGAAAGGAATGTCACAACTATTAATCCTACAATCAAATGAAACAGCAGAACACTGGACCAAAGCAATACTTTGCTGTTCCAGGTATTATCACCTTTCCATTTCACTGCAACTACTCACAATTTGTTTCTCAGTATACTTGTTGGAACTAAGCAAGTTCACCGCCTCCATGTGTCCAAAGTCAATGTCATGGCCCAAGAGGAAGATAAAGAGAAGCTTGCAGACATACTTCTTTTTACTGTAGCCATCAAGAGCTTTGTCACCTGGTAAGAAAATGAAAAGATAAATGCTACAATATATCTTGTTCTTAAAAAAAACAAAACCCCTTTCTGAATTTAAATTAGCATTTCTACTTTGGCAGGACAGAATAGTAAAAAGTTTTGCTTTTGTATATATATAAAAAGCAAGTAACCATATGCCCAAAATCAGACAGATCTCTCAGTACCAAGTGCTAGCATTCAGAAGAGGCAGCAACCTGACTACATTTTCCTCAGAATACTGCGTTATGCCTGGTGAAGTAGTATTTGACAGACATGGCTACATCCAAAGCAGTGCTTTCCCCTATGTTAAGTGCCACCAAGTCGGTCTCGACTCATGGCAACTCTGCGGATAGTTGCTCCGAACTGTGTTCAGTATTCTGTCAGGTGGCTAATCATCGATAGTATTATTGTACCAATCCATCACATTGCTGTCTTCTTTTAAACAGACTTCAACCTTGCCAAGTACAATGGCTCTGACAATCTGTTGTTCATTGATGCATTTGAAATACAAAGTTGAAGTCTTGTCATTTGAGCTTCCAAGGAAAGCTTGGATTCAATTTCCTCCAATGTGGTAGTCCATAGTGTATGCAGTATTCTTTTGAGCAAGAGGTCCAAACAAGCACAAAAGAGAGTAGCAATGGAAACAACTCAGCGAAGCTCTTTATTAAATAGAAAAAATCTTCATAAAGGTCTTAATACAAGCTGTGTTTCGTCAGGAGTTCAAATCTCATTCAAATATGAAAGAACGCATAAAGAGCTCTGTCACATCATTGGGTTGTTTATATAGGAGCTCTTTATGCATTCTTTTATATTTGAATGAGATCATTCTGATTTGGACACTTGTTAGCCGAAACACAGCTTGTATCGAGTCCTTTTGCTGAGTTGATTACTTTGCTACTTTCCATTGTGCTATTTTCTACTCCCACTTGTATGGACCTCTTGTATGGCTTTTTTTTGTGAGCAGTCTGTATCTTCTTTGTTTGCTTTAGTATTCTTTCTAGCACCGTAATTTAAATGATATTGATTTTCTTCCTGCCTTGTTTCTTTCACTGTCTAACTTTCACATTCGTATGACAGTACTGAAAAATACCATGGCTTGGCCAAGTTGAATCTTCGTATGTAGAACTCTCTCCCTGCGCACTTGAAGATCTTGTCTAGGTCTTTCATAAGCATTCTGCTAAGATTGAAACAGGATTCAATTTGCCTGCTTCTTGTTTCACTACTGATTATTGATCCAAGCAAGTTGAAATTGTCTACTATTTCTATTACTTCTCCATTAAGGGTGAAATAATTTATTATACCAGTAGTCAGGATCTTTGTCTTCTTCTGGTTGAGGTACAGGCCCATTGCGCAATTGTTTCTTGATCTTGATTAGGTATTTCAGATCACTTTTAGCCAGTAACATGGTATCAGCATAACTCTTCATACATTCTTGCGTCTCTGATTTGCTCTGCATCTAGACTGAATAGGTAAGAGGAAGTATGAAGTTTTGTCGACCAATTTTGGGAATTCTGAACCACTCTTGTTCCATTAGAATGTTTAATATGGCCCAGAACTTTTTGACTACAGCAACATCTTTTCATGGATCCATCTCATATCTCCGATGTCTTGTTTCTTATTGTTTCCTGAATCCTGTTTGAACTTCAGGCAGTTCTTGTTCCAGATATGGTTGTAGTAGCCTTCACTATATGATCTTTAGTTAATCTTGCCACTGTGTGGGATCAAAGCAACTGCGCAATAATTTAAAATCAGATCACCTTTTTTTCACATATTTTTTCCAGTCAGCCATTATGCCATTTCAAAATTTCCTGGCATAGCCTTGTAAACATTGAACAACTGCTAATTGCTAATTGCTAATTCTAATTGTTGTTAATACTTCAGCGGACATGGTTGTAAGCAGAAGACAGACACCTGGACGAAAGGGAAAAAACAGGAGGCAGATGCTGGACTATGGGAGGTGCAGACAGAAGAGACAGAGGGTGAGAGACCCTGAGGAAGAACAGAGAGATGGAAGATCATCATAACAGGAGGGAGAGAGAGGGAGACCTGGAACAAAGATGGTGGTAGGTACAAAGGAGAACTGACACTTGATCTGGGGAGGGTAAGCAGAGGGAAAAGAAATAGAGACCTGGACCCAAAGGGGATGAGGCTGGATTGTGAAAGAAATGTTGGATGCATAGTCAGAAGAAGTCTAATCAGAAACTAATTAAATCACCAGACAACAAAGGTAGGAAAAATTATTTTATTTTCAATTTTTGTGGTCAAAACATATCAGTTTTGAGAATTTATATCTGCTGTGTGTATATGAAAAATGAAAGGAAAAAATGCATTATAATTAGTAAAGAAGGCAGGATCTGGGGCAGAGCTTGGGAGGGTTTAGACGGAGCTTGGGAGGTCTGTGATTGGGAGTACTTAGCTTGAAGTAGTTGAGAAACACTGCTGTAGGAAGTCATCCACCACCAGTGCCTCTCCTGCCCTCTTACCTACTGGCACCCCCTACTGGCATCTCAGAGCCCGTCTGGAAGGCCCCTGCGCGGATGTCAATGTGATGATGTCACACATGTGCATGATGTCATCACGGCAACGTCTGCACACTTCTGGGTGCCTCGAGCCGTGGCCACTACCTGCGGCCCTCGCTACATTTTCCAACTTCGTTTCGGCCCTGGATCATTTTTGAGTTGTGCAGGCCTGCGCTATACTGTACTGTATATTTGAGATATGGCAACCAGAACCGAACACAATACTTAAGGTGAAGTCACACTATGGAACAACACAGAGGCATTATAATATTCTTGGTATTTACCATTTTTTCCCCAATAATTCCTAGCATCCCGTTTGTTTTTTTGTTTGCAACCACAAAGTGGGCAGAAGATTTTAGTGCGGTGTCTGTACAAGGAAGTGTTGAAAAGTTCTCAACTACCTAAATTCTGAGTATTATTTTGCCACTGGAGCTGAAAAGTTATTTTATTTTACACAGTGACAATTTGCAGAATCGTAATGCTATGTTTTGACATTGGTTCAGATCATTGATTAAACCGTGCAAATGAAAGTGTGGATTTTTCAAATGTGGAAATCTGAGTAGTCATGAAGTGTCTACTCCTGTAGAAGAAAACTCCAAAGGAAATCCATGAATGTATGATGCAAATATTGAGTGACAAATATCCATTTTACTCCACAGTGAAATGGTGTATAAATTTTCAGCGTGGAGATTAAAGAAGCAGCAAAATCTGGAAGGCCTCAAACAGTGTGAACTCCTGAAATTGTTGACCATATCCATGACTTGATTTTGGCAGATCGCAAATAGAGCCACTACAGATATCCAGGGAATGTGTTGGGTGTATAAGCCACAAGCAGCTGGATATGCAGAAGCTGTCAGCCAAGTGGAGGTCCAAATGTTTGAATGCTTAGAAATGACATCTAGTGGACACTTCTAAGTTGATTTTGCAACATTTTCAGCAAAGCTGGCGCCAACCTTTTGGAATGACTACTGCTAATAAAACTTGATTGCACCACTATGATCCTGAGTCAAAACAAGAGTCAGCACTCAGGTTCTCCAAGGCCAAGAAAATTCAAGACCCAAAAGTCAGCAGGAAAGGTCCTGGCCACAGTGTTTTGGGATCAGGAAGGCATTGTAACTTTTACAACTCGCTCAAACAATCAACCAGAGTTAATTGAGAGACTCCTAAATCCTTATAATCCCACTCAATCGCTTTGTTCTATGTCACAGAATCTCCTTGTCGTACCATCATTAAAATTAATCAACACGCTGAGATCCAACAATTTCGCTGGCACGGCACCTTCTCTCTGGAATTTGTTGCCTAATCCATTTACGGATCGAATCCGTGCTAAAGCAATTTAAAGCAAAATTGAAAACATTCTTGTTCCAAGATGCTTTTGGATAACAAATGTCTTTTTAAGGACTAAAACCAATTTTATAGCTTTTACCCTCACCTATTGTTTTTCCCCCAAGTGTGCTCTTTTTCTCAAAGATTGTAGTTCTCGCCCTTCTTTCCCAACTGTGTGTAGTTAGTATATATGTTTTGATTTGTGTTTACTAACCTAACGTGGTTGTTTAGTATTTTAACTTTAACTTGTTTTTTAAGATACTTTTTATTTCTGTACGCCGCCTAGAAATTTGATTAAGCAGTATAATTTTTTTTTTAATAAACTTGATACTTGTAACGACTATCTTCCAAAGGGCTCCTAACTTGCAGTGCCGTTTAAAGGAAGCACTGAAAGAAAAAAGGAGAGGGAAATTGCGGAAAGGGATTCTTATTTTGCAAGACAATCCACCTGTTCCCAAGGCTGACAAAACGATGGATGTTTTGAAGCTTCAGTATATAAACGATCCACCCTACTCACCAGATCTTGCTCCATCTGACTATTTTCTATTTCCAAACCTTAAAAAGAAAAGTTTAAAATTTTTACTATTTCGGTGACCTGAGTAATTTTTTTAGAAGGGTTACGGAAACCTAAGACACGATGTGGCACGTTTGTTGAACTTAGGGGGTGAATATGCAGATTAACTTGTACGTTTCATGGCTCCATGTCATTCATAAGAACATAAGAACTGCCATCTCCGGATCAGACCTTCGGTCCATCAAGTCCGGCGATCCGCACACGCGGAGGCCCTGCCAGGTGTACACCTGGCGTAATTTATAGTCCACCATATCCTTATATGCCTCTCTTAAGGAGATATGCATCTAGTTTGCTCTTGAAGCCTAGGACGGTCGATTCCGTCATAATCTCCTCTGGGAGGGCATTCCAGGTGTCAACCACTCTCTGAGTGAAGCAGAACTTCCTGACATTAGTCCTGAACCTGTCCCCCCTTAGCTTCATTACATGTCCTCTAGTCCGTGTCAAATTGGACAATGTAAATAATCTTCTCTGCTCTATTTTGTCGATTCCTTTCAGTATTTTGAAGGTCTCGATCATATCCCCACGCAGTCTCCTTTTCTCAAGGGAGAACAATCCTAGTGTTATAAGTCTGTCCTCGTATTCCAGTTTCTCCATACCCTTCACCAGTTTTGTTGCTCGTCTCTGCACCCTCTCCAGCAGTTTTATATCCTTCTTTAGGTAGGGAGACCAATTCCCTTCTTGGTTGGGCTGAGAACTTTTTAGCACTCCCTCATGAGAACAGCCAGATCCTTTTCTTGGGTACTAACTCCTAAGGTGAACCCTAGCATCTGCTAACTATCATTTGGATTATTCGATCCCATGTACATCATTTGGCATTTGTCCTTATTAAATTTTATCTGCCATTTGCATGCCCAGCCTTTCAATTTCTTAAGGTCTTCCTGCAATCTTTTACAATCTGCATGTTTTTGACAACTTGGAACAGTTTTGTCTCATCTGTAAAATTTAATCACCTCACGTTTTGTTCTAATTTCCAGATCATTTATAAATGTTAAATTGCACTGGTCCTAATACAGAACCAGTACAGCACCAACTACTTCTCCTGGCATTTTGCTGCCATGTATAGAGGTTTTTTTCCGCTCTTTATGGGAGAACTAAAATCTAGAATGCACATATTTAACCCTTTCAGGACCATAAGGATCGTAGGCCAATTTTTGTGGTTTTGACGACATTTTAATGGTAAAAAGGGCTTGCAGATGCCAAAAAATTGATTTTTTTTGTGAAATATCATTATTTTTATTTAAAAAAATCACACTTTTGGCTTATGGACAGTGTGGCAAGTGAATCTTCTCGTCAATCTGGCAACAACGCTAATGAATGAATGTCGGAACCAGTTTGTTTACATAAAGGCAGTATCCTATGGAATCCGTACATATCAAATTTAGAACTGTAGACTATCCCAATCAAAATTTATAGGATTTTAAAGTTATGGGACAAATATGTCCCTTGGTCCTGAAAGGGTTAAGTGCAGGCAGAATCCAGAACTTGAGTCAGCAGTTCACAAAGCATAATAAGGTCAAAAGAAATTTCCTTTTCCCCGACATCCTGTTAAGGCTAACGGCACAGAGTTAACCCATTTATGAACTATGATCACACATTCAGGAAAAAACAAACAGAGGCCAATTGATTAGACCACTGAATTAGAAATTAGAATTCCTAAGTTCAAATCCTCCAAGACCAACTCTGCATGGGTTGGTGTTCCTACTAGCACTTTAGCAAGTGATGATCTCATGACAACAGCCTAAAAACAAAAGGCTCTGGGTACACTTTATTCAGACAATTTTCTAGCTCAACATCCTGGTCAACAGTAAAATCAGTGTGTAAAATCAAATATAAACAATTACATAGATATACTGGACAAGCTTTCCCTTACATGGGTCTGGCCTCTCACTTTCTCTAGCCAACCCCCTCCTCCCAGGTGTGGAACTGGCATCTGTCCTACCTGCAGGCCCTCCCAAAGTGTCAGCAGCAGCCAGCCCTATGAACAGGCTGCTTGGGGCCAGCCCTACTAGGGCCTTCTCTCTGCCGTGTTGTCTATCTGTATGTCATTTCCTGTAGACGGATGACATGGCAGAGAGAAGGCCCTGGTAGGGCTGGCCATAAGCAGCCTGTTCACAGCAATGCCTCTGTCAGCTGCTGCTGCTGCTTTGTGAGGGCCTGCAGGTAGGAGAGACGCTGGATCCACGTGGAGGGGGGGAGGGGTCAAAGCCCAGAACAAAGTGGGGGAAAGGGGTTGTCATAGCAGGTCTATACAGGATTCTGCAATATCTGCTTCTCCCTTTCATTTTCCCACCCCATGGTCCCTTCTGCTAACATACATTATTGCTGCTGGTAACAACATTGCAGCGATGAAAACAGGCTGCTTTGGGGTTTCAGGCCTTCCCTATGATGAGCCCTTATTGCGCAGAGACAGAAAGCTGCAGCAGAGGTGGTGGGGTGCGTCAGAGAAGGCGCTGAAGTAGCCTGTTTTGAGTGCTGCAGTTTTGATACTACCAGTGATTAAAATATGTTAGCAGAAGGAACCATGGGTGGGGCAATGAAGGAAGTGGGAAAAAAAAATATCTGCACCTGAATCGGCCTCGATACCAGCAGCCCAAGACAACGCTGGAGTAAGGTGGCAGGGTAGGAGTCACATTGGCTTAGCTTCAACTCGACAAATTTAAGATAAGCTTGAAGACCTTCTTATTTAGCGATGCCTTTTCCTGTCTTTAGATTTTTCTTTTCATACATATAGTTTTTCTTTTCTTTTTTTTTCTCTCCTTACTTCCAATCTTCATCTGTTTCTTCTTTTTATATTTAACCAACCGCTTTTATAAAGCGATCCCACCCTATTTGTTTTACCCTCTTCCCTCTTTCAACATGTAACTTTCCCCCCTTCCTTCCCATTTTTCCTCACTTTCAAGTTTGTCTAGTTAATGTCTTCAGTGTACACTTTGATTATTTTATATTTATTTATTTACTTAATTTTTCCTTTCAAATTTTTATTGTAAACCGGCCAGATACTCGCTGATGGTCGGTATATTAAAAGCCAATAAACTTGAAACTTCTCCAAGCTTCTTATACAGGGGTGCTTATGCCCTTATTAGATTAGGTTGTTTGTGCGCTAACGAATGCCAACATGCGTGTGGAAAGAATACTTGGAAAAAAAAAAAAAAAAGGCTCCTGTGTCTAAAATTGTAATATGCTTATTCATTTCCATTGAAAGAAAATACATTTGAAAAAAGATGGAAAGAAATGTTAGAAAATATTTTTAGGGTGATGGATTTTTTTTTTTTTTAATAAATCTTTGATTTTTAAACTTTGATAGTGCAATACCAATGAAAAATCAGAAAAAATGAACAAAAACACACTGCTAACTATACAATTATTACATTAAACAATAATTTTCTCCCCTTCTTATCTTAGTTATTAAAACAATAATACATACAGTGGTGCCTCACACAACGAACTTAATCCGTTCCAGGAGCAAGTTTGTTATGTGAAACGTTCGTTGTGTGAAACGCGTTTTCCCATAAGAATACATGTAAAACAAAATAATTCGTTCTGCAGCCCTACATTTCCCTCCCTCCACCTCACCTTATATGCAGAGTTTGCCAGCTTTCTTTTTCACCCAGCCGCACGCTTTCAAAAAGCTGTGCACGCGCAGCTGCTGGAGTTGATCAATGTTCTCCTCTCCTGCAACTTCCGGTTTCCGGTTGCGTCAGAGGAGAAGATTGAACAACAGAGCATGCGCGCATGTGCTGCTCTTTGAAAGTGTGTGGCTGGCCGAAAAAGAAAGCCGGAAAACTCGGCATCTAAGGTGAGGTGGAGGGAGATGATGGAACACTGCATTCAGACAGGAGGGTGCTGCTGTTCCCGGCTCACATTAGGAAGCGGCGAGAGTAGTTCCGCCCCCCCCCGGGCCCCTCGGGCGACTTCGTTGTGTGAAACGAAGTTCGTTATAGGGAGCAAGACAAAAAGTTCGTTATGCGCAGCGTTCGCTGTACGAGGCGTCCGTTATGCGAGGCACCACTGTATAATATGATTTGAACAATATAATGAAATAATTCAATTATTCAAAATACATTTCCCACCCCCCACCCTCCCTGGATGTGCAAGGAATCTAATGAAAAAATAAAAAGAGAAAGAAACATAATCCTAATTATGGTGCAAAAAATTTGTCAATGGACTCCATATATCAATAATTTTTAATTTTTTTAATTTAAATTTTTTTATTACAGTAGATCTTTCCCCCCTTTTCTTTAAGAGAAAAAACCCTTTAGTTTTTTGTGTTATTCTTCCTCCCCCCGTTCAACTGCCTCTAAAATGGCCATCCACTCAAGCTTCCCCCATCCCCATCTCTCACCCTCCCATATTTTTCTTCTTAGCTCAGTATTAAGGGACCGTGTCACTTGTGGCAAACGTAATACACCTCAATACCTCAGTTCAAAATCTTTGAACTCTTTCACTGGATGCCAGGCACCAAATTTCGAGTATCTTGTTGATCCTATGCTTAATATCATTCTAGCCTCACTTTTAAAAACACCAAAACCGTTACCTGATTAGTAAGTTTCATAAATGTAACGTAATTTTTAATGGATTACTTAAACCCATTAAAAAATGTGTAATTGACGTTTTCAGAAGTAATTACCTCACTTTCGATAGGGATGTATTTAAAACTTAACATTTTATTGAGCACTCAGGAACTGGGATTCCTTTTTATAACATATGAATGAAAAGTAGATTGGGAACTCACCTTTAAACTTTGACCTGATATTGGCTAGCTCCTTGTTTATTCTCTTTATCTCTGCTTCTTTGCTTTTACCTGGGAAGGGGAGGGGGAGCAGAGAGAAAAAAAGAGAGAGATATTAGGAGCAGCAGGCAAATCGAATGTCCAGGACTCTGCTTTCTTTCCTACACTTCATGGATCATCAAGAAGTACGGACACAAGAGAAAGTTGAAATATGGAACAAAGAAGCTAGAAATCGTTTAGTGGTACGTCTTCAGTTGTAGCACACCATTAGGTCATTGTTTTTGCCTTTTGGCCATTTATTTCTTTTGAGTTTGCTAGACATTAATATAACAACAACAAAAGCAAAAAAAAACAAAACACATTTTTGACCTGCTTTTATTTTTATGAGGGAATAAACCTTCTGGTCTTTTACCCTCTGCTAGATTCTTGGCTCTGGAACTTTTTTCATAGACAGATTTGCTTTCAGATGAGAAAGAAGGTCTATAGGCCCTGAACACCACCCCCTTCCCCTCAACCCACATCAATGCTAGTTCTCCTATATATATTTCTAATACCCAATTGATTTTCAATTAGGTGATTCTCCCTAGCTTCCTCTTCTAATATAAACTGCTCTATCTTACCCATTGCAGCTCTAGGATTTGCTCAAGTGATCAAATCTCCAACCCATGATAAAGGGGCTTGCACTAGACATATGGCTCTGCAAAGGAATCAGTATCTTTAAATACAAAGCTGGTCACGTTGCGATAACAACCCTACAATGGACAAGTTATAAAAGATTTTTATTTAAAAAGTTTCCAAGTTTATTTTAAACTTTCTATTCCGCCTTAGGGAAACCCCTTCAAGATGGCTTACAATCTAAAACATGTTTAAAATTCATCAACATATAATACGAAAGACCTGGCAAAGTTTGAAGAATAGCCTGAAATTTGGCAGCTAAAATTTAATGCTAAGAAATGCAAGGTCATGCATTTGGGCTGCAAAAACCCGAGGGAAGGGTACAGATTAGGGAAGGAAGAGCTTATGTGCACGACAGAAGAGCAGGACTTGGGTGTGATTGTACGTGATGATCTTAAGGTTGAAAAGGTGACGGCGAAAACTAGAAGGTTGCTAGGTTGCATAGGGAGAGGTACGGCCAGTAGGAAAAAGGCGGTATTGATGCCCCCTGTATAAGACTGGTGAAACCTCGTTTAGAATGTTGTGTACAATTCTGGAGGCCGCACCTTCAAAAAGATATAAAAAGGATGGAGTCGGTCCAAAATTATGTGTGGTCTTCATCATAAGGCGTATGGTATGGGGACAGACTTAAAGATCTCAATCTGTATACTTTGGAGGAAAGGTGGGAGAGGGGAGATATGATAGAGACGTTTAAATACCTACGTAATGTAAATGTGCAAGAGTCAAGTTTATTTAATTTGAAAGGAAACTCTGCAATAAGAAGTTAAGAGGTGATAGGCTCTGGAGTAATCTAAGGAAATACTTTTTTATACAAAGGGTGGTAGATGCATGGAACAGTCTCCCAGAAGAGGTGGTAGAGACAGACTGCTTCTGAATTCAAAAAGGCCTGGGATAGGCATCTGAGATCTCTCGGAGAGAGAAAGAGATAATGGTTACTGTGGAAGGACAGACTAGATGGGCCATTTGGCCTTTATCTGCCATCATGTTTCTATGTTTCTATAACAAAGCAATCCCTCCTCCAAAAAAAAAAGAAAAAAAAAAAGGTAGGCCTGACCAAAGTTTAGATCAAAATTCAAGGCATGATAAATCTGATTGCTGAGGGTAGGAACAAGATGCTAAGAAACTTATGTAGATGAAAAAATAAGATGACCACATTGTCAGAACAGGTTGACATCTGGAATAATATATATTTAGCAAACACTCTGTTTTTCTCCCTAGAACAATGGATCTGAAGTGTCAAGTATATAAACTTCCAGGAAAATGGCTGAAATCTCATCTACAGAATATGCTGCCATGCCTCCGAAGCCAAAACACACTCATGCCATTCAAAAGGCTGCAAATTCAATCAAGCAGCTATTCACTCTATTGCAACCACCGAACAGAATACGTTGCCAACAAATTTATTTTATTTTATTTTTTTTAAAGTCTCCATCAGAACTTAGACAGTTCTTTCGAACCTTCTACTAATAAGAACACTCCATCATCTTCTCTGTCCCAATTTCCAGCCATCTGGATCTACCTGTACTAGCAACCCTAATGAACGTTTGTGTTAAACTGTCCATTGTAACTTCCGGGTAACTGACCCAATCTCTTGTAATGTAATCCGAAGTTGAACTGAATAGTTAAAAGCAGAATAGAAAACCTGATTAACATAACCTTTTAGCCATGTTGGCTCTCATTTTCTCTTCTTTCCATCTTTGTTAATACATGGAATACATCTGGTCTGGGCTTCCACAATGGTAATTTTAAATATACATGCCTGGTTTCCAGTCCTAACCTTTGCCATTGATCCTTTTAACTTCTTTTTTAATCTTTTCCTCATTTTATCAAAGTCGCCCTTTCAAAAATTAAGTGCCACTACAGTAGATTTCTTTAATGATGTCACTCTAGATATCAGATCAAATTTGATCACATTATGATCACAGTTCCCCAGCGGACCCAACAGTTACCTCCCGTACTATGACCTGCATTCCACTAAGGACCAAATCTAAAATAGCCACCAACCCCCACCTTCTTATTTTTCTTTGACATTATGGTCCGGAACACTTGTAATCTTACCTCTTTGATTCACATGAAATGCCAAAACAATTTTTGGCTAAAAGAACAAGACTGTACACAAGGAAACTCCCGCCTCCTTGGCCTTGAGGAAGGGCTCCCTGCATAACGGAGCCTGCAGCTCAGAGACTCATCTCGCTGATGTAATGTCCTCGAGGAAAATTGTCTCGATAGTAAGATCTAACAAGGATGTCTCGACTAAGCTCATATGGAACCTGACTAAAGCCTTGCAAAACCACATTAAGATTCCATGATGGAACATTTGTATACAAGCATTTCAAATTGTGTTTTTTCTTGTTATCTACAGGCTGCTGAGAAGACGACAGGGATAACTTGACATCTTTACTCTGCTTCACTCTTAAGCACTCTTGGCTATCTTTCACCATGTTTGAAAATTTACCATGTTTGTATTGGGTCTCCCTAAATGTTCTAATTCAACATTATCCTTCAAGGATACTCCACACTGAACCATCTGCTCCTAGATGATTGTCTGCTTCCCACCCCCCATCTTAAGTTTAAAAGCTGCTCTCTCTCTCTCCTTTTTGAACGTTAGCACCAGCAGCTTGGTTACATCCCGATTAAGGTAGAGTCCACCCTTTCGGAACAGGCTCCCCCTTTCCCAGAAAGTAGCCCAGTTCCTAACTAATCAAAATTTCTCAACCCTGCACCATAGTCTCAACCACGCATTGAGACTTTGGAGCTCTCAGTGCCTCTTGGGTCCTGTGCATGGAATGGGAAGCATTTCTGAAAATGCTACCCTGGAGAATCTGGATTTCAGCTTTCTACCTAAAAGCCGAAATTAGGCTTCCAGAATCTCCCCTCCCACATTTTCCTATGTCATTAGTACCTACATGTACTAAGACAGTCGGCTCCTCCCCAGCACTAATATCCTAGCTAAGTGACACATGAGGTCCACCACCTTTGCACAAGGCAGGCAATTGACCAGGCAATCTTCACGCCCACCCAGCTATCCATGCCTAATGATTGAATCTTCCACTATAACAGCCACCCTAACTCCTCCCTTCTGAGCAGAAGCCCCTGGAGATAGATCCTCGGTGCAAGAGAATATTGCATCTCCTAGAGGGCAGGTCCTGGCTACAGGTTCATTTTCTGCATCACCAGAGTGATGCTCTCCTTTTAGGAGACCCCCCCCCTTCCCCAAGGCAGCACAGGGGCTGCCAGACTGGAGGTGGGACTTCTCTACAATGTCTCTGTAGGTCTCCTCTATGAACTCAGCTTCTCCAAGTAGCACATGACAGCTAAAGGACATGAGGAGAGAAAAAACAAATAAATCTTGAGGTGAACTTCAGTGATGCACATCTAACGGCCTGAGGAAAACCACTGAGAGCAGCAGGCAGAAGTGATGCAATTTCAAAGCTTTGAGCATATTTTAAGCTGGAGTAACTTCCTCTGACATCACAATCCCCATCAACCTGTAAATGGCACACTGTTACAGAACAGAGTCAGGTACACATGTAAACTGGCTATTTGGTATGAAATTGGAACTTACTAGTACTAAGTATCAATAATTGAGTTTAAGTGCGAATTACAGCCAACTAGAACATAAACAGATAAGTATTATACAGCCCAAACCCTATGCTACAAACATAGTGCCTAATTTCTATGGCACACAACTCCAAAGTGGGCATGGACCTGAGAGGGATGTGCCAAGCAATTAGTGTTCTTCAACCGCAGGTCCACAAAGCTTTTCTGCCAGTCCACAGGGCAAAAGACAGTGCTCTTCAGCCGCCGGTCCACGATGCAATCAACACGGCGTCTTTGGGCCGGCTCCCCGAGTGCTGTAGTGCATAAAGACGTGGGAAAAGGCTCCTACGCGCGGCCTGCGCCTGAACCGGAAGCCTTCTCTCCGACATCAGAGGGAAGGCTTCCAGGTTAGGCGCAGGATGCGCGCGTGCGGAGCCGCTGCCCACAGCTTTGCGCAAAGCAGCACTCAGGGAATCAGCCTGAAGACACCGCGTTGATTGCACCGTGGACCGGCCCGAAGATAACACCGAGGGGTAGGCCAGAAGGCAAGGCACAGTATGGATAGAGAGACAACAGCGGTAGGGGGAATGCTTTTATTTTTTTTATTTAGTGATTGATTCGTCTGTTCAGGAAGAAATGCATTTGTTTCTTTTCCTCTGGGGTGTACTACTTGCAGAGTCTTGCACCTTAGGGTTTGTTTGTAAATATTAGTACTTTGAGTTTTTGGTCCTGCATTTGCAAGGGTTTGTTTGTAAATATTAGTACTTTGAGTTTTTGGTCCTGCATTTGCAAGGGTTTGTTTGTAAATATTAGTACTTTGAGTTTTTGGTCCTGCATTTGCATGGGGTTATCTGTTTTCTGGTAGGAATGAATGTTAAAAAGCATACAGTGTGCTTTGTGTATTTTAATTTTGTGGTTAACCATTATATGGTGTTAATACAATTATATTGTGTGTAGATATGGAAAAAATGGTGTTACAATTAGTACTATTATGGGGGTGAGGTTTAGGGTGCAAATTGGGTGGACTTAGCCCGGTATTCTTCAACTGCCGGTCTGCAGGTCGATACCGGTCCACAAAATAATTATTTTATTTCTGCCGGTCCATAGGTGTCAAAAGGTTGAAGAACACTGTTTTAGAATACTGTCATTTAAGCACCTATATGCCAGTACTTAGACACTAACATTTACAACAGCCTTTGCCTGGCGTAAATGCTTAAACCAACACTATCTCTTAAGGCATAAGTCTGCATTTTTGTACCTATAACTGCAGTTCAACATAGAACTGCTATTATAGAAATCACACCTAGCACCCATTCTGGCACCTAATTTTAGATGTCATTTTTTTAATCTACTCCAATATGCCCACATTTTGTGAACTGCTTTAAATCGAGCACCTTGGGTCTGTAAACAAAAAAAAAAACTGCACACAAGAAAATGCGCAGAAAAAGAGCTGGTATATAAGTGAAATATTAAGTTAAATAGACAAAGTATTAACATATCCAAAAGACATTCCAGTCACAAACGTAGAAAAGTTTAATCTTAACACAAAAAACTAAACCAAGTATTTTGGGCAACAAAAACAAGGCTTGAGAGACATAAGCAACCTTAGGAAGAGGGTGTGGTGACTGAGAAAGCTCTCCGAACAGCTGTGACTAGATAAGGAATATAACACAGTGAGGGAGAACAAGGTGGCCTCAAACTTTGACTACAAAACGGTGGAAACAGCATACATTTTAAGTGTAGTCTTGGATAGGGGGTTAGCAAAGGATCCAGATGGTTACTGGCATATACGTATCTTTCAGAGGCCTGGGCTTGGCGGAAGTCCACCATTATGAAATTAAATTTAAAAAAAAAAAAAAAATCATCACACACACCTCACCTAGTATTAAGTGTGCATGAAGCTGCCCATACATCAATTTACCAAAACTGAATTTTCTTATGTCTATGGTAACTTCATTGAGGAGAAAAAAAATACTAATACAGTACACATGACATGATTAGTCAATCATGCAGGGTTTAAAACAAGTTTAAAGGCTCTTATGTGGATGATTTATTTTTATGTGAGTGGAATTATTTTATGTGGATGATTTCGGTGTACCTTTGGAACTTTGACACTTTCAAATAAAGTCCATTTAGGAACATCGTCACTCCACAGAGTGTTTTGGGTTTTCACCAAGTTTACCATAATTAATAAGGACATAAGAATTGCCATCTCCGGATCAGACCCTGGGTCCATCAAGTCCGGTGATCCGCACACGCGGTGGCCCCGCCAGGTGTACCCTGGCATAGTTTTAGTCTATGCCATATCACTGTATGCTTCTCAAGGGAAATGTGCATCTAAAGTACCCTTACCCGTATCACTCTATGCCACTCTTAAGGAGATGTGCATCTAGTTTACCCTTAAATCCTAGAACGGTGGATTCTGCAATTACTTCCTCTGGGAGAGCATTCCAGGTAGAGAATGACATAAGATGCACATAAAATTTTTTTAAAAACCCCCCAAAACAAATCCATTTTCCCCATCACTGCTCCATAAATACAGCTACATCCCCAAAATGAATTCAACTTTATAAGCAATACCCAATTGAAGGGAATAGTATAAAAATCCCCCATTTCCTAGCCTTCCCCCCCCCCCCCAATTGCATGGTTTATCTGAATTCCCTGAGCATTCATTGCATCCGCTGTTTCCCGTTTCCCCTAAGCCAGCGACACCTTATGGCCCTGCAAAAGGCTGTTTTCATCTGGCGCTGCAGCTGACAAGTTGCAGCCTTTGCAGATGGGAAACAGTTGCAGCCATTCGATGCCCCGAAAGGCACGCGAGCGCATCTGGAGCATTTTGCAGCATTGAGGAAAGAAACTGGCAACGGAAGAGACCAAGGCAGGCAGAGGGGCGTCTCGCCCTGAGCGGTGGCCTCCGGCCCTCTGGCCGACACCACGGCAAAGGGCGGCGGATTAGCCCGCCCCCCCGCCGGGGACACTCACAGTTCCTGATGTCGGAGATGAAGACCGCCAGGCCCCGCATCCCGTCTCCCTTGGACACAGCCGGCATGGCGCCACCCCGCCGGAGCCGCTACTTCGCTCGTCACTGCCAGCTACCCCCCGAGTCCCTACGCACGCGCACGCTCGAGCCTCACGCCTCGGGGCGGCTAAGTAAAGCGGCCGAGCGAGCACGCACGCACGACGCACGGCGGAGGGACGCCGAGCGTCCGCAGTCGCCATAGAGACAGCGCCGGACCTGCGCAGCTGGAGGCAGCGGTGTTGGCGGGAAGCACGGGGATCACTGCCGGTTGTTCTGGGCACAATGTCTGCCAAATGACTCCGTTCAAGTGTTTCCATTCTAGTCTGAACGTACTTTGGACGTCTTCCTGTCTGCTAGTGTCGGAGAGATTGGCCTAATCTTTGCGTTAGTATTGCTCCTTTTCCATATTATAATTTTCAAAAAACCTGCATTAAAAAGCACCTGTCCGCTACTGCAGCCGTTTCGATACCGAATCTAAAAACCCAAGACATTCTTTAAAAATTGCGCGTGCAAATCAGATCGGCGGACAGCAAGCGAAGATGCCCTACGTTTGCATGGGCGCATGCGCAGAAAAACACTGTCAAAAAACACTCTTCTGCTGCCCTGTTGGACGGAGGGGAGAAGCAACGTCGACTTTTTCAACCACGCAGAAAACATGCCTTTCTCTCCAAAAAACTACTGTAATTCAGGAAAATCTTGTAATTTGTTTTAAATGTAATCAAGACCCACAGCCAGAAACACACAAGACAAGGGTATCATACACACGCTCAAGAACAAACGTTGGATTTTAACAAGCGCGCATGAAACATACCTGTCTCTCCCCTAAACTCAAAAGAAGCGTGATTTTACTACCCTCCACTAAAAATATATACGCCCACGAGACTTCTATAAACTCGTAAATCATGATCACCTTACCATGCCTCTCATAATAGTCCTGTTAAAAAATACATAGTTAATCCTCGTAGTTCTACACATTGAATTGTCCCCCTGCCTTCCTGATCTATACACAAAGGAACAAAACTGCCCACCCTTTCTGCATGTACAGTATAAGTTTACCCAGATAGTTGCTGCCTCTAGAAACTGCCACTCTAGATGGTCATCTATTCTGCCTACTCTACTCTGTTCCAGCTAATCTTCCCCACCCAAAAAATTTCCTTTTCCTTTCACATTAATTTTTCTTGCACCTTGAACCATTCCATATACCTGGTGCTTTCTTGGACAGTTATCAAAAGTTGGCTTAATATAACATCACAGCAACAGCCCAGTTGTCAGAAAAGGATGAGCACAGTGGCTTAGATATACTGCAACACAGGTCAGAACCTTATTATTGTTACTTTTATTATAAACTACTATTCAGAGTATTTTGGCATGGTTAGTCCCACATTTCATTATTAGAAAAAGAGGTTTATAGTCCATGGTTTGAACCCTTAAGAGCAGTATTTACGTTTAAATATTCCTGTATTTTATACTGACCAGTCATATACTATGGAAAGAAATAGAAAAAAGGGCTCAATAAGTACTAAGATTGGTCCTCTAAAAAAAATAAAAGGCTCTTTATTTTAAAAGAATTTATGATCCTAACTTTGGCCTTAATTTAGTCTTATGTGGATCTCTGCACACTAAAGCAATTTTTACCATGGCTATAAAACCCCTGCTTTTTTATTTTTCCATTAATAGCAATGCTCCATTGTTGCCAATAGCATATATACTTTTTTAAAAATTACTGTACTGCGCTAACCACGTACCAGTTAGTATGTGGTAATGTAGATGTACTAACTGGTTATTGCAGGAACCCTTGACACATCCCCTAAAATTACAAAAAAATAAGCACATATTGCAAAACTAACTCTGAATGCTAAGCCTTTTTTGTTACTTGAGGCACATATCATCACCTAACACAGCTTAGTAAAAGGGCCCCTTTTTGAGTTATGCCCCTAAATGGACTTATTTGAAATATTTAATAGGGCTAAGTGTTTATATTTATATGCAAAATGTCACTAAAGGGTCAATTTTCAATTCTCCTGGCCGGTTCAATGAATTTGGAGTTAACCGGAAATCAGTTCTGTGGAAAAACAAATACAAAGTGACAGAGGCAGATACAAAGCAAGAAACAAGAAGTAGCAACTGAATTATTTACAGTGCCTCTGGTACTTGTTACACTTAGCACTCAAATACCAAATAAAATCAAAGTCTCCGTCTCATAAGTCCTACTATGGTGGTCAGCAAGGCAGTATCGCTTTCATTTCAGAATCAGCTAGGATGAAATTTATTCTTCGAGAACCTTGTAAATGAGAATGCCTAGTAGATGTTTTGGGATTAGCAGTGTATGGAAAAAGTACAGGTCCCATTGCTATTAAATACACATGTAATCTAGTCTCTCTTTAGTTTTTCTTAGAAGGACTGAAGCGGGTCCTTGCTTTCCTCAAGCACCCAACAGGCAGATCCTTAAGCAGCTTCTTTATAATCCTGAACTACTTCTTTACAAGTTTCAAGTTTATTAAAAGTTTGTTGTACAAGCAATGTCTAGTACAGTAAAACCTTGGATTGCAAGTAACTTGGTTTGCAAGTGTTTTGCAAGACAAGCAAAATATTTGATTAAATTTTAACTTGATATACAAGCAATGTCTTGCAATACAAGTACATACAGTATACACACATCACATCATCACAACTGACGCTACAAGTGTGCAGAGACTATTCTAAACAAGCTAAGTGTTGCAATACGAGTACATACAATATACACGCGTCACATCATCAGAACTGAGCCGATGGTTCTTCTCTCTCTGACGCTGAAGAAGTTTTAGTGACTGTTCTAAACGAGCGAGATCTTGCAATACAAGTATGTATTGTATTAAAGGTTCTGGGTTGTGGAAAAATCGTCTGAGTTTCCATTATTTCTTATGGGAAAATTTGCTTTGATATATGAATGCTTTGGATTACAAGCATGCTTCTGGAATGAATTATGCTCACAAACCACTTCAATGCGTTTAACAGTTTAAAAATAGGAGACAAAAATAAAACAATTTTATACAAATAAACACATGAGTATGTACGTACAAATAAATAACCTATACAAAAGGAGAGGGGGATGAACTACAATTTTTAAAGAAAATAAAGAAACATTTAGGGAAAACACATCTGGAAGGTAACAAAGAATAAATATAAGAGCAAGGATAAGCATAGAAGAGAAGTTTGCGACCTACACATAGGTCTAATTAAAATTAAGTATTAGATCATAAGATTTAATGATAGATAAGTTATCCTGTCTATATCTCAAATGCATCCTTAAACAAGAAACTTTTTAAAGAGCTTTTGAATTTTTCTTTTTTTTTAATAATTCTTTATTCATTTTCAAATTAAACAAGTGCACAAAAGAGTATATTACAACAAATTATTCCAGAATAGCACTTTGATATCTGCCATATAAACATCTGGTAAAATCAATAACCCCCCCCTACCACCCACCCTTCATCATATTTTCAATAAAATATACACATATTATATATCATAGTATAACATAATATGTAATATTATTTCCAACTCCCTCCCCCCTTTAGTGTGCTAAAAAAGAAAACGAAAAGGAGAAGAGAAAAAGTGCTGACTATTCACTACAATATTTTGCCAATGGCCCCCATATTTTTATAAATTTAGTCTATGTCGCTCTTTGTACTGCTATTGCACGTTCCATTTTAAATATATGGCATAATGTATTCCACCAAAATGTATAACTAAGGTTTCTGTAATTTTTCCAATTGTTGGTTATGTGTTGGATGGCAACCCCTGTCATAACTAATAAAAGCTTGTTGTTCTCTGATGATATTTGACTCTTTTTCCTCATTATCATGCCAAATAGCACTGTATCATAAGAGAGTGCAACATGATTTTCCAATAATGTATTTACTTGAGACCATATTGAATTCCAAAATATCTTAATATAGGGACAAAAATAAAGTAGATGATCTAATGTCCCAGGTTCCAGATTACAGTGTCAGCATCTATTGGACTTAGAACTATTTAATTTTTGTAACCAAACAGGGGTCCAAAACACTCTATGTAACAAAAATAACCAAGTCTGTCTCATAGATGCTAACACTGTACATCTCATTCTCCAAGACCAAATTCGTGGCCATTGAGATGCAGAAATTTGGTGCTTTTGAATTTCTCTAATGAGGGTTCATCGTGTAAGTAAATTGGTAAGTTGTTCCAGAGCTGGAGGGCTATACTGTAACCAAAAAAATAGTAGATCTCTTAGTACCTATTACTTTTAAAGAAGGGATAATCAGTAAATGCTGTTCTGTTGATCCGAGTGTCCTGAATGGAGAATATGGTATCAAAAAACGATCCAAAAATATTGGTGCATTAGATTTGTCAGATTTTAAACAAGGCGATTTTATAAGTTATTCTATGTGAAATTGGTAACCAATGTGCTTTTTGTATAAGTGGTGTGACATGGTCATATTTTTTTTTTTATAATTAGTAATAATTTTTATTGCTGTATTTTGTGAATTTGTAGTCTTCTTTTTTCTTTCTGGGTTATACATTACATTACATTACATTACAGATTTCTATTCCGCTTGTGCCTTGCGGTTCTAAGCGGATTACAAATTAAGAGACTGGACAATTTCAGGAATATTACAGTACATAGAATCAGGAATGTATCAAGTTACAATTGTTAGTCTGGAAGTTTCCAGGAGAAATTTAGAGCTCATAGTAGATGAATAGTAGGTTGATGAAGAGAGTTGTACAATGTTTAGGTATAGTTATGGTGGGGTGATCGTGTGTGTATTTTCTAGTGCTATGTTGAGGTTAAGATGATGGAAAGTATTTTTTGAAGAGATGAGTTTTGATTTCTTTTCGGAATTCTTTTATGTCTATTGATTTGATCAGTAGATTGGAAATGGTAGTGTCAATTTTTGCTGCCTGTGTAGCTAAAAGGCTGTCGTATAGTTTCATGCGTCGTGTACCTTTGAGAGGAGGGTAGGCGAATAGGTTTTGAGTTCTCTTTAATCTGTGTGAGAGATTACGGTGTAGTCTTTTGTTTAGGTAGTTGGGTGCTGTTCCGTGTGTTACTTTGTATAGTAGACAGTAGAATTTGAACTGGGATCTTGCTTTTATTGGTAGCCAGTGTGAGTCAAGGTAAGCATTGGTGATGTGGTCAAATTTGCTGAGGGAATACCATGATATAATGTGTTGCAATAATCAAGCCTAGAAATAATTAATGAATGAATGAGGATGTTAAGATCTAATGAGACATAACTTATAAAAACAGTTTTTAACCGCTGAACGAATCTGATCACGATAACAAAGTTCCTGCTAGAATAGAACTATATAAATTGCCCCGCTACTGTCTCCTTATAAGCAGGCGGTAATTTTTCAGCTAGTGTGCACTAATTCCTTGCATGCACTAAAACCACTAGCGCACCTTAGTAAAAACATAGTAACATAGTAACATAGTAGATGACGGCAGATAAAGACCCGAATGGTCCATCCAGTCTGCCCAACCTGATTAAATTTTTTTTTTTTTTTTCTTCTTAGCTATTTCTGGGCGAGAATCCAAAGCTTTACCCGGTACTGTGCTTGGGTTCCAACTGCCGAAATCTCTGTTAAGACTTACTCCAGCCCATCTACACCCTCCCAGCCATTGAAGCCCTCCCCTGCCCATCCTCCTCCAAACGGCCATACACAGACACAGACCGTACAAGTCTGCCCAGTAACTGGCCTAGTTCAATCTTTAATATTATTTTCTGATTCTAAATCTTCTGTGTTCATCCCATGCTTCTTTGAACTCAGTCACAGTTTTACTCTCCACCACCTCTCCCGGGAGCGCATTCCAGGCATCCACCACCCTCTCCGTAAAGTAGAATTTCCTAACATTGCCCCTGAATCTACCACCCCTCAACCTCAAATTATGTCCTCTGGTTTTACCATTTTCCTTTCTCTGGAAAAGATTTTGTTCTACGTTAATACCCTTTAAGTATTTGAACGTCTGAATCATATCTCCCCTGTCTCTCCTTTCCTCTAGGGTATACATATTCAGGGCTTCCAGTCTCTCCTCATATGTCTTCTGGTGCAAGCCTCCTATCATTTTCGTCGCCCTCCTCTGGACCGCCTCAAGTCTTCTTACGTCTTTCGCCAGATACGGTCTCCAAAACTGAACACAATACTCCAAGTGGGGCCTCACCAATGACCTGTACAGGGGCATCAACTCCTTTTTTCTTCTACTGACTACGCCTCTCTTTATACAGCCCAGAATCCTTCTGGCAGCAGCCACTGCCTTGTCACACTGTTTTTTCGCCTTTAGATCTTCGGACACTATCACCCCGAGGTCCCTCTCCCCGTCCGTGCATATCAGCTTCTCTCCTCCCAGCATATACGGTTCCTTCCTATTATTAATCCCCAAATGCATTACTCTGCATTTCTTTGCATTGAATTTTAGTTGCCAGGCATTAGACCATTCCTCTAACTTTTGCAGATCCTTTTTCATATTTTCCACTCCCTCTTCGGTGTCTACTCTGTTACAAATCTTGGTATCATCTGCAAAAAGGCACACTTTTCCTTCTAACCCTTCAGCAATGTCACTTACATACATATTGAACAGGATTGGCCCCAGCACCGAACCCTGAGGGACTCCACTAGTCACCTTTCCTTCCTTCGAGCGACTTCCATTAACCACCACCCTCTGGCGTCTGTCCGACAGCCAGTTTCTGACCCAGTTCACCACTTTGGGTCCTAACTTTAGCCCTTCAAGTTTGTTCAACAGCCTCCTATGAGGAACTGTATCAAAGGCTTTGCTGAAATCCAAATAAATTACATCTAGCATATGTCCTCGATCCAGCTCTCTGGTCACCCAATCAAAAAATTCAATCAGGTTCGTTTGGCACGATTTACCTTTTGTAAAGCCATGTTGCCTCGGATCCTGTAACCCATTAGATTCAAGGAAATACACTATCCTTTCTTTCAGCAACACTTCCATTATTTTTCCAACAACTGAAGTGAGGCTCACCGGCCTGTAGTTTCCTGCTTCATCCCTGTGACCACTTTTATGAATAGGGACCACATCCGCTCTCCTCCAATCCCCAGGAATCACTCCCGTCTCCAGAGATTTGTTGAACAAGTCTTTAATAGGACTCGCCAGAACCTCTCTGAGTTCCCTTAGTATCCTGGGATGGATCCCGTCTGGTCCCATCGCTTTGTCCACCTTCAGTTTTTCAAGTTGCTCATAAACACCCTCCTCCGTGAACGGCGCAGAATCTACTCCATTTTCTCGTGTAACTTTGCCAGACAATCTCGGTCCTTCTCCAGGATTTTCTTCTGTGAACACAGAACAGAAGTATTTGTTTAGCACATTTGCTTTCTCCTCATCACTCTCCACATATTTGTTCCCAGCATCTTTTAGCCTAGCAATTCCATTTTTTATCTTCCTCCTTTCACTAATATATCTGAAAAAAATTTTATCTCCCTTTTTTACATTTTTAGCCATTTGTTCTTCCGCCTGTGCCTTCGCCAAACGTATCTCTCTCTTGGCTTCTTTCAGTTTCACCCTGTAGTCCTTTCTGCTCTCCTCTTCTTGGGTTTTTTTATATTTCATGAACGCCAACTCTTTCGCCTTTATTTTCTCAGCCACTAGGTTGGAGAACCATATCGGCTTCCTTTTTCTTTTGTTTTTATTGATTTTCTTCACATAAAGGTCCGTAGCCATTTTTATCGCTCCTTTCAGCTTAGACCACTGTCTTTCCACTTCTCTTATGTCCTCCCATCCTAACAGCTCTTTCTTCAGGTACTTTCCCATTGCATTAAAGTCCGTACGTTTGAAATCTAGGACTTTAAGTATCGTGCGGCCGCTCTCCACTTTAGCCGTTATATCAAACCAAACCGTTTGATGATCGCTACTACCCAGGTGAGCACCCACTCGAACATTAGAGATACTCTCTCCATTTGTGAGGACCAGATCCAATATCGCTTTTTCCCTTGTGGGTTCCGTCACCATTTGTCTGAGCAGAGCCTCTTGAAAGGCATCCACAATCTCCCTACTTCTTTCCGATTCCGCAGACGGAACATTCCAGTCCGCATCCGGCAGGTTGAAATCTCCCAACAGCAGAACCTCCTCTTTCCTTCCAAACTTTTGGATATCCACAATCAGATCCTTATCAATTTGCTGCGATTGAGTCGGAGGTCTGTAGACTACACCCACGTAGATAGAAGTTCCATCTTCTCTTTTCAGAGCAATCCATATCGCTTCTTCCTCTCCCCAGGTCCCTTGCATTTTGGTCGCTTGGATATTGATCTTTACATAGAGAGCCCAAAGTCTAGAGCAGTGTTCTTCAACCACCGGTCCATGGACCGGTGCCGGTCCACAGAAATTTCCTGCCGGTCCACAGGGCCAGCATGTGCATCAGGCCCAAAACAGTGTTCCTCAACCGCTAGTCCACGGTGCGATCGATGCAGCGTTATCTTCGAGCCAGCTCTCTCTTCCTAATTGATTCAGTGCACAAAGCCACGGGCAGTGGCTCCTACAGGCATCCTGCGCCTGAACCGGAAGCCTTCTGTCTGACGTTGCAACGGCAGAGGGAAGGCTTCCAGATGAGGCACGGGATGTGCAAGGTGCAATTAGTACTATTATGGGGGCGGGGTCTGGGGTGGAGATTGGGTAGAGATGGGCGGTGTCTGACTCACGACTTAGCCAAGTGTTCTTCAACAGCCGGTCCACGGACCGATGCCAGTCCACAGAATAATTCTTTTATTTCTGCTGGTCCATAGGTATAAAAAGGTTGAAAAACACTGGTCTAGAGAACATCTGGGTATACAGTTTTAGGCTTGAATAGTTCTCCCTCGTGGTCAGAGTGGCCTAAAAGCCAAAGACAAGTTATGCAAATTTGCAATAGGATGTTATTCTCCGGGTTCTGTCCTAAAATTGCTTTCTCTCTCTCCAGTTATAAACATATGTAAGTTACTATTTATTTATTTATTCAATTTTTTTGCCCATCTTCCCAAAGGAGTCCAGAACGGGTTACAAAGTACATCCATAATAATTGAGACAGGACAGAGATGACATGATTTACATAAATTATAATATAGACATGACAATAATTTACAACATACCAGCACCAAAATAGCTGTAATTTTTCAACTATTACATCCACAACCCTTATAAATTTCCTCAGCGACACCACTTAGGACTCAATATATCTCATTGCCCTAAGCTTTATGGCCCGGATTCTGTATAGGACGCCCGGGAGGAGTGACCTATACAGAATTGGGGCTACACTAACCCTGATTCTGTAACCGGCGTCCATGTTACAGACGCCGGTTACAGAATCAGATTAGAGTAGACGCCGCCCACCCGATACCCCCGATCGCCAGAAGGAGAGTGCCCAACCCCTCCTGCCGGAGGACACCTCCCCCCAGACCCCCCCTGCGCTAACTTCCCCCCGCCACGCTAACACTCCCCGATGACCCCCCTAATCTCCCCCCCCAAACTAACCTCTTAATTGTTGGCCGGCTGGACGGGTCTTGGTGCCGTCCAGCCGGCAGGCCCGCCTCATCGAAATGAGGCGGGCCCGCCCCTTCCCAGTCCATCCCCACTAAGCCTAAGGCCTGATTGGCCAAGGCTCTAAGCCCTCCTCCAGCTCCCAAAAAGCTTTCTGTACTGCAAGTGGGGCGTTGTTGGCCAGGTCATTTGTTCCCAGGTGGATAACAACATCATTGTTAGAATTCTTAGTTTCTTCCCTAATTATAGTCAGTATTTGCCTGGTAATCCTGGTAGCCAAGGATCCTGGAAGGCATTTTACTATTTTGGTCTCCTTGACTAAGATCTCTAATCATAACATTTTGCTGTTCTTGCATCCTGATATAGTTCTTTATACTGCTTGAATTTTTGGTGACCTGTTGATCCAGTACTTGAACACTGACAGAAACTGTTGCTGAAACAGATAAAATATCACCCATCAATCAATTTGCCTGCCACAGTCACAAAGGAGTTACTCAAGGACTGCATTGTGTCCCAAAATGTCTCAAACATCACTACAGTTGGCTTAACCAGCTTTTCAGAGACTCTTGGTAAACTGACTCTGCTGAAGCTTTCATAGTGGCTCCCACTTCCAACTCTCCTGGCAGAGAGAATATGCCAAAGCTGAATACTTTCTCTGCATCAGATATAACTCCAGCCTGCAAATATGTTCACTTCTGGGTTGCAGAGGAACTACACAGTCTTTGGGGCTCAGCATTGCCCCATCAAAGTTGCAGTCAACAGGTCTTTCCTGGATGCTCGACTAATTCATTGAGGGTAGTCTGCCGGTGTTCCAGCCCACAGGGTCAAAGAAGAAGGACCGGATTCTGAAAAAGTTGCATATGAGGAGAGCCCTCCTACATTAGCAAGAGTTTACTAATGAGTTCCAACTGTTAGACCATCTGTTTATGATCCCCAGTCAGGCTCGATGTGACAGACCAGCATCAAAGGCCATTTCCAGGTGGATTCTCATGGCCATTTCATCAGCATATATTTTCTGTGAGTCGTTGGTCTCAGTAACCCTACACAAAGTACCATCTTTTCATTCCTGTCTTTCTTTTGTTTCTCTCTTACTTCTGCAAAAATGTGCCTTTGTTCTGTACTTTGCACAGCATAAATAGAAATACAATTCTGTGTGTATTGTTTTTGGAATTCTACTGCCTCCTTTTCTTATCAGGCTGTTAAATAGGGAAACTGTCTACCATTGAAAATTAGTCTTCATGTCTCAGATTTTGCACACTACCAAAACACTTATCCACGCCCTCATCACCTCGTGTTTAGACTACTGCAACTTTCTACTCTCAGGCCTTCTGCTTAGTCATCTCGCTCCCCTCCAATCCGTTTAGAATTCGGCTGCATGACTTATATTCCGGAAAGCTGCTATACTCACGTTACCCCTCTCCTAAATTCACTTCATTTGCTTCCCATCCGTTTCCGAATACAATTCAAACTCCTCTTACTGACTCTCACTATCTCTCTTCATTTATTTCCCCCTATGATCCCCCCCACTGTGAGCTCCGCTCAGCTGGTAAGTCCCTCCTATCTGTGCCCTTCTCTTCAACTGCCAACTCCAGACTCCATCCTTTCTGCCTTGCTGCACCGTAGGCTTGGATCAAGCGGCCCAAATCCCTACGGTGGGCTCCGTCTCAGGCAGTGTTCAAGGCCCAATTAAAAGCCCACCTCTTTGAGAGTGCTTTTGACTCTTAACTCCTCTCACCTTGGGTTCTGAATACCCAACCCTATATGTCATGTCTGTCTGTCTAAATGTCTGTAAATGTCAAAATGTACAGCGCTGTGTACGCCTTTCAGAACTATATAAGTGCTAAGTAGTAATGGTAGTAGTAGTAATAGTCTGCTGTACTTCTGCAGGCAGCATGAGTTCTGAGGATAAGACCTATAATGAACCATTCCTTTTGTTCCCTATTGTAAAACTGGGAGAAATCTTAGCTATGCTGAATTCAGACTTCTCAACAGAGAAAGCTTCGCCTGAGAGTCTCAACTTAACACCATCTTGGTCCCCCATACCAATGAGTGCTTAACTTTAAAATTTAAGATAGGTACCCAGAGCCACCCAATAGCATGCAAATTCCCCATGCACAAATATGCATCTGTTCTGAAGATAGTTTTAGACATGGAAATGCTTTATAAAGTACCCCCTTAAAGTTAAACAGCAGCACTGGCACTGAATATTAACCTCTTTTTATGTAGATCATATGTTGTCAACTGATGAAAGAAAATTGTTTAGGACAGAGTTTTCCATATATCCGCCAGGTGGAGCTGTTTACACAAAAAGTCAATCTCATTTTCAGTTTTATTGCCAAATAGCTCTCTCTGATTCGGTGTTAGCTCCTATATTCAGATTCTCATCTAAATTCATGTAATAAAGTTTCAACAAGTTATTAACTACATTAGAATTAAACTTGTGATAACATATATTAAGCTGAAGAGAAAAAGACTAAGTTAAGCACAAGATTGTTAAAATCTAACTGTAGGACTCAACAGTCTGAACTTTTAGAAGGTGAGATGTATCCATCTTTGCTTGCCAATGACTGACTGTAAGAAGCCTCGTTTTATGGTCTTTTATAGATTGAACGACAGCTAATACAGCTTATGAACATATATAACAGAGAAAAATGAAGGTAGATAAAGATTGTATGACCTATCCAGTGTGCATATCCATGTAATCTACTTTCCCTTTCACTCCCCTAGAGATTGGATATTCTTGTCCCAAGCTCTCTTGCATTCTGATACAGCCTCCACTGGGAGGCTGTTCCACAAATACATCACCCTTTCTGTGAAGACGTATTTTCTCAAGTTTCTTCTAAGTCTGGCCTCTTTCACCTTCACCCTATGCCCCCTCATTCCAGAGCTTCCTTTCAAATGAAAGAGACTTCCCTCATGTGCATTTATGCCATGAAGGTATTTAAATACTGTATAACAACAAAAAACATTCTTGCATAACCATTTATGATTGATTCATAGAAACCCACAAATATGATAGCAGATAAAGGCCAAATGGCCCATCTAGTCTGCCCATCCGCAGTAACCATTATCTCGTCCTCTCTCTAAGAGATCCTACGTGCCTATCCCATGCCTTCTTGAATTCATACACAGTCACTGTCTTCACCACTTCTTACGGGAGACTGTTCCATGCATCTACCACCCTTTCTATAAAAAATATTTCCATAGATTACTCCTGAACCTATCATTCCAGAGCTTCCTTTCAAATGAAAGAAACTCAACATGTGCATTTTCGCCACTTAGGTATTTAAACATCTCTATCATATCTCCTCTCTCCCGCCTTTCCTCTACATATTGAGATTTTTAAGTCTGTCCCCATGCACCTTACGATGAAGACCAAGCACCATTTTAGTAGCCTTCCTTTGAACCGGCTCAGTCCTTTTTATATCTTTTTGAAGGTGCGGCCTCCAGAATTGTACACAATAGTCTAAATGAGGTCTCACTAGAGTCTTATACAGGGGCATCAATACCTCCTTTTCCTACTGACCTGTTCCTCTTCCTATACACCCTAGCATCCTTCTAGCTTTCACCGTCACCTTTTCAACCTTTTTTGCTCCCTTAAGATCATCATACACTATCATACCCAAGTCCCGCTATTCTGTTGTGCACATAAGTTCTTCACCCCCCCTAAACTGTACCGTTCCTTCAGGTTTTTGCAGCCCAAATGCATAACCTTGCATTTCCTAGCATTAAATTTTAGCTGCCAAATTTCAGACCATTCTTCAAGCTTCACTAGGCCTTTCTTCATGTTATTCACACCATCCGACGTGTCTACTCTATTGCAGAATTTGGTATTATCCGCAAAGAGGCAAATCTTACCTGACAGCCCTTCAGCAATATCGCTTATAAAAATGCTTAAAAGAACAGGCCCAAGAACAGAACTTTGAGGCACACCACTAGTAACATCCCTTTCCTCAAAGCAATCTCCATTAACCACTACCCTCTGTTGTCTTGCACTCAACCAGTTCTTGACCCAGCCCAACATTTTGAGACCCATCCCAAGGGCACTCAGTTTATTTATTAAACGTCTGTGTGGAACACTAACAAAGGCTTTGTTAAAATCTAAATACACCACATCTAGGGCACTCCCTCTACCCAATTCTCTGGTCATTCAGTCAAAAAAATTGATCAGATTTGTCTGACAAGACCAATCTCTAATGAATTCATGTTGCCTGTGGTCCTTTAATCCAATGGATTCCAGAAAATTCATTCTCTGTTTTAAAAGTGTTTCCATTAATTTACTTACCACAGAAGTCAGACTTACTGGCCTGTAATTCCCTACTTCTTCCTTACTTCCACCTTTGTGTAGAGGGACCATATCTGCTCTTCTCTAGTCCTCCGGTACCACGCCTGACTCTAGAGAAGCATTGAAAAGGTCAGTCAGCAGAGCCCCCAGAACTTCCTCAAGTTCCTTCAGCACCCACGGATGTACACCATCTGGCCCCATCACTTTGTCTACCTGTAATTTAGCTAGCTCCTCACGAACACAAACCTCTGAAAATCGATCAGGATCTATCACTCCTCTATCCCTATTCGCATTTGTTTTCTGCGGTCCTGCTCCCAGTGCTTCAGCCATGAACATAGAACATAAATATTAGTTAATAAATTCAGCCTTTTCTTTATCAGCTTCTACATATTTCTCCCCTTCACCTTTGAGTCTCACAATGCCACTTTTGCACTTTTTCTTATCACTGATATATCTAAAAAATGTCTTGTCCCCCTGTTTTATTTTCAGCTATTTTTTTCTTCCGTTTGTATCTTTGCTTTCCTGACTACTCCACCAGCCTCTCTTAACTTTTCCAGATATTTTTGCCTGTCTTCCTCTTTCTGCAATTTTTAGTAGTTTGTGAAAGCTAACCTCTTATTCCTTACCTTCTCAGCTACTACTTTTGAGAACCAAAGCAGCCTTCTTTTCCTCTTACTTTTACTTACTTGCCTCACAAAAAGGTTTGTTGCCCTTACATCAGGGGTGTCCAATGTCGGTCCTCGAGGGCCGCAATCCAGTCGGGTTTTCAGGATTTCCCCAATGAATATGCATGAGATCTATTAGCATACAATGAAAGCAGTGCATGCAAATAGACCTCATGTATATTCATTGAGGAAATCCTGAAAACCCGACTGGACTGCGGCCCTCGAGGACCGACATTGGACACCCCTGCCTTACATTAACTCCTTTCAGTTTTGCCTACTGCATTTCTACTCCTTCCAGGCATTCCCATCTAGACAACAATTCCTTGATGTAATCCCCCCCATCTGAACAAATATTAAAACATTCCATGCAGTGATCACTGGATGCAAGATGGTCACCTACTGTAACATCAGAAACACTTTCCTTGTTTGTAAGCACTAGGTCCAGGATGACCCCATCCTGTAAGGGTTCCGTTACCAACTGCTGGAACAGTTGTTGAAGATTATTGGTGTTATCTATACTGGACTATTGCAACATTGTTTATTTGGGAGTACCAAAGAAAATTCTGAGAAAATTGAGAATAGTGCAGAACATGGCTGTCCGTCTGATATTTGGGCTGAAGAAAAATGATATCAGTCCTTACTACTAAATGCTGCACTGGCTGCCAGTAGAAGCACAAATAATATTTAAGTTATCTTGTATTTGCATTAAGCTGGTTTGGGGATTGGCTCCTACCTACCTTCTATCTTATTTCATGCTATACAGCCTGACGAGGATAACCAGGAATTGCTATTTATTCGCCTACCCTACAGGTTTTTTTTTGGATAGGATGCTTGCATTTCAAGCAAGTAAACAACAGTCCTGGTTGGGCAATTATATATTATATATGCTGTCTTTATGGCACATTTCGAAAAGAAATTAAGACTGTACTATTTGATAGATTCATTTCTTAACTGAAGCTTTATTCATAACAAAAATTTTACATTGTCTATACTCTAGGTAACATGTTGTATTTTTACTACTAGTATTTTGTATTTCACTGATTGTCCAGTTCTCTTCTGTGTAAACCGCCTAGAAATCGTTTGATTGTGGCGGTATAGAAGAATAAAGTTATATTATGTTATGTTGGATCTCCCTACTTCTAGAACAGTGTTTCTCAAGTACCCCCTAAGCCTAACAAATATCAATCGAGTACCCCCGCCCAAGCTCTGCCCCAGACCCCACCCCCATAATAATAATACTACTTGTAACACAATCTCTTCCATCTTTTTTCATATACACACAATATAATCTTATTAATATATAATGGTAACCACAAAATTAAAAAAACAAAACGCACTGTACGTACAGAAAATGTTAATAATTTATACTCAGGGTTTTTTTTCAAAGAGGTCAAGGCAGATGACTTAAAAATATGCAATCAGTAGCAACTATAGAAAAATATAGACAGCAGATATAAATTCTCAAAACTGACACATTTTGATCACTAAATTGAAAATAAAATAATTTTGCTGTCTGGTGATTTCATTAGTCTCTGCTTGCACTTCCTTCTAAACTAAACTAAACCTTAATTTTATAGACCGGGTTTTCAACCAAAAGGAGCTCGACTCGGTTAACAATAATGTAAACATAATACGTACATAAACAGAGAGAAAAAATGTAAATTAGAATGGCTTAGTTTCCAAAGTGTTTAGTAAACAAGAAAGTTTTCAGAGTTTTCCGGAATAAAATGAAGGTGCCTAAACTTCTAAATGAAAGCAGTAACTCATTCCAGAGCTCTGACTGTGCATCCAATATTTCTTTCTGCCTCCTGCATGCTTCCTCTCCTCCAGACCTCTCTCTCACTGTCCATCTATCTTGAGAGATCCAAGCATCATTCCATCCCCCTCTTCTCACTCTCTCATTCCCCAGATCAGGAGCAGCATTTTTCACCACTGTCCGCCAGCCAGGCAGCAATTGGCTGGCCCAGAACCCTTTTCTCTGGCGTCAGAATTTACGTCGGGGGGAAGGCTTGTGGGCTGGCCGTGTGCAGTTCCTGCACATTCCTGGCCCGTCCCTGCCTGGAATTGCAGCATCGGTGGCAGTGGAAGGGGGGAGGGGTTGGAGAGTGTCAGATAGCAGGGTCGGCTTTGGGGATGGAGGGGGTGCAGTGGGCGAGGAGGCATGGAGGAATCGGCGGCAGTGGATTAAATGGTTGGCAGGCAGATCCCGGGCAGCAGCCAACTCGCGTACCCCCAACAGGCGACCTGTGTACTCCCTGTTGAGAAACACTGTTCTAGAAGACCCCTCAATAGGGATACCCAAACAACATCTGGCATGTTAAAATTATCTTTTAATAAAACTTCCCCTTTTTTAGATATATTCTGAATGTCTACTATTAAATCTCTGTCCACTTCTGTCTGTGAAGGAAGCCTGTGTATCACACCAATGTAAATATATTTACCATTCCTTCTTTCCAAATTGATTCACAGTGCCTCTTTCTTGCCCTGCAATTGTGTGGCTTTAATATGATCTTTTAACACCCAATAAAGAGTGTAGACGCTTAAAGAGTTGGGACAAATATTTCTTTATTCCAGAAGAAAAAGACCCGACACTGTCAGTGTTTTGGCTCTTAGCCTGCCTCAGGGGTCTTTAGAGTAATCATACAAGTTTTCTTTTTCTTTTCTCCCAATTGTTGATTGAACTAGTTTCATCAATACACAGAAGCAGTCCTTGTCCTCCTTCTCTATTCAAACTTTCCCAAAAAAACCAATGTAAATATATTTACCATTCCTTCTTTCCAAATTGATCAACAGTGCCTCTTCCTTGCCCTGCAAATCCTGCAGTTGTGTGGCTTTAATATGATCTTTAACATATAACGCTACTCCCTTATCCTTTCTTCCTACCCTGTCTTTCCTGAACAGATTTTAGCCCTGTAAATTACATCACAGTCATGGTTCACCTTTGCATGTTTTACATCTTATTACTATGTAGCCTGCTGGGACCTAAATGTCACCATGGTAGGGCAAGTTGAGTTGCATTAGTCCTGCAAGTTGCATAAAGGGGAAAATAACATGACCCAAGACCATAACTTAGCTTGACAACTTCACCCCTAAGTCTTACTGCTATGGCTTTGTCTTCTCTAAATGCTCATTTCTTTCCTTGATCATCTAATGATCTGACTAATTCTATCATAGGCTTCTCACTTTGAATGTAGTTGAAGAAGGTTTCATTATGAAATTTTGCATCTGTGGGAAGCTTTTTTTCATATTCTTTATGTACTGACATCAATGCTTTGCATACTATTCAGGATCTCAAGTGGAAGGTGATAGATATGGTTACTGTAGGGTGGGAGGGAGGAAATATAGAACGGACCTTAAATTTAAATAAATTGCATTGGATGTTCAAATTGAACACTGTTTGCAGCCGATTTGAATGAATAGAGTGACTGGATGTCATTGGCTGAGTAGGTTGCCCGTATGTTAACGAAAGGGGGATCTCAGTTAGCTGATAGGCTGATGGGTTGACGATGTCATGAGAGATTCTCTACTTTAGCGCTGTCAAAAAACGCCACAGCCGTTTTAGAACCTCAGCAATGCTTTGAAGGGCCAAGTGAATAAGCTTAATATGTTGGTAAGGCTGTCTCTTTAGTTTTATTAGTTTCTTCTGTAAAGAGAAAAAAGTTTTTTTTGACATAGTAATATGGGCTTGTGTTGTGTTGCAGCTCCAGTTCCATCCCCGACATCTGGAATACTGCGTTCAGTATTGGTCGCCGCACCTCAAGAAGGACATGGCGGTGCTTGAGAGAGTCCAAAGAAGAGCAACGAAGCTGGTAAGAGGGCTAGAAAACTGCCCATACGCTGAGAGGCTGGATAAGCTGGGTCTCTTCTCTCTGGAAAAGAGGAGGCTCAGGGGAGATATGATAGAGACCTTCAAAATCCTGAGAGGCATAGAGAGGGTGGATAGGGACAGGTTCTTCAGACTGAGAGGGACAACGGGTACGAGGGGGCACTCGGAGAAACTGAAGGGGGATAGGTTCAAGACAAATGCAAGGAAGTTTTTCTTCACCCAAAGGGTCGTGGACACATGGAATGCACTCCCGGAGGAAGTGATCAGGCAGAATACAATACAGGGATTGGACGGATTCCTGAGGGACAAAGGGATCGTAGGGTACTGAAAGGGGTGCGGGGACAAAGGGTCAAAAATTGGATGGGAAGATAGGACTTCGATGAGAAACCAAGGGGTGATTCAGACAGGTCATGACCTGTTGGGCCGCCGAGGGAGCGGACTGCTGGACGTGATGGACCTGTGGTCTGACCCAGCAGAGGCACTACTTATGACCCTGATGAAGTAATGAAAGGCGTCAGCGAGGGGTGATGCAACATTATTCAAAGCTAAGTTTGACTTTATGAAAATTATTCTGCACAAAAATGCAACTTTAAAGAATACAGTAAAAGCATGAAATTATGAAATTAACACAGTAGAAAAAGAATTCAAGTAGGTTTATATATACACATTGATATATGGATCTATGAGGAGTGCTGCCACACTGAGTTATATGACTTGAGTGGCATTCTGACGATCCTTATAACGTATGCCATATCAACAATGTAATCTCAGCGCTATTGTGGTATCAAGTTATTGATTATAGTATTGAATACTGGTGCCAATTACGTTTGAGACTTGCATCTAACTTGCCATTGCTTATGTTGTTCCTGTTTTCTTCATTTGGATCCATTTTCCATTTCTTAAAGATATTATTTTGGCTATAGTAACTTCTTTCTCCTCTTCTTTTAACCATGCTATCAGTTATAAAATTACTACCCTAATGACTGTGCTACCCTGTCTTTCTTTGCTATGTGTGTAATAAGACCCCAAACCCATGACATTTGAGACTGTGCAGCAGATTTTGGTTCTGTGCCGATTTCACACCAAAGAAGGAATGTACTAATGCTGAACCAGTCAAACAAACGCACCTCCATGGCAAACAGTCATGAAGGATCACTTAGAAGAACACTGAGTATTAAATCCTTGGTTTTAATGCCCAATTGCCAGCTATGTTTGCTGGAACGATATTGAGGTTCTGTTTGCTTTCTGATCTGTATAATGCAAGCCAAACATGATAGAAATGGCAGGAGAATTTTACAGTGTGATTAGTAGGAGGTTTTATTTCCCATCAAGATAAGCATATATGTTAAAAAGAAAATAGTCACACTTTATACACTTTTGTTCCTTCCATTTTCCTATTCAAACTTTTTATAGAATTTATGTATACTGATAATTGTTTTAAGTCTATATTTACATTCTAGTTATAGTTGGCTTTATTTTTCCTTCAACAGTTTTACACCTTATTAAAAATGTAACATATGCTAGTCCGAGAAATATATATGTCAGTTGTAGGAGCAATATTCAGATTACGGCATTCAATATTTATTTAAATGCTGGTGCCCCCGGATATTCTGTGTCAGCCTCCTTCCAGATACCAGCATAGAATATCCAGGTACCTGGCAGCTTCCCTGCAGGTCCCCTGGTACAACCAGTATATGGAGGCAGTACTAGGACAACCTAGCTCTACCCATGGACCACCCCAGCATTAACCATAAAGTGCCATGGCATTCAACGGGATACTATCAAGTTAAGTGCTGCTCAATATTCTGCAGGGACCCATCCAGCGCTAGTTAATCAGGTAGGCACCTCTCCAACTCAGTGAACTAGCAGTGAATATTGACCCTTGTTTATTTATCAGCTTGGTAATCCAACTAATTCAACTTAGAACATAAAAGTTGCCATACTGAGACAGATCGAAAGTCCATCAAGCCCATAGCCTATGGCCAACAGTGGCCAACCCGGTCACAAGGTTCCCAAAGAGTAAAATAGATTTTATTCTGCTTATCCTAGGAATAAGTCATCTTAATAACAGATGATGGTGTGAATAACATGAGGAAGGACCTAGCGAAGCTTGAAGAATGGTCTGAAATTTGGCAGCTAAGATTTAATGCTAAGAAATGCAAGGTCGTGCATTTGGGCTGCAAAAATCCAAGCGAAAGATACAGTTTAAGGCGGTAAGAACTTTTGTGCATTAAAGAGAAAAAGGACTTGGGTGTGATAGTCTGTGATGATCTTAAGGTGACAAAACATGTTGAAAAGGCAATGGCGAAAACTAGAAGGATGCTTAGATGCATAGGATATGACCAGTAGGAAAAAGGAGGTATTGATGCCCCTGTATAAAACTCTAGTGAGACCTTATTTAGAATATTATGTACAGTTCTGGAGACCGCATCTTCAAAAAGATATAAACAGGATGTAGTCAGTCCAGAGGAAGGCTACTAAAACGGTTGGCGTACGGGGACAGACTCAAACATCTCAATCTGTATACTTTGGAGGAAAGGTAGGAAAGGGGAGATATGATAGAGATGTTTAAATCCCTATGTGGCATAAATGCACATGAGGCAAGTCTCATTTGAAAGGAAGCTGTGGAATGAGAGGGCATAGGATGAAGTGAAGAGGTGATAGTCTCCAGAGTAATCTGAGGGAATACTTCTTTCCCAGAAAGTGTGGTAGATGCTTGGAATAATCTCCAGTAGAGGTTAAGGAGACAAAGACTGTGTCTGAATTCAAGAAAATGTGGGACTTAAACTGCACTTCCATCTGGGTCTGAAATTCAATCTGTGGTATGTGCTTTACGTTCACCCTAGTTCTGATTCCAAAGCTATACAAGACCACAGAAACAGTACGGTGGTTTTGAAATCAAACAACTGAAGCACAAAAGTATTCCCAAACAAAATGTGTTACAAGTTCTGTTGACCTTTCCATCATCCTGCTGTTGACTTTTAGGGTGTACTTATCTAAAATAAAACTAGACTTATTGAAGCAGTAATTCTAATATTAACAAACCATGCAAATGTAAAAACGCAAGATATATATGCTTTTTTCTACACTGCTGTGGTGGGACATATGCAATCGGCAGCCCCAGACTAGCCGGTACACGCTTTTAATAAACGTGCATGAGATGCACCTTTAACACAGTATGTTTCTGAACTTTCACATGCAATCAGTGGCTCAGACCTGCCACTATACAGTACGCTTCTAACACATGCGTTTCAATGCTTTCTGCACCTTCTGACCTGTCACTAAATTTGGATCTTGAAAGGCCTGTGCTTCATTTTGTGCATCATTACATTACATTAGTGATTTCTATTCCGCCAATACCTTGCAGTTCAAGGCGGATTACAAAAGACGTTATCTGGCCATTTCCAGAGGAATTGAATAGTAGAGCGGTTTGTTACAGAGAATTGGGATGAGTCTTGTGGTGTTAGTTTGTCTTAAAGGATGTCTTGAATAGGATGATTTTTATTTCTTTTCTAAACGATTTGTAGTCTGTAGTCGTTATCAGTAAATTGGAGAGTTGGTAGTGGCTAGAAGGCCGTCCTACGGTTTTTTCGTTTGACGTCTCTGTTTTGAAGAACGTAGAAACAAAATTAAGCAAATTATTTTTAGGTTCTCACCTGAAATTCTGTAGAAAAAATAGGCAAACTTCTAATAGATTTGGCTTTGTGAATATTTGGAACTGGAAATATTTTCTGCAACTGATTCTAACAATGCTTCTCATTCAGTCATTATGTACAGGTCTGAACCTACTATAATAATAGTCTTTCCCTATAAACCTATATAAGTATTGATCCAGTTCTTTTTATTCCAAGTCATGGTATTATAATATACTCTGAAATTATCTCTTGTAAGAAGGAACAATATGAGGAATAGGAAGGTGGTTATGGATGAGGTCTCTTTGTCAGACCATTTAGCTATATTCAATATACTGAGGGCAACTCTATAACTGGACACCATTGACTATATTATTATATTATTGTCTATATTAACTCCTCTTTCTTATCTATATTTTTTATTGTAATGTAAACCGGCCAGATATTTATTTGATGGTCGGTATATTAAAACCTAATAAACTTGAAACTTGACACCACCGTTTAGGCACCCTGAGCACATGGTAAAAGCCTATTCTATGAAGAAAACTAGGCACCTTAATTAGGGGTACCAGACGTCCAGATTTCCTCGGACATGTCCGGGGGTCTGGACGGCTCTTCAAAACCCAGCACTTTGGGTTTTGAAAAGCTTCCCGACCTAATCGTGTTGGGAAGGGGCATGCACGGATGCAACGCGGTGATGCCAAGTGCATGCACGCTTTATGTCATTGCGTTGTGTCTGCGCATGCGCGGATGCCGGCTGGGGGCGGGACAGAAGCAGAATGGGGCGGTCCTGGGGGCGTGGGGCTGGATTTTCCCAAAGGAAAATCTGGTAACCCTAACCTTAGTTCCATGGTGACGAGTCAATACCACGTGAGACAGTTGCGCGCGGACATTGCCGGGCAGACAATCGCACGCAGGATGTCAGCGCACCGGATTAAAACAGTATTTTAAATTACTCTAAGGGAGAATGTGTGGGGGAACCCCCACTTTACTTACAACTGTTTGCGCTCTTGTTGGGGGCGGGGGGGGAGGAAAACCCATTACAGAGGAAACGAAGTGTTCCCTAAAAATAGGGAAAAGCACTGTTTTCTCTATAATGGGGGGTTCACACCCACAACGGGAGCGTAAACAGTTCTAAGTAAAGTGGGGGTTCATCCCCCCTCAGAATGCTTTAAAATACTGTTTTAATTCAGCACGCTAAAGTCCTGCGCGCGATTGTCCGCATGTCTATGAACCAGTTCCATTATAGAATGCTAATCTAGTTTTGATGTATCTATCATGTTTTTTCAGCCTCCACATGCTGAGGAAAGTTAGATCCTATTTCCACCAAAAACACTTTACCGTCCTGGTACAATCCATCATCTTATCCAAACTCGATTACTGTAATGCCACTTACCTGTGCCTAACAAAAAAAAGTCTTCACAGACTCCAACTCATCCAGAATACTGCGGCCAAATTGATTTTTGCTAAACGCAAATTTGATCATGTCTCCCCCTTACTTACCAAGCTTCACTGGCTCCCTGTACTTTCCAGAATTCACTTCAAATGCTCCTGTCTAGCCTTCAAGATAATTCATGGCATCCTTCCGCCACTAATCCCTCTATCCTTCCTCGCCCAAACGCCTGCTACCACCAGATCCGCCCACAGACATAAACTATCCTTCCCCTCTCTACGTGGCATCCCCCACGCAGGCAAACTGGGAAGATCCCTCCTCTCCAAAATCACGGGCCTTTGGAACGATCTCACTATCCCGCTGCGAAACCTGGGCTCCCTCCAGCTGTTCCGGAAACAACTGAAAACCTGGCTTTTCTCTAATATATAACATCTCCTTCCTACTTCCCCCTTTTCATATGCCCTTGTAAACTCTCTCTCCCCTCTTCTTGTATTTTTAAGCTTTGTAAACCGTGTCGAGCTCCGCTTCCGTGGAGATGATGCGGTATATAAACTTAAGGCTTAGTTTAGTTTAGTTTAGTATCATAAAGGTTTGCACACTTATGCCAGCTATAAAACTAGTCTAAGTGTGAGCTCCTAAATGTGGCAGCTATCTGTGTAACTTTTAGTATTCTATCTCACCCGTGCTCCATCCCTGTGTAGGCCCCCTTGCAAATGTGCACTATGTAAGGTAATGTACAATTCAGCTGAGAGAAATTGTCTCACAGCGTTACCACCCTTCATTCACACTTATGGTTTATTTTTCATTTAATTTTTCACTGTTCCTCAGCGGGCCACCACACACTCAAGCGTTCTCATAGGGCATGGCTTTACGCTCCCACTCCTCATTGGAACCAGCATATGTTTTTTTTATATACTTCTTGCGCTTAATTTATAAATAAATTATATATACTAAAAGTACTTAGCTTTTAGCGAGACGCTGTGCAGGGGAGTTTGTGTGAATACACCGACATGTTTCGCCCGTGCAAATTGATGGGCTTTATCAAGGTTCCCACTCCCTCTCACCAACATTCAACCACCATAGCGTCGAAACGAAATGAGGAGTGGGAGCGTAAAGCCATGCCCTATGAGAACGGGCTTCTCTAAGTTATTGGCCTCTGTAAGAGTTTCCTGTTCAGCCAACCCCTAATTCCTTAATCTTGATGTCACCAGTCAGACTCTGAATCAATTGAACAGTTCTTTAATTATGAAGCAAACAACTTACAGTCATATGATAGTTCAATGTAGTTCAAGCCTGTACATTCCTTCTCACTCCACTAACATATCGCAGTTATGCTAGGAGTGTCCACACTGTGGAGATGACACCGTTCTCCAGACTTAAAAGTAATCTAAACTGTATTTGATTGCCAGAATTAAAGGGTGAAAAAGCTGGTGGGAGAACACCACTCTCAGGCTCTCACTCTAGCATATGCTTAGCAAATATGGCCACTGCTCTCAGACTGAAGAAGGAGGTGGGCCCATGCTCTGTGGAAACAGCCCAGACTACTAGAAGCAAAGCTCTCTGGGTAGTTGAGTCCAAAGAGCAATGCAACAGACAAGGACAGTGGATTCGATGTCGGAGGGGACGAGGCAGAGTCCAATACAATCAAGCGAATCGCCCACAAACTCGATCCACCAGCCCCATGACGTATTAGTCACCAACATCTCGGGGTGCCCCCTAACCGAGGATCAATTTTTGATTTTAGGGAAGGGTTTATCCTTTGTACCTACGGTCAGACACAATCCTTTCAAGACCAGGTGTGATCTTGCCCGTATTATCCGAAACCTTCAAGTAAAATTATATTTTGCTCAGAATACATTTGATTCTGATGTTTCTATTCTACGTCCCAAATCTTCCTGGACTCCTCCGGGTCCCATGGATCCCCACATAGCTACCTTCTGGGATCTAGTTCTCAAAGATCTCGCCAAGATTGAATCCAGATATGCCAAGAAGCCTTTTGTCAATGTAACATCGATGGAATTTCAGGCTCTTCGAGACCTTCAGTATGATCAACGTTTAATCATAAAACCAGCAGACAAAGGTGGATCTATTGTGATACAAAATAAGCTTCAGTATCAAGCTGAAATTATCCGTCAATTGAGTGATTCACAATGTTATGTGTTACTTTCTGAAGATCCCCTTAAAATTCTTCAACTTGAGATAAGTAAGCTGGTTAATGAAGCTTTTCAATCTGGCATACTCACAAAGGCGGAAAGTCGTTTTCTTCAGAACCCTCACCCTAGGACTCCGGTATTCTATACAGTACCTAAGATTCATAAATCCCTCAGCAGTCCTCCGGGGAGACCTATAGTCTCCTTAAAAAACACCATACTGGAACCCCTGTCTCAATTTTTGGACTATTTTCTTCGATTTTATGTAAGTCAGGCGAGATCCTATATTAAGGACACTACGGATTTTCTATGTAAACTTCAAACTTTACATATAACTGCTGCAGAGGTTTACCTTGTTTCCCTTGATGTGGTGGTCCTTTATACAAGTATTCCCCAAGATCAGGCCCTGAATATCGTTAAAAAAACTCTTGATCTTCGTCAGGCCCCCACTAGGGTTCCCACCTCTTTTTTGATGAACATAGCCACACTTGTACTTACCAGGAATTATTTCAAGTTTGACGGACTTTTTTACCAACAGATACAGGGTGTTACTATGGGCACTACTGCGGCTCCCAGCATAGCAAATCTCTTCATGAGTCAATTTGAAGAAGATTTTCTTTACTTGAATCCTCAGTTTTCTCATGTTGTAGGTTGGACACGTTTCATTGACGATATTTTCTTTATATGGACACATTCAGAAGAACATCTCCATTTTTTCGTGAACTGGCTGAATTCTTTAACCCAACATTTGAAGTTCACTATGACACATCACAGACAATCCATCACTTTTTTGGACACTGTAGTGACCCTCAAAAATGGAAAATTTTTTACCAAGGTTCATCATAAACCTACAGACAGAAACAATTTGCTGTCATTCTCCAGTTGTCATCCTAGACGCCTTAAAGCTGCAATTCCCATTGGCCAATTTCTCCGCGTCAGACGTATTTGCACTACAGAAGAGGCCTTTAAGATGGAAGCTGATGTTCTTTGGAAAAAAGTTTTGGCCAGGGGTTATCCCAGAAGTGTGATTCAGAAAGCTTATCTCAGGGCTAAACATGCAAACAGGGATTTGATGTTGCAAGGAACTAATAAAGAAATATCTTCCAATCAAATATGTGTTCGTTCACATTCCACTCAGTCTGCGGCTGTGGCTGCCAGTATTAGAACTCACTGGCACGTGTTGCAACTTCACGCAGTATTTCAAGAGAATCCATGCATAGCATTCACCAGGGGAAAAAAATCTCTCTGAACATCTAGTCTCTTCTGTTTTTCCGCCCAGACCTTTGGTTGCCCAGGGAACGGGTCAGCACGTCCTCTGTGGCAAATGTTCTGTCTGTGACATGTCTCTTTCTGGGAGTCAATGGGTCCACCCTATCACTAAGAAAGTACATTATTTGAAATCTAGGACTACTTGTGAATCCAAGTTTGTGGTCTACATCATTTCCTGCCCTTGTGGCCTTATTTATGTGGGTTGCACCACCCAGAGTATACGAACCCGGCTTATTGAACATCGGAGCTGCTTAAAAACTGGTAAAAACTCAGCCCCTATGGTGTGCCACTGGATTTTCCATTACTTTGTTTACCTGATCCCAAATGGATCTCCAAAATTGAAGTATCAAAGGACAATAATATAATAAATGATCCAATGTCTCAGGTTACATTACATAAGTGATTTCTATTCCGCCTGTGCCTTGCGGTTCTAAGCGGTTTACAAATTAGAAGAAATCTGGACATTTCTGAGAGAATTACATAACACAGATTCATGTGAGTTACATGATACGGTAGAGAGTTACAACTTAGAAGATATTTGGATTTTTCCGAGAGAATTACCTAGCAAAGATTTGAGTAAGTTACAGATTACATTGGAGAATAACAATATGTTCAGGTAACATAAGAAAATTATCTAACATTGAAGGAAGAAGTTTATTGGATAAAGAAGGTGGACGCTTATTTAGGATCTGAATATATATTGGTAGGTATGATTCGAGGGGTTAACTAATGTGTTATTCACGGGGGAGAAAGCATGTGCGAGTAGGGAGGAGATTAGTAGGTAGGGAAGTGTTTTTTGAATAGAAATGTTTTGATTTCTCTTCGAAACACTTTAAAGTCTGTTGTTTTGATCATCAGTTTGGTGATGGTAGGGTCAATTTTTGCTGCCTGTGTCGCTAGAAGGTTGTCATATAGTTTCTTGCGTCGGGTACCATTGTGAGGGGGGAAGGTGAATAGGTTCTGAGTTCTCCTTATTCTGGGTGTGCAGTAGCGGTATAGGCGGTTGTTTAGGTAACTGGGTGCAGTACCATGGGTTACTTTAAATAGAAGACAGTAGAATTTGAATTGAGTTCTTGCTTTTATTGGGAGCCAGTGAGAGTCTACATAGGCGGCGGTGATGTGGTCAAATTTTCTAAGTGAGTAGTTCAAGATGGCAGTGCCAGCATCTATTAGACTTGGAACTATCTATTTTCTGTAATCTAACTGGAGTCCAACACGCTCTATGTAACAAGAAAACCCACGTTTGTCTCATAGATGCAGACACCGTACATCTCATCCTCCAAGTCCAGATTCGTGGCCATTGAGACGCAGTAATTTGATGCTTTATCTCAATGCTCCAAATGTCACAAAGACCTGTTTTTGGTTTCTTATTCAAAAATCCAGAGTAAGGTTGGGGGTAAGGTTGGAGGTTGAATAATTGTTTACAGCACGTGGTGGAATGGTTGGGGAGGCCTAGATTTAAAATAAATGTCCAGAAATCTAAGGTACTATGGTGGCAGAATGCTACCCAGCTCCTAATTGATAAACTAGCCCCAACTCAAACAAAATATATCTCATCACGTCAGAAAATTAATCCATGGTTTAATTCAGAACTAGACCTAATTAAAAAACAACTTCGTTCGTTGGAACGAAAATGGAGAAAAGACAAAAATCATTTAAATTTTTCAAAATTTAAAGACCATGCAACATACTACAAAGAAAAAATAATTCATGCAAAATCGAAATATTACTCAAAGCAAATTATCCAGGCCAAGAATACTACCGTATTATATAATATTTTAAAATCAATTAATCAGCAATCCAAAAACCTTTCACATGACATTAAACCTCTTCCAACCGCACAAGAATTAGCAGACAGTTTTGTTGATAAAATTAAAAAAATCAGAAATAACTTCACATTACAACAACAATCTGCAATTACATTAGAGCATGAATCTAATTCATCACTTACTTCAAAATGTTCTCATTTTAACATTCCCAGTCTTAAAGAATTAGAAATGATTATCAAAACTATCAATCATAAAGGAACATTCAATGAATCAATATCCCCCACTATCCTCAAGAATACTTTTCTATATTTGGTCCCTACATACATACTTTAATCAACATTAGTCTACAACAAAGTAAAGTACCACCAGCCTGGAAAAAATCTACTATACGCCCAGTTCTTAAAGATCAAAAAATAGGTTCCGATATAAAAACTAATTATAGGCCAATTGCTAATATTCCGTACTTAGCTAAAATAACTGAAAAAATCGTTTTTAACCAAATATCTGAATACATTGAAAAAACCAACGTATTGCATCCAAATCAAACAGGATTCAGACAAAATCATTCTACAGAATCATTCTACAGAACACTCTCTAATTGGTATGACAACATCTATATTATATCATTTAGATCACCATACATCCGTAATTTTGATTTCTCTTGATCTATCGTCTGCCTTTGACACTACTGATCATAGTCTTTTAATAAATAGGCTTCAATCAATCGGTTTAACTGATCAAGTTCTGCTTTGGTTCCAGTCTTACCTCGATAACCGTTCATCGAATGTCTCTTTTAACGATGCCACCTCAAATAGTTATTCACTGCCTTATGGAATCCCCCAAGGATCAATACTTTCGCCTATCTTATTTAATATTTTCCTAGCCCCTCTGATGACATTGTGTCAATCCATTGGATTTACAGTATTTGCCTACGCAGACGATATACAACTATTACATCCAATCAATACCATAAATCCTCAAGAAATAGCAGTAATAAATGATAAACTGGATCAAATTCATTATTGGCTCGAAACTAATAAACTAGCTTTAAATATTCAGAAAACCAACGTTATGCTCTTTCCATGGAAAGATTGTGAAATACTTTCCTTTCCTATCTCTATTAAAGGCATGTCCCTGCAGATGGCCAAAAATATTAGGATTTTAGGAGTAATATTTGATAATAAATTATCTTTCCACGAAGCACAGAAGCTTATGGAGCCTTAAATATCTTGAGAAGGTATCAATTAAACACATCAATTAATCAAGTGCAGATTCTGACACCTGACAGCGATATACAAGATTTCAACCTGCCTTGCATGTTCACACTATTTTTCTTTCAAAAGCCCCAGATTTATTTTTGAACTCGGAAGCTATTGTTTTCAAAGCTAACGTTTCAGCAACTATCAGTTCTTTGTGTGTGAAGAAAGCTTCTGAAATGAGTACCTGGCATTAACTGAAAGGAAGAAATGGTTCCCCAAATGGATTATGGAAAGACTAAAAAGGTTAGGGCTCTTCAGCTTGGAAAAAAGATGGCTGAGGGGGAGATATGATTGAAGTCTACAAAATCCTGAGTAGAGTAGAACGGATACAAGTGGAACAATTTTTCACTCCGTCAAAAACGACAAAGACTAGGGAACACTCGATGAAGTTACAGAGAAATACTTTTAAAACCAATAGGAGGAAATATTTTTTCATTCAGAGAATAGTTAAGCTCTGGAACGCATTGCCAGAGGTTGTGGTAAGAACGGATATCGTAGCTGGTTTTAAGAAAGGTTTGGACAATTTCCTGGAGGAAAAGTCTATAGTCTATTATTGAGAAAGACATGGGGGAAAGCCACTGCTTGACCTGAATCGGTAACATGGAATATTGCTACTCCTTGGGATTCTGGGATCTTGTTACTCTCTGGGATTCCGGAATCTTGCTATTCTTTGAGATTCTATATGGAATGTTGCTACTCCTTGGGTTTTGGCCAGGTACTAAGGACCTGGATTGGCCACCATGAAACAGGCTACTGGGCTCGATATGGACCATTGCTCTGACCCAGTAAGGCTATTCTTATGTTCTTATTGCAATGGTGTAATTTCACCCTTTCCCCCTACAAAACGAGTGGGCTTCTTCGGAGTTAGTGATGATCCTTTGTGCACCTTCACTGCAGCAGACTATCCTCTCTCTGTCCCAGACTGATGCAACACTACTTTCTCTGACATCAAAATCCAAAAATGTTGGTGGTAGGAGATATGCGGACAAGCTCCATAACAGCTCCAAGAAGGGTAGGCTCAATCTCGACCATATAGCCCCTGCTGCTGTAGGCAGCTTTGAGGCTGAACTGCTGGATTGACCTGCTAAAACAGAAGCTACCCCAGGATCTGAAGAACTGAGTTCTGTGTTATTGGCTGAACTTTACCTCTGAATAAAGCAACAGCCTGCTATTGTGTGGAAATTCTACAAAAGCCCGAGGTCCTACTTTCTAAAGTTTCTGTGATATAGAAAAAAATTTATATTAGTGTGTCAGGCCTTGAACTTAGTTTACTATACCATACCATCCAATCTCTTATATCCTGCAAATTTCAAGAATAAGAGTCCTAAAATTTCCGGTACAATTAAAGTAAGTTTCTTAGATTACAATTGAATGACGATCATAAGAATTACAAAAGTGAAGAGATAAGTCTTTAACATTTTCCTGAAATGGTTTGGTGAGACACAACTACATATTAAGGTTAAAATGCAGATATTTTAAAATATAAAATTAGCACACAATTTATAAAGCGTTTATTTTTATTATTTACCAAGAAATAGGAGTAGAGGTAGGTCATAAGGATAGGATTAGAGGACTAGAGGTAAGTGAGCGTGAGCGGACCGCTGGGCAGGATGGACCTCTGGTCTGTCCCAGCGGAAGCACCTTCTTATGTTCTTATAACCAGTAGCAAATAGAAAGTCTAACTTTACAGGTTTATGTTATGGATGCTTTCTATACAAGGGCATTACGTTTATAGGACTTTTTATACATTTGTTTTTATTCGTGTGTTTCTGTATTTATTTTGAGTTTATAGAAATAAAGATTGCTTGTCCCAAGGTTGACGTGTTCTATCCCACTCTCCACTTTCCTTTCCTTGTTCTTTCTTAACTGTAAAATTCCATCATTTGTCAAAAGTGAAATCTAAAATGGGTATTAATGTAGATCCTGTAAAATGATCTGTTTTCTGAAATGAAAATGAATTGTTCAACCTCCAGCAAATGCTCTATTGATCTGCCCTACATTCAAGCTCTCTTCCTTGTGTGCTCAAACACATTTATTACAAACATTCCCCCAACTAAAGTTAATCTCACGCTATTTGTATTTAAACTTAATACACTAAGGAAATCTCAGTAAAAATCATGGTCCCCTTTTCCCTGACTCTGTGCCAAATTCTGCTATTGTAACTGATAACATCTGGACAAACTTCCTTTTACATATTATTGGGTATTCTGTTAAGGGATGAAAGCTGGGCTAGGCTCCAACGTCATAGTTTATCCTCTTAGTTTCTTTTCTTATTTGAGCAAATATTGCAAGACTTATTCCAAGCAGAATAAATTTGTGAGAAAAAAATACATCAAAATGGATAGTATGTGGGTATAGGTCTTAGCAAATTGACTTTCATCATCTCAAGTTACTTCAAATGATGCCGAAGAATGATTTTCTGTCTGGCGCTTCAGATACTTACAGTAAATTACTCAGTTACACAGGGAATGTTGTAAAGTTCTAGAAACTGAAGCTAGGAAATGAAGGCCCGGCACATAATAGCACTAATATGACTGCGTTGCATTTCCAAAATGTCCTGGGGGTAACCGGCATGCCTCATAACCACCCTGAGTAGTAGTGGTATAATTAAATGGGCATCCAAGAAAGCTGGGGTAACCTGTACACAGGAATCATGTTGCAAAGCTCAAACTTCTATGAGCATGGAGAGCTGGATCTTTTCTTATCACTTAGGAACCTTTGGACATTTATCATTTGTCATGAGAAGAAAGCCGGCGAATTAGCTTAAATGCTGTGGTATAGTAGTCAGAGCTACAGCCGTAGCACCCTGAGGATGTGGTTTCAAATCCCATGCTGCTCCTCGTGACCTTGGGCAAGTCACTTAATTCTCCACTGCCCCAGGTACATTAGATAGATTGTGAGCCCATCAGGAAAGGGAAAATGCTTGAAGTACCTGTATGTAAACCACTTTGAGTGTGTTTTTAAAGCTACAAAAAGGTGGTGTACAAACCTCAATCCCTTTCCCTTCTGGGAGATAAAACTGAAGACAGCAGGGTCTAAAATGATATATTAATGAAGGCATCCACATCAGTATTTATTCATATGCTTATTTGCAGCATTTATTAACCACACTATCCAATAGTTTGTGATGATGAACAGTAGAGTTTGGTCATACTTGGACAAGGAGGACAATGGTAGGATAAAGACATAAGGGTGGGGTTGGATTACATAAAGAATTTTAGGCCCTTTTACTAAAGTGTGGTAAGGTTTCGCTCTTACCACATCTTAACTGCAAAAGATATAGTGCAATAAATGTAAAACCTATACGCAGGACACTTACCATATAGGCACCACATTAGAAATAGTGGCAGACAGTGCAGGAACACCCATGCTATCTTCTTGAGCATGTACCATGTTGCCAGGCCTAAGTAAAAACAACCTGATCTCTTCCCCCCCCCCAACCTCTCCCATTGGTTCGACTTCCCCAGTCCATAGCTTTTCCTCGATCTGATCCTCCACATAGCACCGAACCCCACTCCTGAGCACATAGTTGATCAAGTTTCAAGTTGATTTATGTCTTGATAAGATAGGTTGGTAAAGTAGGGATAAGTCTGTACTGAAGTGCATCCCTCCTCTAAATTGCTGTACTCTTAGCCAAAGGCATCACAATAAAGGAAGGTCTTAAATAGAAACTTAAAGCGGTCAAATCCCCAGCACAGAATTCACCTCTCTCCTTACCTCTTACCCCCGGAACATTCTCATGGGTTTCCCTGGTATTCTAGTGGCCCACAGTGGATGAATCATCAGAAAAACAGAGAAATGAAGCAAAATTGAGGCATTGGGGGGGGGGGGGGGGGGCAATGATAGCGGCAGGTTGATTGAGCCCAAGCTCAGGGATAAAGTTCTGGTGTACCCATGTACAAACTTTGTTCCAGTGGTTTCTGACATTAACATCTTGTGATATGCCCTGCCTCTTCTCAAAGGACATTTGGGTCAATTCTCTGCTATGGTATCCAGCGATGGAAGGGCCTGGAGGGGAAGGTTTCTCTATCCCAAGTGTTCACTCCTCTCCAAGGACCCTGGAAACCATAGTGTCAATGCAGCAGGCTAGTGCTGCAGATGCAGGAACAACCCCAGGAGAAAATGATAAACAAAAGGTACTGGGAGGAAACCTGAGCATTCTGAAGAAGGTTCGTGTTCCAAGAAGCATGGAGAGTGTCCAAGGAATCTCCATAGTTCCAGCTATTTCATCTTTGCCTGACAATATGGCACTTGCTAGTTAAGATGGCCTCTTTTTGTCAGATTTAACTGCATTAGTGAACACAGTGAGCCAATTGTCTCAAAAATAAGAGTGTCACTCAGGTTGTTGCTGTTCATTTACAGTGGTTCACTACTTTATTGGATTTGCTATAGTGTTCCTTTTGATGTGAGCTATGCGCAGTCAGGATTTATAATACGGTTTATGTTGACAGCTGACACAGGCTTCCTAGTCGAAACACTGCTGTGTCAAAGCCTCCTTATTTAATGCCCTTGAAAATAAAGACCACTTTTACAATTAAGCTTTCACCAGCAACTGAATGCTTTTTGATTTTTTATACCTCACTTTTTTTGTCTTTTTGCACATACCTTTGTGGGGGTTTCTCTCCTTCCTCATTTCTCTAAATAAAACTTGAAGCATTAAGCTAGTGCAATACTCTTGGTTTAAAGATACTATCGAAATACCGATATAACAAAAAATTATAGGAGTCAAATCACAGTCATAAGATAAACCCCCTCTTCTATTATGAGCATCGGGAGCAGCACGGGCCATTCGGCGCGGCTCATCGCAGTTTTGTAGAAGATGGGGAAAGTCTCACTAGTTCCAAAAGAAAATCACATTGATCAAGAAAATCTTGATGTAGCAACATCATACTGTAGATGACTACATCTTATCAGCAAAGGTAGAGACAGACTGATACAGTAGATAAGCGACTGTGGTCAAAGAGATATTTCAAAGATTAGAAATACTGTTTAGACCAGTTCATGAGTAAACAATTTGACATCTAGAGTGAAAAGGACATTCTGATCTTATTTACTGAAGATGCATTATGCAAATATTCTGGCCTATCCCTGTGACTTTACCAAGAGAGTTTGTGACCATTCTTTAGTACACTGATACAATCATTCAGAAGATACCGTGGTTCTATGTCCAATAACATTTTCTTGGCAGCCTATATTTTTGTAGCACTTCAAGATATCACCAGATGGCTTTAATCAGGTATTGGCTATGAAGGCAGAAAAAGTAGTATCCGTATGAAGCATTTTCTGTAGAGGCAGGTCTATTGGCTGAAGTTAGCAAAAGTCAAAGTTATTCATATAAACTGCCAAAATAACAATATATTGTATCAATAACTGCTCTTTCGTTTATTTTTAACTTACCTATTTAGTAGTCTTTCCATTCCTCTTGTGCTTAACCTTTAATTGTTGACTCTTTTCTTTTTAAGATTGTATTTCTTTCCTACCTCCCCTATTGTGTCATGTATTGTATTAATTAGTTTTTTATTATTTTTTGAAAACTTATCCCTTAATTAATTATGTATGTCTACTTCATGTATATTTTAAATATGTATTTTGCTGATTTGTACATCGCTTAGAATTTGGAATAAGCGATTACCGGTAATCAAATAATAAATAAACTTGAAATTTGACTTTTTGCATCGAAATGCATAATCCTGCATATATTTAGCATGAAATCGTAGTTACCAAACTCTTGACTATTCCTCAAGCTGTACTAGATCCCTCCTTATATTTTCCATACCATCACACCCAGGTGTTGCGCCAGAAGGAGGGGCCAACCAGACACAATATCAGGGATGTAGCAGATTACAAAACTCTGGCAAAAAAAGACAGAGCAGGCTTCCTCAGGTTGATTAGATCAGTAGGAACAATTTATTGCATCTACACACTTAAGTGCAAAAGAGGTCTTCCGAACGGGTTAACATTCTGATAGCACTTGAAATATAAGAGAGTCCGTCCAAAAGTTCAGCCAAGCACCACTGCTGGTAATAGCTAAGAGGCCAGGCTGTAAACAGCTTGGCAGTACACACTTAGTTAAGCTTATTCAAAACAAAACATTCCCTCTGGACTCAGTCCCAAAAGAAAAATACTCCCAGCTTCAACCAACACTCAAAGAGCAATGCCCTCACAGGAGTATGACTGTCAGCCTCTTGAAGCAAGTACTCAGTTCAGCCTTCTGGCCAAAATCTTCCTCAGGCCTGTTATAAGGCCACAATGCAGAAATTCTCCTCCTCTGTTAAAATATCAAACAAACACCAAATTAGGCAAAAAATAAAGCTTACCATTTCGGCAGCTTCTGGCTGGCCCATGGACCTTACAAACAAGGTCCCGTAGAAAATTTATATCCCTCCTTCCCATCCTTCAGTCTCTGTCTCTCTCTCTCAGCTGGCAATGTTTAGGACCCATCCCCAGGGTGTAACCAGCCACACAGTCTCGCAGTCCATTCACAGAACAAACCCCAACCCTTTCAGACAGTTCCCAAAACAAAGCCCAACCCTTGCTTAGGAGGCAAATTGCAGATGAAGTCCACAGGGTACCTATACAGGAGGCGCAGCAGTCCAACAATTACATTAGCTGGAGTCCAGGCAGCTTCTAGGCTCTTCCTTTTCTTCTGCCTACCAACCCAAACTACTGTTATGCAGGACTGTCAAATTAGACCCAGCTGGACCTCAGGAGGGTAATGTGCTCAGATCCTCCTTCTCTCTGGGGACTCCCGGGTTCTCCCCTCCTTAGCAGATGTTAAACTCCTCTTCAGGCTTTTAGGTTCCACCCTTACCAGGGACTCCAATCTCTTTCCACTCCCAGGGAAACCAAACTCTTCAGTTCACTCTTAGGGGAAAATCATGTTTAGGCTGTTTTCTATGGAGAGCCCGGGAACTTAACGAGCAGGGAACACCCTCACAGTGTCCCTGTCCCAACCCCCCAATCTACTTGTACTAGGATTGTCCTTCAAAGAGACATTCAGTCACACACCCCTGCACCCAGTAGAATGCAGGCCTTCCCCTTGCACACTTTGTCACAACCACACAGGCATTGATGTGGGCTTCCCCCTTCATATACTCACTTCATCACAGAACTTGTGTCAGAACCATGGGCAACCTCCTCCCAATCTGACTAACCACAGCACAGGTGTCAGGGGTGCAAGTTTCTCGCCTATTCTAGTCCCCTTGGAACAAAGAGGTTACTAAACCCGTTTCTCATTAGAAAAATTCTGTCTCAAGATTTTCCAAAGTAGCTCTGTCCCTATACTGCCCATCCCCAGGCATTCTGGTACTTGTAGTTCTTGGATCTTCCTGCTACCATGCCAGTCATTCCCTGCATGCCGGTCACAATACCTTCAAGAATATCTACCCTGTTGAAGATTTTGGTATTATCTACAAAAAGACAAACCTGCTTTGATAATCCTACCAATATGGGGCTAATTTTCATGAAAGAAAAACATCCACGTGGAATAAAGGGGCAGATAGATAGTTTTCTCACCAAACACTTCCAATTTGCTATTTTCAAAAACTATTTTCTAAACAAATTTCTATGCTGTTCATCTGCAATTTTTCTACACCTTATATTAGTCTGTAATGTGTCCAGTGAATTTTATATATCAACCCTCATTTATCAAAAAGGCCTTAAAGCTCCATATCTGAAAAGTCAAACTGACATTATCAACACAGCCAATACTGAAGTCCCATTATTCTCATTGGCATACCCACTCTGGAAAAAGGGCTGGGGAAAAAAACTCCCCTAAAAAAATCAGGAAAGAAACCATGCCCATTCAAAAAAAACCCAGACTACATTGATAATTAGGGGCATAATCAAAAGAGAAAGATGTCCAAAAAACCCCCAAGTTGGCACATAGATGTTTTGGATCAAGTGGGTGTGTTGGAGGCATGCAAATGGGTATGTTTTGGACGGGCTTAGACTTGGATGTTTTACAGCTATAATCAAACATTTCCTAAGATGTCCTGGATGGAACTTGGACATTTTGGGCTAGACCTGTTTTAGAAGCATCTAAGTGCCAAAATGGTACCCAAACTGACCAGATGACCACTTGTATCGAGGAAAAGCTATGGACTGGTTTGAAATTTTTAGCACTCACAGATTTTAATTTAGAAGCACCTTAAATCATTTCCACCAGAGGCATAACCACAATTGAGCGAGCCAGACAAAATGCCCGGAGCTGTCCAATGGTAGGGGCTGCCTGCAACTAAACCCTCCCTTCCGCCAGCCGAATTCTGGGATTTCTCCCTCCCTCAATCCCTAGTTGACTTTACCTCGCATTTCTCATTTCTTTTGTCAATCTTGTGCCTGGTACTGGCAGACCTCTCCAAGTGACGGTGGCAGCAGTATGTACACCCATATACGAGTTCTAACGCTTTATATACAAAATTGGATTGTACTAAAATTACTCTCAAGTCCAGCACTGCATTTCATCTCATACTCTATGTTATGTTTGTTTTCCCAAAATTGAGACCCAAAGTGTTTGACAACAAGGAAATTGCCCATGGTATATGATATTAACAAAATCTTAAATTTAAAACAGGGATCCTTTTCCAAAGGTGCGCATGCACCGGATTAGCGTGCGCTACCCAAAAAACTACCGCCTGCTCATGAGGAGGCGGTAGCGGCTAGCGTGCGCTATTCCGTGCTTTAAAGCCCTAACGTGCCTTTGTAAAAGGAGCCCATAGACTTTCTCAAATGTATCAGATGTGACAAAATGTGTCATGTCCTAATTTAACATTTCCATTGAAAATCAGACAAATTTCTGTGCATCCAAAGAGATTCTTAAGGAGGCATGCACATTGCTTACAGACTGTCCGGCACATCCCATAGTTTTTTACGTATTGTATTTCATGTTATTTTTTCCCATCAAGTTGACTTCATAGGCACGAGGCCAAGAGGATATTTCTGTCCTTTTGAGAAGTAGGCCTGAAAGTGAAAAAAGAAAAAAAAAAACAACCCACCATACTAGTATGATCCTTTTTTTTAATTATTATTATTTCACAGAGATGTTTGCTGAAGAATTACCTAAGGGTTACAGGATTAATTTTTATCTCTTAGTCTGGCATGAAAAAATACCATCAGAACTTTATCTTCCAAAGGCTGGTGTGTAGCAATCAGCTGCTGACAGGGATCCTGAGAAGCCTGGGGCACTAGGGTTCTGTGTGACTCATGCTCACGTCCGTAGCTCTCTTCCAGCCCCAGCATAAACTCATAAAATCTCTTCTGCTCCAACTGTTAGTTCTCTTAGGCAGTGGTATATCTGATCATCTTTTAATCTCATAATCCCTTTATATCTTGTTCTGCTTCATTCCTTTTTGGATGTTTGTTCCTGTTATATTTCTGTGAAATGCTCTGACAAGGGTCAACGCGTTGCCAGAGGTTGTGGTAAGAGTGGTATAGCGTAGCTGGTTTTAAGAAAGGTTTGGACAATTTCCTGGAGGAAATGTCCATAGTTTGTTATTAAGACAGACAAGGGGGAAGTCACTGCTTGCCCTGGATCGGTAGCATGAAATGTCGCTACTCTTTGGCGATTCCGCATGGAATATTGCTTCTCTTTGAAATTCTATATCTTTCCACTAGTGTATACATATTCAGGGCTTCCAGTCTCTCCTCATACGTCCTTTGGCATAAACCTCTTACCATTTTCGTTGCTCTCCTCTGGACCACTTCAAGTCTTCTTATGTCCTTTGCCAGATATGGTCTCCAAAACTGAACACAATATTTATTTATTTATTTATTCATTCATTCATTTTTATAGCCCATCCTCCCCAGGAACCCAGAACGGATTACAAGGTTACATACACAAAGTTTTCAGGAGCAGAGATACATACGCTACAGAGTCAACAGCATGCTACAGGATCAAGACACAAAGCTATAGAATCAATAACTTACAATTTATAGAGAATGTGTCTAAGAATCATATGCTTTGCAGAATCTAAGAAAATGAAACTATAGAGTCACAAATCGGTATTAACATATCTGCAGTGAATGGTGGAAGAACTGGTTGGCAGGCTCAGGTGTTCTGAGGTAAGGTATGTCAAGCAAGGTCTGTTAAAGTTTGAGGCCAGAATTGATCCGGAAGCATCTTTACTGCTTTCTGGAAGGGCAGTAGGTTATCAATTGCCCTAATGGCAGGAAGGAGTCGATTCCATAATTTTGGTATGCTGTAGGAGTATGATCGCTTTCAGGCTGTCTCTAGGTGGAGGCTGTTTGCTGGAGGGTTGTAAAGTCCGAGTTCCTGTTGTGAACAGAAGGACCGCTGAGAGTGGTATATTGAGAGTTTCTTCACTACTTAGTCAGGTGTCATGTCGTGGAAGCATTTAAACGCTAATACTAGTTGTTTGAAGATATTGCGTTGGTGTATTGGGAGCCAGTGGACCTGGATCAGTGCTGGGGAGATATGGTTGAAAGGGTCAAAGTTTTTTAGGAGTTGAACTGCAGCATTTTGTACTCTTTGTAGACGGTTCTGCTCTTTGGTTGGTAGACCGGTGTAAAGACCATTGCAATAGTCCAGGCGGGATAGAACAAAGGTATACTGTATAACAATTGGGTGAAGTCAGAATCATTGAAGTAATGGCAGATGGGTTTAGTTGCCGTAAGTAGTAGAAGGTGGAGGATACTACCTTGGAGATTTGTGTTGAAAGAGTCAAACTCCAATGATCAGTACAGGGGCATCAACACTTTTTCTTCTACTGGTTACACCTCTCTTTATACAGCCCAGCATCCTTCTGGCAACAGGCACCACCTTGTTACACTGTTTCTTCTCCTTTAGATCTTCAGACACTATCCCCCCGAGGTCCCTCTCCCCATCTGTGCATATCAGCCTCTCACCTCCCAGCACATACGGTTCCTTCCTATTTCTAATCCTCAAATGCATTACTCTGCACTTCTTTGCATTGAATTTAGTTGCCAGATCCTTTTTCATGTCTTCCACTCCCTCCTCGAGGTCTACTCTGTTACAAATTGTGGTATCATCTGCAAAAAGGCAAATCTTTCCTTCAGCAATGTCACTCACAAACATATTGAACAGGATCGGCCCCAGCACCGAACCCTGAGGGATTCCATTACTCACATTTCCTTCCTCCAAGTGAATTCTATTAACCACCACCCTCTGTCTGTCAACCAGTTTTTAATCCAGTTCACTAATTTGGGACTTAACTTCAGCCCGTCAAGTTTGTTAAAGAGCCTCCTATGAGGAACCATGTCAAAGGCTTTGCTGAAAATCTTGATCCAATTCTCTGGTCACCCAATGAAAAAATTCAATTAGGTTCATGTGGCACGATTTACCTTTAACAAAACCATGTTGCCTTGGATCCTGTAACCCAATAGATTCTAGGAAGTTCACTATCCGTTCTTTCAGCAATACTTCCATTATTTTTCTAACAACCAAAGTGAGGCTTGCCAGCCTGTAGTTTTCCGCCTCATCTCTGCGACCACTTTTGTGAATAGGGACCGCATCTGCTCTTCTCCAATCCCTAGGAACCACGCCTGTCTCCAGAGATTTATTGAATAAGTCTTTAGTAGGACCCGCCAGAACTTATTTGAGCTCCCTCAGTATCCTGGGATGGTTTGTCCACCTTCAGTTTTTCAAGTTGATCATAAAAACTTTCCTCCATGAATGGTGCAGAATCTACTCCATTTTCATGTGTAACTTTGCCAATCTTGGTACTTCTCCAAGATTTTCTTCCATGAACACAGAACAGAAGTATTTGTTTAGCATGTTTGCTTTTTCCTCATCACTCTCCACATATCGGTTCATAGCATATTTTAGTTTCGCAATTCCATTTTTATCTTCCTCCTTTTTTACATCTATTTTTGCAAGCTTACTTGTTTTATGCTTATGCTAGCAGTCAATGTAAAAAAGGGGGGGCAGGCTTTCTAAGTTGACAGATGCTTATATTTTTAGTATACTTTGCCTACTTAATAGGTGGGCTAGAAATGGACAAATGAAGTAAATAAACGTAAGTACAGAACTAACAAATCAATTCTGGAAGAGATCAAAATAGCTATGTCACTCGAAGCCCAAATAATGAAGTTATGATCGTCTTATTTGGATCACACTGTCAGAAAAGAAAGATCATTGGAGAAGGACATCATGTTTGGGAAGTTTGACGGAACCAGGCAAAGAGAGCGACCTGCAATTAGACTGCTGGACACTTCAGGGCCTTGGTGAACGTAGCTGATTAAGTGAAGCTGCCTACTAGGACCCTGGAAGAAGGTCGCTCTTGACCAAGACCCCGAAAGAAGGTCATTCTCAACCGAAACACAGACCTTGTCGGGTCTATACCACAATTTATCTACTGTGTATGATCGTTTTGGTTTGATGAACTGCAGCTTGTATATCAAGAGTTTCTGAATAAAATTTGCATCAAGATCATTGGTTCCACAGTTTCCTTTTGTTCCTGCATGGGTAGAGCTGCCATGTATGTGCACATACATTAAAGTAAGTTGTGTGAATTTTTATTGCATTTAAGCGGTTGCAGTTACACCAAGTCTATAGTTGATGTGATTGTGGAAGGCACACTGGAAGGCACACTGATACCAAGTTACGCTACTATTCTATGATAGAATCTGGTGTCAAATGCTGTTATAAAATGGGCTCTTACTTTAGGGCATCAGGGTGCCTAAATGAAAGTGCCAACTTATAGAATTGTCTCCATAGTCAATTTATGTGCATAGCACTGTGGGGGACACTCGATGACATTAGAGTCATACTTTTAAAACCAATAGAAGGAAATATTTTTTTCACTCAGAGACAAGTTAAGCTCTGGAATGTGTTGCCAGAGGATGTGGTGAGAGTAGTTAGTGTAGCTGGTTGTATAAAAAGGTTTGGACAAGTACCTGGAAGAAAAGTCCATAGTCTGCTATTGAGACAGACATGGGGGATCCAATGCTTGCTCTGGATCAGTGTCATGGAATACTGCTACTATTTGGGTATTTGCCAGGTACTTGTGACTTGGATTGGCTTCTGTGAAGATGGGATATTGGGCTAGATGGACCATTGGTCTGACCCAGTTAGGCTATTCTTATGTTCTTAACCAGCAACACCCCAAAGCATGTGAACTGCAACTGCTACTGTCAGAATCCTCTGACAAACCATTGAGAACTTCACTACCAGCATTCATCTGGACTTATTTCTAGCAATTTATCTTTTTCAATATTGGACAGATTAGAACCCTTGATGAAGGCCGTTTAATTGGCCAAAACACAGACCGTGTAGGGTCTTTTCTTTTCTGCCAATTGTTATAGTCCGTGCTACTACTTTAGTTAGATTGTGAGCCTTCGGGACAGTTAGGGAATTTCTAAGTACCTTTCTTACTTATAATTTCAATGTATATTTTCTGTAAACCGCTTAGAACTTAACGGATGTAGCGGTATATAAGAAATAAATTACATTACATTACTATTTCATAACAGAATCCAAGCACTCACTGTACTCTATATTTAGCCATGAACTCTTGGAACACACTTCATTATACCCTAGGAAAATTCACTCCTACCCATCCAGTTTATGGAAGCAGGGTTTCAATCAGAGGAGCTTGTTCTGCATTTCTTGACTTAGAGGGATCATTGATTTAGACTGAGAAGTGAACCTTTGGACCCTACATAGTTTTCATTCTAACAAATTGTTGATGTAATGGTGTTTTTCAGGTGTTGTCTACCGCTATCATAAAAATCACCAAACAGGAAGGCAGTTGTTATGCTGAAATGAAATAATTAAATACAGCACTATGGTGCACATACTACAGATACACCCTTCACCTTTGGTCCCACTTCATGTTACATGAGGTTACTTGATGTTAGTCTTCATTCTGTCAAACCCTGAAGTAGGAACTTTATTAGGCTGGAAGTGGAAAACAGAGAATAAAGTGGCAGGCTGTTTTGCATTGCATATGCGTATATTCTGCAGGGAAGTTGTGCCAAAAGTCCTAAGCACTTTCCACAGACACCAAATGGAGGGAAAAAAACCTTTAGAACTATCTGCTAGATGCAGTAAAGTCAGCGACAGTCACTAAACCTGTTTTGACAGTTTAGCGACAATCACTTTTACCAACCCGATTCACAAAATGGCTCACTGTGTGTTTTTCCCCTCGAACGACCATTTTCCGATCCGGCCATGCAAATTAGCTAAAACCCCAAGGAAAGTAGCCAAGCAATTGATGTACTAACATCGCTTGGCTATGCAAAAAAACAACAACAAACAAACAGGGGTTTTAGTGATTGGAAAAACTGTGTTACTGACAGGTCTGCCTGGGTTTTGGTTTTTTTTCTTTTTTTTTCAATAGCATCCCTCCTGCCGTTTTCGCTGCTGGGGTGGAGGGGGGGGGGGTTGGTTCCCAGTGCCATGACCTCGAGGAGGTAAAACCACCTTGGAGACCCACTAGGAATGCCACCATTTTAAAGTACAAATAAACGTGTGAATATACACAGGGAGAAAAAAATACTCAATGCACAATACTAATTCTTTATCTCAGTGTGACAGTGTAGCTGAAGAGAGCTATACTCCAAAAGGTGCTCAAGGCTTAGCTGCTCCCATAATTGGCCAACCTTCAATAATGCTAGGAAGTTTTTCTTTACCCAGTGTGTGGTGGACACCTGGAATGCACTTCCAGAGGACGTAATAGGACAGAGTACGGTACTGGATTTCAAGAAAGGATTGGACGATTTCCTGCTGGAAAAAGGGATAGGGAGCTACTGCGCAGGTCCTGGACCTGTTGGGCCGCCGCGTGAGCGGACTGCTGGGCACGATGGATCTCGGGTCTGACCCAGTGGAGGCATTGCTTATGTTCTTAATGGACAAAGTTGTTAACCACTATAGGCCGCACACTATCATAGGAAATCCCTCGTGTGCTATAAGTAAATATTTTTTTCTTTTATGCCAATCAAAAACGTGCACAAAAAAATAATGTGTATATATACTCTCCCTGTGAATATTACACAAAGCTATTTGTGTATCCATTTTAAAGTCTACAATGACCTCCCAGCTGTACTCATCATACTTCAAGGTGCCTAGTAAGGTCTTGATGCTGTTGTAATCCTCTTTGAAGTGCACTGAGTGAGCCAGTGGAAGAGATGGGTACTTGTTCTCATTATGGAGCAGCACGGCCTGGATGCTTCTGTATGAAGAGATGCTACTCTTTTGGGTTTCAGGTGATTCCAATAGCCTCAAACAGACTAGTTACATTGATGGGTGAAGGTGGTGGAAAAAGCTTGGTAATGCATCCTCTGATCTGTGACTTGCACATTTTCATTCAAGTTCAACTGCTTGAGCCTAGATGTCAAAAGCTCGGCATTGGACTTGGTCAAACCAAGATCTCCTTTATTACTGCAGCAGCAAGTGTGGTGCGGCTGCGGTATTGTTTGCCGTGCGACACTAATATAGATTTAATGTAGAATGGAGGAGTACCGGTGCACTCAACCACTGCTCTAACTAGCTTGATGCCAAGCCATCCATCATAAACACAAAAAACCTTCATTGTTAAGCATTTATGGTCTAACATCTCCAGCAAACAATTCTATTTCAACATGTTCATAATAGTGCTTATCTGAAAAACCTTAAGATCCCTTGGCGGTGGCCATTGTTTCATGACAATATCGCCGCTGCTTCAGGACACAGAACAACAGGCAAAAAATATCGCTGGCAAATGAACTATGGCTTGGAGTGAAGCTAGTTTGATTCAGCTCCCTTCATTTTGTGCATTTGGAACTTGTCCCTGTGCCATCTGAGGCTTTTTTCTTTCATTTTTTCTAAATCATTTGTATACATGTAAAGTTATTGTCGCATTATATCGGAAAGGATGTTTTTTGATTAGTTACAAGTTAAACGAAATACATGCAGAACTTATGTATAGCTTTTCGTTGGCTAACTAATAATCTGGTAATTTTAAATTGCTAAAGAAATTATTTTCCTTAGGGATTAATTTTTCCATTGAAAGTTAATCATTCATGAACCACCAAGAGAATTTTAATAATTCAGTATTGCAAGCAAGCATTTGAAAAATAATCCCGTACAAATAGATGAGTCAAGCCTTGGAAAACAGCAAAGAACGATTTATCACTGCCAGAGATAAACTTCCCAGGAGAAAGTTTGCGAAAGGTAGATGAATTGTACACATCACTTTGTGAGAGGCCCGAGAGGTGATTAAAAAATGAAAGGAAACCAAAAGCCTCTTTTACACCACCATCAGGTACCGTTCAGCTGTCTGGCTTCAGCTCTGCCCTGATTGGTGGAAGATTTACTTTGCTTATTGCTAGAACGTTAGTACAACCATGCAATCAGCAGAACTGGGGCTGCCCAGCAAGATCCAAAATTACCTTTGAAAATTCAGTAGGTTTTAGAGCATTGCTTTGACCAGCTTCCCCTACACTTAGGGCTATGCCAATTAAGCTTACTGTGTGCTAATGCAGGACTTTCCCATGCACTAAGCCAATTTCCAGCATGCCCAGGAAAGAGGGCGTTTGCAGATATCTCATTTTATCCCAGGACAAGCAGGCAGCATATTCTTGACTGATGGGTGACGGCACCGACGGAACCCCAGTACGGACAATTTTAGAGTGATTGCACTCTAAGAACTTTAGAAAGTTCTAGCTAGGCCGCACCGCGCGTGCGCGAGTGCCTTCCCGCCCGACAGAGGCGCGCGGTCCCCAGTTTCTTAGTTTCCGCGGAGCTAAGAAGACGCGTGTTTCCAACGGCTGTTGGACTCTCTTTTTCGCCTTCCCGCTCGCGTAATTTTTCTCATGAATTTATTCACTTTTTCTTCTTTTGTTATTTTCCTTAAAAAAAAACAAACAAAAGTCTATTTTTTGACTTTTTTCAGTCGGCCCCGGCGGGGCCTGTTGGCACCATCGAAGCCTCGGACTTCGATTTTGCTACTGCCGTTTTACCCTTCATGCCCCCTTCTCCGGGTTTTAAGAAGTGTCAGCGGTGTGCACTCCCTATTTCTTTATCCGACCCGCACAAGTGGTGCCTTCAGTGTTTGGGTCCAGACCATAGGGCAGAAATGTGCACCCGCTGTAGTTCTCTTCAAAAGAGAACTTTGAAGAACCGCCAAATTCAACAGCGGATTCTTTTCGGTACCGCTATGGAAGTTCCACCAGCGTCGACTCCGGCGACTTCCTCCAAATCGGCACCGGTGGTTTCGACACCGCAAGAGGTCTCTTCAGTGTCGCACCCTTCAGGTAAGCCGGCTAAGAAGCCATCCCCTTCTGTTCTCGGCCCGCCAGTCGAACAAGCAGTGAGCCAAGTCCTGCAGACTGCACGCCGGCCCCGCAAACGCTCCGCTCCCATAGAAGTCACTGCCTATTCATCGGCATCGACTTCGCCTGAGCGTCGAGCGGCACCGCAGGTACCGAGCAAGAAAATAGCGGTACCGGTGCCATCGGGACCGTCTCTGGATGAGTGTATAGCATCCATCCTTCAGGTCCAGCTTAAGGAGCAATTTCAACACCTCCTCCCGGCTCTGCTAACTCCGAACCTTCCGGTGTCGGTATCCACTGAGCCTGCGGTACCGATAGTCGACCAGCCTATGTTATCGGCATCGACGTTATCGGCACCGCTTAAATCTGCCTCTTCTATTTCTATGCCTGTCTTATCGGCGGAGCCAAAGTTTCTTCGACGTACGGCTCACTCGGCCTCTGATCGCTTACCGACGCCTGTCCCATTTTACAGTCACCGGGTACGGTATCGATGCGTTCAGGCAAATCGGTACGCAAAACCAGGCGTACCGAATCCTCTACCCCTTTGTCTCAGGGCCGTCTCCCATCGATACGGGACCCTGATTTATGGGATGACTCTGATGATCCCCTCGGTACCGAGGAGGATTTTTCATCGGATGAGGCTGACCCATCGGTGCAGGATCCTGCTAGTAAGCCAGAGCACTCTTCCTTCACCAAATTTCTTAGGGAAATGTCAGACACCCTTTCTCTTCCCTTGGAATCTGATTCTAAGAAGTCAAAAGCATTCTTGGAGGCTTTGGACTTTGAACAACCTCTCAAAGAATTTTTAAAGTTACCCCTTCATGATATATTAAGGGAAACTTTTTATAAAAATTTGGAAACTCCTCTCACAATTCCAGGAGCTCCAAAGAAGTTAGAATCACTTTATAAAGTTATTCCTATCCCAGGGTTTGACAAACCTCAGCTTCCACATGAATCTTTGCTGGTGGAGTCAACCCTCAAAAAATCTGCAGGCTCTAGTGTATATGCCTCTATCCCTCCTGGCAAAGAGGGAAAGGCCATGGATAAATTTGGTAAACGACTTTACCAAAATACTATGTTGGCCAACCGTTCAGGTAACTATGCGTTTCACTTTTACTATTATCTGAAACATCTTACCCAGCAGATGGCCACTTTTCAGAAATATATTCCTGACCGCAAGCTTTCTGCTTTTCAACAATGCACTGCCAGTCTCTTGCACAGGAGGAAGGGGGGAGTGAACTACAATTTTGAGAGAATAGGAACATAGGAGATGCAGATGAGTGGTGGGAGGATGAGCATCGTATTTTCTTATAAGAGCAGTTATAATTCTTTTGATGGATTAAGACCTCTACAGTAGTCAGTCTAAAAGCTCTTAACAATATGTTACTCATTGAAAACACAGTGAATGCAGCATTGGTTTTGGAATTCTTCACCAAGTAGTGCAGTTTCTCTGTCCTTAGTATACATTGATCTTTCACCTATGAATGAGTTCGTGCAAGCAACAAGAATGATTGAAAAGTACCAGACTTCTGTGAGGACATCAAGCCATGGAACTTCCTGCAGATGCCTTCAGATCGCTTGCTGAACCAGGAACTTTTAATGCTTCATGCTATATATACAATATTTGTCAACAGGGTGGTACATGGAAGGTGCAACAGGATGTAACATCCTTTAGAATTCTTTCTTACATGCTGTTGGCAGAAAAGATTTTTTCCTATTAATCAAAATGGTATACAGGCTCAAGTAGAACTGTGTATAAAGACGTTCAGACCTTTGACATCAGTCAAAAGGATGTTTGTTGAGTACAGAAAGGGAAGGGATAGAGCATGAGTCCCAACATATTTCATCCTCTGTTAGACACTTTAGTTAAAATACAGATTTATTCAACAGGAATCTTGTTGGAGACAAGACAGAAATGTCTTCGTTTCCCCTAAAAATAATAATAATAAAAGTTTATATACTGCAGGACTGTGAAGTTTACAATGATTAAAAGATGTTAAAGATTGAGTAGATTTAACAAAGTTAAGAGTTAGTGATTAACAGTTCTGGGGATCAGTAGTTGTGGACTAAGATTGTATAGGTCAGTTACCTAAATCCTTCAAGAACAGATATGTTTTTAGGTGTTTCCTAAATTCCCCATAAGTAGTATGCATAAGCAGTTGTTCCAGATCTTTACCCCATAATGCTGCTTGATGTGAGAAAAGATGTTGATGATGACTTTTAAATTTACATCCTTTAACCAGTGGGGAAACAAAATTCAGATGTGAGCTTCTCTTATGTATTAGAGTTGGGAAACCTATGGTAATGCACTTAGAATAGCAAAGATGGAAACTGAAGAAAAAATAGTCAATAAGATTAAATGAGGGACATGATAGAAGGAAGTGCAAAAGTAGAATTGCATGACAAATATTTCTTTTCTGTGTTCACAGATGAAAGACCAGGTATGAATGTGTGGTAGACCTTGGCTGATTTTCAGAACACTCTGTGAGGAGCTAGCTAAACTAAAGGTAGACAGAATGATGAAGCCAGAAGGGATACATCTGCAACTGTAGAAGGAACTGTTTGACCTTGTCAATGCTTTAGAGTCTGGAGTGCTCCTGGAAAACTGGAGAAGGGAAGATTTAGTTCTTCACCAGAAATAAGAAGTATTCAATTTATTCAAGTATTCAGTTCAATTTATTCATGAGCTTGCTGGGACACATCAAACTGGAGGACAAAACCATACTGTCTTATGCAGATGACATCCTTCTCCTCATTCCCAAAACCTATAACCAACCAAATATTGCTGAAAAAATCTCAAACAATATAACCAAAATCCAAACCTGGGCAACTGTCAAGAAATTGAAACTGAACGCCACCAAGATCAAAGACATTGGTTTCTGTACCACACAACAGAACGTCATGACCAACCTCACCCTTCCATCGAGCATCACTCTCACAATGGAGAAATCCGCCAAAGTACTCAGTTGCATATTAGACGACACCATCATGATGGAACCACAAATCTCTAGCCTTCGGAAGACAACCATCTACACTATTACATTACATTAGGGATTTCTATTCCGCCTTGCGGTTCTAGGCGGATTACAATATAGAAGATATCTGGGCATTTCCAGTAGAATTACATTACAGGATAAGAGTAAGTTACAGGAACAGTAAAGAATTATGATACTTCAATTTCACGGAAGATAATACATATCACAGAAGATAATATATATCACCGTAGATAATACATATCACAGAAAATAATACATATCACAGAAGATAATACATATCAACTGAAGCAAGTTAAGTCAGGTGGGATGTAAAAGAGTTACAGTAATTCTAGATCACAGACAAAGAGATACTATAGGTGGGTGTTTCCAAAGGCGTTGATTGGGAACTCATTGGATGGTGGTTAGAGTGATGGGAGATATTTTTTGAACAGTAGTGTTTTTATTTCTTTACGGAACTCTTTTATGTCTGTTGTTTTGGTCAGTAGTTTTGAGATGTCAGAGTCAATTTTAGCTGCCTGTGTCCCCAGAAGGTTGTCGTAAAGTTTCTTATGACGAGTACCGTTGAGAGGTGGGTAGGTGAAAAGGTTCTGTGTTCTCCTTCTTCTGGATGAGAGGTAGTAGTGAAAACGGTTGTTTAGGTAGCTGGGTGCCGTGCCGTGGGTTACTTTGGAAAGGAGACAGTAGAGTTTGAATTGTGTTCGTGCTTTTATTGGTAGCCAGTGAGATTCTAAGTATGCATTGGTAATGTGGTCGTGTTTGTTGAGTGAGTATATGAGTCTGAGGGCTGTGTTCTGGATGGTCTGTAGTTTTTTTATTGTGTTGGTAGGGCAAGGTAGGTAAAGGCTGTTGCAGTAGTCTACGATACTTAGCACAAGGGATTGGACAATGATCCTGAATTGGTCTTTATTAAAGAATTTTCTGATTTTTCTTAGGTTTCGCATTGTGAGGAATGCTTTTTGGGTGATTTTATGGATTAGTGTTTGCATTGTGCAGCATCTGTCTAAATGTATACCTAGGATTTTGAGGGAGCTCTGTATTGGGTACTTGATTGAGTTTACTTCCAGTTCTGTTAGGGATGGTTTTTTGTCCTTCTCTAGTAGTAGGAGTTTAGTTTTGTCTGGGTTCAGCTTCAACTTATGATTTGTCATCCATTTTTCTACTGTTTCCAATGTGGTTTTCAGGCATCCTGTGGAGATTGGGTTATGGATGCGACAACTGAGACTCACAAGGCCATACTTCCACCCACATCACTTTGCCTTGATCGTCCAGATGATGGTTTTACCCCAACTGGTCTATTGCAACTCTGCCTACTTAGGCATTAACACCACTCTTATCCACAAAATGCAGCTCATCCAGAACACAGCCAAAAGACTAATCTATAAAATTAAAGAAATATGATTCAATCTCAACCTTCTTCAAACAACTACACTGGCTCCCAATACCATCATGAATAAACTTCAAAACCTCATGCAGCTTACACCATATTCTTTATGGAAACTCAGCTGCTCCCCTCATCCAGCTATTCTCCACGGCTTGGTCAACATCCAGAAGAATCCTTAACTGAATTCAACTAAACCTGCCATCCACAAAGTACCTCCACTACAAGTGAATCTTCCACTCTATGCTAATTTATCTGGGAGTAAAAACCTGGAATGACCTCCCAGAAGCAATCAGGAAAGAAACAAGCTACACATCATTCAGGAAAAATCTAAAATTAAGAATAGTGCAGAATACGGCCGTCCTTTTAATATTTGGACTGAAGAAAAGCAATCATGTTAGTCCCTACTATAGATTGCTGCACTGGTTATCAATGGAGGCACGAATAATGTTCAAGTTCTCTTGCATTTGTTTTAAGTCGGTTTGGGGAATAGCCCTTACCTACCTCTTACCTCATTTCGTGCTATACATCCCCACTAGGATAACCAGAAATTGTAATCTTTTTGCCTACCCAAGGATCACTAGTTGTAAATACAGGTCCTTTCTGGATAGAACTTTTATGTTTCAAGCAAGTAAACAGCAGTCTTGGTTAGGCAATTACATCAATGGAGCCAGGTTGACTTATGGCGCATTCGGAAAGAAATTAAGACTGCATTGTTTAACAGATTTATCTCCTAAACAGAATTTTTTTAAAAACTAATTCTATACTGACTACTCTCGAGAAACATGTTGTACTTTTACTATTCGTATTCTGTAATTTGCTGATTGTCCAGTGCTCTTCAGTGTAAACTGTCTAGAAGTCGTAAGATTGTGGCAGTATAGAAGAATAAAGTTATGTTATGTTATGTAAAGACTCACCTCTTTCACAACTAACCGATTCAACTTCCTTATTCCCCCCCCCCACACCTAGGCCCACTCTTATATTTTCTTGCCCCTTCCTTCTTCTGCCTCTCCCTCTTCCCTCTGATCTGTCGCCTTGAGCTTATATAGGTTTGTGCAACTCACAAATGGAAGATTAGATTAAATTAGAAGTAATTAATGGAAATGCTTCTAAAATAGGGTCCAGTGGATTGCAGTAGCTGAAGCAGCCTGGTTTTACTAGATTATTATTATTAATAGAACGGTTTACGTGAGTTTATTCAGGTACTCAAGCAGTTTTCCCTCTCTGCCCCAGTGGGCTTACAATCTATCTATCCTACCTGGGGCAATGGGGGGATTAAGTGACTTGTCCAGGGTCACACGGAGCAGCGTGGGTTTGAACTCACAACCTCAGGGTGCTGAGGCTGTAGCTTTAACCACTGCGCCACACTCTCCCCTAAAGTGGCTGACTGGGTTAGAAACTGATTACCGGTAAGCAGGTGCTAGAGAATAGTGTTACATGGGCTTTACCTGTGGAAAGGAATGGTAGCAGTGGTGTGCTGAAGGTTTTAAACATTTTTTGCCAGCGATATTGTAGAAGGGCTGGCTGGTAAGGATTGCCTCTTTGCAGATGATACTAAATTCTGTGATAATGTAACTAGTGGTTACAAACATTTTAAATTGACCTAAAAGCTGTGTACACTTTTCCCTCAGTATTCGCAGGGGTTAGGGGCAAAACCGGCCCGCGAATGTTGAAAATTCACGAATAACTTTTTGGCCAGCTCTTGAGTAAAGGCCCTTGAATTTGCAAGTCACAAGTGACAAGCAAGTCACTGCAGACTTTGGGGTACGGACAGTCTTTGTGGAGTATAGGGGGCGAAAGCCAGATTGTAGAGGATGAAGAGTCAGTGAAGATGAAAGGAAGTCAAGGCAGCAATGGAGGACAGCACACTCGAGCAGCTTGGATAGGAAAGGAAAAAGGGAGACAGGGCAATGGTTGGAGAGGCCAGTGGAGGTCTAGCAAGGGATTTTTGAGAAGTGACTTAACCACTGTAGGTTTGAAGGCATCGGGAACAGATGCAATGGAAATGGATAGGCTGAGGATACGACAGCAGGGATTACAGTATGTGAGATGCACTCAAGTAGAGGGGTGGAAACGGGGTCAGGGGGGCATGTAGTGAGCTTGAATGAGGACAGAAGTTGTGTGGTTTCTTCTGTGATTTCAGAAAAGGAAGAAAAGTTGAAGAAGGGTTGATAAGGTGGGATCGGGTGAGGGGAGGTAGGTCCAGAGGGGGAGGATGTGTGGATTCCTCCTGAGTTGTTTGGGTGAAGAAAGAAATGTTGATGGGAGCTGGTAGATCAGGAGAGTGGATGGGTACTCGGCAGAATTGGTACAGGAATTTAAGTAGCAGATACTGGGAGTGAGCCAAGGCGGATGTTTGGTGTGCCTGACAGAGTGGCTCTGCTGATCAGGGATTTCCTTGCCCTGATTAGCTGAGCCAGCAGCGGCGTCTACTTTTAGGATGAAATGTAGGCCAGCATTTTGCAGGCCTACATTTCAGGTGTCCGTTGTGGCTCTAGGGAGATGCGTAAGGATGCTTAAACTCACTCAAGGCCACGTCTGGGTGAAACCATGCCCATGCCCAGCCTTGGGCAAGCTTAAGTGGCCCTACGTGTCTTCTTAGACTCATGACAAACGCCTACAGTGTAGGCATTTTGCCTCAGGAATTTCTTTTTTAAATGTGTGTCCCGATCGGCTGCTAGACGGCAGAAGGATGCCTATTGTCGCCTACAATCGGCATGTCAGTGTGCAGAGTCAGCTCCCTAGTGCACACTAGCGCTTGAAGTTTAGTAAAAGCACCCCTACATATATGACATCTGGTGCTGTTCCCCAATCCAGCTCTCTGGTTACTTAGTCAAAAAATTGATTAAATTCATCTGGAAACAAAATTAAAAAAACAACCAGGATGTCTCAGATCCTGTATTTTTTTTTTTTTGCTTCCATTAATTTACTCACCACCAAGGTCAGACTAACTAGCCTATAATTTCTAGCTTCCACTTTTGTTGAAAGGAACCACATCCACTCTTCTCATGTTCTCCTGGACCAATTCCGACTATAAATAGGCATTGAAAAGGCCAGATCTCCTCCAAGTCCCTTCAATACTCTCTGATGCATCTCATCCAGCCCCGTCACTTTGCTTCCTGTAGTGTTAGTTTAGTTAGCTCCTCATGAATACAATTCTTTGGTTCTTATTGAAAGAATTCCTGCTGAAATCCATCTTTTCCTCAGCTGTCCCACAAGTGAAAAGAGTTGGTTTCTTTTTTTATACAATCTAACACTTTCACAGTCTGATTCTCTCTGTAAGCTTGTTTGCTTTTGCTTGCTCAGGTGGTATTAAGAAGTATTGAATGTTTTATCTTATCTTTTCAGACTGTAAAAAGTCTTTATGTATCTGTGGGTTTGTGGTTTATTGTGGTTTCGGATACAAAAAAGATCAGGCTACTTGGAAATAATTACCATAAAAGATCTATGAAGATATGACTAATCAAGCTCCCTCTGAAATTTACTTATGTGTTCTGTTTTCACAGATGATTAACAATTGATATGAATAAACTCTTTAGGGTTCCATCCAACGAATAATCCCCTTTAATCCAACCCCAAAATTATTCAGTATCTACTTATATATCAGATGTAGCATTATTAATTATATATGCCCTAAGAACAATTGATTTCTCCCCTAAAAACAAAAGAGTAACTCTAAATCTCTTTTTACTTTAGCTCCACATAAATGGAACCACAAGTGTTGCTATTATTCAAGTTCAAGTTTATTTAAAAATTGCCATATTGTGATCCAATGCGATTTACAAATATAAAAACAGGGTTTTAGTTAAAAAATGTATACTTTAAGACTCTTGACAATACATGAAAAAAGAGGGAAACAGGTTGAACTACAATGTTTAGGAGAAAAAGTAAACATATAGGGTTAGAACATTAGAATAGGGAATTGTTACCCATTAATTTTCTTTTATAGGGATAATAGCTCTCAGGAATATTTGAGTTCAAAAGAATCCAAAAAACTCATTTGAAAGCGTCCTTGAAGAACCAGCTTTTTAAAGTCCTTTAAACTTATTAAGCGACTTTTCTTCCCTGATATATATCGGCAGTGAATTCCGTGTTTGCGGTGCCGTAACGGAGAAGATTGTGCCCCTCCGAGTGTAAATGAATCTTAGGGAAGGGACTGAAAGGAAGTAAGAAATGATTATGCTAATGGGTAGATAAAACAAGATAAATAAATTTAAGTCATGCCTTCTTTTCTCTTTTTTATTTGTTCAATCATTGCTCCACCTAATGATATAGACAGAAAACTTTTCATCTAAGCAAAGGTTATTATTAGAATAACCACTATAAGGATGAATTGAAGAACTCACGTACAGTAGGAGAAGGAAGTATGTAGACAGAACAGTGAAGATTACCAGTAAGCAACAGCTCCATTGCAGATTGCAGATAAATACATTCCTAAGTAGGATTCAAATATCAGGCTACGAAATCTGAGTGTTTGTTGAGAGGGAGGGTGGGTATGGAACTAGTTCATTTTATGAACCCAGAAACTGGAAAGTCTGCATTTCTAATTAAAACTTATACATTAGGAAAATGTTCTCTTCAAAGAAAGGGCAGGAAATTGAGCGAGCAAATAAGATGACTCTTTGCCTGGTTAAATATCTTCAAAACTCTTTATTGTGTATTTAGGATTACCATGCGACTCCAGAGAAAGGAGGACGGATAGAGACATCCGGGTTTTACTTCCATCAATTTGAGGTGGAAGTAAAATCCAGATGTCTGAATCTGCCCTTCTTATTTCCATTGCATTCAATGGAAGTAGAACCTGAGTTCACTGGTGTGAAGGCAGTTTCTCTTGTTGCCTTTTGATCTGGTCTCCTTCCTTGTTGTTTTCGTCTCCTTTTACTGGAGCCATATGGTGACCCTATATGTATTCAAAGAGCCCAAAACAGATCCATGTTTGAGTATAAACAAGCCTTCCTCAGGAGTAAAACATAAAAATTCTACAAAAAAATGCCTCAAATATATCACGGGGCGTATAGAGGTGAAAGATGATATCTTCAGTCTTACAGGGCCCTCGGTATCCAGAGGACTCTCGCTGAAAATCAGGGGAGGGAAATTTCAAGGTGATACTAGGAAGTACTTCTTCACCGAAAGGGTGGTCGATCATTGGAACGAGCTGCCTCAACAGGTGATTGAGGCCAACAGCGTGTCAGATTTTAAGAGAAAATGGGATATTCAAGTGGGATCTATAGGGGAGTAGATGACGGCAGATAAAGACCCGAATGGTCCATCCAGTCTGCCCAACCTGATTCAATTTAAATTTTATTTTATTTTTTTAATTTTTTCTTCTTAGCTATTTCTGGGCAAGAATCCAAAGCTTTACCCGGTACTGTGCTTGGGTTCCAACTGCCAAAATCTCTGTCAAGACTTACTCCAGCCCATCTACACCCTCCCAGCCACTGAAGCCCTCCCCTGCCCATCCTCCACCAAACGGCCATACACAGACACAGACCGTGCAAGTCTGCCCAGTAACTGGCCTAGTTCAATATTTAATATTATTTTCTGATTCTAAATCTTCTGTGTTCATCCCACGCTTCTTTGAACTCAGTCACAGTTTGAACCCAAAATTAAAAATCAAACAACATTTCCTGTGACCAGCCTTGAATATCCAGTCTATTTGAGGGGCTATAAACTTACCCCCTCTTATACAAAGGTGCGCTATTCAGTAAATATTGCACGCTAAACGCTAACGCGTGCATGTTATCTTATGGACGCGTTAGTGGTTAGCATACGCGTTGATTCAGCACATGCTAAATCCGTGCTAAAAAGCTTAGCGCGCCTTTGTAAAAGAGGCCCTTAGCCAGCTAAATCAATATCAAGCGCTGGCCAGCTAAGTTTATAGATCAGCTATCTAAGGGCTCTTTTTACAAAGCTGTGGTAGAGATTTCTACTGCAGGCCGGTAAAGTAAATGCTCTAATGCTCATAAGAATTCTATGAGTGTATGAGCATTTACTTCACCGGCCTGCAGTAGAAACCCCTATGAAAACAAGAGAATTGACCTAATTATCTCTACAGACAAATCTAAGAAGAAACAAAAAACAATGTGGAGAAATGATGTTCCTGAGATGGACTTTATTAATATTAAAATAATATTAAAACTTGGCAAACCACAAAAAAACCTTTAGGATGCAGTCCACTGAAAAGCTTTGGACCCTGGACCCAACACAGACCGTGTTTTGACAGAATGTCTTCTTCAGGGGTCCTTATGAAGTCCTAAGGTAAAGATATGTGGATAAAAATGCCAGTCGGAAATAAACTTTTCCTGCTGGAAGGCGGAGTGGCATTTTTATCCACATATCTTTACCATAGGACTTCATAGGAGCCCCTGAAGAAAGCATTCTGTCGAAACACGGCAGATGGGGGCAGATGCTGGTGGAATTGGTGTGCAGGGAAAGAGGAGAGAGACATAAGAGGAAAGGATACTGGATGGAATTGGGTTGGAGGGAAAGAAATGGGGCAGATACTGATAGAAGGGGGGGGAGGGAGAGAGTGAAATGCCAGACCATGAGGGTGTGGGAGAGGAGAGAGATGCCAGACCATTGGAGGAGGGAATGGAAGAAGATGAATGCCAGACCAATGGGGGTGAAGGGAGAGATGGAAGGGGGAGGCATACAGTTTCTGGAAGGGGCATAGAAGGAGAGAAGATGCTATATAGAAGGGGCAGAGAGAGGGTAGACAGTGGATGAAATGAAGAGAGTGACAAGAAGATGAGGAAAGCAGAAACCAGAGAAGACAAGGTAGAAAAAATGTTTTGATTTATTTATTTTTATGCTTTAGGGGAGATGTGTCGCTGTTTCTGTGGTGTTGCATTGTATGCAGAGTCCAGCTTTTTGGTGAATCAATTTAACCTTTGTCTACGTATTTCTATTTTATCACCCCTTTTACAAAACCATAGAGCATTTTTTAGTGTTGGCCATGGTGGTAACAGTTCCAATACTCAGAATTCTGTGAGCGTCTAAGCTGTTACCACTGCGGCTAAAACCCACACTACAGTTTTGTAAAAGGGGGAGGGGTTAGTTTGTGATTACATATTCCATACTAGGCGAAGGTGTTTTCTGTGTTCTGTGTGTTTGAAAGACATGGTTTCTGTTAGGATTGACTGCAGGATTGATCTGTAGTAGTCTGGCTTGTTTAGTTTTACAATGGGTGTATTGATGTTTTACTGCTCACTGCAGTATGTAAGATGCTGCCTTTTCCTAGGTACACTCTTGTGTGACGTGTGGATTGTTACTAAAAATCATGTTTTTCATACAGATTGGGGGGTGTCATAAAATGATAGGCCCCGGTGTCACATATGCTAGGTACGCCACTGATCTAAACATTAAAGAGCAACGCTGGATATATCGTTTAGATACAGTAGAACCAAGAGGACTAAATGCAGATAATGAAGGGAATAGACTTAGTAGATAGACAGGTTGTTCACCCTCTCCAAGGTAGAGAGAACGAGAGGGCACTCTCTAAAGTTAAAAGGGGATCGATTCCGTACAAACGTAAGGAAGTTCTTCTTCAGAGAGTGGTGGAAAACTGGAACGCTCTTCCAGAGGCTGTTATAGGGGAAAACACCCTCCAGAGATTCAAGATAAAGTTAGACAAGTTCATGCTGAACCAGAACATACGCAGGTAAAGCTAATCTCAGTTAGGACAATGGTCTTTGACCAAAGGGCCACCACGTGAGCGGACTGCTAGGCACGGTGGACCACTTGTCTGACCCAGCAGCGGCAATTCTTATGTTCTAGCTTTTTTCCTTGCTGAGCCAGGGATTATCAGCTGTTATGAGCATTAACATATTTAAATGTCACTAAAAGACGCCGCCACCATCTTGCTTTGAAAGCATAGTGAGGCGTATGGTACTGGCTGCTCCAGTAAAGTATTAACTACTTTGTTAATATTTAAGCTATTTGCCAATTTTTATTTTGAGGAAAGGCAAGTTAAAATATGGATTAGAATACTGAATTGCTTGTTTTTCCATAGGGGAGACCCTTGAGAAAGCTCTGTGCGAAACAAGTCAGGTCCAGCCCTCCCAGGTCGAGCTTAAAAACAACACTTGAGATAAGTAAATCTTTCCTTTGAAAAGAATATATATTTATATTAAAATATGTAATATTTAAGATGATAATTTAAAATATTTAATACACATAAAATAATATTAAATACAAAACTGAGCCAGTGACATATAGACACATAAATCTTCACCGCTATGAAAGTCTATTGAGCGGATGGAGTGGCGGCTCTAAGGCTCAGAAGAATTGATTCATTCAAGCTGGAGAAATTGTTTACTTGGAGAGTATAAGTTGATTGATTATCTTATGTGATGTCTTAAGCATCTTATAATGTTTATTTTTATTACGTATTCTTTCAATACTGCGTCTGTCTGGTAGTGCTATAGAAATAATTAGCAGTAGTAGTCATGTACACTGCTTAGAACTGTGGATATTTGTGGTCTATAATTATTTTACATGCGTACATAAATAATACTTCAATCTATTTATCATATATATGAATCTTGTGTATGTAAATTAATTGCTATGAGTATACAAATGTTTTCAGGGCAATTTTCTCAAAGGGCCCTTTGATAGAACCATATTCTGTAAAGTAATGCAGACACCTGCTTTCCTCTATAGAATACTTGCCTCATTTGGCATCAGCGCTTATGCCAGCCATAGAACTAAAAATATGTGATAGCGCCTAAGGCCTTCTTCTGTCAAACTGCGATAGCAGTTTTTAGCGCGGGGAGCCACGCTGAAGGAGCGTCGGGAATAGCACGGGCCATTCAGTGCGGCTCCCCATGCTAGAAACTGCTATTGCAGTTTCGTAAAAGAGGGGGAGAAGTGTTGGAGAAGTGCACGTTAATTTCAGCAATTGCCATACTGAGAAAGACAGTGGCCAACCCAGGTCCCAAGTACCTAGCTAGATCCCAAGTAGTAAAACAGATTCTAGAAATAAGCAGTGGATTTTCCCCAAGCCATCTCATCAATAATGACCTAAGGACTTCTCTTTTTAGGAAATTATCCAAACATTTTTAAAACCCCGCTAAGCTGATTTTATTACATTCTCTGGCAACAAATTCCAGAGTTTAATTACACATTGTATGAAGAGATATTTTCTCCAGTTTCTTTTAAATCTATTACTTTAGTAGCTTCATCGCATGCCCCCTAGTTCTAGTATTTTGGGAAAGAGTGAACAAGCAATTCATATCTACCCTTTCTACTCCACTCAGTAATTTATAGACCTCTATCATATCACTCCTGAGCTGTCTCTTCTCCTTTTTAAACCAAAAATCAATCGAACAGCTGTATTCTGAATTATCCTTAATTTCCTTGGAATTTTTTTGGGTTCTCCTAAATAAATGATGTTACAATAGTCTAAAATAGATAAAACTAATGCCTGCACCAATAGTGTGAACAATAAAGGATCAAAATATTTTTTTTATGGTTCTTAACACAAGCATTTTTGTACCACTAAGTTTGTGTGTTCTGCTAATGTTAAATGTCGGTCTAGTGCGACTTCCAGAATTTTGATAGATTTAATAATCGGGTAGTCATGACCATTAAGATGAAGCAATGAGTTTGTTATTTTGTCGTTGGGACTAGCCAAGAAAAGTTTGGTCTTTTCCGTACTGAGTTTCAGTTTGAAATTAATTGTCCACTGTTCTATCTGAGTCATAATAGAAAATATCTGCTTTAAAATTTCAGTGGTAAAATTATTTAGAGGGATTAAAACAGAAATGTCATCTGCGTATATATAAAATTTTACATTTAAACTCTGTCATAAATGTCCTAAAGGGGAAATGTAGATGTTGAATAAAGTAGGCGATAGCGGAGAACCTTGGGGCACACCAGATGGGTTGCTCGATGAATGAGAATAGTTACCGTCACAAATCATATGATAAGATCTTTTCTTCAAAAAACCTTGAAACGTCTCTTATCATATCTCCCCCTCTCCCATCTTTCCACCAAAGTATACAGATTGAGATCCTTAAGTCTGTCCCCATACGCCTTATCACAAAGACCACACACCATTTTAGTAGCCTTCCTCTGGACCGACTCCATCCTTTTTATATCTTTTTGAAGGTGCGGCCTCCAGAATTGTGTGTTTTTTGTTTATTTTTTAGTGAAGTAAAAAATTGGATTCTGCTAAACTAATCTTTAACTTTTAGCACTCTTTCAGGCCAACAGTGGCCTAAAGCTTTTCTGAACTTAAATCGGGTACAAAAAATCTGGAAGCACTGACAAGAATTTCTAAAAATTCTCCAAGCACTAGCACGCAGCTTCTAAAAGGACCTTCATTGGTGCTGCATGCCAAATTACAAGTAGCCGAGAGACTACAGCAGGCTTCCAGTCCTAGGCCATCTCATTTCCCTTTGTCTGAAGGGCAGTGTGGTGACCCCACCTTTCAATGACGTTCCAAAGGGAATACCATGGGCCATTTAGAAAGTAATCCAGTCATTGTGCAAAGGCTTGCTGTATGTTTAAGATTTTGCAGGGCTTGTCCCTGTTTAATCTCATGGTTAGTTACAATATAGTATGATTCATATTTTGCTTGATTACACAGGGGTAGAGCCCTTATCCCATCTATTTACTCACAGTGCTGGCCCTTGACAAGGTTTCTATGGTTATTTGTGCTTTTCATCATTGTGTTTACCAAGGTGGAACTTAGTAGAAGGCTGTATAAAATCACTGCTCTTAAAACATCTTTTATATGCAAAACCCTTAGAGTACGCAAGTGAGCATTCTTTTTTGCATAAGATAGAGTGCTATATGTTTTCTGAAAGATGATGGTGCATTGACTACATTTTGAATTCATCTAGCATTATAGCGAGGGAAGGAGACACCCAGGGTGGTGGCGCCCAGAATCCATCTAGTATTTTTAATATTTGATAAAATATTGCTTTTATTTACCTATTTTATTGCTTTCTTCAATCTTATTATATTGTACACCATTTCACTTGTTTTGATAGACGGTATATCAAAAATAAAGAAACTTAAAGCTTGATCACCGCGCCGTGCATCTCGCGCCTTCTTTCCCTGCCACGCACCCTCCCTCCCCCCAGTGTAACTCTTCACATGATCACCGGCAGCAAGCAGCATCTTTAACCAGCTGCTCACGTCAGCTTCAGGTCTCCCTCTGACATCACTTCCTGGTCCTGGTTAGCGATGCTGCTAGCGATCATTTGAAGAGGAAGGTGAGTAGACGGAGAGGAGGAGAGGTGCCAGTGCCCCCCTAAGATGGCGCCCGGGGTGGTCCGCACCCCCTCCTCTCTCTCGCTTTGTCACCGAATTCATCATAGTGGAACATTTTTCCAATTTCATGCTAAATGACCATCAGTAATTGTTTGCTAACAGAGAGCCTTCCAACATTATAAGTTTACAGTTTGGGAATCATCTGCTTTTGGACCTGCTTCTTCCTTCTGGTAAAAGGGACATCTATTAGGTTTTTTAGGCAAGGGTAATTCACTTTGGTTCCATTTATTAAACTGCTGTAAGTGTTTACCATGAGATGCGCTGAAGTATCTCATGATACTTTTGCACTCAAGTGCACATATCACATACTAAAATAATTCTTAATTTTTTTTGTAAAGGGTTTTGGGGATGAGTTTGTGGCGCAGTGGTTTGAGCTACAACCTCAGTACCCTGGGGTTGTAGGTTCAAACCCCACGCTGCTTCTTGTGACCCTGGATAAGTCACTCAGTCCTCCATAGCTCCAGATACATTAGATTGATTGTGAGCCCACCGGGACAGATAGGGAAAATGCTTGAGTACCTGTTTGTAAAACCGCTTAGATAACCTTGATAGGTGGTATGTAAAAACCTAATAAACTTGAAAAGAGTGGGGATTTCTATGCTAATTAGCACATGAGCCATTATCGCCTACAAAACGGGTGGCGGTAAGGGTTCACACACTAACCTTTTTTAATGGCCACGTGCTAATGTTACCATTAGCGTGTGGCCATTAATGCCAGAAATGGGAAACTGGCCATTTTCCAGCAGCTGGAAGAAATGGCTTTAGTACAAGGGAAAGGACCCATGTAAGGGCACACTAAGGCCACTTTTTCTGGAACCTTTGGAAAAGAACCCCTATGACAGAAAAATGTAGGACCTCAGCATTTAGATCGATGCTGAATTGAGCAAAGCTATCTTTAATATTTAAAGATTACAAACAAATGTGCCTACGTATTATGAAAATTTCTTGAGCATATATCTCCCCCCCCCCCTGTTACAAAACCATAGCATGGGTTTTCGTGCTGGCTGCAATAGTAGTAATAGCTCCGATGCTCATTGGAATTCTATAAGCATCGGAGCTGTTACTGCCAGGGCCAGCGCTAAAAACCATGCTAAGGTTTTGTAAAAGGGGGATAACCTCTTAAAAATTAACTTTTGGGGGGTCTTTGGAGAGAACGGGATAGAAAATGAATGAATTAAATAAATAAATAAATAAATACATTTTTCTTTGAACTCTTTGTCTCCTATTGTGTAGAGAGACATTTAAACTAAACTAAAACTAAACTAAATCTTGGACTTGTATACAGCGTCATCCCTGAGAAACAAGGTTCGACTCGGTTAACAATAGTTGTAGTTAATAGAAAGAATTGACCTCATAGAAACTTATCTGCTAGAAAACGCTGAAACAGTAGTTTTCAGAGTTTTTCGAAAAACTTGAAGGGATAAACAGGATTTTATTTGAGAAGGTAGGTTGTTCCAAATTGCTGTTAGTAAATAGGAGAAGGATGAACAATTTCACTGATAGATCTGGCACATTCATAATTATGGTCACATGTTGCTCCCATACCTGATACTATTGTAGTCAATCAGGATTTTTAAGTTTGTAACATTGCAATAATCTCCCTAGCAAAGGTTGTAATGCCATAAATACCAGGTTATGACTGGAGTCCAGAGTTAAGCATAAACCAGAAGCATTTATGATTTGAAAGAAACAGAGTTCCAAACACAAATATGAGCATGGAGATCCCAGAACATGATTGGATACGGTTCTGGTTTATCACATTCCTCAGATTGTATAAATATCTAACTCTCTGGAGATATGATGTCTGTGACAATCTCATACTATTTGAAGTCCTATTAGTATTTCAACTACTCTGCTCACTTGCACTGACTAAGCAGGTACATACCAAACTGGAAACATGCCCTGTGCGACCTGGCCTCTGGTGCCCCCGATTTTCCAAAGTACTAAACCTTATATATTTGGGAGACCTAATAGCTGCATTGGTCCTAGAGTACAGAGGAATTATCACATATTGTTTATTGAAAGCTTCTATACCGCAGCTAATGACTTGGGGAGTCGATTCAGAGTAGTTTATATGAGCTTCTGTAAAGGTGTTACATTACAGAGTTAGCATTTTCTGTGTTGGTTCTCAATGCAGCCCTCTTAAACCACAATCAATCCTCTTTCTTATTTCCCTGAGTAAAATATCCTCAACTACTACTGACTTTTGTTGGAGGGGTTGTGGGCAGAGAGATATGTTCTTCCATATGTGGTGGAGCTGCCCAGAGATTCAGATCTACTGGGGGCAGGTATTTGGGTATGTGGGAAAACTTCTTCAGGAACCTCTAGAGGACAGGGCAGAAATTGCGCTCCTGGGGTTGCCCATGGGAGGGGTTGATGATACTCAGGATAAATTGGTTAGGTTGGCTGTGGCTCACTATTGGAGGAGCTCGACTGTCCACTTTGCAAGTCATGCGGGAAAAATTGGGCTGGGTATGCGATAGGTATAGGCTCTCGGCCTTGTTGGCAAGGTCATGGCAACAGTATGTGGATATTTGGGGTAGATTCTTGGCAGTGGAGGGATTGGAGTTGGGGGAGAACGATCAGGGGTGATGGGGAGCTCTTAGGGGGGTGGGGTCACGACAGTTCTGTTTATTGTTTAGCCTTCTTGGTTTGCTCTATTTGCTATATTGGAGGTGCCTCTCCGCATATGGCATTGTTAGGGATTTAGATTGTGGAGTTTTTGCCTGCTGTTACGGGGACGGGGGATTCTAGGGAGTTGGGTTGTTAGTCCAGTGGGAGGGGTATGTTTTCTGTGTTGTAGTTTCTGCTTTATGACCTGATGCTTGTGCTTTTTCTTTATCTTCTAAATAAAGAATTAAAAAAAAAAAAATCTCATATGTTACAACGTGTACATATGTGTTTTGGCCCTTTTAAAGATGTCTACTAAGATTTCATGAACTCACTTTTGCTAGAGAATTATCCTGTCACTGAATTTCTAAGCTAAGACTAGAAAGGCCGTTCCATGAACTGAGCACTTTAAATTTCACATCCTGAACAACTGTACGAGAATCCCTCGATCACAAATACTAATATCTATGTTAAGTACTGACCATCATGTTCAAGCATCATGGTGAATTATTGCCAGGAAAGTGAAAATACAGTACCCACCTGCCTGAACTTCAAGTTGATTGGACCATTTGCAGCATTTCTAAAGCCCCCACGGTAAAAAAAAAAAAAAAAAGAATTCTGCAGAAAGTTTCACAAAAAAATCCATGTAAAACAATGTGGCAGGACTTTTGTCTCATCCTTAAATGTAGTCCCCATGGACAAAAGTTTTATGGTACAGATTTTCAGCCAGGCCAGGAGTGACTAAACAGATGATGATCTCAAAGATATTATCTGCAGCTAAAAATTCTAAATCTATTCAAGTCAAGACATCCAGTTAAGATTTTGGACTCCTATTTGTGAGACATTAGCTGGTTGATAACATAAATCAGGACAAGCCAGATTATGGCTTCATCCGGTCCCAGATATAAGAATATAAGAATTGCTGCTGCTGGGTCAGACCAGTGGTCCATTGTGCCCAGCAGTCCGCTCACATGGCGGCCCTTAGATCAAAGACCAGTGTCCTATTTGAGTATAGCCTTACCTGTGTACGTTCTGGTTCAGCAGGAACTTATCTAACCCTCTCTTGAATCCCTGGAGGGTGCTTTCCCCTATAACAGCCTCCGGAAGAGCATTCCAGATTTCTACCACTCTCTGGGTGAAGAAGAACTTCCTTACATTTGTATGAAATCTATCCCCTTTTAACTTTAGAGAGTGCCCTCTCATTCTCTTCACCTTGGAGAGGGTGAACAATCTCTCTTTCTCTACTAAATCAATTCCCTTCAATATATTTAATGTTTTGATCATGTCCCCCTCAGTCTCCTTTTTTCAAGGGAGAAGAGGCCCAGATTCTCTAGCCTCTCATTGTACGGCAACTCCTCCAGTCCCTTAACCATTTTTGTTGCTCTTCTCTGAACCCTGTCGAGTAGTACTATATCCTTTTTCATGTACCGCGACCAGTGTTGGACGCAGTATTCTAGGTGGGGATGCACCATGGCCCGGTACAGTGGCATGATAACCTTCTCAGATCTGTTTGTGATCCCCTTCTTAATCATTCCTAGCATTCTGTTTGTCCTTTTCGCCGCTGCCGCACAGTGCGCAGACAGCTTCATTGAGTGTCTGCAAGCACTCCCAAGTCTCTTTTCTGGGGGCTCTCTCTGAGTACAGCACCAGACATCCTGTATTCGTGCATTTGATTTTTGTTGCCGACATGCATCACCTTGCACTTATCCACGTTGAACCTCATTTGCCATTTCGCGGCCCATTCATCGAGTGCGTTTATGTCTCGTTGTAGGTGTTTGCAATCTTTCTTTGTCCTCACTATTCTGAATAACTTTGTATCGTCCGCAAATTTAATCACTTCACTCGTCGTACCAATTTCCAGATCGTTTATAAATATGTTGAAGAGCACGGGTCCAAGCACCGAACCCTGCGGCACTCCACTCCTTAAATTTAGGCAACCTATTATAGAATGAGACAATGACTAAGAGGGGAATGGTCATTTACCCTTTCAAAACTAGTATATACTCGTAACAGATATAGAACAAATCTGAAAAAGCTGTAAGATATTATCGAGGCACCTAACATAGCTGGAATTTTTATCAATTTGCTCTTAAATTTTTATAAGACAGATATATTTTGATAAGAAATCAGAAAATTAAATTAAGCTAAGAGCCACAAAGCAGCTAAGGAAGCCCAGCACTGATGAGCCCAAGATAGAAACCCCACGGCAAGGATAACAACAGGAAGCTAAAGTAAGGGAAAAAATAAATGTTGTTCAGCACCTGAAGAAATTTAGCAGCTTTATAGAAAAATTATGATAACTATATTCATAGTGAAACATAAACCTTCATCATACTTCTGTAATTGGTTCTTCAGAATGAGGAAATATCTTAGTTGCGAGTTCTCAAAGAAATTATGTGAGGTATTTAATAATTTAATTAAACATTTACAAAGAAACCATAATACAGAATTAGAGCCAAGACAAATTGCTTCTTGGAATGCAGCCCAAAAAAAATTCTTCCTCCAGTCATGTATTGATTTGTTCTCTAAGGCGACTTGAGCCGGTTGCTCTTCAAGGGTCAACTTTTGTTTGGCCACGGTTTGGATGACCAGTATACAGGATCACAGACCCAAGTCTTTGCCTGTAATCAGGTCCTGCCCCTTCAGGGCTTCAGGGTGCTCTAATTTTCATCCCTTCAGGTGTTCTTGTCTGTTCTTGGGACCTCCAGCTGGCCAGCGACTCTCTTCTGTCCTCAGTGCCAGACACCCCTAGGGAGTCATCCGTCAGAGCCTGCGAGTACAATTTTTTAATGTCAGGCCAGTACCTCCCCTTCCATGCTTAGGGGGCAGTTGTTGGCCTTTCCTGATGAGTGGTAGACCATTATCTCCAACTGTTGGGTCTTGGAGGTACTTTTGGATAGCTACAAACTAGAGTTTCTCTGTCCTCTGACCAAGTATTTCCTGGATTCTCCAGCAGGCTGCCCCGAGACAGCGGCTTGAGTACAGGCCACAGTCTATAGATTACTGGATATGGCAGCTATAGAACCCGACCCAGAGTGAGACTCGGGCTCTGGGGGATACTCAATATACTTCTTCATTCCAAGAGAGGTTCCAAAGATTGGAAACCAATTCTGGACCTCAAAGCAGTCTATGGGGTGCTACGAGTGCCTCACTTCTGTATGGAGACAGTGTACTCTGTGTTTGCCTAGGTGGCTCCAGGGGAGTTTCATGTCTCCCTGGATCTGATGGAGGCGTATCTGCAGAATTTGTAAAGAGTTCTAGAGGGTCTCATTCGATTGCGTGTTTCAAGCTTTTAGTCTTGCAGAATCACTAGCCTGCCCCTTGAGGTTCCATGTCCTGGAGCCGCATTTCCAGTTTGCAGCGCTGCCCTTTGGGTTGGCAATGACAACCAGGACCTTCACTAAGGTGATGGTGGTGGTAGTAGCCCATCTTTGCACTCTGGGTATCTTGGTTCACTCGTATCTGGACAACTGATTGATCAGAGCCTCCTCAGATTCTAGGGGCATCAGGCGGTGGATCTGGTTGTGCAGTTGCTGCAGCATATGGACTGGGTGATCAACTTCAGGAAGAATCACCTCGGGCCAAGTCAGGATTGGAGTTCCTGGGAGTTCTCTTTTGCACGGGCCTGAATAAAGTTTTCCTGTCAGTGCCTTGTCAAGAGATTCTCCGACAGGTTATCGGGGACTTTCTGACCATTATGGTCCCTACAGCCTGGCAGTATATCCAGGTTCTGTGGGGCTACTTAGAAGCTCTTCTGGTGGTTGTCCATTTTCTGCGGGGCACTTTGAGGCTTCAGCCTCTGCTGCACCTTCCATGTCCAGCTTGGAATCTCAATCTGGTTCTTTGCTCTCTGGCTCTTCCACCTTATGGGCCTCTGGAGCAGACATCTCTCATGGATCTTGTGATCAAGACCGTCTTTCTAGTGGCCATTTCCTCAGCCCATAGGGCTTCGGAGCTTCAGGCTTTTTCCTAACGGGATTCCTTTCTATGTTTTTGCAGTTTCTGGTGTGGTGCTGCGCACTGTTCCTTCTTTTCTTCCGAAAGTGGTTTCCACTTTCAATGTGATTCAGGAAGTCCAGCTTCCTGCTTTTGCTTCCTCTGGCTTGAGAGAGCAGGACTGTGTGTTGCAGTCTTTGGACATGTGCAAGCTGTTGTTGCTTTTTTATGCATCTTGGTCAATCAGAACCTTAGACCCCCACCTTTAGGAGGGGCCTTAAACAACCTGGGCCTATCAGAACCTCAGGCCCCTCCCCGGTGCATCCCAGGCTTCATTGGGGGTAGGCCGACCATTTTGAAGAGGCTGGCTGGAGGGAGTAGGCATCCCTCTGGCCAGCCATCTAAAAGCAAGGTAAGGGGGAGAGAGTGGGGTCATCGGAGGTACAGGGGGATATTGTGTGGACAACTCTCCTGCTACCGAGGGGGGTTGGAGGCATGTTGATTGGCAGCAAGAGAGATTGGGCATCTCTCCCGCAACCGGGGGAGGGGGGTTGCTTGGCGGCGGGAAAGCATAGGCTTCTCTCCCACTGCTGAGGGAGGGTTGGGGGGTGTTGCTTGGTGGTGGGAGAGATTGGGCATCTCTCCCACTGCCGGGAGGTGTGTTGGGTGTTTTGTTGCTTGGCGGTGGGAGAGATTGGGTATCTCTTCCACTTTCGGTTCGAGGGTTACTTGTGGCTCAATTTTATTTTTTTGGGGGGAGAGGGGGAGTTGCCTTTATTCTGTACATGTGCCTATCACTATCACCAGCAATGGGCACATGCAAATTTAGTGAATCTTCGCTACTCTCCGCTGACCTCATTTGCATAAGCATTTTTTGGAGAATGACTCGCTTTTTTAAAATCACTACTAGAATGGCTGCGACAGCAGTCCGTCAGTTTTTAACATGACTTTTAGAGAATCTAGGCCCTAATCTTTCATTGTTAATGTGTATTAGAGGTGTCTGTAAATGTATCTGCTTCTATAAAAAGCATTAAGGCATGTCTGTTCTTATCAATAAAGTCATTGCACTGATAAGAAATAGGTTCACAAACAACCTTTTTTGTCAATATTAACTTGAGATAGCTTTTCATGAGCTGTACTGTGAGTAGGTTGAAATTTTCTTTCTTTGTCCATTGCACAGTAGGACCAGGTATTCCACTACATTTAGGGGACCCTATCTTGTAATAAAGCTGTTTGCCTTTGAGTGACCTACAGATAGCTCATGTGAGCATCAGTTTCTTATCAAAGATACAGCATTTTTAGTAGACTGGCCACCCAGACAACCAAGCAGAGCAGTAGAGTACCTGCAGTGAATTTCACATATAAAATTTCAGGTACACATCTCACCATAATCCCATTAAAGTGTGTGGTGAGCCCACCAAAACCCACCTAAAACCTATTGGACCCAACTATATACCACCCCAATAACCCTTATGCCTGCAGGTGTCACCTATAGGCACACCTATAGGCACAGCGGTATTTGGCTGGATTGTGGATTCCACTATTAGTGTAGTAGTTAGAGTCTGATAAGGACCCGAGTTCCCATCTCTATAATTGACTACACAGCCCACTGGGCTACTCCAGAGACCTGTTTCCTGCTCTACTAGGATTGGCCATAACATCTGAAGCTCTTAGACAGGCAGGTATGTACTGTTTCATTCATATCTTTGGGGGGTGGGAATTCAATTTAAATGTGCCAATGTAATTTTAAAATTTTACATAGAATTTTCTCACCTTGAATACACATAAATTTAAATTGCTTTTCCCTTCTGTTAAAGGGATTAAAACCCTAGGTAAATTCTCACATTCCTTAGCCTATTCCTTGGTAAACGTTTAGAACGATCTACCCTCAATTATCAGAACGTCATTATCTATCACTTTTTAGGAAAAATCTGCAAACGTATCTCTTTCAGAGATTCTTAACTGAGGACTGATCTAATATATTGAAATTTTTTCTATTACCTTCATTATTGTTTTCTATTATATTCTTTTAAACTTTGTTAACTGTCTCGAGTCCTTGCTGGAATGATCCGGTATATAAGATGGAAATTAGATTAGATTAAATTAGGATCAGTGGGGGATTGTGTGTGTGTGTGTCATTTGGTCAGTTTGGGCATCTTTTTAGCACTTATTTATTATTATTAATAATAATAACAACTTTATTCTTGTATACCGCCAAACCAGGAGTTCCAGGCGGTTCATAATCAAGAAGATGTACAATCGGTGAAACATACACAAAATAAGGTTAAAAACAATAATCATGTTACAAACTTATCAAACAAATATGTTTTCAAGGACTTTCTGAAGACATAATAAGAATGCATTTGTAGAATCAAAGGACTTAACCAGGAAAGCAAAAGTCTTATTTAAAAATCTCTTGTAGCGACAAGCCTTTACAGAAGGGTACATGGACATACAGTTGTTACGGATATTTTTAGATGGCCTATATAATTTAAGTTGGAAGGATAGGTATTCCAGAGCCAGACCAAAAAGAGCTTTGAAGCAAATGCAGCCAAATTTAAAAAGAATTCGCGCTTTGAATGGTAGCCAATGTAACTGCTGATAAAAAGGACTGATATGGTCGTAGTTTTTAGGCCAAAAATTAGGCGCACTGCCATGTTCTGTATTATTCAAATACGATTTAAGATTTTTTTTATAAGATGCCAAGTAAATAATGTTGCAATAATCAAGAGCAGACAGAATTAGAGACTGAACTATCAGTCTAAAAGAAACTAAGTCAAAATATTTAAACAGTTCTAGCCCCAAATATCTAAATTGTGCCTTGTACATATTCATAAATGTTTGATTATGGCAGAAAAACATCCAACTCAACAAAGGAGTAAAGATGACAAATGATATAGGAATGTTTTAGTCTTCAATGACAAGATTCTTTATTTTTCAATAACAAAGACTTGACAAGAACGTGTTTCAGCCCTGTGACCTGCATCAGGAGTCTAAAAACACAAATCATGTAGACAAATCCGTACAAAGACATAATAACCAAGTGTAACAAACATTTCACAGTTGTAGTAAAAAAATTACAGTAAAAAAGATTTAAAAAATCATCTTAAACAACATGTACTAATATAGTATCATATTAAATAATAAAATTATTTTAAAAACCATAATTTAAAAATGACAGAGTAAACACATACTAAACATGAATAAAAAATATTGGACAAGTAACATAAAAAATGGGGAAAGTAACATCAAAATACTAAGCCAAAATACTAAACCACGGTAGAAGTTTCTACCATGGCCCAGAGTGCTAAATGCTCCGACGCTCATAGAATTCCTATGAGCATTGGAAAATTTAGCGATCCGGACTGTGGTAGAAACCTCTACTGCTGCTTAGTAAAAGAGGATCTCTATGTTTTAAATATAAATATAAAAATACTGTTATGCACATCCATCTCAAATTGAAGATGAAAAAATATGACTGTCATAAAAAATTAATTTAAAAAGTTGTTTTTTTCTGGTATCTGTGATTCAGACTTCAAATTTGTACTACATGGGTTACAATAAAGAAAATAATCAAATGACCAAAACAGACAATATGAAGGAACAATTTGTCATATGTAAATAAATCCAGAGACTGTGAGGGAGTGAGGGATTCTCCCTCAGTAATGCAGCTATTATATCAATGGACAGCAGAGGGTGCTGGTTCATTGAGATGGCAGTTAGGCTATCCTCCAGTAGGTGGTGCTAACCTGCTAGAATAGGTCCAGCCTCAGACAGAGAGGTGGGACCCAGGTGGGAGGAGTATATCTGTTCCAGAGTGGAATCTGATGTCAAAGGGTCCCCTGGGAGAGGATCCCTAGAGCAGAGGCACCAAGGCAAGAGGTCTCTAGGAGAGAGCCTGAGACAGAGGCCCTGGAAGGAGGAAGTGGCCCTGGAGTTTGGATTTTGCTTGCTTGTGTGTATGGAAGTTATGAGAAGTCAACCAAGGGAGGACAAGCTGTAACTTTGGCTATATAAGAACCCTATTTAGGAGGTCTGGAGAGAGCCAGACTTGTGTTTGAGAACACTGTAAACAGATGTATGCATTGAAGGTTTGAGGACTGTGGAAAGTTTGTCTCTGAACTGAAGAGACATTCAGGGAAATTTTAAAATTGGCGCCCTACCGGTGCCTAAATTAATTGAAGACCGCCCTTAGAAACAGCAAAAAATGGAGGTTGAAGCACCTACTGGCACCTAAATAAAAGGCCAGAATAGTGCCTACCTGGGTGCTTTAAGCCTCCGAACATCAAAGTAGGCATGGCCAGTGCCGGAAGTGGCATTAGCCAGCCTAAGCACCTACTTAGACATGATTCACGCAAAGATAGGTGCCAGAAATGTACTTCCAGCACCTATCTTTGTCGGGGGATCCAGAAAATAGTCCACAGCTTGCCATCAGCTGATCGCGGCAGGGGAATCTCCAATCAACTGAGCTGGCGGAACTCCCTGGGTTGCACTGAGAGGAGCCTAAGACTCCGATTAGCTCAGGTACCTAATGCCCCTCCCATAGGAGGGGCCTTAGGCTCCTGGTCCAATAAGGACCTTAGGCCCCTTCCTGGTGTACCTTGGGATGGTCTGAGAAAGGCCTAATATTCCGATTGGTGGCAGTGTGTGGAGGGATATGTGGAGTATCGGGCTCGGCACCTATCTGCCTGAATCACACCTAAGTAGGTGCTTGAGGTGCAATTCTCTAACCTTCACTATCACATGATTGACATGTGATCAGCGGCCACTTTTAAGGTGACTGCCAACATGGGTGCAGATTAGAGAATCCAGGCGATTATTCTTTATTTACTGTGCCAAAGAGTATCAGCATTTGGTTAATAAAGGTTTTTGTTTCACCTTCTATCTCTGTCTGACTGTGTTTTATTAAGGCCTTGCTCCCCCGCCTCTCACACATTATCAAAGAGACATACCTATATTTCTGTACACCATATAATTTAGAAGCACTACACTCAGATAGTGTCTGAAAAATGGGTCATAAACTAGATTACAGTGTCTAATTAAAGGAAGAGAAAGAAAGGAACCAGATGAATGAATGTTTTAACCTAGTGGAACACTGTTTGACACGTTTTCCACATGCTTCACAGTTCCTCTGTATTTCGGACTATGCAGACTACAATTGAGCTGGACACGTGGACAGCAGTATCAAACCACTAGGTTAAAAGAGGTAATTGCTTTCATTCATTCATCTGGTTCCTTTCTTTCCTCTCCCCTTTAATTAGATACTATAATCTAGTTTATGACCTTTATTTCAGACACTCCATCCGAGCGTAGTTCTCCTAGATTATATGTTATACAGGAATAGAGGTGTGTCTCATTGGATTTATTTACAGTTGACAAATTATTCCTTCATATTTGATTATTTTCTTTATTGTAGCCCATGTAGTACAAGTATGAAGATTGAATCATAGATGCCAGAAAAACAAAATGTATTTATTTTTTATGACACTATTACATTTTTTTATCTTCAATTTGTGATGTACATAATAGTATTTTTATATTTATGTTTAAAAACATATGGGCTGTTTTGTTTTTTTTTACTAAGCAATACAATGCTTTATGTACCAATAAATTCTGTCATCTCGACAACAAAGATCTATGAAAAAATTTCCCAAATGATACCGTAATTTTAGCTCCATAAGACACACCTTACCCTAAGACGCACCCTAGATTTAGATTAAGAAAACAAGAAAAAAAACCCTTCTGATCCAAAATGTATACTAATATATACCCAACACATTTTACCGGCAGTACCTTTAAATTATGGAGGTCGGACGGCTGCCTGTTACTTGTCGGGGCCCGCGGCGCACAAGCACGCTAATGCCTGGGCCCGTGACACTTCCTAATTGTGCCGGTCGCTGGTGCTTCGCAGGATGGCTGCCTGCTGTTTACCGGCACTTCTGAATGGCTGTGTAGAATCTTTCAAATGCCTCATCCAGGTATATAGGTGTGTGTGTGTGTGTGTGTGTGTGTGTAGGGGGGATGGGGGAGATATATGGAGGCAGTTCCATTCTGAATTTGGTAATTGAATGTACTGCTATGTTATTGCTGACTCCTGGGAGGGAGGGATGGTTGTTTGAAAGGGGCTGGTATTGGTTGGTATAACACATTGAAAACTTTTGATGTTCTTTTGTTTTGTATTACTTGCTATTTTTCTACTGTTTCGTATGCTCTTGCTCTTCTGTTCATCAATAAAAATTGTTTCAAAGCAAAGAGTATGAACTAGCTGCTTTCACTTTCTGGATGTTTCCATGACATTTGTTTCTTGTGTGTGTTAAACCATCAGTTCCAGGCATTTCCCAGATATATGCATCAACTTAATGATTCATTCCACAATCCATTGTGTAGTAGGGGAGGGGGGGGGAGAGACTCCCCAGTTCATTGTGTCTGCATTTATGGGAGTTATTGCAACGTAGCACATGTACAACAGGAAATACTTTAAATTTCACTTTAATGCATTGCTTTGACAATACTGGCAACGCTGGTGTAAATGAAAAGAGAGTTGGAATTGGATTTCTGGCTCATTTACAATACATTCCATTTTCAGTCACGTGGTGACTCAGCAGGAGGTTTATAGCTCATACTAAGTGCACTCTCATATCTTTGCAAACAAAGAATGAAAAGTCGTATTGTCAGATTTCATTACACCCGAGAACAAATTTTAGAAACATTTTGCTAAAAACTAGACCACATAAATGCATCCAAGGAAACTTATGTTCCTTGATTATAGGGATGTGCAATTGTTTAAAATAGTGGTAATATCATGACATTACCTTTAGGGAGTCGACATTTTGGATGGCATGATTATTGAGGGGAGACCCCATTTTCAAACTTTTGATCCTTGGAAGGGGGTATGGGCCTCAAGGGAAGCTATCGCATGTTTGACAGTTGCCCAAATGTATGGAACTTTGCTGCGGAGAGACTGCAATCTTGGGAGGTATTTTGCCATCTGTGGGGATACCATCCTGGCAGGGAGCCATCATCAGAGGGTCCCTCATCCATGGAGGAATGTTCTCATGAGGAGTGGCAGCTTTGAAGGTGATATCATCAGGAAGGATTGGCATTGATAACATATGTTACCTGACTTATCATGGAAAAACTCAAGGCAGGAATTTTCGATGGTCCACAGATCAGACGACTTATAAATGACTTACATTTCATTGTATCAGTGAATGAAACTGAATCATGAGCCTGGTCTTCATTTATTCTTGTAGTGAAAAACTTTCTTGGTAACAACTTCACAATTAGTAGAGGATATGCACTTTCATTTCAACAGGCTTGGCTGTAACATGAGTGTTAGTCCATTATTTGTACTTAGATCGCTTAAGCAAAGAGCAAGGTGAAAGATTTCACCAAGACATAAACACAATGGAAGCCAGATGGGATGCACACACAATGGCAGACTAGAAACATAGAAACATAGAAAAAAGCAGCAGAAAAGGGCTATAGCCCACAAAGTCTGCCCATTCCAAGTATCCCCTCCCCTGAATTTACTCCCTTAAAGATCCCACGTGAGTATCCCATTTTCTCTTAAAATCCGTCACGCTGCTGGCCTTTATCACCTGGAATGGGAGTCTGTTCCAATGATCCACTACTCTTTCGGTGAAGAAGTACTTCCTGGAGTCGCCATGAAACTTTCCTCCCCTGATTTTCAGCGGATGTCCTCTGGTGGTCGAGGGTCCCATGAGCCAGAAGATATCATCTTCTGACTCGATGCGTTCCGTGATGTACTTATATGTTTCAATCATATCTCCCTGTTCTCTTCTTTCCTCAAGTGAGTACAGCTGCAAATTTTTTAATCTTTCTTCATACGTGAGATCCTTGAGCCCCAAGACCATCCTGGTGGCCGTTCGCTGAACCGACTCGATCCGCAGCACGTCCTTTCGGTAGTGTGGTCTCCAAAACTGAAAACAGTACTCCAAGTGAGGCCTCACCCTGGCTCTGTACAACGGCATCATAACTTCAGGTCTCCTGCTGATGAAACCTCTGCGGATACACCCCATCATTTGTCTTGCCCTGGAGGAAGCCTTCTCCACTTGATTGGCAACCTTCATGTCCTCACTAATGATCACCCCTAGGTCGCGTTCCGCCGTGGTCCTAACCAAGGTCTCACCATTTAGTACATAAGTTCTACGTGGGTTTCTCTTACCCAGGTGCATTATCTTGCATTTTTTAGCATTGAAGCCTAGCTGCCAAGTAGTTGACCATTGTTCCAGCAACAGTAGGTCGTGTGTCATATTATCAGGTAATAAGCTTTTGCCTACTATGTTGCAAAGTTTGACGTTGTCGGCAAACAGTGATACCCATCCTATAAGTCCTTGGATCATATCTCTTATGAATAAGTTAAATAGAATCGGGCCCAGGACCGAACCCTGCGGCACTCCACTGATCACGTCCGATGCTTCGGATGGGGTACCGTTCACCACCACCTTCTGAAGTCTACCGCTCAGCCAATCCCCAACCCATGTAGTTAGAGTGTCTCCTAATCCTATCGATTTCAGCTTGTTCAGTAATTTTCGATGAGGGACGCTATCAAATGGATTCTTATGTGGGATTGTCCTGGCAGATCCCAGTCTCAGAAGTCTTACAAAAGGAGCTTCTTGTGTGTCGAATGACTGGAAAGTTTGCATCATAAACTTGTGCTTTTGGTATGAAATAAGTAGATTTTCATGTTGTACACTTTTAATTTTTAATGTTTCCTTCATGCTTAAATGTTATTAATTTAAACACTACATTTACATAGCCTGATTTTTTAATGGGCGAGCAGAGTGAAGAGTGGTATATGACAGTGTTCTTCAACCACCGGTCCGTGGACCAGTGCCGGTTTGCAGAAATTTTCTGCCAGTCCACAGCGCCGGCACGTCCATCGGGCCTAAGACAGCGTTCTTCAGCCGCCAGTCCATGGTGCGATCAATGCGGCTTCTTTGGGCTGGCTCCCCGAATGCTGCAGTGCACAAAGCTGTGGAAAAGTCTCCTATGCGCGGCCTGCACCTGAACTGGAAGCCTTCTCTCTGACGTCGCAACGTCAGAGGGAAGGCTTCCAGATGAGGCACGGGATGTGGCCCGAAGATGCAGCATTGATCGCACAGTGTACCAGCCCAAAGATAACACCGGGGGGCAGGCCATAAGGCAAGGCACATGGAGGGAGAAAGACAACAACGGTAGGGGAGATGATTTTATTTTTTTAATTTAGTGATTGATTTGTCTGTTCAGGAAGAAATGCATTTGTTTCTTTTCCTCTGGGGTTGTACTGCTTGCAGAGTCTTGCACCTTAGGGTTAAGAACATAAGAACATAAGCAATGCCTCTGCTGGGTCAGACCTGAGGTCCATCATGCCCAGCAGTCTGCTCACGCGGCGGCCCAACAGGTCCAGGACCTGGGTTTGTTTGTAAATATTTGTACTTTGAGTTTTTGGTCCTGCATTTGCATGGGGTTATCTGTTTTCTGGTAGAAATGAATGTTGCTTTGTGTATTTTAATTTTGTAGTTAACCATTATGTGTTGTTAATATAATTATATTGTGTGTATTTATGAAAACTGAATGGAAAAAATGGTATTACAATTAGTACCATTATAGGGGCGGTGTCTGGGATGGAGATTGAGTGGAAATGGGCACGACTTAACCCAGTGTTCTTCAACCTTCGGTCTGCGGACCGGTTCTGGTCCACAAAATAATTATTTTATTTCCACCGGTCCATAGGTGTCAAAAGGTTGAAGGACACTGGTATATGGCACATGTTCTGTATCTTAAAAACTAGAGCTGTTAGGAGAAAACTGGTATCATTTTTGGTCTAACATTTGAGACACCAAAATGAATGTTGGCCAGTCTATGTCTTGATTTGGATGTGTGAATTCCCCTTCCCACATAGTCTCTAAATTCTGCCTTTACATGTTGGATGTGTAATCCATTATGAGGGTAATTCTATAGTTTCCAAGTTTATTATTTCTTTGATGTACTGGCTATCAAAAAAGTATCTAGACGGTTTACAATCATTAAAAAGCATTTAAACAAAAATACAATACAAGCAATTAAAATTTATAAAAGGGAGGGGGGAAACAAGACCATGAGGGCCTAACATGACAAGAAGGAAGGAACAAGAGGTGGTAAAAAGATAGAGATATAAAAAATTAAAATATTGGAGGGGGAGGGAGGAGACAATTGGGCGGGTTTCGCTTTGAGAACAGCGTTTGGTGAAGAGAAGCCTGAACGGAGTCTTAACCAAAGAAGGAAAGAGGCTCTAGTATTTTTATTTTTTTTTAAATTTAATACATTTACAATAGCATAAAGATATCAAGGAAAAAGAGGGTTTCCATACAAGTTTCAATACAACAAATAATACAAAAAAAAACCAACCAATCCTTTACAAGCCCACTAAAAGGGGAAACATATTGCTTATATCAACTAAATTTTAAGGAAAACAAGGAAATGGGTTGAGTTCCAAAGAACCCAAATCATTCCCAACTAAATTAGGACATTGGACATTCCTACCCTAATTCTCGTCAATAAATGAAAGAAGAAAAGAAAGAAAAGACAATTCATTTGTAGGTGCCTACAAAGAGAGCAATACAGCAACACATTTGTTGTCCTGTTTAATAATAATTAAAAAAATCCTCAATTACGAAATCTGATACTTTGGAAGGAAAGAACAAGATGCAACATGGATCAAATCTCTTGATGTTAATGGGGCCATTAGCTCACCCTAGTTAATCCCGTGCTTCAGTTTCTGAATAATGTCTACACTGAGCCTCTAGCTCAACTTGTTCAGCATACACTACTTTGTGTCCCAGTATTATTTGTGGTAGTTTATTTAAGGATCTATTCCTCAGGTACCGTAGTTTCTTTCATGGCAAGGTGTAGCATTGTGTCTAGGCAAGCAGAGACATGTTCATTGTAAACCAGGATTCAAAGTAGTCAGAGGCTCACTTCTGCGGTTTTATTGAAATGAAAAGTCCCGTCTTCAGGTCTTGCAATTACAAATCTTCTCTGAATATACTGAAACATAAATCATGTACATTGTACAAATGCCAGACAAAGAAAATGTATTGCATCCTTTATTCCTTTCTCACTCCAGTACAATAAGTCTATAAAAATATTTAGCAACAGATCATAAGGACAAAAGAATAGCCTTACTGGGTCAGACCAATGGTCCAGTAGCCCGTTCTCACGGTAGCCAATCCAGGTCACCAGTACCTGGCCAAAACCCAAGGAGTAGCAATATTCCATGCTACCGATCCAGGGCAAGCAGTTGCTTCCCCCGTGTCTTTCTCAATAACAGACAGGACATTGGAGTACCAGGCCGGGAAGTTTAATTCCTGGTTACATCCATTAATCGCTCAAACTTATTCTTATACTACATTTAGGAAAGTTTTTAAAACATATTTGATAAATTAGATTGATGTTTTTTAATTGTGATGGGTTTAATTACTAGTTGATTGGTTTTTAGAAGAAAACTGCTGTAGGCTTTTTTTATATTATGTGTTTCTCTTCATTAGACTTTAATATTTTTAATTGTATAATAGTCTCTGCTGCATTTGATTGCTTACGATGTATTGGGTTTTTTAAATTATGAAATTGTATCCTCTTCGCTGAATTGTTCAGTTTTATTCCTTGTTGTGAACCGCCCAGAACTGTTGGTAGGGCGGTATATAAGAAAATAAATTATTATTATTACTATGGACTTTTCCTCCAGGAACTTGTCCAAACCACCCTTAAAACCAGCTACGTATTTGTCCTATGGAATGGCTTGAAGGGGCTCCTTTGCTGTCAGTTAAGAGGTCTTGTTTTCTTTTGATCCTTGCGTTTTCTGAGCAGTCTCTGGGTTTGAGCAGCCTTATTTAAGGTTTGTGTCTTTTTGGTGATATCTTTATATGTGCAAAGTCCACATTCTTTTTTTTTTTCATTCTTTGATTATTCATTACAATAACAAATATTCATGAATATCCACAAAAAATCTCTGTATATAAAATACATTGAAACATATTTAAGACAATTAATCAACCATGATCTAGTCTACATTATAATGGTCGCCAGCGTTTTAAAGAGGAAATCAACTCTATCTACCATCTACTATCGTGGATAGGCAAAGTGGCTGTTTATATATCATACATCATCATCCTAAAATAAAAATATCAGTGTTGGAAATTAAACTAATTAAGTTAGGTGCCTCTTATAGAATTTTCCCCTTAGTATCCCCGTAATGTTTTGTACTATTAGGATGCTTATTTTCCCCATTTTCAATTATATAGGACAGAGCCTATCTGCTTGATCTGACAAAGGAAGAAATTGGGTTTTCACCATATTCAGTTTTAACCTCTTTTCTGTCATCCATCTCCTAACTTTCAATAAACGTAAAGATGTGCATCAGTTCAAGAAATCAATGATGTATTTCTGAAAGTATCAATCATCATTAACAATTTTAATCGCTAATTTGATGTTAATGTTGTTTGTTTAGTGGGGGGGGGGTTGTTGTTTTTTTTCATACATATGGCTTATGTTGAATTGTATTGTGATTACATATGTATGACTTTTCTTTAAATACCAATAAAAATGATTGAACATGAAGAAATCAATGATATGAATATTTTGACCTTCTAAGCCAAGAGCAGGGATCAACAGTTCTAACCTTCAAAGAACGCATAGGGTTAACCTGCCTTAAGAAGGAGTTACAACCCTGGACCATTTTGATGTTATCCGGTAGATGACATTCCAGTTAGTCAATATGATCGCTTCACAATTGCTTGCATGCGAAGTGGAACTTGAGATAGCTTCCTTCTGCGATACGCTCGCACCTATTAGTCAACTTTAGGGTACGTATTTGGTGACCACTCCCTTTTGGTATTTTCCTGCATGTCAAAAACTACATTCTGGCTTTAAGGGCATTGTGGTGATAATTGCTGTTTGTGTAGTTTGTATAGGAGGATTTATCAGACATTGTTATACAAGGAAGAGGACGGTGAATTGGCAGATCTACAGTCTAGGGCACAGAGTTAAATAGCAGAATGTGTGTAATTGATAACGGACTCTATTCATTTTGGTTCATAACATAGGAACATTTCTGCCAGACAAAAATAATGTTAAGTAAACCTGGTTCAGAGAACTTGCATAGCTCATGAGATCTTAATGCATATCATTTGCGCTGTTTTTGGCTTGTCTCCACTCTCTATTGCTAATATATAATTAACCTCTTTACAATACAGTATATGTAACCCTCTATTAGGCCTTTTCAGACATGAAGCCTTGCTCTGTTGACAGAAGAAACATTTGGAACAGAGTTGGAAGAAGCAAATTGAGCATAGTTTAAGGGCAAGAAACCAAAAACACTTGTCTACACATACATTAGACACTGCTCTATTCCATTTCAATAACCTCCTAACATACCATACCTTGGCGCAGTAGGAAATAGGGAGATACTGCTACTACTTATCATTTCTATAGCACTGCTAGATGGGCTGGGGAGGGCTTCAATGCTGGGCTGGAGTAGGTTTTAACTGTTATTTCGGTAGTTGGAACCCAAGCGCAGTACCGGGTAAAACTTTGGATTCTTGCCCAGAAATAGCTAAGAAGAATAAATTTAAAAAATTTAAATTGAATCAGGTTGGGCAGACTGGATGGACCATTCGGGTCTTTATTTGCCATCATCTACTATGTTACTATGTTAGATGTACACAGCACTGTACATTGAGCACATAAGAGACAGTCCCTGCTAGACAGAGCTTACAATCTAATCAAGATAGACAAACAGGACAAATAAGGGATTATTAGAGAAGTGCTTACAGTGGGAATGATTAAAACAGACATGGGTAGGAGGAGTTAGGAGTTAAAAGTAGCCTCAAAAAATTAGTCCAATAAAAAAGGTATTACCTTATTTTCTGGCCTTTAAAAAATTTAATTTAGTGTGTGGAATATATGGTTTTGAATTTTATATCTGCGAAAAAGGGCGAACAGAATGCTAGCAATGATCAAGAAGGGGATCACGAACAGATCATGCCACTGGAGTCTGTGGAGGTTTTTCTTAGTTAGGCTTAAGTAGATAGAGTCCAATCTGGAGAGGATGATGGATTGGACAAGAAGGATAAAATGTTTTTGATGGAAGCAGGATCTAACTTTCCTCAGCATGTGAATGCTGAAAAAGCATTTTTTTTTACCAAGGATTGGAGGTGGTCATTGAAGGACAATGTGGAATCAATGATGATGCCCAAGACCTTGTTCGAGAACTCAAGCTACAGAGAGGAGCCGGAGGGTAGTTGGATGGAGGTGGGTAGGTGATCTAGTTTTGGACCGAGCCAAAGAAGTCTTGTTTTGGACTCATTCAATTTCATTTGCACAGTGTGGGCCCAGGATTGTAGGTTCATTATACAAGAGGATATGTTCTTAGACAGGTCAGTGAGGTTCGAATTGGTCTCGAGGAGGACGAGGATGTCGTCTGCATAAGTGTAAATTGTTTCAAGGGGGGATAGGTGGAGGAGTTTTAGGGAGGACATATAGATGTTGAAAAGGATAGGGGATAGTGGAGAGCCTTGCGGGACTCCACAATTCGGTTTCCAGGGGGAGGATGAGGTGCCATTCATGTTAACAATGTAAGAATGAGAGCAGAGGAATTTAGAGAACCAACCTAGGACTGTGGAGTTGATACCTATCTCAGAGAGTTGGTAAACAAGAATATCATGGTGAACAACGTTGAAAGCAGCGGAAAGGTCAAATTGTAGGAGGACAGCGAACTTGTTTCGAGAGTGAAGTTGTTGAACCCTTGAAATCAGGGAAGACAGTAGGGATTCGGTGCTGAAGTGAGGGGAGCTCAAACAGTTTACATGAATTTATTCAGGTACTCAAGCATTTTTCCTGTCTTGTCTATCTAATGTACCTGCATTGCGTCCATGCATGTTCAGATGCCCCTTCCCGACGCAATTTTGTTGGGAAGCTTTTCAAAATCCATACAAAGTGCCAGGTTTTGAAAAGCCATCCAGACCCCCCTGGACTTGTCCTCAAAAGGAGGACGTATCCGGGGAAATCCGGACGTCTGGTAACCCTAACCATTATAGAATTTATGCTTAAGACTAGATTCTACAAATGGCACCTAAAAAAATTGGCGTTGGAGTGATTACCACAGCAGCAACCCATACCATTGTTTTATAAGTAAGGGAGTGTGGAGCACAGTGGTTAGAGCTACAGCCTCACCACCTTGAGGTTGCAGGTTCAAATCCCACACTGGGCAAGTCACTTAATTCTCCACTGATAGACTGTGAGCCCACCAGGGCAGATAGGGAAAAATGCTTGAGTGGTATAGATAGAGGATTTCTGCACAGATCCTGGACCTGTTGGGCCGCCGCGTGAGCGGACTGCTGGGCACGATGGACCTCGGGTCTGACCCAGCAGAGGCATTGCTTATGTTCTTATGCCTGAATGTAACACATTAAGGCTATAAGTGGTATATAAATACTAAAGAACATAAGAATAGCCTTATTGGGTCAGACCAATGGTCCATCTAGCCTAGTTTCCTTTCTTCATGGAAGCCAATCCAAGTCACAGTACCTGGCAAAAACCCAAATTGTAGCAGCATTCCAGCGGAATTGGAAAGAGAAATTGCTATGCCAATACTATCCTGTATGACAAGTTGAGAAAGGTCCTCCCCAACTATTGTTTTAAAACGCTAGGGTTCACACTGCAGCAATCAAGCTGATCTTATCTGTAGGATCTTGACTCTTTCCAAAAGGCTGAAAACGAGAACAAAAGCAATGGGTATAATTACCCCAGTAATCTTTCTTCCAGGATCTAGGAGGAAGGATTGCTCATGAATGTGGATCTCCCAGACTTCTGCTAACAGAAGAAAGTCTTCATTAATAAATAGCACCCTTCCCAGACTGCAAATACACTTTGCTGACCCATTCCCCTTCCCAAAATAGGCTGAGCATCCTCTGTTTACCTGTTCAATTGCAGTGGGAAGCTTAACTCCTTGCCCCACCTTCCTATGTGAAGCAATGTGGGACTGCTGCCAACAGCTTTTCTATAAAAGGCTTGACTAAGGCACAGGTGAACTGTTCCTCCTCAGAAGCCCTTAGTTCGGTACCTTGTGTCCGAACTTTGGAGAAAATGGGTATAGGTGGGAGGGCATGGATTCACATATGCATCCTAGTAATTGCATCCACCTTTGTCCAACAAGAAGGTAGGAACCTAAATATTCCTTTTGCTTTAATCATTCATATTGGCTGAACTAAATCTATTTTAGCACTCAGGCTGACTTGGAACGCTGAATTTCAGAGAAACTTTTACTGGTGAGGTTATATGGGAGGAAGTTTCTTTTCCTTACAAGTCAATACATTTTAACAGGATAGGATTATATCATTAACTCTTCTGTAAATACAAGAGCCTAGGGCAAACTTAAGATGACTACGCAAGAATGCAGAATTTAATTCATTTTAAAAGAGCACCATGTGTATGTGTTGTTGGTAGTGGGGTGATGTTTTCAGAAGAATGTTCCTGTTTTATTAGATGTTGGCTGGGTCTTGAATTTTGAAAGAGTAATGCCCAGACTCTTGACTGTGGAAGAAGACTGCCATGTTTTGATAGAGGCTGTCTTTCACCTGAGGCTCTTCCTCTAGTCTAAGACCTTCTTTCTGCAACAGAAACACTAACTCTTCAGACATCCCTTAATAAAGCTTAATACCATGATAAAGCTTAACCCCCCCCCTCTTACCATCCCCTCCCTAACCCCAGATCCTACTTTTCCCTCTCTTGGAAACCTCTGATCTAACGTTGTAACCCTTCTTCCATAACTCTTTTTGTAATCCGCTTTGAACCAAAAGGTAATGGCGGAATAGAAATCTGTAATGTAATGTAATGTAATGTAATCACTCCTGCCTGATTCTCTGTCATGTACACTAATCAGTCCTAAGCAGCAGTTCTAAAAGCTGGAAAGAAAGAAACTGAAACTAATCTAAAACCAAACATTTCCTAAAGGATTATTCTGATTTTAGAGAGCCAATACTAGCCAAATCTCTTGCATTTTGGATTATCCAACTAGCAGCAGAAACACACAAAATCATTAGGTTCCATGTTAATTTTGATTGCAATTTTTGTTTAATTCCTTTTCCTAATAAGCCATTTCCATCACTGCAAATTTAAATTGATGTATGGTGCTTAATCTTAGGGAATTTTGAATAGATTAACTTTAAAAATGAGTTTGCAATCTCTATTTCAAGTTTCAGTAGATTTGCATTTAGTACATTGCCCTTTTCAGGAGATGGGGTATCTCCCAGTAGGCTGGAGATGCAAACAAATGGTTTTGTCTTTGAGGTTGTCCTAGAGCTTTAAGAAGGGGGTAGAGAGAGGAGGGGCTAGGGAAAAGTCCTTTTGCCTGGGCCATCTGGTCACAATCTAATCCTGCTAGCAATCCCTCCGGGAGAATAAGAGGAGCTACTGAAAAGTTCTCAGGCCAACCAAGAAGGGAATGATGTGGTAGAGAATGACACCGTGACAAAATTCATCACCATTCCCTTCCCCGCGGATAACCGCGGGAAACCATCTCCATGTCATTCTTTAAGGAGAGAGGGAAGAATCAGAGTATGAATGGCCACAACCACTGACCCACAAGCTTTGCTTTGAAGAATGCTGGTGTAGAAGGACTGAGGTTGAACTAGACACTAGAAAATGACATGGTATTATTTCTCACGGTTATCCGCGGGGACGGGAATGGTGATGAATTTTGTCACCGTGTCATTCTCTAGTGTGCAGCCCTGAAACTTACAAGTTATTCCACCCTTTTTATTTCATATCATTGTAAGTTTCATGGTTGCACACCATTCCCTTCTTGGTTGGGCTGAGAACTTTTCAGTGGCCCCTCTTCAGCATCCAGAATCCTCATGGGTCTCATATATGCAAATGATTGAGTACATTTATATATAACATGAAATAAATATGTTAAGAGTCTGAAAAAAAATATCTGGGTTGTGCAATGCATCAATATCAATGGCAGTTTTTAGAGAACTTCCCCAAATCTGTGGGATTTGATTAGAAAATGCAGTGCCAGAACCACACCAGTACATGAAAAGTATGAAAACCACATAAGGTAATTATGGAAAATGGATGTAGCCATTAATGTGCACATCTTCAGTCCAAAAAGTGGAGCTGCCCAATATCGTTAAAAATTGCTTTGGCTTACCCTTAAATCTATAATTTTATCTAAATATACAATGATATGCTATCTTTCTTATCGTAATCTGTATTCCCTCTTTCAAATATATTCAGTCACACCTCGCAAAATCAAATATGCATACACTTTTTTTTTTAGTTCTAAATTTTTTAATTTTTTAACATACAAAAAGTATAAAAAAATGGTAACGAGGCTAAATACATTCAAGTTGCACCAATAGAAGTAATTAGAAAAGAGGACGATTATATGTATAATACAACAAGCTGGACCATGTCTATCCAAAAGAAAGAATATCAGCACACATTGCAGCAGAATATCTGGAGCACAGAGAGACACCAAATAGTTGTATCAAGAAATGAGCCATGAAGTGGAGTAACTAGTTCTGTTGTAGACATCATCGTCACTCAACAACTGAATGTCATCGACTTGGGTTTTTCCGCTATAACGCTTTCATATTTAGCTGTAAGGCACATTGTGTTCCACCAAGTGACATAATCTACCTTGGATAGATCTTTCCAGGCATGTAGAATGTTTTTTAGAGCCAAAAATAGCAAAATGTTAAGTAGCCTCGCATTATGATCATCAAAGTGTGCAAAAGGCCGTGATAACCCAGAATGATAATGCATAGATTTATTGGTTCTTGTAATCATACACTCTTTCTGTATACATATAACCCCTCAGAGATGTAACCCTGTAGTCCCAAGGCAGTGTGGTAAGAAAAATCACAAAATATAGGCAAACTGCTCAATCATGTTAGCAAACACAACTTACTTGTGCTATCTACACATAATATTTCATAGCACTCCTTTGTAAATCATATCTAGCACACACCTAATTGATATACACCCAACCTTAATACCTTACCAGAACAATACTTCTAGACGCAGAGCTTGAGGGTACAGTTTCCAAAATACAAAAAAGGTTTTATTATCACAATCTGAAATCTGTTTACATGTTTGAAAGGTTAACCAAAAGAATAAATGGGATGGAGCAACTCGCCTATGAGGAAAGACTAAAGAGGCTTGGGCTCTACAGCTTGAACAAAAGCTGAGAGGAGGCATGAAAGAGGTCTATAAAATCCTAAGTGGAGTGGAATGGGTAAACATGAATCAATTGTTTGCTCTGTCAAAATATGCCATGAAGTTAGTAAATAGTACATGTAAAGCAAAAGATTTACAATTTATTAACACCAACATAGATAGATTTAAAATGATTTGGATACATTTCTTGAGGAAAAATTCACAAGCCATTGTTAAGCAGACCTGGAGAGAATCTTAGGGAGCAACATTCAGCCTACAGGGGCTGATTCTATAAACCAGAGTTTCTCAACTCGGTCCTAGAGTACCCCCTTCCCAGTCAGGTTTTCAGGATATCCACAATGAAATCCAGACGTCTGGTAACTCTATGAATTGGCCACTGTAGGCTTGATGGACTTGCAGTTTCATCCAGCATGGCAGTTCTTGTTTCTACATTCCTAAAATTGTACTAAATCGCATTTCAGTATGTTACCTTGTAACGTATACTGAATATGCACACCTATTTCACTGAGAGGGAGTGCGCTAGATGTGGTGTATTTAGATTTTAGCAAAGCCTTTGACAGTGTTCCATACAGATATCTAATAAATAAACTGATTGTTCTTGGGATGGGCCCCAAAGTGATGTCCTGGATCAGGAACTGGTTAAGTGAAAGACAGAGAGTAATGGTCAATGGAGATTGCTCTGAGGAAAGGGATGTTGCCAGTGGTGTGCCTCAAGGTTCTGTTCTTGGGCCTGTTCTTTTTAACATTTTTATAAGTGATATTGCTGAAGGACTGTCAGGAAAGATTTGCCTTTTTGTGGCTGATACCAAAATCTGCAATAGATTAGACACCCTGGATGGTGTGAATGACATGAAAAAAGACCTAGCGAATCTTGAAGGCTATTCTTATGTTCTTATGACTGACACCAAATTCCCTCTCCCCATACCCTCATAGGCCCCTAGGCCTATCTTTTCGATCCCTGGCGATCTAGGGAGGATTCTGTGGACAGGAACAATGCCCACTTACTCCTGCCCATTGCAGCTCCTTCCTCAAAAGGGTCGCCATGATCTCTAGTGGAAATCTCACCGTACTTGGAGGGGGTGAGGGCACCTGCTTCCACTTATGCAGATCCGAGCTAATATTCCATCATGACTCATGTAGGCGTCATATGTGGGTCCTGTCCTAGCTGAATGTATTGACCAAGATCAGCATAAGCTCCAACAGCCAGAACTTGCCAAATTAGCTCCAGATATTCAATGCTCATGCCTGAATATGGGCTTGGGTTACCATATGGCTCCAGAAAAAGGAGGACAGATTGAGACATCTGGGTTTTACTTTCATTGAAAGCAATGGAAGTAAAACCAGGATACCTCAATCCATCCTCCTTTTCCTGGAGCCATATGGTAATCCTAGATAGGGCCTGGTATTTAATATCCAGGACTAATTCTGCCCATGGCAGTCAGTTGACCATTGTGAGATGAATATTTACCAGACCGTGTATTGTATGAAATGCTTATGAAGTGGATAAGTAATCTTTGTGGACCGAATTTGAAAGAATTCAGGTTTCAGGTTTTATTGGATTTGATTAACTGCCTAGAGACAAACTTTCAAGGTGGAATACAAATATAAATATAATTTTAAAAATATAAAAATAAAGAGCTTGATAGTCAGTAGGGTCAAAGGATTCTTAATGGCTAAATGGCCTTAGCAAGGCCTTTCTTTCCTGCAGTTTTGTCAATGGTGGCTAATCAATTGCGCGCAAGACAAAAGCGCAAAGTCCATAGTCATCTGGTTAGTGGTCCAAATATTGCCACTAACCAGATATTCTTTGGCTCCGCCCAAATTCCACCAATGGATCACCCAGCGGTAAGAAAGAGTACCCCTGAATATTCTACCAGCTGACACTTATCTCGTTAGCATCGCCTGTGCCGGTTCAGCAGGAACTTGTCTAACCAGGGATTCAAGGCAAGGTTAGACAAGTTCCTGCTGAACCGGCACATACGCAGGTAAGGCTAGACTCAATCAGGGCGCTGGTCTTTGGCCTATGGGCCGCCGCGTGAGCGGACTGCTGGGCCCGACGGACCACTGGTCTGACCCAGCAGCGGCAATTCTTATGTTCTTATGCTAACCATATTAGTGCCTATGAATACTGACTTAAAAATTTGGTGTCACCCACATTTACCAAATTCCCATTTATCTCTTCACAGTCCAAGCACAATATGACTATAATGTTGACCAGACGGATCAGCAGCAACAAGGTACGAACCACTTGTAGATTCACTTTATACGAGATAAAATACGATACTTGGAAAATTATGAAAGCGGAAGAGCGTGAATGTGTTTAATAACTGTTGTGGTATATTTTTGTAGAGTTTGAAATCTAGAATATAAATCATTTTTTCCTCAGTTCAAGGTGGAAGTAGAATTCACAAAAACATGCTACAATTCTGAAATACCAAGCAATTTATATGCATATAGGCCCGGAATCTATAAACGGAGCCTATTTCGGTAGGTTCAAATTTATTAAAATTTGTTATCCCGCCTTATCTGTAATCAAAGCGGTTTTACATAATAAAAATTATAAAATGCAGGGAACAAATAGACATCAAATACATTATATCAAAGAGACATTATTAGACTAACTTTCTTTAAAAAAAAAAAAATTTTCATTTTAAAAAACTTACAATAAGTGTAACATAAGATACAATCATTTTATACTTTAACATCACTTAATAGTCTATCAGAGATAAATTCAGATCTAATACCCCTCCCTCCCACGCCCCCATCAACTGTCATTAAACTTAAGAAAACAAAGACATAAAATATCCCCCCTCCCAAACATTATCCACAATCAAAGGAAAACAGACTAAAATTACCCCTCCCTCCTCCCCCACCTTGGACGTTTATGTTCAAAGGGAAAAAGTAGTATTCATTCTTTTCAATATTTTATTAATGGCTCCCAAACATCCTGAAATTTCTTGAAATTACCCTGCTGTATGGCTATTACCCTCTCCATTTTAAAGATGTGACAAAGAATTCCACCCAAAACTGTAATTCAGTCGATCCCAATTCTTCCAGTTTTTCAGAATATGTTGAATGGCAACCCCTGTCATTATGAGCAAAAGTTTAAGATATTTGGCTCTTAGCCCTCGCTGATGTACCGAATAACACAGTATCATAAAATAATGCCATCCTATTCTCCAATAAATTGTTTATTTGATCCCAAATTTATTTCCAAAAAGCAAGTACCAACGGACAATAGAATAGTAAATGATCCAATCAATGTCCTTGGTTCAAGATGAGAGTGCCAGCATCTATTAGACTTAGAGCTGTCTAACTTCTGTAAATGAACTGGGGTCCAAAATGCTTTATGTAACAAGAAAAACCAAGTTTGTCTCATAGATGCTGACACTGTACATCTCATCCTCCAAGCCCAACTTTGTGGCCATTGAGATGCAGTAATTTGATGCTTAATCTCAATGCTCCAAATGTCACGAAGACCAGTCTTTGGTTTTTTAATCAAAAATTCAGATAGTAATTTATACCACTGAGCAGCCTGGTGTCCCAGGAAGTCTGCCTGAAAACATAAGGCCGGCAAGCTATATTGATTTACAAGATTTTTCCATTCAGGGAACCCCTCCTGAATGGCCTGCTTCTACTGCAACCATCTATAGTTTTGCGATTTAATAAGGCCAAATTTGTGTTGCAATCATGAAAAGTCAAGCAGCTTACCATCTGAAACATCTAAAGTACGTATGCCCGCCTTCAACCAATATTTCCAGATGACTTTAAATCCTCCAGTTTGAATCTTGGAGTTCAACCAAAGGGACCGACAGGTTGATTTATGAATTGGAATAGATGTTAAATTATTCACATATTTTAATGTCTGCCTAGTATCTACTAAAATTCTATTATCTTTATACAATCTAGGTAGCTTGATACTTAAAATGTGACATAATCTCAGAGGGGACATGAGTTGCCATTCCAGCCATAACCAATCCGGGAGACTTTCCATGAGCTCTGGGAGGATCCAATACATACCCTGACGCATAATACAGGACTGATGGTACCTATAAAAATTAGGAAAATTTACCCCACCTGCTGCAATTGGTTTTTGTAGAGACACTAAAGCAATTCTAGCAATTTTACCCAGCCAAATACATTTAATCAGTATACTATTTAATCTTTTATAAAAGGATCCCTGAAAATAAACTGATAAACATACTCATTTGGTAACAAACCACAGGCAAAATCATTTTAATAGTTTGAACTCCCCCACCAAGACAGATGTAATGGATTCCATTTCTGTGACCTTTAGCAATAAAGATTTTTCATTTACTTTCATCGTTTCTTCCAGCATTTTATGAATCCAAATACCTAGATATTTTATCCCCTCTTCCTTCCAAAGAAAGGGGAATGAATCAAATAAACCTTTTGTACAATGTGCATTAAGCGGAAGAACCTCTGATTTACTCCAATTTATCATATATCCTGAAAATTTCACAAATTTCTCTTATCAAATCCAGTATTCAAAAAATGTATAAAACCTATTTAACACGACCAGTTCCTTCCCGATCTCCACCTACCGCACTCTACCCCTTTCAAATCTAAAATGTATCTAATTACCCAACAGATATCACATCAAGTTCCCATAAATTCTTATGTAATTCTTATGGTAATTCTTATGTAAAGGTACAATTCTTGTAACCTCCTGCGAAATCTTATGTAATCCGCCTTGAACCGCAAGGTAAAGGCGGAATAAAAATCACTAATGTAATGTAAATGTGGAAAGGTTGTTTCAGGATTTCTCAAATAAAGTAAGACATCATCTGCATACGCAGAAACTTTGTATTCCCGAATCTCCTCTGCCTGTTGAATAGCTAACAACAAGGGTTCCAATACAACATCAAAAAAGCAAAGGAAACAGAGGACACCCTTGTCTAACTCCCTGCTACAGAAAAACGCTCTGAAAATTATTATTAATATATAATCTGGCAGAAGGGGAACTATACAAGATTTGAATCATTTGTACAAATCCAGAACCAATACCAAACCAATCCATTGCTTGATACATAAAGGTCCATGCTACCCGATCAAAGGCCTTCTCTGCATCCAAAGATATCATCCAAAGATTAAATTTAACACAGGGGTGTCCAAACTTTTGGCTTCCCTGGGCCGCATTGGCCGAAAAAAATGTTTCTGGGGCTGCACAAACGCTGCAGCCAAGACAGAGGAGGGAGCCGGCAAGATGGTAAACACCCAGAGACAGCAGAGTAAAACACTGCATTGCCCTCGACCAGGGCCACACAAAATACTTCACTGGGCCGCAGGTTGGATCTCCCTGATTTAACATATGAAAAGCCAGTCTGGTGGTGTTTGAAGAATGTCTCTGAGCAACGAACCCCGTTTGGTGCATACCAATAATATAAGGGAGAGCCTTGGCCAAGCGTAAAGCCAATAGTTTAGCCAGAAGTTTTCCATCTACATTAATTAAAGAAATAGGCCTGTAATTTGAAACCAACATGGGATCTTTATTTGGCTTCGGCAAAACTATAGTTAAAGATTCTGCCATAGTACCTGTAATGCAACCTTTAGTCACTTGAGCCTGATATAAATTTAACATATGCGGTAATAGGGTACTTTGAAATAATTTATAAAAAAAAACTCTACAGTGAAACCATCACCACCTGGAGCGGATCTGACTCTAAGTTACTTCACCGCTATTTGTAATTCTTTCATCGATATAGGCTCCTCAAGACTTCCTTTTATATGCTCAGGAATTTTTGGTCCCTTAATTTTAAAAATTCTAAACCCTCTAGTTCTTTATTTGAATAAGGCTCAGAAGAATATAGAGCTTTATAAAAATTCAGAAATTGCTTTAAAATATTTCCAGTTTGGGAATGAATTACTTCCTTCTCGTCTTTGATTACCACAATTTATATATCTTTCTTTTCTTTGAGATAATTGGCCAATAATCTTCCCGCTTTATTCGAGTTTCCATAATACAGGGCCTGCTGAGAAAACCAAATCTTTCCTGACCAACTGTGAAGAGATCTCATTGTATTTACATTTAGCTTTTAAAAGGGCCTGCAAGGTAATTTGTTCCCACTTTTTAGCCAATTTTAACTCCAAAACCTTAATTTCTTGTTCCAAATTAGAAAATTCCCTGTTGAATTGTTTTCTAATATATGACGAATATGAAATGATTTGCCCCCTCATGGTCGCTTTGAAAGCTTCCCACAAGGTTTCTAAGGAGATTTCCTCTGTTGCATTGATTTGGAAATATTCATTCATTTAACTGAAATTCTTCAAGAAAGTTTGGATCTGCAAACAATGCATTATTAAATCTCCTGTTCAACAAGTTTAAATTCAATCCAGACTCCACCATGATCGGCCAATATGATTGGATCTATGACGGCTTTTGCTACTTCCTGAACCATTTGATCCGAAACAAAAATATAATCTATGCGTGAAAATGGTTTATGAACTTGAGAACAAAAAGAAAATTCCCGATCATTAAAATGAAGAATCCGCCATATATCCTTCAATCCACAAGATTGTATTAAATTCTCTAATCCTAATGATTTTAAGATCTTACTAGATATTACAGATATTCTTTGGCTCCGCCCAAGTTCTACCAATGGACCACCCAGCGGTAAGAAGGAGTACCCCTGAATATTCTACCAGCTGACACTTATCTCGTTAGCATCGCCTGTGCCGGTTCAGCAGAACTTGTCTAACCAGGGATTCAAGGCAAGGTTAGACAAGTTCCTGCTGAACCGGCACATACGCAGGTAAGGCTAGACTCAATCAGGGCGCTGGTCTTTGGCCTATGGGCCGCCGCGTGAGCGGACTGCTGGGCCCGATGGACCACTGGTCTGACCCAGCAGCGGCAATTCTTATGTTCTTATGCTAACCATATTAGTGCCTATGAATACTGACTTAAAAATTTGGTGTCACCCACATTTACCAAATTCCCATTTATCTCTTCACAGTCCAAGCACAATATGACTATAATGTTGACCAGACGGATCAGCAGCAACAAGGTAAGAACCACTTGTGGATTCACTTTATACGAGATAAAATACGATACTTGGAAAATTATGGAAGCGGAAGAGCGTGAATGTGTTTTATAACTGTTGTGGTATATTTTTGTAGAGTTTGAAATCTAGAATATAAATTATTTTTTCCTCAGTTCAAGATGGAAGTAGAATTCACAAAAACATGCTACAATTCTGAAATACCAAGCAATTTATATGCATATAGGCCCGGAATCTATAAACGGAGCCTATTTCGGTAGGTTCAAGTTTATTAAAATGTGTTATCCTGCCTTATCTGTAATCAAAGCGGTTTTACATAATAAAAATTATAAAATGCAGGGAACAAATAGACATCAAATATATTACATCAAAGAGACATTACTAGACTAGCATGACTAACTAGAATGTAGCAAAGTGATACAAGAGGAAAAAAGAAAGGAATCAATGAAAGGAAAGGACAAAAAAAACCTGAAGGGGTAGGGAAACGGAAAATTAAATAATAATCATTTATTTTCTTATAAACCGCCCCACCAACAGTTCTGGGCGGTTCACAACAAGAATAAACATGAGCAGTTCAGCGAAAATTATGCATCAACAATCAATACAGCAGTGGCTAATATTCAATTTAAAATCCAAAAATCTAGTGAAAATGATACATAGTATATTAAACAGCCTGCAGCAAATTCCTCTAAAAACTGGATCAACTCTAACTGAAACACAATTTAAGATTAGAAAGTCAAGGAAAAAATAATAAAACACATTGCAATTAAAATCATCATTCTACTTTATCAAATAAATACATTTTTAATGATTTTCTAAATGTAAAATAAGAATAAGTTTGATCGATCAGCAGGAATAACCAGGAATTCAACTTCCCGGCCTGATACTCCCATGTCCTGTCTAGTAAAGTTTTATAACGGCAGGACCTTGGGGCAGGGAAGACAAAAATACCTGAATTTCTGGTATCTTTTGCTGAACAAGACAATTTCAGGTAAGGAACCAAGTAGGATGGCAATAGACCAAAAAGTGCCTTACAACATATACACCCAAACTTGAAGAACACTTTGGCCCCAAATGGCAACCAGTGCAATTTAGCGTAGAAAGAGCTAACCCAATACAAGATACTGGATACTGAAGAGTTTGAATCATCCTTAAAAGGACAGTTATATTGCACAAGCATCTTTGAAAAGCATAGTTTTTAGGCTAGACTTAAATTTATCTATGCATTCCATTCTTAAGTTAGACACTGTTTACAGAATCACACCTAGCGGTGCCTAAAGTGGACTTTGGCACTGGTAGATGTCCTTATCTTAGGTGTTCCCTATTTAGGTTTATTATTATTTATATACCACTCTTTCCCCCTCTTTTACTAAGGCGCTCTAGCCAATTTAACGCGTCTATAGAATATAATGGACTCGCTAAAATGGCTAGCACGCCTTAGTAAAAAGACCCCTTTGTTACAACATCAGTGCGATGTAAATCAATTAAGAAGGAAAAGAACGCCAATAATCATAGTACAGGTATAAAAAACAGGAATAGAAAAAAAGAGAAAAAAACAACCCATCCATTTAGTTACCATATGATCCAATGCCCTAAAACCATAGGATAAAAACAAAGCTAAGAAAGAAACGCCAATCCAAATAAATAGGTTTTTTAAAAGACGCTCTAAATTTAGTATAGGTAGGTTTGCAGCGAAGTTCATTAGGGAGAGAGTTCCATAGATATGGCACCGATGCAAAAAAAAAGGCAGAGTTTTGAGTAAGGTTTTTTTGGGCCTAAATGCCAAACTAAACTAAAACTTAGTTTTATAGGCGGAGTCATCAACCAAGAGGAGCTCGACTTGGTTAACAATAATGTAATACATAAACGTGACAAGGAAAAGTCGACTGAAATAGTTAATTTCCTAAATGTTTAGCAAACAAAAAAGGTTTTCAGAACTTTCCGGAATAAAGCAAAATAACCTAAACTTCTTAATGTAAGCGGTAAAGCTTTCCAGAATTTGGTTAATTTAAAAGCAAAAGAATGACTAAATCTCTTAAAGGTTCTGTTTTTACCACTGAGAGAGGGAAATGTAAGTTTTAATTTTTGAGAACTTCTGGCAAGATGAGATCTATGAACATTCCAGTCTAAAGGAATCAAAGGGGCAAAAATGCCAAATAGGATCTTAAATGCAATACAAATGTACTTCGATTGAATTCTGAGATACGCTGGAAGCTAATGGAATTGCTTGAACAGAGGGGTTATGTGGTCGAATTTACTCTTACCAAAAATAAGAGTAGCTGCAGTGTTCTGGCACCTAAGCCCACGTTAGGCACCTATCGTACCAAACACTCACGATCTGCCCCTAACCACGCCTACTTTCTGCTAGGTGCCATGACCTAGGTGCCTACCTGAAGGTAGTAGACGCCTACCACAATTTAGGTGCCTACCTTCCAGTTTATTTTCATTTTTGTTATTTATGACTTGCTAATTGCTTGTTATCGGCACCAATTAAGCTTCTTAAATAATTAACCTCCCCCCCTTTTATTAAGCCACAGTAGAAGTTTCTAGCGTGGCCCAAAGTGCTAAATGCTCTGACACTCATAGAATTCCTATGAGCATCAGAGCAGCATTGGAGCATTTAGCGCTCTATGCCATGGTAGAAACCTCTCCTGAGGCTTAGTAAAAGGGGAGGAGGAAGGTTACGTTAGGTGCGTAGCTTGGCTAGGCATGCCAGTCTGGGTGCCTTATCTTAGGCAGATTTTATAGAATCTGGGCCTTACAAAATAATGCCATTGCACTATAGTTCATTCTAGAATCTGCTTTCTACCAAGTCTTATCAAAAGCACAAAATGGTGGGTCCTCCCTAAATAGATATGGGGAATATAATATTGAAGTTGGGCATAAGCCATATCCTTTGACCTTCTGATCTCCCTGGCAAATAGGAGACGTGTTTGTGGTTAGTTAACACCCTGGAACCAAAAAGCAATTTCTTTCTGACAGAGGAAAAATGATTTAGAGAGTCATAATTCTTTATATAGAAAGCTGATGTAAATGCAGATAAATGGAAATATTTTTTATTGATACTAAATATTGTATTCTTGTACATAACACAAATTTGAGACAACATAAGACGCATGTGGCAGAGTTCAGTCCAGACTCACCCGGAGCATTGCCCACATGCACTCAAAACGGCACGAACAACCACTGTAAAAATGTGCAAGAAAATGCAAGCTTTTATTTTTCTAGAGACCCGAGTCTGTTTCCTCACAGACTCAGGAAAGGTCCAGACAATTACTTTTCAAGTTTCAAATTTATTTAAGATTTCATATACCGCCCAATCAGCCTTCTAGGCGGAGTACAATGTCATAAAAACATGTATTGACTAAAAAACATATTTAAGATAACAGCACATCATGAAAAATAATAATAGTTATTAAAAACAAAAGGGGAAAAGGGCTAGAGCTACAATGATCAAGTTGAAAGAAAAACATAGGGAAGAAAACAAAAGGAAGGGTGGCAAAAAATAAAATAAAAACTATGTTTCCCTGAAAAGGACATTTAGGTCTCGAAAACGTCAAGGAAAAGAAATGTTTTTAACTTTGTCTTAAAATGGTAAAGAACTGATTCTTCCCGTAAGTGGGACGGATTATTATTCCAAACAGATGGAGCGCTGACAGAGAAAATGGTAGACCTCATTGACCTCATTCAGAGATGGAATAGATAGAAGATTTTTAGCAGACGATCTTAGAGTTTTAGAAGAACTATAAGGGATAAGAAGATTATTAATGAATTCGGGTTGGCTATTTTGTCTACTTTTAAAAAGTTAGCCTTAAGTCACTTCCAGATTTATTTTCCTTATGGGCTTGGCTTACCCTGATTCAGTAGAAAACAATTACCCCTGGAGGGAAGAGGCTCATTTCTTCCTCTGAGAATTGTCTCTGTCATGGGTGACCTCTCCTCAATGATTCTCCTCTCTGGCAGATAAACACCTCCCTGCTGAACCCCGCCCATTGACTCAGCAGGGTTACCTTGTCACCATGCATCACCAGGCCGGGCTGAGCACCAGCGAGCGTGGCTGAAAGAGCCCAGAGTACACAGCGCTGACCGAGCGGATTGTCAGTACTAATTAGAGTTGGTGGATCAAGTCAAAACACCCAGTTTTGCTTCCAACGTAAAATTCTTTATTCCAACAGGAACTTCAGCTTTCAAAACCCACACTTGCATTCACAGTTCAAAAGGAAAAAACCTGTCTTAACCAGATATAGTCCAAAAACGACTCTTCTCTATCTCAGTGCAATAGTCCATAGACTCCAAACTACTTTCAAAATACTTTCCTGCAGTTTGATACAGTTTCTTGCTTACAATCATATCTGGCAGCTTTAGACTGGATCCGCCTCTAAACTCTTTGGGTGCAGAGCTCAAAGCAGAAGGGACCTCCTCCCACAATGACCGTTGGCTGGTGTCCCTCCCAACCAGGACCCACCATCCAGTCTAAGGAAAAACCCCAAAAGGGAAAAAAGGTCTTCAAACTACTGCCAAGGCTGTGCAGTGCTAATTACCACAGCCTAGAAACTCTGTGGTTCTTGCCCAAAAGGAATGCAAGGAACCCTCACTAAGGCTTTCAGTAACCCTATCTTTTGCCTTAAGGTTACAGAGACAGCCAGTCCCTTAGCTAGCACAACCAGTCTCAGCCTAACTTCCTTTAAACCCCATCGGTTTCCATATCCCAATGGTCAGAATCAACATTTCCTTCTTTAAAGTCCATGACCTCCTCATGGGTCTAAAAAGTCTTCATTATCTGAAGCGTCCCTCCTGAATTCCTCTAACATTTCAGCTTCCATAAAGTTAGATCTGACCTGGGTGTTAGGCTGAGGTATGCTGCTGCGTGTCCTTGGAACTGGTCTCCTGTCTCCATTCTGTTTCCTCCCCAGTGTAGGTTGGTTCAATAGCTGCCTCCTTTCTGAGCACTGCTGCTGGTCCCTATAAGCATCAGGATAATGAACAGGTGTGGCTTGTTCCTGACTAAATTGAGGACTAGAATGCTCCTGGTGTTGCCTGGAATTGTGTCCCCCATGAATATTAGGAGATGTGTGGTGCACCTTCCCCCTAGGAATAATATCCTGAGCACTTTTAGTTCCCCTTACCCATTGTTCTCCCTTCTCTAATTCCGGCGAAAACAAATAGATACATCCTTGCTCCTCACTGAACTTTCCTTGTCTGGCTATAGTTCTGGGTTGAGGGGTTGGTGTGGGTAGTGTTTTATCTCTTTGGGAGAGTATTTTCCCCTGCCTAGCCCTAGGCATAGGCGTCCTTTCACTACCCAGCTCAGTCGCAGGGTCTACCCTGTGACAAGGTGGAATGTTAGCATTAGCGGAAGATAACCCCTTAATTCTACAGAATGAGATTACATTTCTGCCTCTGCTTCTTTTGATGCATTCACACCTTCTGTTTGACAATGCTCTTCTTTTCTAGCACCAGGAAAGCATGGATAGTTCTTGAACACTATGATTCAGTTGTGATAATTTTGTTTGTTTGTTTTCCTCAGTTTTTGTCACGGTTGAACCATCTCAGAAAGTGACCATCATCCCAGGATTACAAACCATGCCTGTAATAAAGTGTAAGTTATACACATGTCTTTCCTTGCCCTGGTGAAGTTTAGGAAAGGAAAGATGAATAATGGATTCATAGATGAGTACCGTAAAATGACAGAGGCTATGAAACCTTGCCCTTTCCTCGGGTTAGTTCAGCTCCTCAGACAAAAGGTTTCCTTGAGGAACATTCAGCACTTCCCCTCTTGGCCAGCTGGAAGAAAAGCAAGGATAGCTCAGAAAGGGAAACAGCTTCAGGAGAGGGGGAGTGGAGGAAAGTGCCAAACCAGGAAGTAGAGGAGGAGAGTTTAAAGGGATCAGAACCAGAGGGAAGGATGTGGAGGATCAGGAGAGAACTGTAATTTAATCCTAACTGGGGTAGGAACCCACTGAACTGACTTACTGGGTCAGACCAATGGTCCATCAAGCCCAGTAGTCCATTCTCATGGTGGCCAATCCAGGTCACTAGTATCTGGCCAAAACCCAAGGAGTAGCGATATTCCATGCTACCGATCCAGGGCAAGCAGTGGCTTCCCTCATGTCTTTCTCAATAACAGACTATTGACTTTTCCTCCAGGAACTTGTTCAAACCTTTCTTAAAACCAGCTATGCTATCCACTCTTACCACATCCTCTGGCAATGTATTCCAGAGCAATGTGTTCTGAGTGAAAATAAAATTTCCTCCAATTGGTTTTAAAAGTATTTCCATGTAACTTCATCGAGTGTCTCCTAGTCTTTGTAATTTTTGACGGAGCGAAAAATCGATCCACTTGTACCTTTTCTACTATACTCAGGATTTTGTAGACTTCAATCATATCTCCCCTCAGCCATCTCTTTTCCAAGCTAAAGAGCCCTAACCGTTTTAGTCTTTACCCATATGAGAGGAGTTCCATCCCCTTTACCATCTTGGTCGCTCTTCTTTGAACCTTTTCTAGTGCCACTATATCTTTCTTGAGATAAGGAGACCAGAATTGAACGCAATACTCCAGATGAGGTCACATGGAGCGATACAGGGGCATTATGACATTCTTAGTCGTGTTAACCATCCCTTTTTAAATAATTCCCAGCATCCTGTTTGTTTTTTTGGCCGCCGCCACCACTCATTGAGTGGAAGGTTTCATCGTATTGTCTACAATGATACTCAGATCCTTTTATAAGGATACATCAAGCATTACAATTGTACAGAAAGAAATAGAAATAAGCTTTACAAATACAGAGACTGCTTCTGTGCTGTTGTGAATGAGAGAGAAAAGACAGTTTACCTGCCTTACAGAGTCCAGAGGAAAGAAGGGGAGAGAGAGAGGGGAGGGAGTGAGATAGTCCAGACTTCAAAGAGAGAGAGAGAGAGAGAGATGGGGGGTGGGGGGGGGTGTTGCAGAGAGGAGGCTTTTATAGGTTGGAATCTTATTCTAAAAATAGAAACTATTGTATGTCCCAGTATCTTTCTGTTTATAATTTGTAAACTGTTTGATTGATAAGGAAGGTGTGATACTTGCAGACATGGTAGATGGGATAAGTCTCTGGCTTCTTTGTCCCATTCAAGTAGCCTATCTTCTTGATAAACAATCCAGTCTGGCTGGATGCTTAAAGTGTGTGAATTCTGTGCAGGAGCATTTAAGGTCTCTCTGCATCAACAGTCCAGAGTCAGATTTATATAATGTCCCATAGGCCTCTGCTGACATTAGTTAGGCCAACCGAAAATGCTGACTGCTAGCAATGCTAGGCTAACACCGATCTTTTCCAGTGTTCATTTATCAGCACCCTTTAGAGAATTCCCTCCTTTGTGAACAAATCAATCTAAATGGATGCTGACTGTGTACGTTGAACCCACAGCTATCACAGCCGCTCACAATGGCAAAGTCTGCAGCACTTGGGGTAATTTCTACTTCAAGACCTTTGATGGAGATGTTTATCATTTCCCGGGAACCTGCAACTATATCTTTTCTTCCCACTGCAAGAGCAATTACGAGGACTTCAATATCCAGATCAGGCGTTCTGTGGTGAACAATGTAGTTACCATTGGCTACATTACCATGAAGATTGAAGGGATCCCTCTTGAAATAAAGAACAACTCTGTTGTGGTCAACGGAGCCCCGTAAGTTTCTGCACATTTACATTTTATTCTCAGGGATTTCTGTTAATTTGACGAAAAGACTTTGATACATAATACGGCAGCAAGATTGATCTTTTACAAATCTAGATTTGACCATGTTACATCATATATGGCCTTTTGGTTGAGGATAGGCTGGGGAGGCCTTCAATGGCCGGGAGGGTTGGAGTGAGCTTTGACGGAGACTTTTGCAGTTGGAACCCAAGCACAGTACCGGGTAGAGCTGTGGATTCTTGCCCAGAAATAGCTATGAAGAAGGAAAAAAAAAAACCCCAAACCTGCACTGGCTCCCTGTGGAATTAGGTTGTCTTGCCTTTAAAGCCTCATATGGAAAAGTTCCAGAGAGTTTTCCAGGATTTTTTAAAACATTACATCGTATCTTTGATCGTTTATTATTAACATTTCCATCTAGAGGCGGCATAAAGTACATTTAAATATATCTTAGATCATATAACTATCGACTAGGGCAGGTGTGGAACGTACTCTGGAAATTTTGTACAATTACTTCTTATATTGTCTTTCGTAAATATTTAAATTTGGTTGTTTCAAACATTTTTGTTAGAAGGTTAGGTTTTATGTTTTCTCTGATATTTGCTAGTTTTCCTGTATGCCATTTTGTTTTATGTTTGTAACAGGCATTTATATTTAAAACAGGCATTTTGTATTACTTTAAATGATTTTTATTGAGTACACATAATATTAACAATATGAAACATGAAATTTAACAATACATGTATAATAATAATATAAATATCAAATATAAATTCAATCAACTTCCAATAACAAACATCAATCCCACCCATCTAATTCCCATTCAATATCCCCTCTCAAAACTGCATTAGAATAAAAGTAAATAAATATAATACAAGTTACATTAAGGTTTTCCATAATAGCAATTCCATTTTATATCTTCCTCCTTTCACTAATATATCTGAAAAAATTTTTATCTCCCTTTTTTGTGGAACGCACTGCCACAGTACATTAGAGAAGAAAAACATATAACTTCATTTAAAAAAACGTTAAAAACTTATCTTTTTAAAGACGTGTTCAATATCTAATAATGAGACTTCAAGCCTTTATTTTGTTACCTTCTCTCTTGTTTTTCCCTTTTTTTGTTCTCTCTCTTTAACTAAAATTTGTAACTTCTCCCCGCTATCCCCACGCTTCATGTCTGTCCTAGAGTTAAAAGATGTGTATTAACCTGTTAGTTTTCACAACCTATGTTTTTATAAAGCTGTACATTGCTTAGTTAACTGAATAAGCGATTTATCAAATATTAATAAAAACTTGAAACTTGAACTTGAAAAACTTTAATATGAGTACCTTGTAAATTTATCTTCAGTTCAGTGTTTCATTACATTACGTTGGCAATTTATCAGAAAACTATTCTGTCTGTTCACTGAATATGTAAATCAACTCCACTTGGTTCGCCGTTCACATGACAATGCCAGTCTTCTTTTCCCACAGTAGAATAAAATAGCATCATTAAGGTGAGCCCTTGTAAAAAGTATATGGGCTAGATTTACTAAGCTATTAGATTCAAGAGGTATAATCAAACTGTTCTCTCAGATACCTGCTTGGTAAATCATCAAAGATCTCAATAACCAAGATTGCAGGTGGAGATATCAATCATTGAGTACAGAATGGAAAAGCAAAAAGTGCTCTAAAGTGCTCAAAATAAGTATTATAAATTAATAAATAAATAAACCATTTTGCCTCGTTAAATCGAGTCATGATACAAAATATTGACCCCTGAAGAAGCCAAGTTAGGGTGTAACGGGTCCCCGTAGGGTTGTGTTAACTTCACTAAGATAAGTGTGGTTTATTTATTTATTAATTTAGAATACTTATTTTGAGCACTTTAGAGCTTACAAGTCTGTTTCATTTTGATCCTGGGATTTTTTGACTTGGTGCATTGAAGCTTTGATCTAGATTTACTAAGCCCACTGATCAAGTCCCGACCACTTAGCGACCCGATTTCCCTCTGACCCGATCATCCTCCCATCCGCGCCTGCAAATGAGGGGGAACGGCATTCAAATGTAGGCAGGCAGCGATTCACTACAAAAAATGAGGGACGACGACTGGGCTGACTGATCCAGTCGCTCAGCTCCTTTCTGACTGCCCTGCTCTCCTGCCCTTCCCCCGCAGTGCAAGCCCGTGGTTTTAACCGCAGGTTTACAGCGGGTTAAAACCATGGGCTCGCCAAGTGAAAAAAGAAGTAAAGTTCCTCCCGACTCAAAAAAAAAAAAAGAACTTTCAAGCGTGGTGAGCATGCGCAGACCCTCTACAGGCAAAGTAGAGGGTCTGCGCACGCGTTGGAATCGCTGGAGAGCGATCCGGACGGTCGGTTGGGGGGTGTGATTCTGAACGCCCTGATTTGCATGAGTGTGTGGCGCAGTGGTTAAAGCTACAGCCTCAGCCCCCTGGGATTGTGGGTTCAAACCCACGCTGCTTCTTGTCACCCTGGGCAAGTCACTTCATCCCCCATTGCCCCAGGTACATTAGATAGATTGTGAGTCCACCAGGACCAGACAGGGAAAAATGCTTGAGTACCTGAATAAATTAATGTAAAACCATTCTTAGCTCCCTTGGGAGAACGGTATAGAAAATTAAGTAAATAAATTCATATATCCCGTTCGACGTCAAAATAGGCTATAGCTAAACTAAACTAAAACTTAACCTTATATACCGGGTCTTCAATCAAAGGAAGCTCGATGGATCGGATCGGATCGCTCATGGATTGGATCTGATCCGTGGCCTTAGTGAATCTAGCCCTATGTCTTTTCTATCTTCGAACCTCTCAATTTCTTTAATGTATTGTTTTTAGGGTTCAGTTGCCATACAGCAAGTCTGGAATTCAGATCAAGAGGAGTGGCGTGAATTTGAAAATGACTGCTAAGCTAGGCTTGTCTTTCATGTGGAATGGAGAGGACAATATCTTGGTAAATAAAATGTTTTCAGATAAAGCGAAAAGGGGTCTTTAGGTTAAAGAAAAAGTCATTTCATCCAGTTTCCTGTTTTGTTTGCACTTTTTTTTTCTTGTAATGTCTTTCTGTTGCTGACTGCCTAAACCTAAAAAAGAAATCACCCTAACCACCCTGATCACACTCCCAACCCCCCAACTCGATCATAACGCAGACCCCCTGATCATTACCTGCCCCTTTCCCTCACGTATCAGTATCAACCCCATCTCCCTCCCTCCCTTCCCGCCTCAGAAGATCTTCTCTCCATCCTCCTAATCCCAGCCCTTGCTCTTACCAAATTTCCCGGTGCGCCAGTGGGAGAGAAACAATCCTCCTTGGTGAAGACATTTTTCTTTCGATCAAGACTTACCCCCTTCTCTCAATAATCCTATCAACCGTTGCACATATTTAATTGTTTAAGAACCCTATTGCAAACAGCATTGAATCTTTGTTGAACCCCCCCCCCCCCCACATTGCTATGTATCCTTGAACAGGAGGGAAATAGAAATCAAGTTGGCAGATCAGATTGGAAATTTGATTCATAAAATTATATGTTAAAGAAAGAAAGTAATTCAAAAGAGAAACAAAAAACAAAAAAAAACCAACAACACAGAACTATCACACTTTCACATTAATTTGAATAAAATGCGGAAATGGATTTTCTTTTCCTTTCTTCTCAATTTAGCTGGAGCTGGATGATAAATATGCCAACCAGACATGTGGCCTCTGTGGAGACTACAACCATATTTCCATTCAGAACGAGTTCATCTCCAATAGTAAGTAGCTACATTGATTAGAATCCTAGAAATCAAATATTCAAAGGGGCCCTTGAATTACAGCTCAGCATGCGCTAACGGACATTGGCGTGCCAATTGCTTAGATGTGACGATATAACATTGTGACCTTGCATTTTTCCTCTACCTCATGTCTGTCTCCTTTTCAAATGTTCATTTTATTATGTATGGAACTTTGTGAGCCGCCTTGGATATAGGCGGATTAAAAATGTTTTAAATAAATAAGTGTATAGCAAAAAACACTCGGATATTGTGAAAAACACTAGTAATAAACAAAACACTTTCACAAAGATGGAATACGATGATGGTATAAAGGTATTAAAGCACAGGCAAAAGACCAGTCTTGACGGAGGAAAAAGCCTCAGACAGGGGCCCGCCCACCTCCACAATGGTGGAATATCGGTGTTCGAGCGGTCACTTCACTGGCTAAAAACCTCCTGTTGAAGATGGTCCAGGCAATGTGCTATGTTAATAATTGCTTTGAAAAACTGAAGAAAATAGAAGAAAAACAACTTATCTTTCTTTCTTTCTTGAGGATCGGTACACCGACGGTGGCCAGGGTTTCACTATTAAGCTGCCTCAGGGTGTAACATATCCGATCGCACTCTACTTCAGACGCCGACCGCGTCTCAAAGATCTTAAGTGTCACACACTGCATTTAGAGCACGCTAGGGCCCCTAAATTGATTTTAAAGGACAGGAGAGGCTCCTGCCGGGGTAAATTGCGCTGGTCAGCCCAGGAGCCAATATCGAGCTCCGACAGCTGTGACACTCTCTGGTCAGTGCAGTAGAATCGGCACGAAACTGGGAGTTATATACTGTAGCTGCTAGGGATATTCAATGTCATTGCCCACATAGAAAACTGAGGAGCTTTTTTACTAAGCTATGCTAAAAAGTGGCCAGCGTTATCAATCAACCTTGTTTGCTACAGATTTCTCAGGAATTGCATAATAGATATCAAAGTTCAATTGTTTTATAAAAGAGAAGATCCGTAGCAGGGCGTAGTATCCCGGTGGTTCCGGGTTAGCAGAAGCCATGCAGTATTCTTTTTTGAACACGCCAGATAAGTGACCTCTCCTTTTTAAAAAAAAAAAATGTATCATGCCAGTTGATAAGTGAGGATTGAATTAATTTTTTTGCGACAAAGAGCCAAAGCTTAAAATCTCTTAGGATTTATATAACAATTAAAAATGAAAATAAAAGTCTAAACAAGAGAAGATATGATATAACGGTGGACCCGTATAAACTCTGCAGCATAGCGTTAAATGCGTGGCACCACCGGGATACTACGCCCTGCGACGGCAAGGTGGGCTCCCGCTACTGATATTTTCTTTTATAAAACAATTGAACTTTGATATCTATTATGCAATTTCTGAGAAATCTTTAGCAAACAAGGTTGTTTGGGATTTGATAGAACGTGGTCACCATTTTAAGAGATTTTCGAGCACTGGTGCCACTTCTAGCATGACTTTAAAATGGCTGCAATTTCCATTTACATTATTAAGGGCCGTACTCTAATTCCCCCATTGGAACCGATGATCTTGATGCAAATTTTATTCAGAAAATCAAATACAAGGTGCAGTCCAATAATACAAAACGATAATACACAGTAATTATATTGTGGTATGGACCCAATATGGGCCAGCATTTGAAGAACCAGTAGTTATTTAACTGTAAAACATTGAGATCAAGTATAATTTCAAATTATTTTTTATTTACTGTATTTAAAAGCATTTAACTGCAAACAATATCCTTAGACAACTATCATTGAAACCTAGAAACATGATGGCAGATAAATGCCAAATGGCCCATCTAGTCTGCCCATCCGCAGTAACCATTAAATCTTTCTCTCTCTGAGAGATCCCAGGTGCCCAGCCCATGCCTTCTTTAACTCTGGAAAAAAGTCATCAAAATAATCTCTTAGACTCCCCTCCCTTCCTTTTATTCTTTTATGAATTCATACCTCAAAATGTTAAAAGCTAATCATTTTACTCTGTGCCATTGCAACGTTCACTGTGACAATACTTTAATGTAATTTTGAAGGGTAATTTTCCCTGTCAAAGCAAGGATCTGTATTTTGTTACGGACATATGCCATACGAAAACCTACTGTTCTTTTTTATTTTTTTCTGTAGATGTTAAACTGACAGCACTGCAGTTTGGGAGCTTACAAAAGTTGGATGGGCCCACCGAGGAATGCGAAGATCCTGTACCTACAACTCAGGAAAATTGCATGGATTATGTAAGCAGCATTTATATATGTGGTATTTCCAGTGTGTAAGGAGCCTCTTCCATGCACAACTTTGCTACCATGCAAATGAAGTGGTTAGCAAAAGTTCTATACCCTCAGAGTCCAATTTTATAACAGAGCTTCTAGGTTAATAGGGAAGGAAGGTGCTTATTATAAGCCTATTTTATAAAGACACATAGCTGCTCATATGTCTTTATTAAATAATGGCAGAAATCTGAGGCAACTCTATAGAAGGTTCCAAAAGTTAGGGTGCAATAAGCACTAAGGATCAAATTCTCCAAATGGCATCTCGAAGTTAGCCAGCAGTAGGCGTCCTACTGCAATCTAACGAACCAATCGGGATGCACGTTTTCTAAAGAAAATGCAGGTGCCATTCATAGATGCCTTAAATGTAGGCCATCATTTTAAAGGCCTACGTGTAAGGTGCCAGTCTCACGCCTACCGAGTCGCATAAGGATGCCTAAAGCCGGCGGGGGTATGGTTTGCACCAGAAATGGACTTAGGCATCCATAGGCGTCTCTATGCACCTCCATAGGCACCTTACGTGTAGGACTTTAATGGGCCCAAAAAGGACAATGAAGGAGACCAGATGGTGCTCTGTCCTTTTATTTTCAAACAGACTCGACACGATCATGTTTCGGCCCAAGAAGGCCTGCCTCAGGAGTCTTGTGGTTAAATGATAAAACCCTAGATCAGGGGTGTCAAAGTCCCTCCAGTCGGATTTTCAGGATTTCCCCAATGAATATGCATGAGATCTATTAGCATAAATCGTTTTGAGCTCTCCTGGGAGAACGGTATAGAAAACTGAATGAATAAATGAATAAAATTGCGTCTAAAGAATTCAGCTTTCCCGCTAGCAGAGGTGAATTAACCCAGTTCCTCTCTTCATTCTGATAGGAAAACCTCTGCCACAGAGTGTTGACTAGTACAGCTTTTCTGAGCTGTAACGCACTGGTTGGGATTGGCCCCTATATGGAGGCCTGTGTCCAGGATTTATGCCACTGTAATACCACCACTAACACTTTCTGCATGTGTAACACCTTCGCCGAATACTCCCGTCAGTGTGCTCACGCTGGCGGGTCACCTCAGAGCTGGAGAGCTGCAGATTTTTGTCGTAAGTATAAGAAAGAGGCATTGCACTTACAGTTACTTTGTTCGACATACCGCAATTATTAACACAAAAGTTCAATCAAAGCGGTTTACCAGCGTAAAAACAAGGGTGACAATTCAAAAATCAATAAACACAGGCAAGGCTAAACCACAAAACAGACAATAATTGGAAAGAGGGAAAAGGAGAGATTTACATGTTATGGGTTAAAAAAAAGGGAAGGAAAGCAACAAAGGGTCAGGGGAAAAATAAAAACCTCATGTTAACCAAGATCAAATGAAAATTAAAAAGAGGGTATATTCAAATGCCATATTCCACTAATAAGTCTTAAGTTGGGACTTGAAATTTTTAAGTGATTTTTCAGCCCTTAAATATAATGGAAAAGAATTCCACAAAGAAGGGGCCATTAGCAAAAACCTAGAGTCCCTATTAACATCCAAAAACATCTGCCTAAAAGAGGGAACAGTTAGTAAGTTTTGATGAGAAGCGTGAAGATTGCCTCGATCTCAATGGTATCTTACATGTCAAGGTTATAAGGCAGTGTCCTGTAAACTTTCGCAGGCCGCAGCACACTAAACGTAGTGGCCGCGGCTCCAGGCATCCAGAAGTGCGTGGATGCCACCGTGACGACATCACGCTGATGCCTACACCTGCGCGAAGGCCCTCAAGATGTGCCCTGAGACACCAGTGGGGGATGCCAGCAAGGAAGAGGGACGAAGAGAAGGAGAGACACACCTGAAATCTCAGGAGGCACACAGTTTGCGATACACCGATGTAAGGCCTCTACCAGAACTATGAGCTCTATTTTTTTTTCCCTGTTTTTAGCCAAGCAATGTCCATTCAACATGCAGTACCAGGAATGTGGTTCACCCTGTGCAGACACTTGCTCCAACTCGGAGCAAGTGCAAGTCTGTGAAGAACACTGTATGGATGGCTGCTTCTGTCCGCCAGGTGAGCACTCTTTGTTCTTCTAGTGTTAACCCCTTTTCAGTCTCCAGCCTTATCCTCGTATTTCAAGAAATCTTATCTACAATCCCCATAATTCTATTAAACTTGGGTGCCGAACTTTGCCCTTGGCATACAAAGTTGGGTGCCAAGCGAGGTAATGCTATAAAGAGCTGCTTAGATTTAAGTTAGGAAAATGGTAGAACTGGGGTAGCGCGCGGGTGAAATGCCCAGGTACCCACGTAAATGATCGCATTCTACCAATTGCATGTATACATGCTAAGATTTTGCTGTGATGTTTTGTACCGGCTATTGGGCCGGAGTAATTGATTGCAGGCACCTAGTTTTCCTACAGAATAAGCTTAGAATAAGCTTGAAATAAGCACTAGAGCCAGCGCCTCGCACCTTGTTTTAGAATTCACCTCAGTTTGCAATTCTCTATGTACATTTCAATGGATGATTCATAAGATTATGATCACATCTTTTTGCAAATCCAAGTTCTGTATTTAAATCAATGACTTGTAATGCATTAATGGCCTTTCTTCCTTTGATTAGGAACTGTGCTTGATGACATCAATAATGCCGGATGCATTCCCCTGAAGCAGTGCTCCTGCACCTACCAAGGCAACACCTATGCACCAGGAGCAGGTTATTCCACTTCCTTCCAGTCTTGGTAATTTGCATTTTTTCTAGATTCATTGCTTACTTTCCCCCCCCCCCACCCCTTCCCTTATGAAGCCACTTTTTTTATCGCCAGCTGTGGAGGTAAAAACTCAGATGCTCATAGAATTCCTATGAACGTCGGAGTCTTAACTGCCACGGCCGGTGATAAAAAAGCCTAACGCGGCTTCAAAAAAAGAGGGGGGGGAGATTAATGTCCTATTCACCAGAAGCATGATATGGGAAGCAGCATTAAGGATGCAAATTTGGGAACCTAAATTATGTGCTTATTTCAATCACCCCACTATTCACCCATAGTGGTCAGTGGTTTTAAAGCAATTAAAAAAGTTCTTGAAAACGTCATTATTTGTTGAAGCTTTTTCCCATATAGAGGTTGGCTTTAGCGCTGTTTTAAAATTATGTGATTTGTAAAGTGTTTATTTATATATATTTTTTTTGAGGGGTGAAATATGGGGGAAACTGAGTAACATATTACTGTTTTATGAAGTTTATTACGTATTATATATGTTATCTGGGTTTTGTGTATGTGATTTTGGAACCCACTAAGGATTTAAGGCCCCCTTTTATTAAACCCCCGATAGCGTTTTTTAGCGCAAGGAGCCGCACTGAATGCCCCGCGCTGCTCCCGATGCTCCTACGAGCGTCAGGAGCAGCGCAAGTGCCTAATTTTTTGAAGGCCGCCTACATTTTTTGAGGCGCCTTGTTACGGAATCGCTCTTTGTTGATAGGCACCTAAGTTTCAATTATTGCTGATTAATAAGCCTTTCAAAATAGGTGCCTAACATTTGGCGCCGGTTACAGAATTTGGGCCTTTGGGCCTAAATGTACACCCTGCCCACCCAGTCTGCTTCATCAGTGCACAAAGAGTGACTCGTAGGGAAGAGCCGAGGGGAAAAAAAATTCAAGTCTTTTCAGACTTTATTTCATTTTGTTTTCTTTTTTTCAATTTGTTTCACACCTTCATATTAATACAGAATTTATAACACCCAAATAAACAAATTTAAGCCAATAATCCCATTAAATCCCACTGCAGGCTTTAAGGTATCTTAATAAACTGAACGTGCCAAGTGGCTCACCTCTGCGGAAAAAGCCATGAGGTCTGTCCTTGCTGTGATTCTATTGTTTGTTCTGTCATTATTTAACAGGTACTCACTGTTGATTCAAGGTTGTTAACAGATAAAGATGTGTTTAATATGAGATTTAAATGGGCTGTTACCTGAATTTAGCACACCTAGATAAAATATCACGCTTTAAGGGAAAAAAAATAAATATCCGTAGATCTGGCTGGTTTTATTTTCTTTCAGTCCTTAGAAAAAATGTTTGGATCGGACCTTAACATTCCAAGCAGGATTAATGAATTCATGTTTGAATCTTCTTGTTACTATCCATTTCGAAAAGATCTTAAAACCCACTTATTTAAGCAATATATTATACATTATTGATTTTCATATAATTATGTAGTCACAACGTACTTTTTATCTGCACTTATTTTAGCTGACGATGTTATCCTTATTCATTAGTTTTAATGCTTGAATTAGTTACTCTGATTTTATTATGTATGATATTATTATCATATTGTATACTGTGTACCTAATTGTGTAAACCGCTATGAACTGCTGGTTAGGCTGTATATAAAAATAAATTATTATTAGGGATATGCACTAGAAAGCTACACAGAAATAGAGATTACGGGACTCCCGCAGAACCCATAGGACTCTCAAGGGGATAGAGGAGTAGCTTAATGGTTAATGATCTTGAGGAAACTGGGTTCAATTCCCATTCTCACTTAGCCCTCATTGCACCAGGTATAACACTTAGATTGCGAGTCCACTAGGGACAGGCACCTACATGTAATATATTTTTAAATTTATTTTAAGTATTTATATACCACCTATCAAAGTTATCTACAATCAGGTACTCAAGCATTTTCCCTATCTGTCCTGGCGGGCTCACAATGTACTAAGTGACTTGCCCAGGGTCACAAGGAGCAGCGTGGGATCTGAACCTACAACCTCAGGGTGCCGAGGCTGTTGCTCTAACCACTATGCCACCTCCTGTGTATGTCTAATATGACTATAGAAATGATTAGTAGTAAAAGAAGATGTGGCACGGGATTCCTGTGGGGTGTCAGAAATTGTCGCAACTTTCCTGTGGGTGATGCAAGAATGAGGCTTGGAATGCACTGAGTGAGGCAACTGGAGCACCAGAATGAGTTTTGGAATACCCAGAGAGGAAGCCAAAACACCAGATTGAGGCTTTGAACACTGATTGGTTGAATAGTTAATACTGTCCATAAACCCATGGGAGGCTGTTGGGGTCAAGAGGCAATGGAGGGCAGTGAGCAAGTAAGCAATAGTCTCTCAAAAATATTACTTAAGGAGGAATTCTTGAAATGGTTTTCAAAAATAGGCATGCACCCTTTACAGAATAGCGCTTAATGCAGATTCCCTTGCCTATCTCTGGTGCTACAATTATGCTTATTGAAACCCGGTGTAAATCCCGACACCTAAATTGGGTATGGAGACCCATTATTCTAGAACACTGCATGCAACGCATTGGAATGCCTATGACCTGCCTATGCCATTCTCAAGGCCATGCTCCCTTTTGGGTGGCACACTAAGAGACTTAGATGCCCAGCGTTATAGAATAGTGCATAGCCAGATGTGCCTGCAAGTTCTAATTGGTGTCAATTAACATCGATAATTAGATGTTAGCATTCGGTTAATAACTCATTAGGCAATTAAGATGCAAGTGTAGCTCAGCAGTGTAACCAAATTTTGGCAATGAAATCTGGACACCATATATAGAATTTGAGGAGACTTTACACGAGAGGACCATGGGTGTGTCATGAGGCTTTCTCCAAGTAATAAACGCAACTCATAGAATATTCTCACTTGTGCTTGTTGGGTGGCACACATAAGCGTGCCAACTTTTACCAGCCATTGATATGATATTCATTGGCACACCAAACTTTCAGTGAACCATAGCAACTTTGCTCTAGTATTCTATAATGGATTAGTCAGGCCTAAGTGGCATTATGGGAATTGGCACTAAATATGCCCAATATATCTTGACCCTAGTTTATAGAATTGCCCCCACAGTCAATTTATTGCATGTTCTTTAGTCTTATAAGATTTTCAGAACGGAAAGTGGATGCCAAATGCACACCCATACCATGTTTTGTTAATGTATGTTCACATTCACAATGGTTTCTATTAAGTTTGTGTAGTGCTCGAATCCTCAGTGAACATTTTGTGTCCATTGTGATCCTGCCATTGCTTGACATGTGATTCAGTAACTTTACGCTTCCTGTGTAGCTCCTGTGCTGGAGGCCAATGGCAGTGCGAGGATCTTCCACATTCTGGAACTTGCTCTGTTGAAGGAGGTTCTCACATCACCACCTATGATGAGAATCGCTACACTGTTCACGGAGATTGTAGCTATGTTTTGTCAAAGGTAACTATCCGAAAGGAGTCTGAAGTGACATTTTTACCCCTCCTGCTAAAGATATTAGCTATTTATGCAGTCTTTCCAGTTCTGTAATGCTCCTAAAATCATGGAGCTGAACTTAACAGTATTAACATAGTACCATAGTAACGTATTGGGGAGATCTTTGTTTTAGTGTTACAAAATGCCATTAAAAGTTGTTTCACATAAACTCCTACACAATATCTTTAATTGTATGTGTGTTTCTGTTCTTTTGATATAGCTATGTGACTCCAACACATTTACTATTCTTGGCGAACTGCGCAAGTGTGGCCTTTCTGACAGTGAGACATGCTTGAAGAGTGTTGCCCTCACCCTTGGTGGAGGCGATACAGTAAGTTAACTAAAGAAAAGGACAATAGTCTTTTAGAGATGAGATTTTTAAGTGAAGGAGAAGAAAGAAACCTATAAAGGTGGGAGAAGGCGAGAGTTCTGAATCTGGAGCAGAGTTGCTCATGGTACAATGCTGGGGTTATTTCATAATAGGCTTTAGCATGTACACATGTTTGCGTCAAGAGTGTAACCAGGATTCAGCTTTGGGAGGGGGGGCAGGGGTAGACTGGGAGGGCAATGCATTTTCCCTCTACTCTCCCCACCATGAATTATTTTACTTTTGCTGGCAGGGTTGTCCAATCCCTACCACCTGAATAGATCCATTGGCCGGAACTGCCCCATTGCTGCCAGTCCCCACAACCTTGGTCCTCCTTGGCCCCTACCTAGGGATCTTCAAAACTATTTCCAGTAATCTCAGGCAAGAGTGGTCACTCTCTGCTGCTGCCCAGGTCAGCCCCTTCATCCAAAATGGCACCTGCTTCCTAGCTGTAATATCACAGTACCACCACTAAGGGTCTACCTTCCATATAAGGCAATATTGCTACAATTTTATATCTCCGCAGCCTTCAAAACTCAGTGGATCACCAACTACTCCTAGCCAAACTCTCAGAAATTGGAATAACAGGGACTGTACTGAAATGGTTTGCCAAGTTCCTACAAAATTGCGAATACACGGTCAAAAAGCAAGAAGCATACTCCAACCCTTAGAAAGCATTCTGTGGCGTCCCACAAGGCTCCCCATTATCCCCAATCCTATTCAATTTATTCATGAGCTCACTGGGACACATCAAAATAGAAGGCGAAACTGTACTATCCTATGCCGATAACATCCTCCTGCTCATCCCCAATAACCAATAACCATCTTAACATTGTTGGAATAAATCTCAAACAATACAGATAAAATCCAAACATGGGCAACGAACAACAAGCTGAAATTGAACGCCACCAAGACCAAAGCCATTGGTTTCCGCACCACACAACAGAACGTCATACCTAACCTCACTCTTTCATCAGGCATCACTCATCGGTATATTCAGTGGCACTAGCTAAATGTTTAGTGCCCTTGAATATACATATAATTTGAAATGTCTAGATTAAACATTCCAAATTATTTTGTGAATGTTCTGATGAAAATTTACTTCATACTATTTTAATAGTTTAAACAAGAGGAATTGGCGTTTACAGTTATCACCTTTTGAGGGTTATAACACTAATAGTAAGGGATTGAAACTGCTCATTATAGAATAGTAGCATAAATTTTGTGCGGTTTAAACTGGTCAAGCTAATAATCCCCTTTTCTCTCTTACTAGATCATTGTATTTAAACCAGGTGGCAGCGTATTTGTAAACTGGATTTACACCCAATTGCCCTTCTCAGCAGGTGAGTTGTTATCTTATCCCCATCTCACCCTCTGCATGATGAGTATCAAAGAGGTCTAAACCCATCCCAAACGAGACTTCAGGTTGTTCCACAACTTGGAAGCTTTTGTCTTTTCTGTCACTTTTAGCATATTGTGGCCTTCCATCTGGAAACAAAAATAAATAACGGCGTAGAAGTTAGGTTTGTGCACATAGGATCCGATATCGAGACCTCACGAGGCAGCCCTGTTATCTTCTGCGGTCAGTAGTGAACCTGGACATTCAATGCCAGACCATATCTAGTGACTAGCATTTAATATCTGGTCTATTTTTGGCCTCTAGAAATGTAACCCATTAAATAAGAACATAAGAACATAAGCATTGCCTCTGCTGGGTCAGACCAGGGGTCCATCGTGCCCAGCGGTCCACTCCCGCGGCGGCCCCCCAGGTTCGTGACCTGTAAGTCCTTACCTATATTCTTTATTCCCTATTCATTAATACCTGTATAGTTACCCTCTCTCTGTACCCTTCAATCCCCTTCTCCTTCAGGAAGTCATCCAATCCCTTTTTGAAACCCAGTATTGTATTCTGCCCTATCACCTCCACTGGGAGCGCATTCCAGATGTCCACCACCCTCTGAGTGAAGAACTTCCTAGCATTCGTTCTGAATCTGTCTCCCTTCAATTTTTCTGAATGCCCTCTTGTTTTTGTTGGCCCTGTTAGTCTGAAGAATCTGTCCTTCTCCACCTTCTCTATGCCTTTCATGATTTTATAAGTCTCTATCATGTCCACTCTAAGTCTCCGCTTCTCCAGGGTAAAGAGCCCCAGCTTCTCCAACTTTTCAGCATGCCCTTAATCATCAATATAAAGCGCTGGCCAGCTAAATTTATAGTGGCCAAAGATGGACCAGTTATTTAAGTGGCCCGATTAGAATTGCCACTCACTAATTGGCCTGATTAGAATTTCCACGCACAACTTTCTAAGCATATTCTATAAAGTGGTGCGCATAAATTCTACCGTGTAGAATTTATAGAATGACACAGGGTTACCAGAAGTCCGGATTTCCCCGTACATGTTCCCCTTTTCAGGATATGTCCAGGGATCCAGACGGCTTTTCAAAACCCGGCACTTTGTCCGGATTTTGAAAAGCTTTCCTCCACATTGTGTCGGGCAGGAGGGCATCCGTGCATACCCGGATGTCCTGCCCAACGAGAGCAGGCAGTGGGGGCAGGGCTGGAGCAGGATTGGGGGCGGGACTGAGGCGTGATAGGGCGGGAATGGGTGGAACTGTGCGGGCCTCGAGGCGGGACTAGGGATCTGGATTTTCCAAATGGAAAATCTGGTAACCCTACACAAGGACAAATTTGTCCCTGTGGGATCTGTCTCCTTCCCCATCCTGTCCCCATGAGTTCTGTCCCTGTCCCTGCTCTATCCCTGCAAGCTCTGTCCTCATCTGCACAAGCCTCGAACAGATGAGGACAGAGCTGGCAGGGATGGAGATAGATCCAGTGGAGATGAGGACAAATTTGTCCCCATGTCATTCTCTAGTGCAGAATGATCTCAAAAGAGGACGTGGCCAGGGGAAGGGCATGGGCAAGTCATGGGCCCAGTCCACGCACAATTTGGGCATAGACATTTATGCCAGGTTTTCATTGGTGTAAATGAATACACCTAAATTTACTCCGGAGGTGGTTTAAAGAATAGCACTGTGTAGCTTTTTTTGTTGCCAATTTTTTAGGCGACATAAATAGAATTTCTCCTATATGCATAGAAGACAATCAGTGATGCCAGTTATGCACACTGATACATCTCTTCTATAAATTACTTTTCCCTAACTTTGCCAGATTAGCTAAGTGGGTATGGCACCGAACATTAGCCATATCTAGGGTTACCATATTTTCTTCTGCAAAACCCCGGAGACATGACTCCACCCAGTTCTGCCTCCAACCCTGTCCCCAAGTCCCACCCCTACATAGCCCCCCTCTCTTCTCCAATGAGCTCCAGCCATGTCTGGAGGGTTTGGACCATGCGTGGATATGTGTGACATAATCCATGCGTGCTCAGAGGCCCTCCAGATGCAGCCGGAGCTCGTTGGGGCTTTCCAAAACCCAGACAAATTGCCGGGTTTTGGAAAATCCCTCCGGGAACCTGGACAGTCCTCTAAAAAGAGTAACCCTAGCCATATCCACATAACTTCCAGGATTTCCAATGCGCCTGACATTGAATATGCAGGTTTAACTTAGCTGGTGGCAGCTGGCATTTAAGAAATCACTCGCCGGTCCTGACTGAATATTAACTGGTAAGAGCATTGGCATATATACATATAGACCGAGAAATAGATATAGTTTAGCCTGATCTACTGTACCCTTTGCTCACAGCTAATGTCACCGTCTTGATGCCCACATCCTTCTTCCTCATTGTACATACAAACCTGGGCCTCCAAATTATGATCCAGCTTGTACCCATCATGCAAATCTATGTAAATCTGGACCCGTCCTACAAGGAGCAGACCTGTGGTAAGTAACATTCAGTACGACTATAGTCATAACACTGCACAACTACTGTCAGTTCTATGTGCTCAGCTCTTTGTGCTTCTCTTATAAAGGTCTCTGTGGAAACTTCAACAATGTCCAGGCAGATGACTTCAAAACCATCAGTGGTATAGTGGAAGGAACTGCGGCTTCTTTCGCCAACACTTGGAAGACACAAGCAAATTGTCCAAATGTCAAAAACATATTTGAGAATCCTTGTACCCTCAGCATAGAAAATGGTAAGTATAACTTGCGTTAGCTGTAGATTTTAAGCCAGTATACGGAGAGTCCCAGGTCAAAAATCAGTTTGAACAGACTGATAGTCTCCGTAAGATTAGGGGCCAGGCTGGGAGCTACGTGAGAGGGAGATTCCAGATTATCCCAATAGTGGCAATTTTCAACTTACCGGTATTCCTGATGAAAAACAGGTCTAAACTAAGGGCCAAATTCTATAAATGGCACAGAAAATGAGGTGTTTTAAAATAGAAATAGAAAAAAGGGGAGCAAACAAAATTATTTGTCAGTGCTCTTCTAGATGGATAAAGACATGATCAATAGTGGTAAGAACTTTAAATAACTTCAAAGCTCCAGCATCAAGCCATTAAATGTGGCTATGATGGAGTCCAATATCCTATCATTGACTTTGTCTAAAACATTGGGAAACAGGAACAAAGTTAAAAAAAAAAACCCTCCAGAAATAGGAGAAAAAAGTCTATTCAAAAAACCTGATGAACATAGCCTACAATTACTGATCCTATCTTGTCCTAAGATGACTCAAAATTCAACATATAATGCCACAACAACAAACCACAAAAAGGCCAAGTCTTCCACAAACTCATCCAGTCTCTTCAACTAATGCGCTGCCAAAAATTCGTGATATTTACCTTATTTTCACACTCTTGGAGTTCCCTAAAGCTTGCACTCCCAGTGTTTTAATCCCATCTGCTGTGGATTCAACAAGTGGTGCTCTTTTTGGTGGAATTCTATTTGCCATATATATAAAATGGAAAAAGCAATAGCGTTACAACATGGTTATATTAAAAAATTTAATAAAATCTGGGGACCATTGGCTTTTTTTTTCTAAAGATCAGATATCATAGCACAAGGATAGAACATATAAAGGGGTTAGGGTGGGTATAAGAATAGATGATTTATAATTTATTACAATGGGGGTTTTCTATATGTTAATATTAAAATAAATATTGTTGGATATTCAAGTGTTTATTGAATATTATATGTATTATATATTTATCACTTGATGTAAGAAATTAAAAATGAATAAAGAATTATAAAAAAAAAAACAAAAAAAAAACAAAAACAAGTGGTGCTCTGGGATAATTCACTCTTTATTGTGTAGACCTCCACGTCAAGGATTTACCTTTGGTGGACCCTGGTGTAAATCCTGGTGTGCAACCCATTATTCTATAACATTGTGCCTAAATCTTGTCAATGCCCCTGACATGTCCATGGCCATCACATGGCCATACCCCCTTTTGAATTGTGCAGGATCCAATTTAAGCATCCATTATTATAGATTAGCATGCAAGCAGATCTACGTCCAAATCATAAGAATAGCCTTTCTGGGTCAGACAATGGTCCATCTAGCCCAGTAGCCCTTCCTCATGGTCACTAGTACTGACAAAAAACCAAATAGTAGCAACATGCCGTGCTACCGATCCAAGCAAGTAGTGGTTTCACCCATGTCTCTCTCAATAACAGACTATGGCCTTTTCCTCCAGAAAGTTGTCCAAACTTTTCTTAAAACCAGCTACATTAACCGCTTTTACCGCAACTTCGGAAAAAAAAATTTCCTCCTATTGGTTTTTAAAGTATTTCCCTGTAACATCTTGAATGTCCCCTAGGCTTTGTAATTTTTGATGGAGTAAAAAATCGATCGATTTGTATCCGTTCTACACCACTCAGGATTTTGTACACTTCAGTATTATCTCCCCTTAGAGCTCATTAACTAACTATTTTGAATGCAGATCTGGGATCCGTGCCTACCATTTTAGGTGCCCAAATTTGGGTAATCTTTATATAATCCAGGGCAGTTGTGTAGTAAGGGGGAGTGGACTGCCCCAGGTACTATCTTGTTGGGGGCACCAGCACCTCTCCGCCTACCCTTACCTCTTCGTCTCTTCGCCGGCATGAGCAGCATTTCCAACCTGCTGCTTGCACCAGTCTTGGCTTGTGGGACCAGGAAGTGATGTCAGAGGAAGAGGTGATGCTGTTGTGGGAAGCAGGTTGGAGATGCTGTCTCGCTTTGGCAAAGAGTTAAAGAGGTATGGGAAGGTGCACAAATGGGGGGAGGGGTTGGAGAAGAGGGTGGGGGCACCAACTCCCCAGGTGCCTCCTACCCTCTTTAAGCCACTGATCAAGGGATAAAGAGATCAAGAGGAAAGGGGATCAAGAAGAAAAGAAATCAAACCGGCTATGTCACTCGAAGCCTAAATGATAGTTACAACTGTCTTATTTTGGTCACACTGTCAGAAGAGAAATATCATTGGAGAAGGACATCATATTTGAGAAGATTGAAGGAACTAGGTAAAGAGGGTGACCTGCAAACATACGGATAGACATATTGAAAACAACCATTGGGATGATGCTGGAGGACCTTACCGGACTAGCACTAAACCGATCTCTTTTTAGATCGAGTCACTAGGGCTCAAGAAAGAGTTGATGGCACCTAACAATGTTAGCTCACATGGATAACTCCCCCCTCCCCTCCGCATGGTCACTAAACTGTAGCTGTGTTTAAAGACAGTAGCAACCTTGAATAGGGAACAAACTATAAGGTACTAATCCTCAATCCGATACTTGGTTACACCCAACTCGCTGGGTTTTAAACATGCATGGGACAGATTTGTAAAGTAGAGGCAGGGCAAGCAAATCTATCTCATGCCTCTTTGTGGAAATCCTCAAATCCAGACTGGCTTGGCATGTTTTAAGAACCACCAGTGTAGAGCAGCTAGCAGGGAGGCAATAACTCTAACCCCTCTACTTTCTCCTTCCTCTCCAGAGAAGTATGCTGAGCACTGGTGTTCTTTGCTGACTGACTCTTCAGGCCCTTTTGCCCCATGCCATGGTGTGGTGACTCCAGATACCTACCTTAAGGTAATTTTTATTGATATATGACTTTTTATTTCATAGGTATATTTTTCTCCCTCTGTCTCTTAACTCTTACACTAGTTTGAATAAAAAGTAAAAGTACATCATTATAGATGCTACAGAATCAAACACAACTGTGCAGCTCAGTACTAGGGTGGATACTGGGCTGTGTTGGCAACTGATTTGGTGCAACGAGGAAGCGCCTGAAGGCGGATGTACAGTACAAAATTATTCAGGGAACTTTCTGGTGGTCTTCCTTCCACAGAACTGCATGTTCGATACCTGTAATTGTGAGAAGAGTGAGAACTGTATGTGCGCGGCTCTGTCTTCTTATGTCCGAGCCTGCACGGCCAAAGGGGTCACGCTCAGTGGATGGAGGGAGAACGTCTGCAGTAAGTGATACAACCCAATTACTTATTTATTCAATTTTCTAGCCCATCCTCCCAAAAAGAGCCCAGAACGGGTAACAAGTTTACATAAATAATAAAGGTTAGCGACAAGGTTATAAGTTGACTTTCATAATAGTGGTTAGCGACGAGGTAGGCACATTCTTCATACAATAGTGGGACATAGCTATACTCAGAAGAGGATAGATGCTAGGTTAGCAGAAAGCCTGTCTGATTAGTGACTAGATAGACTTATTCCTCATATAGCAGTTAGTTATATAAAGCATGAAATTGTCCAAACCTTTCTTAAAACCAGCTACGCCGTCCGCATATCCTCTGGCAACGCATTCCAGAGCTTAACTATTCTCTGAGTGAAAAATAAAATGTCCTCCAATTGGTTTTAAAAGTATTTCCGTGTAACTTCATCGAGTGTCTCCTAGTCTTTGTAATTTTTGACGGAGCGAAAAATCGATCCACTTGTACCCATTCTACTCTACTCAGGATGTTGTAGGCTTCAATCCTATCTCCCCTCAGATGTCTCTTTTCCAAGCTGAAGAGCCCTAACTGTTTTAGTCTTTCCTCATACGAGAGGAGTTCCATCTCCTTTACCATCTTGGTCGCTCTTCTTTGAACCTTTTCTAGTGCCGCTATATCTTTCTTGAGATAAGGAGACCAGAATCGAACGCAATACTCCAGATGAGGTCGCACCATGGAGCTGTAATTTGTAGAAGCATAAATAAATATTCCCTAGCAATATATTAGCTAACCTTTTTTTTTTACTTTGTTTTCCTCCAAAGCCAAATATACAACCACTTGCCCCAAGTCACTGACATACAGTTACTCAGTCACTTCCTGCCAACCTACTTGCCGTTCCCTCAGTGAGCCCGACGTCACCTGCAGCATCAAGTTTGCTCCAGTCGATGGTTGCACCTGTAAGGAAGGACTGTATCTGAATGACGATGGCAAATGTGTACCCTCCAATGCCTGCCCTTGTTACCATAAAGGATCCTTGCTGCCCTCTGGGGAGGTTGTTTATGAAAATGCAGTGATGTGGTAAGCAGATTTTTTTTGAATATCCTTGAAGTGGGATGCACCTTTATTTCTTCATTTTATTTCATGTCAGGCTAGACAAATGACCAGTTGGGGGTAGATCTAATAGACTGATGTAGTTGTAGGATTAGATAATAATTTTGCAAAACCTATTTCTATCTAATAAAAGTGAAAAAGGCCTGCAGCTGTCTTATGATTGTGAATTACATCCCGACCAGCTGATATTTAGTGGCTGTAAGAGAAAGCACTTCTGTAGAGAAGGTGCTTCAGCAAAAATGTGGTCTGCTTTTAACTTATGTTACTGTTTTTCCATATACACAGGCCTACATTCTATAAACAGCACCTGAAGTTAGGTACTTAACTTAATTTTCTTAATCAGCTTAATAGGTGCCATTAATTGAAAGCGCCATTAACTTAACTTGGTAGGGGCCTACCACTTCAAAGCAGGTGTCTACTCCGAAGCACCTATCAGCAAGTAGGCATGATCTGAGGTGGAATTTGGGCATGGTTTGACTTAGGCACTTGATTAGTTGCACGCATTTACCAAGAAAGCCCTGGCCTAAGGTTTCAATGCCTACCAGTGCCTAAGACTGCGTAGACAGCGCTAGGTGTGATTTTATAAATGGTGCCTAGCGGATGATTGACAATTGCAGGCTAGTGGGCCTATGAGATGCCGTTTATAGAATCAGGGCCACACATAATTCAGTGGAGTTGTTCAAGGTTGCATGGCAAGATGTGATTGACTCAGTTGAAGTCAATGAAGGTACAGTGGGCCGCACGTCAGACTCTTCTTTACCAAACTATGTCACAAGTTTTGCGTGGTCAGCTGTATGCATATCTCCTCATGTAGAGTAGCAATCTCTAGCTTTGCTCCTCCTGATTTACCGACAGATCTTGCTTTCTGGTATGGTTTCCACACTAACCCGACTTTTTGATACACCAATCTCACTCGTATATTATGCAGAAAAAAAGCCCCAAGTAAAACGCCTCTTTTGGAAATGATTTACTCTTCAAAAGAAAACTAATGAGCTGAAATTTAAAAATATAGCCAGCCGATATTCTTTTTTTTTGTTATTATTTTTTATTTTCAAGTTTTACATAAAGTGTACAAAATATTAAAATACAATTGATGAATACACAATATCACTTTTATATCTAATACATCATATTCTAAATATATTTTTATCCCCTCTCCCACCCTCCACCCTTCTATTACTTTTCTATCATATATTACATATTATATATTATATTAAATCATATTATGTAAAAATTATTTTCACTACCCCCCCTCTATATGTGTCACCTAAAAGATATTGAAAAGAAGAAAAGAAGAAGAAAAATCCAATTATTTATTCATTACAATATTTTGTCAATGGCCCCCATATTTTTATAAATTTAGTATATGTCCCTCTTTGTATTGCTATTGCTCTTTCCATTTTGAATATATGACATATTGTATTCCACCAAAATGTATAATTTAGGTTTTTATAATTCTTCCAATTGTTGGTTATATGCTTAATGGCAACCCCTGTCATGATTAATAAAAGCTTGTTATTTTCTGGTGAAATTTGACTTTTTTTTCTCATCATCATTCCAAATAACACTGTATCATAAGATATTGCTATATAATTTTCCATCAATTTATTAATTTGTGGCCAAATTGCATTCCAAAAACTTTTGATGTAGGGACAATGATACAGTAAGTGATCTAACGTCCCTGGTTCCAGATTACAGTGCCAGCATCTATTAGACCTGGAACTATCTAATTTTTGCAAACGTGTAGGGGTCCAAAAAGCTCTATGTAATAAAAAGAACCAAGTTTGTCTCATAGATGCTGACACTGTACATCTCATTCTGACAGCTAAAATAGATCCTGAAATTCAGTGCTGGGCTCTGTCCGCAAACTGGCATTGACTATCCAGATCTTTAGTGGCCAACATCCAGTGCCATACTGGCATAGCTAACCTTGCAAAGTTAAGACTAACTTGCCCGGTTAGGTACGCTGCACCAGCACTGAAGATCAATAATATAATACAATCTTTATTTGTATATCGCCAATACCTCTATGAAGTTTACAGCGGTTTACATGAGTAATTATGGTGATACAAATTAAAAAGAGTCATTTGTAACAAATCACTGGTGCCTGGCTATATAAAGCCTGGCTCCCCAGCACTGCCCAGATTCTGCCAGGGTGGTCAGAGATAATATTTAGTGGCAGTACTCGAATAAATGCTACTGAATATCGGAAACCAGCCTGCTCAGTATGATTTAAACACTAAATACATGCTTATGAAAGTTGCTCATACATGAAACCATGTATTTTCCAAGATAAGCAGAAATGAAAACCAAAACAAAACAAGTTTATTACAAATCAGGCTTTCCCCTCTTCCCTTACAGCACGTGTACACAAGGGAAGCTGAGCTGTATTGGAGGCCAAACTCTTCAACCAGGTAACAAACAAAGCATGTCCTTATCTTTCCTGATGCTATCATCTACCATCAGCCTATGATTCTCACACAAATTATTCTGGTATTAATTAGTATGGAGGTAATTGGTCCTGTGTATTTCACATTATTATTAACACTGCATGAGACTGGCCAGTGGCATTTAAGAATAAGGATACTTTGCTTTTCTCCGTGCTGCCATAGTTATTCAGCTGAGCTCTTTAGTCGTCCCTGATATGGCTCTCTTGGTTGCTGGACAAAAGGTGGTATAGAAAATAGCATAATAATAAATGCCCCATCATGCATTGCTTCCAGCCAGCTGTAGAAACGCTGTAGAATCTCATGCTGATGCAAGAGCTGATTCACACCCGACGTTCAGAGTTTCTATAGCTTTACAAACCAGTGGCCCCTGAGGAAGGCGTTTGCATACGCCGAAACTAGGATTCTTGTTGGGACCATACCTTTGAATAAAAACTTTACTGTTTCGTTGAAAGGATGTCTTCCTTGCCTATCCAAAGGTGAGGTGTTCTTCTTTCTGCCTCTGTCGCACATGCAACGGTACTTAATTCACTCAGATGCACTTTGGCTGCTAAAGCTGGCTCTGTGGCACATGCTCAGTTCAGGTCTAGCCTAGCATGGATGAGAGAGCGCACCTGAGTGAATTAAGTGCTGCTGCAGGGCAACCCAGGAGGGAGATGTCTTTGGCTGGTAAGCCTTGGCATCCTCACCAGCAAAGGTAATATTTTATGGTGATTGCTGACTATGCCCTTGAGCTGCACTTATTGTGCTGGGATGATCTGTAATGCAGACCCATTTAGGTCCCTTCCCTGCTTGTGATCGCCATGGTACGTTATTATTTGCTACGATATTTTGTAGGGATGTGCATGGAAAAACAGCTTGGTTCATTTTCATTCTTTTTTCCTGAGTTTCCATCATAAATGAATCCCCCACCCCCACACTAAGCCACAGTAGAAGTTTCTACCACGGTCCAGAATGCTAAATAATCCGACACTCATAGAATTCCTGTGAGCGTTGGAACAGCATTGGAGCATTTAGTGCTCCGGGCCTCGGTAGAAACCTCCACCGTGGCTTAGTAAAAGGGGGGGAAGTTTGTTTCAAGCTTATTTTATGCCTGTTAGAACTTTATATGGGTTAATTTGGAAAGAAATTAAGACTATTATTTGATAGACTCATTTCTTAAATTAATGTTACTCTGACCATTCTTATGAAATTTATTGTACTTTTGCTATTTGTATTTTGTACTTCGCTGATTGTCCAGCTCTCTTCAGTGTAAACCGCCTAGAAATCATTTGATTGTGGCGGTATAGAAGAATAAAGTTCTGTTATTTTGCTCACACTAACATTTTTCAGCTATTAATGATCCCTAAAGATCTGAATTCACCCTCCTGATTCTGCAGTAGATTTGACTCCAGGATATCTTCTTGCAGGCTGCTCTCTCAGAGCTGTGAAAATGAATTGTAGGTTCCAACTGAGTTTTCTGTATTTAAAACAGTGGTTCCCAACCCTGTCCTGGAGGACCACTAGGCCAATCGGGTTTCCAGGCTAGCCCTAATGAATTGCATGCCTGTCACTTCCATTATATGCAAATCTCTCTCATGCATATTCATTAGGGCTAGCCTGAAAACCCGATTGGCCTGGTGGTCCTCCAGGACAGGGTTGGGGACCACTGATTTAGACCATAAAAAGACTAGGAATATCATTTGAAACATAAAGGCAGCAGAACACCTTTTTAGTTGGAGTGTCGAATGCCACTTATCCCTCTTTCATTTAAACTGTGGTTACATCTGTGAACATTTCAATAATTTAGGTGTCCATTTATTAAGGTGTGCTAAGTGCTAAGGCATCCATTATATCCTATGGGCATCTCAGCATTTAGCGTGCACCTTAATAAAAGGACCTCTTAGCTTCTGCCATGCTTGATTGAAAAATACTAAATATTGCTGCTGTTTCTTTGTCCAGTCTGTACCTCGCCCATGGTTTACTTTGACTGCACCAATACCACCGCGGGCACCACAGGGTCTGAATGCCAGAAGAGCTGCCACACGCTGGACATGGAATGTGTAAGTCTCCAGTAGGTGCTGGAAATGGGGAAATCAGAAGCCAGTCCTATATTCTTTCCGTTCAGAAATGATTCACTGCCATAAACAAACTCATCAACTAGACCAGCGGTTCCCAACCCTCTCCTGGAGGCCAGGCCAATCGGGTTTTCAGGCTAGCCCTAATGAATATGCAGGGAGCAGATTTGCATACCTGTCACTTCCATTATATGCAAATCTCTCTCATGCATATTCATTAGGGCTAGCCTGAAAACCCAATTGGCCTGGCAGTCCTCCAGGAGAGGGTTGGGAACCACTGGTCTAGACCATAGCGCTAAGTTCCTCATCAAAGCATATATAGTAAATTCGATTATTTTGGTTGTTTATATCTACATAAGAACATAAGAAACGCCTTCACCGGATCAGACCCTAGGTCCATCTAGTCCGGCGACCCGCACACAGGGAGGCCAAGCCAGGTGCTCCTAGATGGAGACCCTGATTACCCATATCCCTCAATGTGATTTGCAAGAAGGTGTGCATCCAACTTGCGCTTGAAACCCAGAATGGTAGTCTCCATCACAACCTCCTCCGGGAGAGCATTCCAAGCGTTCACCACTCGCTGTGCGAAACAGAACTTCCTGACATTTGTCTACTACAGTTGATTAGTGTAGCTCAGATGTTTATCTCTCCTATAAGCAAGTATACTTAATTAACAACCCTCAGCTGTTCATATCTATCATAGCATGTATAGTTACCTAATATATTACATTGCATTACATTAGAGATTTCTATTCCGCCATTACCTTGCGGTTCAAGGTGGATTACAAAAGAGTTATAGAAGGAGGGTTACAAAGGAAGATCACTGGTCATTTCTTGTGAACGTAAAGAGAAGATCAGGTAGTATCGGTAAGTTAGGGAGAAGATGGGAAGAAGAATGGTGCTAGTGGAGTTAAACCTTTTTCAGGGATTTCTTGAAGAGTATAGTTTTTATTTCTTTTCTGAACATCTTGTAGTTTGGGGTTGTTATCAGTAGATTGGAGATTTGGTTATCTATTTTTGCTGCTTGAGTGGCTAGGAGGCCATCATATAGTTTTTTTCCGTTTAATTTCTTTGATTTGGGGGTGTTCTCAGATGTTCTCTATCTACTATATCTCAGTCGTTGTACCACTAGCTTTCCAAATACATCCTGTCCGTATGTGTCTCGACCATATTGTGTATATACTCTCTGCGCTAAAAACTGTTAGCGCAGTTTGATAGAAGAGGCCTAAGTGTCGAAAAGATGGGTTTTCCGTTTCTTCTGGAATATGGTGTAGCTAAGTTCCATTCTGGTCATCTGTGAGGTCATTCCAAGTTTTTACTCCCAGAAAGGTAAGCATGGAGTGAAAAACACATTTGTACTGAAGATTTTATTGTGGATAGGAGATTTAGAAGTATCCTGTTGAGAGTTCTTCGAGAAGTAGACCATGCCATTCAGAAGAGCTGGATGAGAGGAGCAGCTGAGTTTCCATAAAGTATGTGGTGAATGATGCGTGATATTTTGAATGTTATTCATGATGGGATGGGTAGCTAGTTGAAGATTAGTCTTACAGCAGTGTTTCTTCTGATGTTTTGGTTTCTCCTTGCCTTTTACAGTACAGCACACAGTGCATTTCTGGCTGTCTGTGCCCCGAGGGACTGGTGTCTGATGGCAGTGGTAGTTGTATCACTGAAGACAAGTGTCCATGTATCCATAATGAAGCCACTTACCAGCCGGGAGCAGAGATAAAAGTCAGATGCAATACATGGTATGAACCAGATCGCAACTAGCGTAGTCTCCTCAAATCACATACCGCAGAAAATTATTTTCAACACCATTTCCTCAAGTAAACTGATGCTTAACTTGCACAACTGTGATTTACAAAACCGTCCGCCTAATATGAGAGGTCCAATCTCCATCCCCATCAGGCAGAGAAGATCCTGAGGGCAGGATTTTGTATTGATGCACGTGCTTTTGAAAACTCCAACATAAGAAATCCATATGCACCAACAAATAGATGTGAGCGTTTGCCTATACATTTTGTTGGAGTAATTTTCAAAGCAAAAGTACATGCTTGCTTTCTCTCTGAAAATTCTGTGCAGCGTGCTCACACTTTTTGTAATTATTAAATTAATTTCACAGAGCTGTGTAGCAATTTGTCTCTTTAGTGGTCTGAAGACAGAACATAATACAAGAGCACAAAGCATTAATATGCAGTAATTAGATGTCAGAAAGTATATGTGAAATGTTTCTCTTCTTGTTGTAAGACACATTGAAAAAAAAAAAATAGATGTTTTTAGATTATTTTTGGTGCTTGAACTAAATGGATTCAAGTTCCATTAAAGATGTATCCAGTTTTAGAAAAAGTAAATAAATGGACAAGAGAGAAGCTTCTCTTCGTATTTTTTGTCTTCTGCTATCTGTTACAGTTCATGTAAGAACAGAATATGGCAGTGTAGCAACAAACCCTGCCTGGCAACTTGCAGTGTGTATGGAGATGGGCATTACATCACCTTCGATGAAAAACGCTACAGCTTCAGTGGAGACTGCGAGTACACCTTAGCACAGGTAAAGAACTGCAGCTATGGGCTGGTTCGTTGAGCCAATTTAGAGCATAACTGGCAGTCCACTACTAAGATACCACTTTCTGTTCTCCTCAGGACCACTGTGGTAAGAACAGCGGCAACAGCACCTTCCGAGTGATCACGGAGAACATCCCCTGCGGCACCACTGGAACCACTTGCTCCAAAGCCATTAAAATTTTCCTAGAGGTGGGTAGCTTTCCAAGAATAAAATAAATGGTCCGTCCTTTGAAAAAAAAAAAAAAAAAAAAAGTCTTAAGATTCTCCATATTTATTGCAAAGTGTTCAGAGTAGACAGATGGCCATTATGGTAGTCCAAGCCACTCACAACATTAAAACTTTTCCTGTATCTCCTAAAACTAGAGATGGAAGAAAGAGCTGAGGGGTATGAAACCTGTTCATGTAGTTATTCAGAGCAAACAGCATTTTCAGAGTAGAAATGGCGTTTGTTACCATAACGGAAGAGACACATTTCCTTAGGTCCTGTTGATTCACAATTTCAAAAAGATATTCCTCTCATTTTCAAAATGGTTTGGATTTGTACTTTAGACCTATGAGCTGATACTCACAGAGGAGCATTTTGAAGTATTGGAAAGAGGAGCAGGAAAGGAGGTGCCATACAAGATCCGAACGATGGGTATCTACCTGGTGATCGAAGCCAAGAATGGGCTGATCCTCATGTGGGATAGGAAGACCAGTATTTTCATCAAACTCAGCTCTGAATTTCAGGTAAGCCTTGCATCTAGACTCCCAAAGCACAGTAATGCTGTTATATTTGCATATTACAGAATTCATGAGATGTCAAGAAACAGAAGTGAAAAGGAAAAAGAAGCCTTAAAGATCTCAGTATGTATACTTTGGAGAAAAGGCGAGAGAAGAGAGATATGATAGAGATGTTTAAATTTTCAAAAATTCAAAAAAATGTTACTCGGCAAAGTTGGGAGAAGTTCCCAAGATCTACATTTAATTATCAAAGGGGGGGGGGAGAAAAAGCCTCAAAACCCAATTTTCACGCAGCAATCAACATGTGATTTCAAGCTGCTGTTCCTTCTGTCATCAGCATAAAAAACTCCAACCCCCACAAACTGTAAAGATCAACAAAGGGCTCTACCCACCAGTGGGCACTCATTTATAAAGCACACAAGGAGAAAACACTTAGCTTAATTCTTTTTGGCTTCGGACGCTCCTGCTGCTGTGCTTGTATCCTCCCTATTTAATCTGCATACGAATCTTTCGGCAAGCAGTTAAAAGACGTTGAAAACACCATTAAACTATTCCAACAAGGCCTCGTTTCACCATGCTTGGCTGCTTCAGGGTTTTACACACGCTAAATCTTCTCACCGTGCAATAAAGCTACAAAACGACCAGTCAACTTAAAAACGCAGGCTACGATCCACTTCCTGGACGGACATCAGCCTTAGAGAACACTGACTTTCAGAGAAGCGGTATCATTCAAAAAAAAGTGTCATTCAAAAAAATGCACACCCCTCACTACGCTGATTCAAGCCATTAGGCCAGATTGTAATCGAAGGAAATACTTTTTTACCGAAAGGGTAGTAGATGCATGGTGGAGACAAAGACTGGGTCTGAATTTAAGATAGCGAGGGACATGCTGGTGGGATCTCTTAGGGAGAAGAAGAGATAATGGATGCTTTGGATGTGGAGGCTGGATGGGCCATCTGGCGTCATGTTTCTATGTTTCAGAGTTTGAGGTTTGATTCCCACTGTAGCTCCTTGAAACCTGGGCAAGTCACTTAACCCTCCACTGTCCCCACTTAGATTGTAAGCCCAGTAGGGACAGAGACAAGTATCTGTATTTAATATACCACAAAAAGGAGGTATATCAAATTCTTGATCTTTTACCATGATTCTTTTTGGTTGGAACAGTCAAACAATCCAATCTTTGGCCTCATTCCAAAGCTCTCCACTTGCTGAAGCTTGACCGAGCAAAATATTGGTGAGGCCATGGCACCAGTGGCCCACACCATTCTGTTGCCTATGCTCTTTATTGAGAGTCAGCTGGGAAGAAGAAAAAGAGGACCATACAGGAATTTCTATGTACTTCTCAGTTTTAATCCCTCATTTTGTATATGAGCTATTTCTAGGAAAGATCAGTACTGAATGCCCAAAGACTCATTATGAGTGATCAAAAGTCAGATGCATTTGCTCTCCTGCTCCCTTTGTTAAATACTGAACTCCATTTTAATTTTGCAGGGGAAGGTCTGTGGCCTCTGTGGGAACTACGATGGAAATGCAATCAACGACTTCACCACCAGGAGTCAGTCTGTGGTCAGCGATGTGATAGAGTTTGGAAACAGCTGGAAGTTCTCCCCTACCTGCCCAGATGCCAGCGAAACAAAGGACCCGTGCACTGCAAACCCTTACCGGAAGTCCTGGGCGCAGAAGCAGTGCAGCATCATTAACAGTGAAGTGTTTGCTGCTTGCCACCCTCAGGTACAATCTGTTCTATCATCAGCTCTCTGGGAAAAGCATAACATTCCACCGAAATAAAGGAAACTGCCAACCGACTCTGCTTTAACACTTCATACTAAGGATGTGCTGTCATTTTGAAATGACACAAAATCATTGATGGTATTTGTCTTAACATTGTGTGCTATTTTCCATCTAAAATGCCATTCCAGCAAGCGCTATAGGTATAATCGAGTAAAATACATGTATACAATCAAAATGAAATGAAACGCATGGCGTAAATCTGAAACAATAGTTCAAATGGCTTTATTCATCCAATAACTCAATGACTCGACACGTACATGTTTCGAACACACCGGCCTGCTTTTTTTCGACTTCAGCACGCCCAGACCTTTTGGCTCCAAGCACTGTTGCAAAAGATGCTACACTTTAGCACTCACTTGTATACCCACACATTATGCAAAATAACATCCAGCATTACTCAGAAGACTCCTGAAGCAGGCCGGTTTGGCCGAAACATATACATGTCGAGTCATTGAGTTGAGTTATTGGATGAATAAAAGGACATTTTCATAACACATTTGTGTTCACCAGTCTCATTAGGACAATTCCACTCCTTATTTTGTGTAACCTGTAAGACGACAAACAAAAAAGAAAACTGTACAAGATGCCAAGTCTTTAATCAAAAACCAATAATACTTGTGAAAAACTTACATCCCACACGTATCCACAATTTTCACTCAATTGATTAGCATTTATCGATCATATTTTTACGTTACGTAAAAGTAGTTTCACTATCACTACACACCTTGGTTCACCGTTTCATAGCCACACATGACTGCTATCACCATTCACACTTTCCTTACAAGTTTCAAGTTTATTTATAATTTGATATACTGACCATCACAAGTATCTGGTCGGTTTACAATAATAATAAAAATAAAAAGGACTCTCATATGACACTGTATTATTTGGCACTGCAATGAGAACTCAGAGTCCGATCTCAACATATAACAACAAGCTACTATTAATATTGACAGGAGTCGCCATGCAACAAATCACTCAAAATTGGAAGGATTATACTAAATTGAATTATACGTTCTGGTGGAACTCTGTTTGTCACATCTACAAAATGGAAAAAGTATTAGCGTTACAACAAGGGAATCTTCACAATTTTGAAAAAATTTGGCAACCATTGACTAATTATTCTAATGATTAGACTTCTTAGCACATTGATAGTAATTATATAAAAATGGGGTGGGATATATATAATTTTTGGAAATATGAATTGGGAGAATGGGGAGGGATTTATAATTTATGATTATATATAATATATAATTTATAATATATAATGTTTATAAGTTAGGATGTATTGATGATAGATACAATGATATATAGTATTTAATTATATTAATTGTGATTCAGTTGTTGTAAGAATGGAAAATTTAATAAATAAAATAAAAAAAAAAAAATATATGTAAGAAATTTAAAGTTGCATAAAAAGCTAAAAAAAATTTTTTTTAATGGGGAAAGTTAATGACAAGACAAAAACGTAATTGAGAGAAGGACCCCTGAGGAAGGAGTGTTTTTTCGAAACACTGACCGTGTTGGGTCCCGGCTTTTCACCCAATTGGACCATATCTTAGATACAAAGAGGGGCATAATAGAAAGGGACGTCTAAGTCCGTTTACGTCCATCTCGCAAGTCATCCAAAATAAAAAACAGCTTAAGACACATTTTCAAAAAATACGTTCAACTTTTTTTTTGTTTTGAAAATTGTCTAATTATACGTCCTGCTGATCTGACCGTCCAAGCCGCTAAATCGTCCATCTTTATACCACATTTTCATCCAAGTCCAAAACGCCTAGAACAAGCCCTGTTGGACGTGGGAGGGGTCTGCAAAGTGATGGACTGCACACACAGACATGGCACCTAAATAGTGGGGTACCTTACAGGGCACTGCTGTAAACTTCACAAAAAGGATGCCATATCTTCTCCTCACCACAGCTCCCTTATAGGTTACGGTGAGCCCCCCAAACCACCTCCAGAATCCCCTAGACCCACTTATCTACCACCCCAATAGCCCTTATGGCTGCAGGACCCACTTATATGCCAGTAAAAAAGGGTTTTTGGGTGTATAGGGGAGTGCACATGTTTAAGTATCAATGCAGTGATTACAGGGGCTTATGGGCATGTGTCCTCCTCTCTATGGGTCCCTAATCCACCCCCAAGATGACTTAAGCTGCCTCTGTGCTGGACGACTAGGCTTTCCTATGCCAGGAAGCCAGGTGATGATGGTCTGGAGGCTGAATTTTAGAGATGTGATTAATATTTTTTGGGGGTGGGGGGGTCGGTGATCACTGGGGTAGTGTATGGAGGTCTGTTTTAAGTGTTTACAGTGCTTATCTGGTGAGTTTAGGTGGTTTTTTGTGACTTAGACCATGTTTTAGATGGTCTAAGTCACAACGTCCAAGTTCCGTCGATCTTGGGCTGTATAACTTTCGGTTATACATGCTGTACGACTAAGTCTAAATCGGCCCACGTCCCGCCCAACTTCCGCCCTCAACACTCCTTCCGAAACGCCCCGTTTAGCTTTGGTCATTCAGTGGCACTATGAAGGCCTAGGTCATTTAGAAACACGGCCAAAACCCGTTTTTAGTATCAGCACTTGGACGTTTTTGAGAAATGTTCGTCCAAGTGCCGACTTAGGCCAGTTTTTGGACGTATTTCTCTTTCAATTATGAGCCCCAAACTGTTTATTGTTCAAAGTATTATTGTTTTTTGATTCAAGACTTGGCATCTTGTACATCATCTCTGCAGTTTTCCCTTTTGTTTGTCGTCTGACATAGCGCTGCAGTTCCGTTGGATTTCCTTCTGTCTTTGTTTAACCTGTAAGCCGTTCTGAGCTCTTCGGGGACAACGAGATAAAAAACGAATGAGATAACTAAAAGAGGACAGCATTAGCATTGCCTGAATATCCATATCCTTCAATATTTGTTTCCATCTGCCCACAGGTGGACCCAGAAAAATATTATGAGTCGTGTGTGACAGACGCCTGCGCCTGTGACACTGGTGGAGACTGCGAATGTTTCTGTACAGCGGTAGCTGCCTACGCCCAGGCGTGTGGAGAAGCGAACATCTGTGTCTCCTGGAGAACCCCTACAATCTGTCGTGAGTACACTGATTTTACACTCTTGGGTTCTCAGTTACTAGCTTACGTTAATGTTTAATGCACTTAGGACTAAATTCTATGTCTGCGTGAACCACCGAGAACCATTCGTGGTCTGGCGGTATATAAAAATAATATTATTACACACAGTCAAGCAAGAAGCCTTAGGGCAATTCACTCTCGGACCTCACCAGTGCCGCCAGTATGAATATTAAACTTTTTTACTTACGGCATATCAGCACCCAAATCGTCACTGGTCTCATTTTAGAAATACGCTTTAAATATAGTTTCTCAAACTAATTTAGAGTAGAAAAAAATATTTTGAGGGCTCCTTTAACGAAGGTGCGCCAAGCGTTTTAGCGCGTGCTAGCCGAAAATCTACCGCCTGCTCAAAAGGAGGCGGTAGCGGCTAGTGCGTGCGGAAATTTAGCACGCGCTATTCCGCACATTAAGGCCCTAGCGCGGCTTTGTAAAAGGAGCCCTTCGAGTTAGATTATATTTTAGAAAGACAAGTGGAGGAGTGTTTTTGGTTTTTTTAATTGCACTTTTCAAGTAGACTCTTGTTCAAGCAATACAGTACTAAACACTTACCCCCCTCTGTTACAAAGGTGCGCTAAGCTTTTTAGCACATGCTAAATATTAATGCACGCTAAACGCTAATGCGTGCAGGTTGTCCTATGGACAGATTAGCGGTTAGCGCACGCATTGACTTAGCGTGTGCTAATTCTGCACTAAAATGCTTAGCGCGCCTTTGTAAATGAAGGTCTCGTCCATTAAAACAGAAGGAAACAATTTAAAGTTCTTCCTTAGACCCCCAAATAGAAGGGGGGCATTCTAGATAATAAGGAGAGAAGAAAAAAGTAACAGATATCTAAGAAAAGGTTTTAATGTGATTTAAGCTCTGATACAGTCTACATAACTTGAACTTCAGGCAGACAATTTCTTTAAATTTCTTTTGTCAAGCCGCGCTAGCGGGGTTAGCGCGCGCGACTTTTAATCACGAGCTAACCCCTGCGCTGGCCAAAGAACTACCACCTGCTCAAGGCAGGCTGGCGGTTTAATGCGAGCTATTACGTGGATTATACCACTGGCGCGGCTTGATAAAAGGAGCCCTAAAAGGGACTGAAGTGCAGTTTACTGGAACTTAATGGATTACAGTACAAAAACCTCAATATAAAGTAAATATATTAAAATTAAAAAATTAATAAATGCCCAACTTTGTAAAATTGATAATAAAAAGATTGACCTTAAAAAATAAATGCCCTCACATGCTCCGGCTGATAATAAACATAAGTCATACCCAACTATTTTATGCAACATTTACAGGGGTAGGCCAGCAAAAAATGTTGCTCCCAATTCCTGTCTCATTTCCAAAAAGGCTCGTTTAGTATTTTGTGTCGGTCGTGGCCCATCTGGGTAGATCCACAAAAGAGAACTTGGGCATTTCTAAAATATAACTTCATAATTAAATTCACATCTTGTTCAAAAACAAATGATACCAATAGTGTTGACCTTTCAGAACTCTCTGTTAAAGAAGATTCTAGCATTTCTGAGATCTTCATTCCTCATTGCTTGCAGAGGAGCGTTGTTCTTGCCTAAATGCCGGTGGCATTATACAATTACCCCAATATGTCCTAAAACCTTAATGGGGTCAATATTCAGGAGCAGCTCTTACCCAGACACTAACCGGAATTTTCAGCACCTTTTACCCGGATTGTGCCACTGCAAATCAAGCACTGACAGGGTGATCCAGAGGTAAAGTCTGGGCAGACTCTGCCAACATTCTATGGCATTACCGGGATAGCTGCCCGGGTAACTTAGGACAGGAAAAAGGCTGCCCTAGGCTAGTTGGGTACCAACTTTGTACGAGGGTCCTTCAAAAAGTTTTCACACTTTCTTATTTTTGTGGGAAATGGTAGGGGAGGGAGACGTGGTAAGAGGGTATAAGTACATAAGTACTTAAGTAGTCGCCTCCGCCGGGGCAGACAGGGTCCATCCTGCCCAGCGGTCCGCTCACGCGGCGGCCCATCAGGCATATTGCCTGAGCAGCAGTCCCTGACTAATTTTATGCCTACCTCTACACTTATCTCTAAACCTTCCACTGCTCTTATCTGTACCCCTCAATCCCTTTGTCCTCCAGGAACCTATCCAGGTCTTCCTTGAAACCCTGTACTGTGCTATTTCCTATCACGGCTTCCGGAAGGGTGTTCCATGTGTCCACCACCCTCTGTGTGAAAAAGAATTTCCTTGCGTTTGTTCTAAACCTGTCCCCCTTCAATTTCATCGAGTGGCCCCTTGTTCTTGTGGTTTCTTTCAAATTGAAAAATCTGTCCTTGTCAACCTTTTCGATGCCCCTCAGGATCTTGAAGGTCTCTATCATGTCTCCTCTGAGTCTCCGCTTCTCCAGGGAGAACAGCCCCAGCTTCTTCAGTCTGTCAGTGTATGTAAGGTTTTCCATACCCTTAATCAGTTTAGTTGCTCTTCTCTGGACTCCCTCAAGCATTGCCATGTCCTTTTTGAGGTACGATGACCAGTACTGGACACAGTATTCCAGATGAGGCTAGTCAGGCAAAACAGGGAGATTATGTGGAGAAGTGATGTAATTTGCATTTAAGATATTAACCCCTGGGGGGGCTTTTACTAAATCGTTGAATGCTCTGCCCTACTTCTGACACTCATAGAGTTCCTATGAGTGTCGGGAGCAGCAGAGAACATTCAGCGTGCTGGTCTGTGCTCAAAAATAAGTGTGGAAACTTTTTGAAGGTCCCTCGTATATCGGCATCCCTCACGTTCCTTCAATATCTATACGATGCGCACAACCATCGCTGTGGAATTCTCTAAATTGAAGGCATTCTTATTTAAAGACGCATCCAAGGTTTGACCGTCCTTATCAGGACTCCTTGTCATTTTAATAGGGTTTTAGCAGTGCTAAGAAATTTAAAACCACCTTTCCTTTTGTTCTTACCCGTTAGTTTCTTTTCTATTTGATATTGTAGTTCTTCCCCCTTTTCCTCCTGGATCTGTAAGTTTCCATGTCCTATTTGTGTTACTGTATTGTAAAATAACCTGTTTTTTTTTTAGCTGTACACCGCCTAGAAACTTTGTATAGGTAATTTAACACATTTTTAAGAAAACAGATATTGCAAGCTGGTAACCAGGATGATCTGGGTCTAACTCAGTCCACCCTGGTGTGAATATTGACTGGAATACGTTCAGTGTCTCCTTCTAGTTTCATGTGTGTCAGGAATTAGGGAACTAATGTAGTTCAATTATCTTTCCAAACAAGACTTTTCCACCAAGATACACCTGACCATTTGTTTTCCTTCCTTCTGAAGCTCTGTTCTGCGATTACTACAACCCAGATGGAGAATGTGAGTGGCACTACAAGCCCTGTGGAGCTCCCTGTCTGAAGACCTGCAGGAATCCCAGTGGGAAATGCGCTAATGAATTGTTAGGTTTAGAAGGTAAAACAAAATGAGATGATCTCACTTACCTACTTTCCCCTTTTCCAAGTTCAAAAGATTCTGGAACACTTTCTATACAAGCAAAACTTAAAGCAGTTTAACAATAGCCAACATATGGTACCCGGTGTTACCAGCGTAGCAACATTAAGAAGAAAAAAAGGAGAAGGTAGCAAGGGAGAGGGGCAGGAGGTGCACAGGAGAGCATGGAGGCAGTGGCGTTGTGAGGGTGAAAGGCAACCGGGATGATCCCCCCCACAAGCTTCTTCCCCACCCCCTCCTGCTGCATGTGTACCATTTCCCTTCCCCCATACCTCTGTAATGTTCTTGAGTGAACAGCAACCCCCAAGCTGCTGTCGTGCCAGCGTTGGCTCTTCCTCTGACATCACTTCCTAGGTGCGGGTCCAGGAAGTGATGTCATAGGAAGAGCCGATGCTGGTACGACAGCGGCTTGGAGGTTGCTGCTCACGCCAGGAAGCTTACAGAGGTACGGGGTAAGGGAAGCGGCACGCAAGCACGGCAGGGAAGGAGTGGGGGAGAAGGCCCTCACCAAGATGGCACCCGGGGTGGTCCGCCATCCCCCCTCCCTCACTACACTACTGTATGGGGGTTCAAAGCTACATAGGAAGAAGATACAGAAGGAAAAGGAGTGGCTTGGCGTATGTAGGGAAGAAACAGCAGTTACTTGTTTATAATGTGCTATGAAATCTTGAAAGAATGCCCCTATGCATCTATTATCTTTCATACGAGGAAGTTTGTCCACAGCCGCAGTTTCTTACTGAATTCCATCAGAATATGACATTCAAAGCAGAGCTGTCCTTCCAGGCCAATAACACATTTTACTACTAATATTACTGCTATTTATTATATCTATAGTGCTTGCTAACAGACCCACACAGTTCTGTACATTAAACAGGCAAGAGACGGTCCCTGGACAAAAATGACATATTATAGCAAGAATAATTTTTAACAATTTCTATTGACTGAGGGACAGACTGTATTCAAAACCCAAGACCTTCCAGGTAACAGAATACGTAATGGGGCCTTACAAATTCAAGCTTTCAGGCACATAACTACATACAGTTACACCAACCCAAAATGGTACGGGGAAAATACAACCTCAGATTTGTATCCCACAAAGCCAATATTAGGACCAATCATGAACAATTTACACAGGCCAATATTCTATCAACAGCAGCGCCTAAGTTAAGAGTGAAACGCTGTTTAAGAGTTCTTTAAAAGACATTTCCAGGCGCCTATTAGCACCTAAAAAAAATGACGCCAGAATTGCACCTCCGGAGGCACCTACTAGCACCTAATGCCACCGTAGGCATAGCTAACAATGGAAGTGGCGTTAGGCGCGATTCACATCAAAGGTAGGCTTTGAAAACCCCGGCCTACATTACCGGCGCCTACCTAAGCCGGAGGCACAATTTTTTAAAAGGCACCATCAACTGATTGATATGCGATCGACGACACTGTATAGAGAATCCGGACCATGGTGTCTAGAAGACTTGATAGATTGAGTTAAGGATGCTGGAAAAAGAGTGTCATGACACAGCACTCTAGAAGCATTCTCGATCTTTCGGATTAGTCTGCCCATTAGTATTTTGTTTAGCTTGTTTGCTGATATGGTGCGAATGACGCAATCCAAGTGGATGCAAGTAAACCCTTAAATCTACATCTTTGAGCCAGGAGCAGAGGCACTATAGCATCATCTCCCTGTACCTCCCCCCAACACACACAAGCATTTTGGAGGTCATTAGTGGAGGCCCTCAGTTGGATCCGCTTTTGTCTTTTGGCCTCTTCCCTCAAGCTATTTGTGAGGCTGGGGTTGACTTCGTTATTTGAGTAATGATTTTTCAATAATGGCTCTTTTGCTTAAGGGCTCATTAGACTTTCCTTAGGTCTCAGATATGTTACATTATTTGCCGGTTAATGATGTTTGTGGTTTTTCTTTTGGATTTCATTGCTTGTTGTGTGTTTTGTAGGGGTTTTTTGCGTGTGTGTTTTAATATTGCTGCTCCAGTTGAAAGATTAACTTGTGGCATGTGGTTCCTCTATGGTCCTCGAGATCTACTGGCAGGCCAAGTTTTCAGGATATTCACAATGAATATGCATGAGAGAGATTTGCCTGCACTGCCTTCTCGGTATGCAAATCTCTCTCATGAATGTTCATTGTGGATATCCTGAAAACCTGGCCTGCCAGTAGATCTCGAGGACCGGAATTGGGCAGCCCTACTCTACGGTAATGCTTTTTTTTTTTTTTTTTTTAACTGTATGAGGACTGGAATCATTTCCATCTTTACATTAAGTAAATACAGTGGCTTTTATCATAATTGATTTAGATACCATATTACTACCATTGGTTCTCTGTGTACCTTATCAGTTTGCTTAACCCAGCTGGCATTCACTGTACCACGACCGCTGCGTGACTCATGCCTCAGAAATGATTTGTTTGTTGAAATCTCAGTTCTGCTGCTTTGTGCATTTCTCTTCCCTTTCCTGTAAATGTTGCATTTGCCCAGACACTCTAGATCTGATGTGCTTGGGATAAATAGCTCAACAAAAGAGAAACAAAGCTGAATGCCGATACTGAACAATGGGTTTCTTGCCTCTTCTTCTAATGGCAGCTTCACCAGTGTAAAAGATCAGTAGGTCATGGAAATTAAGTCTCCCTTTTACAAAGCCGCGCAGCAATCGCTCTGATGCCCATTCAGTTTCTGTGGGTATCAAATGTCTTGTGTGCTGCCCTATCATCAACGGGAGCTCTTTTTTTGCATTATATTTTTTATTTCTCCTGGATTGCACGATGCGTACATAACATATCGAGTAGAAATAAACTGTAACCTTGTTAGGGACCACAAGCCAAAAAAGGCTAAACTCCTCACCCGAGGATCGTAAAGTTTAAGTATAGGTGCCCCAAATATTTTTTCTGAATTCTGTGACTTTAAGGCCTAGATTCACTAAACTCACCGATCGGGATCGTTGTTGGGCGATCCATGGCCGAGTTTTGCCGAGCGACCGATTCACTACAGCTTCAGCATGGCAAATGATCTGATCGGACGCACGCCCACAAGCGATCCCACGGATCGGCGTAGAGCGATCGAGACGCATGCGCAGATTATCCTTGTTGGTTGTAGATGCCAATTTGCGCATGCGACCCATAATAAAGGGGGAGGGGTGGCTACAGTTTACTTTGCTGGCCCTACGAGTGGACATTGTAAAAGGAATGATTTTTGTGCAGCCAGATTATGGAACAGAACACGCGGGTTAAAACCACGGGCTAGCACTGCGCTTCTGCAGAATATATAAAAAGGGAGTTCGTATGCGTATGTAGAGATATTTTACTGTTTTGCAGTTATATTTTTTATTTTGATGGTTGGGGTTGTAACCTCAATACTGGGATTTCAGGGCGGCAAAGAGCAGGAGAGTCGGCAAGGGGAGTCGCTTCATTTTGGATCGGCAAACTCAATCGGTGTTCCTTCTTCTGCTTAGTGAATCGATGCCTTCCTACTTATGCATGTCATTTTTCCTCATTTGCATGAGCGGATCGGATTGGGTGGGAGATTGATCGGGCAGAAGGTTAGTGAATCGGGTCGGGGTCAGAGAACGATCGCAAACTGGTCGGGACACGATTGAGACACGATCGGTGCCTTAAATTGAGTCGGCCTAAGCTCTCCTGCCCTGGAAATCAGCACTGCATGCCCAAATTAATTCCCCTGGCCCTGCTCCCATTGAAGGATCCTAATTCAGGTGTTCAAAGCAAGCCAGCACATTTTTTAATGTCAAATATCTAGTGAATAGCTCATTAAAGTTGAGCACCTAGACCTTTTCAAAACTGGTCTATAAAGTTTTATGGCGTGATAAAGAGTTATTGAGCTGAACCAGTTCAGAAAGGTTTTAACGAGATGCCTCTTTCTGATGTGGCTTCCCCCATTGCTCTTAGGATGCTATCCCAGCTGTCCATCAAACATGCCCCTCTTTGATGAGGATGAAATGAAGTGCGTTGACAGATGCGGCTGCTATGACGATGAAGGCAACCATTACAAGCAAGGCGCAGAGGTTCCCACAACTGAGAACTGCCAGTCCTGGTATGTTTGGTTTCAGATAAAAGCTTTATATACAATCTTGCATCTGCAGGCCAGTCAGTTGATCCCACTTTTCCACACTAGAAGCATTTTATTTACGATTATGTTTGGCAAAATTTTACAATTATGACCTGTCTTAGTATCCCCCCATGTACCCAAAAGAGTCTGCAGAATGATCATAAGAATGAAAGCAATCTAATTTTTCTTCTTGAGCTTAGTGATTTTCACTAATGCTAATTGGCACTAGTTGGAATTTACACGCACAACTTGGTGGGCACCTTCTATACAATGGTGCATATCGGTTCTGTGTGAATCTCGAAAGGGGCTTGGCCAGGGGAGGAGCATGGGTGGATTGTGGGTGTTCCTAAAAGTTAATAAAATATGCCTGATCTACACACAATTTAGTCACTGATTATTTCTTGGACTAAATGGATGCACTTTAATATTTGTGACGTGTATGGCTGCTAAGCACAATTCTATATATGGCACGTGCCTCTTATAGAATCACGCTTAGCATTACTCTGATCGACTTAGTTTTTTTAGGCGCCATATATAGAATGGGGGAGGGGTCTAATCTAGTCTTCGATTTATATATCGGGTCATCTCTCATTGGAGCTCGACTCGGTTTACAAGTAGTCAAGAGACCAGAATATACATAAAATAAGAGTCACTGTGCCAGCTAAAAATCCAGTCCATGGTTTCTAACTGATCTTTCTGTTTGACAGGGAACTGTCAATGATTTTCATTTCTTGCAATTTTGCTCTTTGGGGGTTCCAGCTCTGTTAGGGGCTATTCTTCGGGTTGCCAGATTTTCCAATCGGAAAATTCGGACCCCCCAGATCTGCCCCCAGGCCCGCCCAGTTCTGCCCATCCCCGCTCTGTAACGCCCTAATCCCATCCCCAGTTCCGCCCTAGCCCCGCCCTCTCGGCCTGCTCTTGTCAGACAGGAAGTCCACACATGCCCGGATGCATGCACGGACTTCCTCCCTGCCCGACGCAATTTGAGGAGGCTTTTCAAAACCCAGCCAAAGTGCTGGGTTTTGAAAAGCCGTCCAGATCCCTGGACATGTCCGTGGAAATCCAGACGTCTAGTAACCCTAGCTATACTGAAGCGTGTCTGTACAAGCAATTGCTCAGAGATGGTTTTTCCCATACTTTCACCCAACTCACTTTGCCCACCACTGCGGCTACGACCTCTGGCTAGGCTCCTTTTCAGAAGGCTGCAGTTGAGGCCTTTGGAGGATGGCTGCGTCATTGCCAGACCTGGAGAACAGAATATCCATTTAACTGATGATCAATAAGCCCCCTTAAGAAAAATCCAGAAAATTCTGTTTTCTGTGCAGTTGCCTTAATAATAATGTAAGGCCGAAACTTGTTAGAATTTGGAATTGTATACCACTTTGATGCATTTGGGAGTAGGCAATCACATGCCTATAAATACATAGTGGAAGTTTCAGAACTGGAAAAATACCATTAAAATAATCTTTATCTTTCCTTTATTTAGCTTATGCACCATGGAAGGCATTAAGTGCAATGACGATGTTAAAGGTATGACGTTAGAACAGTTTCTTCATAAACCATTCTGAAAGCCTTGAGCTCCTGAATGTGCCAATTCTAACCACCATTCTGCTATCTATGACTTGCAGCCTGTCAGTGTGAATATGAGGGGAAGATGTATAAGTATCATGATGTCATCTACAACACTACAGATGGTATTGGAGGGTGCATCAGTGCCATTTGTGGTGCGGATGGGAAAATCGAAAGATCTGTTTCACCATGTACCACAACCTCCACACCGACCACAACATTCCACTTCAGTACCAGTTTGCCAAGTCCATCAGTTACCACAACAAGTAGGTTTCCGTTTTTCCAACAAAGTTTACCATTATTGTGCATATTTGTAAGCATACACATACAGACCATTATCTTATCCCAGCATCTATATGTGTGAACAGCACACACGTGTAAATGAAGAACTCATTTTACATGCAGATGTCCATAAAGGACTAGATTCAGTAAACGGCGCTCAGATATGGCTGCCCAAAAAAATTCACGAAGAGCATTCTTCTATACATGGTGCTCTGAATTGTGTGCCATATATAGAAGAACACTTTCAGTCAATTTCCATGCCATATTTACTCCAACTGATACCTGTTGTAGGTTCTGGCACATAAGTTAGGTGTGGATCCCCCAAACTCTATAGTACTGTGCGGACTTGTAGTGAATGCCCCTGACCTGCCCATGCCTTTCCTAAGCCCCCTTTTGAATTGTGTGCTACAAGTTCTGCATGTGGATCTTCATTTATTTATTTATTTCAGGCGCTTACTACCCATCTAACACCTAGGTGGTTCGCAATAAAAAACATTGACATTAAAACAATTTATATACGAGGATTGTTTGAAAAGTTTGGTAAAACACATTTTGGGGGAGGAAAAGAAAGTAGCCTCCATTGAGGGCTATAGACTTAGTCCAGCAAGTTTCCAGTTTTTTCATTCTGCCGAAAAAATAGGCTTTGTCAAACTCTGCAAAATGCTCATTGACGGCATCGATGACATTCTCATTCGATGAAAATTTCTTCTGAGTCAAATTTTTAAGTTTGAGAACAGGGAAAAGTTGGACGGGACCAAGTCTGGGCAATAGGGAGGATGAGGAATCAATTTGAAGCCCAATTTGTACAATTTTGCCATTGCGATGGTTGATGTATTATTCTGGTGAAAGAGCACTTTTATGTGCACCAATCTTGACCATTTTCACTTCAACTCATCTTTCAAATGGTCCAACAATGCTGCATAATAGGCTCCTGTTATTATTTTACCCTATTCCAAGTAGTCAATCAAAATTATTCCTTGGGAGTCCCAAAAAACAGTGGCCATCACCTTCCCAGCTGACAAAACAGTCTTCACCTTCTTCGCCAAACTTTCACCAGTCGTTGTCTACTGCTTTGACTGAATTTTTACTAATTTCTTAAACATCAGGCCATTACTGCATAATCACATGTGGCCTGGTATGGCATTCCACATGACAGGACAATTTAGCAAGATGCGTGTCGTTAGTGCCCAATTATTGCTAGCTAATGGCTCGTTACCCAATAAGATGCATGCACAACTTGGACGCATACCCAAATTCAGGCCTGCAATTTTGGCCATACAAAGAATCTAGGGAAAAATGTAGAAATTGCCGGGAGGCTTGTTGGAGATGTCATTTGGGTTCGGTGACTTCTATAGAATTGGTGCTTGGCACTGATCTTAACAACACCTAGCTGTGGACGCTGTTTACTGAATATAGATGATATTTTATGAAGTATTATATGTACAATGCAACTCTGCCTCTCTGAAAACAGGAGATACTACCTTCACGAATGTGAAAGCAGAAAACAAACGATGAAGGTGACTGATAGAAGTTCAATTTCCTTTATTTGCAATGACTCAACACGATCGTGTTTCGGCCCCAACGGGCCTGCCTCAGGAGTCTAAAAACATACACAATAATTATATACACAAACATTTTAAAATGCTCATACACAATAGAAACAAAAACATAAAAACAATAAATGGACCATATATATACTCTTTAACCTCAATCATAAAATTATAAAAACCTTTTAGGCACATAAAGTAGATATGTATATCTCCAGGTAATCTAATCTAATCTAATCTAATCCTTAGGTTTGTATACCGCATCATCTCCACGTTCGTAGAGCTCGACGCGGTTTACAGTAGGAGAAATAGGAAGGAACTACAACAGAGGGTTAGAGGTAGAAGTGCTATCTCCTCCTCTCCCTATTGGCTAAGGCTCTTAACATTTGCATCTCCTCTTCCTATAGGCTAAGGCTCTTTCCACCTGCATTGTGATGTCATAGAGCTTTATGGTTATAGAAACATGATGACAAATAAAGGACAAATGGCCCATCCAGTCTGCCCATCCGCAGCATCCGCTATCTAATCTAATCTAATCTAATCCTTAGGTTTGTATACCGCATCATCTCCACGTTCGTAGAGCTCGACGTGGTTTACAGTAGGAGAAATAGGAAGGAACTACAACAGAGGGTAGAGTTAGAAGTGTGAGGAAAATTTAAAGGACTTGGGATGTCAAGATATAAGAGTTTCCTTGATTCCTAAGTTGGAGAGAGACTTACGTTTTTTGAGAAAAGCCAGGTTTTCAGATGTTTGCGGAAAACTTGGAGAGAGCTCAAGTTCCGAAGAGGGGAGGTAATAAACAGCATCAAAGGATATCTATAAACATATAAATGATAATTACACCATAAAAATACCAATTTGTATAAATCAAATAGCATATGTTTACAGGTGTCTTTTTATGCTATTTGATTTATACAAATTGGTATTTTTATGGTGTAACTATCATTTATATGTTTATAGATATCCAATATTGAGCAAGAGATAGCCACCTATATCCCGCTGAATATGCTGGTCACTGGCTAGACTGCGTGACATCACTAGTCAGTGACAATATTCATTGGCTGACCTGTTACGTCTACAAGCCAGATAGACACTCCTAAATAACAGGTCTATATTTGGCCTCTATGACATAGCCAGCCAGTTGATGAATATCGGTTTGGCCAACTATGTCAAATGCAGCTTAACTGAGACCAGAAATTCAATGCTGGTAGCCGTATGTGGCCCCCTTGCATTGAATTTCCAGGTTCGCCACAGACCGCAGGAGGTAGCCCTGCTACCTCCCGCTATCTGAATATTGGGCCCATATATGCCAGTATGCCACCTAAGTGCTATTCTATAAATAAATGTGACTATTATGCGCAGTGCATATTTGCAAGAGGGTGCACACATGGCAGAACATGGGCATGGCTCCCACTTCCATATGCAACTTACAGAACATGTACCTGCTGCAGTAAGATCCCTGCACTTATACTAGTAGGGTGTGTACTAGAATCCACTCTTGGGGCACCCGTCTAGGTGACCCTAGAGAAAGGTACATAAAAGAGCTATAAAACACTTTTATTTGTACTAAATCATAACATGATATTTTATTCCTCTGGAGGTTCGATCTTGGAATGGTGGTTGAGTGAGTTCATTGTGAGTCAGAAACTGTTATGGCAATAAGAACTTGTTCACAGTTATCTTAAACTGAAGTTATTTCTTCTTCTCCTTCCAAATAGCAACAACATCTCCAGTATGTGTTATTGAACAGTGCGAATGGTCAGAGTGGTTTGATGTCAGCTACCCAGCTCCTGGACCTGAAAATGGAGATTTTGACACTTTTGAAAATATAAAAGCCAAAGGATATAAAGTCTGCAGTTTACCTAAAGAAGTAAAGTGCAGAGCAGAAAGATTTCCTGATACGCTACTGGAGGAGCTGGATCAAAATGTACAATGTGACAAAACGCTTGGGCTGATATGCTACAATAAAGACCAACTTCCACCGATCTGCTACAATTACGAGATTCAAATGTTATGCTGTAGCTATGTGACATGCAACTCAACAACCACACCAACATCTACAACAGCTACAGAAGAAACAGCCTCAACAACCACTGAAGTTCCTACAACAACTAGTACACTTTCAGAAACTGCAAGCACTTTAACATCTACACCAACTACAGTAGTAACTACCTCATCTATTTCAACATCACCAACACCAGAAACTACAACTTCTCAAACTACCACTGCCCCTTCAACAACTTTCAGAGAAACATCTACATCAGTTTGCCAGCCTAAATGCAAATGGACTGCTTGGTTTGATGTTGATCTACCAAATCTAGGGAGCACAGAGGGAGATTTTGAAACCTATGAGAATATCCGAGCAGCAGGGGAAAATATCTGTAAAAAACCTGAAGATATACATTGCAGAGCAGAAAAGTTCCCAACTAAAACTACTGACCAAATAGGACAAATTGTGCAGTGCAATGTATCATTTGGACTCGTTTGCCGAAATCAGGAGCAAACTGGGGAATTCCAGATGTGTTACAACTATCAGATACAAGTGTTATGCTGTGATGACTATAGTCATTGCTCCACAACCACTTTTTCTACAACTCTACCACCATCAATAACCACTACTCTGCCAATACCTAGTTCTGTAGAAACTACTACACAACCAGAAACTAGTACAACGAAAGTGATCACTACACCTGTTTCAACTACTACAACCACAGAAACTACATCAAGTGTCATTATAATCACTCCAAAATCTACAGTTCCACCAGCAACTCCTCATGAAATAGAAACCACAGTCAGTAAAACAACTATACCCCCTATGACAACCACAACAGTTAAAACCACAACAGAAACTACCACTACAGAAAAATCACCAACACAGACTATAGTTATTACAACTCCTTCAACAAGTACACCAACCACTACAACAGAAAGTACACCTGTAATTACAACAGAGACAAGAGTCACAACAATCCCATCAACTACTACTATAACAGAAACTGTACCTAGCTCTACAACCACTAAGATAGCCACCACTACAATTACTACTGAAACAACTCCAATACCAGTAACTAGCACATCTACTAAAGAAACTACCTTTGTACCGATTCCTACAACTACTCCAAAAACCACCAGTACCATTACTGAAATACCTCCAACATCAACAGTCCCAATCACAACCACTATCAGCACTATAACAGAGACAACCGTTACCCCTGTAGCTATTACTACAACAGCTCAAACTACTGAAAAAATTCAAATATCCACAGTCCCAATTCCACCTACTACCAGCACAATTATTCAAACAACTACCCCAACAACTACACACTCTATCACAACCATTGAAACTAGTACTCCAAGTGCAGGATGTAAACCAAAATGCAAGTGGTCAACATGGTTTGACGTTGATTATCCAACATCTGGACCTAATGGAGGAGATATTGAAACTTATGAGAATATCATTGGAGCAGGAAAATCAATCTGCAAGAAACCCCAAAATATACAGTGCAGGGCTGAGAACTTCCGCGACATAAGCATTGATGAAATTGGGCAAATTGTAACATGTGATGTATCTACTGGACTGGTGTGCAGGAATCGGGATCAAATGGGGAAATCCAAACTGTGCTACAACTATGAGATGAGAGTTCTGTGTTGTGATGACTACAGCGATTGTGAAACTACTACTCCTACAATTTCAGTCACAACTACACCAACTACTACTTCAACAACAGAAACCTCATCTATTATTACAACAACAGAGACAACAGTTACAACAATTCAATCAACAACAGAAAATGTACCGATTACTACAACTACTCCGACATCAACAGTCCCAATCCCACCAACTACCCCACCAACTACAAACCCTACCACAACCATAGAAACTAGTACTCCAAGTACAGGTTGTAAACCAAAATGCAAGTGGTCAACATGGTTTGATGTTGATTATCCAACATCTGGACCTAATGGAGGAGATATTGAAACTTATGAGAATATTATTGGAGCAGGAAAATCAATCTGCAAGAAACCCCAAAATATACAGTGCAGGGCTGAGAACTTCCGCGACATAAGCATTGATGAAATTGGGCAAATTGTAACATGTGATGTATCTACTGGACTGGTGTGCAGGAATCGGGATCAAATGGGGAAATCCAAACTGTGCTACAACTATGAGATGAGAGTTCTGTGTTGTGATGACTACAGCGATTGTGAAACTACTACTCCTACAATTTCAGTCACAACTACACCAACTACTACTTCAACAACAGAAACCTCATCTATTATTACAACAACAGAGACAACAGTTACAACAATTCCATCAACAACATCAACAACAGAAAATGTACCGATTACTACAACTACTCCGACATCAACAGTCCCAATCCCACCAACTACCCCACCAACTACAAACCCTACCACAACCATAGAAACTAGTACTCCAATTAAAGGTTGTAAACCAAAATGCAAGTGGTCAACATGGTTTGATGTTGATTATCCAACATCTGGACCTAATGGAGGAGATATTGAAACTTATGAGAATATTATTGGAGCAGGAAAATCAATCTGCAAGAAACCCCAAAATATACAGTGCAGGGCTGAGAACTTCCGCGACATAAGCATTGATGAAATTGGGCAAATTGTAACATGTGATGTATCTACTGGACTGGTGTGCAGGAATCGGGATCAAATGGGGAAATCCAAACTGTGCTACAACTATGAGATGAGAGTTCTGTGTTGTGATGACTACAGCGATTGTGAAACTACTACTCCTACAATTTCAGTCACAACTACACCAACTACTACTTCAACAACAGAAACCTCATCTATTATTACAACAACAGAGACAATAGTAACAACAATTCCATCAACAACAGAAAATGTACCGATTACTACAACTACTCCGACATCAACAGTCCCAATCCCACCAACTACCCCACCAACTACAAACCCTACCACAACCATAGAAACTAGTACTCCAAGTACAGGTTGTAAACCAAAATGCAAGTGGTCAACATGGTTTGATGTTGATTATCCAACATCTGGACCTAATGGAGGAGATATTGAAACTTATGAGAATATCATTGGAGCAGGAAAATCAATCTGCAAGAAACCCCAAAATATACAGTGCAGGGCTGAGAACTTCCGCGACATAAGCATTGATGAAATTGGGCAAATTGTAACATGTGATGTATCTACTGGACTGGTGTGCAGGAATCAGGATCAAATGGGGAAATCCAAACTGTGCTACAACTATGAGATGAGAGTTCTGTGTTGTGATGACTACAGCGATTGTGAAACTACTACTCCTACAATTTCAGTCACAACTACACCAACTACTACTTCAACAACAGAAACCTCATCTATTATTACAACAACAGAGACAACAGTTACAACAATTCCATCAACAACAGAAAATGTACCGATTACTACAACTACTCCGACATCAACAGTCCCAATCCCACCAACTACCCCACCAACTACAAACCCTACCACAACCATAGAAACTAGAACTCCAAGTACAGGTTGTAAACCAAAATGCAAGTGGTCAACATGGTTTGATGTTGATTATCCAACATCTGGACCCGATGGAGGAGATATTGAAACTTATGAGAATATCATTGGAGCAGGAAAATCAATCTGCAAGAAACCCCAAAATATACAGTGCAGGGCTGAGAACTTCCGCGACATAAGCATTGATGAAATTGGGCAAATTGTAACATGTGATGTATCTACTGGACTGGTGTGCAGGAATCAGGATCAAATGGGGAAATCCAAACTGTGCTACAACTATGAGATGAGAGTTCTGTGTTGTGATGACTACAGCGATTGTGAAACTACTACTCCTACAATTTCAGTCACAACTACACCAACTACTACTTCAACAACAGAAACCTCATCTATTATTACAACAACAGAGACAACAGTTACAACAATTCCATCAACAACAGAAAATGTACCGATTACTACAACTACTCCGACATCAACAGTCCCAATCCCACCAACTACCCCACCAACTACAAACCCTACCACAACCATAGAAACTAGTACTCCAATTAAAGGTTGTAAACCAAAATGCAAGTGGTCAACATGGTTTGATGTTGATTATCCAACATCTGGACCTAATGGAGGAGATATTGAAACTTATGAGAATATTATTGGAGCAGGAAAATCAATCTGCAAGAAACCCCAAAATATACAGTGCAGGGCTGAGAACTTCCGCGACATAAGCATTGATGAAATTGGGCAAATTGTAACATGTGATGTATCTACTGGACTGGTGTGCAGGAATCGGGATCAAATGGGGAAATCCAAACTGTGCTACAACTATGAGATGAGAGTTCTGTGTTGTGATGACTACAGCGATTGTGAAACTACTACTCCTACAATTTCAGTCACAACTACACCAACTACTGCTTCAACAACAGAAACCTCATCTATTATTACAACAACAGAGACAACAGTTACAACAATTCCATCAACAACAGAAAATGTACCGATTACTACAACTACTCCGACATCAACAGTCCCAATCCCACCAACTACCCCACCAACTACAAACCCTACCACAACCATAGAAACTAGAACTCCAAGTACAGGTTGTAAACCAAAATGCAAGTGGTCAACATGGTTTGATGTTGATTATCCAACATCTGGACCCGATGGAGGAGATATTGAAACTTATGAGAATATCATTGGAGCAGGAAAATCAATCTGCAAGAAACCCCAAAATATACAGTGCAGGGCTGAGAACTTCCGCTACATAAGCATTGATGAAATTGGGCAAATTGTAACATGTGATGTATCTACTGGACTGGTGTGCAGGAATCGTGATCAAATGGGGAAATCCAAACTGTGCTACAACTATGAGATGAGAGTTCTGTGTTGTGATGACTACAGCGATTGTGAAACTACTACTCCTACAATTTCAGTCACAACTACACCAACTACTGCTTCAACAACAGAAACCTCATCTATTATTACAACAACAGAGACAACAGTTACAACAATTCCATCAACAACAGAAAATGTACCGATTACTACAACTACTCCGACATCAACAGTCCCAATCCCACCAACTACCCCACCAACTACAAACCCTACCACAACCATAGAAACTAGTACTCCAAGTACAGGTTGTAAACCAAAATGCAAGTGGTCAACATGGTTTGATGTTGATTATCCAACATCTGGACCTAATGGAGGAGATATTGAAACATATGAGAATATCATTGGAGCAGGAAAATCAATCTGCAAGAAACCCCAAAATATACAGTGCAGGGCTGAGAACTTCCGCGACATAAGCATTGATGAAATTGGGCAAATTGTAACATGTGATGTATCTACTGGACTGGTGTGCAGGAATCGGGATCAAATGGGGAAATCCAAACTGTGCTACAACTATGAGATGAGAGTTCTGTGTTGTGATGACTACAGCGATTGTGAAACTACTACTCCTACAATTTCAGTCACAACTACACCAACTACTGCTTCAACAACAGAAACCTCATCTATTATTACAACAACAGAGACAACAGTTACAACAATTCCATCAACAACAGAAAATGTACCGATTACTACAACTACTCCGACATCAACAGTCCCAATCCCACCAACTACCCCACCAACTACAAACCCTACCACAACCATAGAAACTAGTACTCCAAGTACAGGTTGTAAACCAAACTGCAAGTGGTCAACATGGTTTGATGTTGATTATCCAACATCTGGACCTAATGGAGGAGATATTGAAACTTATGAGAATATCATTGGAGCAGGAAAATCAATCTGCAAGAAACCCCAACATATACAGTGCAGGGCTGAGAACTTCCGCGACATAAGCATTGATGACATTGGACAAATTGTAACATGTGATGTATCTACTGGACTGGTGTGCAGGAATCGTGATCAAATGGGGAAATCCAAACTGTGCTACAACTATGAGATGAGAGTTCTGTGTTGTGATGATTATAGTCATTGTACAACCACAAGTCCTGTATCATCAGAGATAGTAGTCACTACATCAATGCCAACAAGTACAATGACAGAGACTACTCCAGTGATTACAACACCCTGCTTTTGCTATGTCCATGATCATTATTATTCTCCTGGTAAGTTCTTGTGTAGATAGATATACTATATATACTGTATGTGTGTGTGTATGTATATATATATATATATATATATATGGTAAAATTATGTTCTCACCTGTTAATTTTCTTTCCTTTAGAAGCAGCAGATGAATCCAGAGACAAGTGGGAATAGCTCACATCGACCAGCAGGTGGAGATAGAGAAACTGATTAACAGTTGGCTTTATAGCCTGGTATTCCTCCTGTCCATTCAGTTATGCTCCTTGCCCAAGCATCCCGAGATAGGATAATGAGCATCAAAAAAACTTCTTTCCAGTAGCGAATGCTTAAACCATAAATTCACAAATCTAACAACCAACAAGAACCGAACTGAAAATGCCACATAAGACACAGACAGATAGCCACAGAAGGGGTGGGGCTCTGGATTCATCTGCTGCTTCTAAAGGAAAGAAAATTAACAGGTGAGAACATAATTTTACCTTCCTTAGCAAAGCAGCAGATGAATCCAGAGACAAGTGGGATGTAGCAAAGCAAACCTTAATCCGGGTGGGAAGCAAACGCCGCCTCCGCAACAACCGAAGCCCAAAATGCCACTATTGCAGGCGCCCCCACATCCAAGCAGCAATGCGTAGAGAAAGCACGTTCGGTAGACCAAATAGTCGTGAGACAAATCTCCCCCAAGATAAAAACCTCCGGGCCGAGCTGAAGAGGTAGACCTTGCTCCAGCGGAATGGACATGCAGATCTTTCGCCAACCGCTTCCCTGCCAGCCAGCAGGCATAAAGAATGTCCTTCTGTACCCATAACGTGATGGAGGCTGCGGATGTCGCCATACATTGAAGGCGTCCCTGGAATACTACAAAAAAGGAGAAATAGATAACTAAAAGTTATCAGAAACCGAGCCCTCGGAGAAAGCTACTTACTGATCAAAAAATGCAGTGAAGAATAACACTGCTCCCCAGGTTACCTCCTAGGAAGTGGAAAGGAAAACTAAGTGTGACAGAAAGAAAGGATGACTCCCCTACAGAAGGAATAGTGGTACCATCCGAACTGACACCCTATATAACGGAAATCAGAAATAGGAATCCCCGCCGAAAACAGCCTGCACCCAAAAAGAAAACTGCAGAGCTGAAACCATGGCTACGAGAAGCAACATGAGCAACGGCACAGCCCCTCGGCGAGCCAAAAGACCAGGATGAAATGAAGCTGACATTACGCGATGAGCAAAATACCGAGCCCACGTAACAAGCTTACGTAACAAGCCAAGCCTGGCCCTAGAAGTAAAAGGAAATTACACGCTAAGCGCTCGGCCATACACTCGTGCCCAAAAAGGAATTCTGGCGTGGTGCAGACGCTAAGAAGTACCCCAGAAAGGAAAAACATCCAAACGGAAGCAGAAGCCACAGGAGAAGATTTCCTTAACACCTGGACTAAAGAAGAAAAAATCTGCTTTTCACCACTTTTACACGTCAGTCACGACCTCTCCAAAAAGCAAGGTCGTAAAACTAAGGAGGTACATAAAAAATTCCAGGATATCGGACCCTAGGCGAGCCAAGCCCGAGATACCAGGAACTTCGTCATCCGGCTGGCGAGAAACCCATCAATACCGTAAGGAAGGACGGCGCTGCCAAGCCAGAGCTTCCGCAAATACAGTGCTCGGAAAGTGAGCTCGAGATGTCAGAACCAAGCTGACATCAGCCAGCGGAAAACACTGAAAAGGAGAATGCAGAGGCGAAAAAGTCTCCACACAGCAACCCCCTCTAACGCACACTTCCTAGGCCCGCTGAGAAAGCTAGGAAGTCTAGAATTGAGAGACGAGCCATGAGGACAGGCTCAGGAGATCTCATGTTTATAAAAAGAGTTAGAACTCCCGAGCCACAATTCTCAATATCCAGGCTGCAGAAAATGAAACAGACGATAAATGTGCCATGCTGAGAGTCCGTGAAGATCAAGTCTGTCTAAACTCATATCCTGATCCATAAAAGGATTTACCAACAGAAGATGAAGATGAGCGTACACCCAGTGAAGCAGAATAACTTCACCTTCCAACCGAAAACAACACCTACTGCCCAAGCTGTAGAGAAACACTCCCATCCTCATACTGACCAAAAGGAACCTCAGTGGCATTCCAGAAGAATAATTAGCAGCTCCAGACAGGCAGCCTGACCATGCTCAAGAGCAGAAGAATGTCCAAGGACAGAGGTGCCCCTGAAGACCAGACATCAGGATCTGAGGAAGGAAGCCAGCGAGCCCCCCCCCAAACCGACCGCCTAGAAAGGTCAGTGGACATGAGCAAGTCCAGTAAAGACCGAGTCATGTCTCGAAAAGAGAAATCACACTGAGCCATCAAATCACTCATAGCGGTGCATTAGGATCATACTAATAAATGTAGTCCTGAGATACTGGGAACCACTGACACTAAAACGACAGCTGAAGCAGCCGAAGGGAAAGCGAGCCGAAGCTCCTAGTGAGTCAGTAATCTGGATGTATCTCCTGGCAGCGCAACAATTGTCAAACGTTCACAGATTCTAAAATGCCTGTGAATTTCAGGGTATGCGCCAAATCCAAAAGCGCCACTCCAAGGGAGGCAGGCCAACCTAGTGCCGAGTCCAAGTCCAACGAGACTATGAAGATCCTCTTCCAGGATGCGAGCAGAAATGTGTGACCCCGAGAACTAAGCCGCAGAATGGGATGCAGCCTGCTAATCACATGGCCTTATGTGTGGCAAAGGCACTTCTTTATATAATTGGTATGCATCAAATGGTTTTTGTTGCTCAGAGGCACTCTTCCAATAATACTAGATAGGCTTTTCACATGTTATATCTAACAAAGGACTTACATGACCCGTCCTTCTCTGTGTCCTTAGATGCAGAGAAGGCTCTTGATCGGTTAGAATGGGCCTGCCCAATGCCCCAGTCTTGGCCCCCCATACATTCAGTGGTACCCCAAGAACTACAAGCACCGTCCTGAAGACCACAACCCCGTGCAAGGAAAACAGCAAACAGAGAGACTCCAAGAATTAACTGGAACCTGAGGAGAATGCAAAAGGAACCAACCTCACCTCTCCCTGATCCGATAGCATAGTGACTACTCCCTCAAGTGAAAGCTGTATGAGGCCATGGGAGAAGTCAAGACCCCTTCAGAATGAAGCACAAGAGGCCAGTAAACAGCAGTACGATCACTGCAGGAACAGGAAGAAGAAATTAAATTCTCTTAGAAAAATATTCAAGGTTCGTAAAGTAACCCATGAAAACAGGATTAACTCTATGCAACGGGAGCGACAAGCCGGATGCCCATAGAGGGAATACGCCAGAGATGCAATCAAGATGCTGCATCTACCGCCCTCAGAACAACCATAGCAATTTAACAGGAATTAGACAAATGCGTTGTGACCTGCCCATATGACCGAATCCTGTCCGTGAGACAGCTGAAAGAGCTGCCAGCGGGCGTGTAGTGTAAAGTGGCCCAGGGAAGGCCAACGATGGGACACCCTGGACGTAGTCCTAGGAACGCTCTACAGAAAAAGAGAGGTATGCTCGAAGGAAATCGGAAATGGCGTCCCCAGACACAGTCAGGGCAGTATCAATGTAAAAAATTGCCAAATTACACAGTGTCACCCATGGGAGACTTCGAGAGATAGTCAAAGCGAAAAATCTGGACACTCTCCTGCGCCTGAACCCAACACAGTGTGACACGGCTTCATCCAACTCAGTACGGAGGGCAGCCGAAATCGGGAGAAGTATAGAGTCAAACCGCAAGCAAACGGGGCTGCAGAGAGTCCCCTAGGGTATAACGCAAGCGCGGCAAAACTTCGTAAGGTGTTGAACATATTCCAATTCCATATAAATGGATTTAACAGCTTTTTCTGGTTAATTAACAAGTCCCGATGCACCCGAAGCTGCAATGGGAACTGAACTCATACCCTCAGGGAGACGAGGCAGCTGCTCTAACCGGAAAAGCCACAACTCAGATTTAAAGCAGTGTCATAGCACGCTTGGTATTAGTAGCTCTCATATGGTGGTGAACAGACTATGGCTGTGCTAGAGTTGTCTTTCTGTGGTTGCAATTACAGCAGTTTACATATTATATACAGTTATGTATTTTGTACCTGGGGCAATGGAGACTTGCCCAGAGTCAAAGGAAGCTGCAGCTAGCATTGAACTTGGCTCCTATGGCTCTCAGGTTGCTGTACTAACCATTAGGCTATGAGCCTGTTCTACAAATCAGAGCCCCCACCCTGGGCCCCCCCAAAAACAAAACAAAACATGCAGGCCGGTAAAACCGCCCGCAACTACCGCCGCAGCGTAGCGACGGATGAGCCCAACTCAGCCGGCTCCCAGAGAACTACTGAACGCCGCGGCGCCCTCCCCCCCCAGTGCAGGAGCGTCAGTCATTGCTCAGAAAAGACCACGGCTCTCAGTCGAAGAAGCAAACACCGCCGCGGCAAGCGGAAAACTGAAGCCACCATGTGACTTGCTCCACCGGCCAGACAACAACGTTCGCCCGTTTTGCCGGCCTCTTGCAACTGGGAGGGAAACCCAGAGAGCCAAGGAAGGCGAAGAGAGAAACCACAAAAAAAACCGCCGAAACAGACCACGAGAACGCCTCAGCGCGTCTGCCAGCATCGGAGCACCCATGTGATCTAACAGTCCATGGAAAAGGCCCGGGCTTTCAACCCTTTAGAACCCTGACCACAGCCGCGGCCCCTGCCGATCGACGGGTAGCCTCAGCAAACCATGGTGTATATGCGAGGGCACTCCCCCCCCCCCCGCCCACACAGGAAACCACCATGCGTCTCCTGTGCGCGGGAAGGCAGCAGCTACTCCAACTGAGCCCAACGCAGGGGTTCAGTGCACTCAAACACAGGCAAAAAAGCAAGAGATGAGCCGCACCAACGAACCACTCACCAAAGCTCAGCGGCTGTAAATAAAGGAGACAACCAACAACCAGAAATTATACCCTGCCATTGCCATACTCACAACCCAGCAGACAAGGTTGCCAGACCTCGGCAGGAACAGCTTGAGCACCCCTGAGAGTACTGAAGCATGGAAAGCCACCGCAGTCTCTTTTCTTGTGTTTTTTTTTTTTTTTTTTTTTTAAGGAAAGAAGAAAAAACGAGAGACCCAGATAGACCCTCTATCAGAGGAGGGAGGGTGAGGCAGGGACAAGGGAGGGCCCAAGTGTAACCTCTAAAGCCGGCACCGTACAGCCGGACACCCCTGTCTCACTGAAGAGAAAAAATCTCAACAGGAGAAATAGAATCAATTGTGAGTTCACTGAAGAGAAACCTCAACAGGAGAATTCGAAATTCCAGCCACAGCCAGAATCCAGGAGCTATTGGAATAGCTCCAACCCCTGCTGGGAGATAGAGCAAACTGAATGGACAGGAGGAATACCAGGCTATAAAGCCAACTGTTAATCAGTTTCTCTATCTCCACCTGCTGGTCGATGTGAGCTATTCCCACTTGTCTCTGGATTCATCTGCTGCTTTGCTAAGGAAATATAATTATTTTATTAATTAAAATATTTAGGGATTGATATTCATAACATTTCAATTGTCAGGAGAGACTTCTGAATGTTTAAATCACTTGCCTTGGGCTATGCCTGGATATTCACTAACTTTAATTGGATTGTGTCTATGAATATCTCCTCTCACCACCCAATTTGAAACTGGCTAGTTTGTGAGCATTCTTGGGAGGAGTTAGGGTGGAGAAGCAGTTTAGCTACTGTATTTTTCACTCCATTAGACACTTTTTTCCCCCCAAATGTGGGTGGAAATCAGAGTGCTTCTTATGGAGCTAATACCCAGAATGCTCCCCCATTACCTTATTTTAATGCGGCCGCCCTCCTTCACTGAATGCTGCATACAAGGCTGGCTGGCTGCCTGATTCCCGCCGCTTCATCCGAGAACTGCCGGCTGACTCCTCTTCCGTTTTCTCGTGTAGGAGCGCACTAGATTGCCTGCCTGGTCCTGTATCGCTTCCTCTGAGAATTGCCGGCTGCCTCCTCCTCAGTTCTCTCATGTAGCGGCGTACCAGGTTGCCTGCCTGGTCCTGTGCCACTTCCCTTGAGAAAGTTTCCTGGGAAGCGGCGCGGAACCAGGCAGGCAACCTGGTGCCCCACTACGCGAGAGAACGGAAGAGGTGGCAACCAGTAGTTCTCGGATGAAGCAGCAGGAACCAGGCAGCCTGCTTGGTGCGCCACTCTCAGTGAGGTGCAGCATCCAAAAGTTTAAAAAAAAAAAAAAAGATACGCGGGGGGGGGGGGGGGGGCATCGGGGAGGAGAAAGAAGGCCATGTCGCTTGCCTGGGCGGTGAGGAGGAAGAGGCTTGGCGTGCCTGCTGCCTGCCTGGGAGGTAGGGAGGGAGGAAGAAGTGAGCCAGGGCCTGCCTGGGGGGTGAGGAGGAAGAGGCCAGGGCCTGCCTGCTGCCTGGCTGGGGGGTAGGGAGGAAGGAGGAAGAGGCTGGGACCTGCCTGCCCTGCCGATTTAAAAATAGGGAGGGAAGAGGGAGAGTCTGGGGCTTTCCTGCTGCCTGCCTGGGGGGGGGGGGGGGTGAAAGGCCTGCCTGCCTGCCTGCCTATGGGGGGGAGGCCTGCTTGCCTGCCTACCTACCTACCCGCCCTGTCCCATCTCTACCTGCCTGCTTGCCCTGTCCCTGCCTGCCCTGTCCCTACCTGGCTGCCAGCCACTAGGCCTGCCTGCTCTGTCCCTGCCTGCCATGTCCTGCATACCACTAGGCCACCAGAGGGGGTACAGGGTACAGAGCCTGGCAGGAAGGGGGGAAAGAGTGCAGAGCTTGGCAAGGAGTGTGGGGTTGGGTGCAGAGCCTGGCAGGGAGAATTTGGTTCAGAATGAATTTTTTTTTTCTTGTTTTCCTCTTCTAAATCTAGGGTGCATGTTATGGTCAGGTGCGTCTAATGGAGCGAAAAATATGGTATTTATCAGCAATTTTCAGTCTTCTAACTGACTGAGCAACCGCATTAAATAAGGACAGATAAAAGACTGTCCCAACTCTATACAGAGAGTTAACTGAGCACCTGTCTGGATATTGGGTGGTGTCCAGTTAACCTCTGGATACTGACCTGAAGTGTTATAAAATTATCCTAATAAAATACCTGCCTCGGAGAATTTATGTGCAAGGATTTGAGTGTCCCTAGTGTGGTCCTGGCTATTTTATAAACACATAAAGGCATACATTTCAATTCTAATCAAGCTAGATGCAAATTTTTAACTGTAGAACTTGTTAGCCGGTGGCACCTCAATCTTTATAGTAAACTTAAATGGGAAACAAAATGTGAAAGACATTTGAGTCTATGGTGGCATCGCCGAAGATCTGGAAGATTATTGTGGATAGTGAGAAACAGAATGGATGTATGAGATTTTCGACATTCCTAATAAAGGCTAACTGTAGAACTAAAAATTAAAAAATATCAATCCAAAACAAAAGCACCACACAAGCCAAGAAAGCTATCATTACTTAAGCGAAAGAAAAGCCTCAGATAAATGGAGAGGTGGACCCACACTCTTCCACCAAAGCATCATAGGCAAAAAAACTTTTGCACAAGTTTAAAGTTAGCAGGTGGGAGCAAAAAAAAATTGCCAAGAATGATTAATGGCAAAAACCACTGAACACAAACAGTGGTTTTTACCATGAATCATTCTCGGCTATTTTTTGCTCCCGCCTGCTAACTTTAAACTTGTGCAAAAGTTTTTTTGCCTATGATGCTTTGGTGGAAGAGTGTGGGTCCACCTCTCCGTTTGTCTGAGGCTTTTCTTTCGCTTAAGTAATGATAGCTTTCTTGGCTTGTGTGGTGCTTTTGTTTTAGAGTGATATTTTTCACTTTTTGGACTATACATTCCTCCCTGTTTTTTGTAACTGTAGCACTATACATAATCAACAAAAGCATTGTGTTTTTATATGTGCTTTTTGGTTTTATTTGATGCACATTTCACCACCTTCTTAATCTAGTTCTGATTTTCATTTGGTAAAGGGGAAACCATCTATAATACAACCGATGCATCTGGTTGCATTTTCTATGCAAAGTGTAGTAAAGCATGTGACATTGAAAGATTTCCAGGGCCCTGTGTGTCCACAACTCACCCAACAGCTCCAACAACATCTGAAACAACCCAACCAACAACTCCAAAAACCACCAGCTCAACAAGCCTTGAACCAGGTTGTCCACCAAAACAGGTAAGATAAGCTACAGCTTCAGCACCCTGAGCTTGTGGGTTCAAAACTACGTTGCTCCATGTGACCCTGAGCAAGTCACTTAATCCCCCCCCCCCATTGCCCCAGATACATTAGATAGATTGTGAGTCCACCGGGAGAGAGGGAATAATGCTTAAGTACCTGAATAAACTCATGTTCTGAACTCTCCTGGGAGAATGGCATAGAAAATTGAATCAATAAAATAATGCTCAATTCTGTTTTGCTTTATTTTATAAGCATACTCCGCTTTGGGTGAATGTCTTTATAACGATGGTGATGAAATCCCAATAAATAAATAAGAAAATATATTAGTAAGGAGATAACCAATTTTATTTATTTATTTTAGTATTTATTAGATTGCTTATAGCTTAAGTGGTTTAGAGTCAGGTAGTCAAGTATTTCTCCCTGCCTGTCCTGGCTAATGTACCTGGGGCAATGGAGTGGTAAGTGACAAGGGGCAGCACTGGGCTTGAACCTGCAGCCCTAACCACTAGGCCACTCTTCCACTCCACATAAACTTTGTTGTTACCAGCACGCTATGATGATATGTTGGTGCCGGTTTTCCTCACTGCTGTTTTGGTTTCTTTGCTTTTTAGATATATATATATATAACTTATATCGGTTTATTCATCGTCTTGTGATTTCATCGTTAAGAAGATAAATTAAAAATCGAGAAGTCTGGTTGCTCAAATGTTGGTTGACATTTAAATGAGTTAACTTCTTAAATTCCAATTTTTCTCCCTTCCACGTCACTCTCTAGTGCATTGGCCTCAAACTCAAACCCTTTGCAGGGCCACATTTTGGATTAGTAGGGCCTCGAAAAAAATAGGCCTCAGAAAAAAGAGTTAATTTCTTATTAAAGAAATGACAATTTTGCATGAGGTAAACTCTTTATAGTTTATAAATCTTTCCTTTCGGCTAAGTCTTAATAATAATATTGTCATTTATAGCTAAAGAGACATATGTTTTATTTGACTTTTGTGATTATGATAAACACACCGAGGGCCTCAAAATAGGACCTGGCGAGTTTGAGACCACCGCTCTAGTGTATTGCCATGAATCTCATTAAAGAGTTGCCTACTATGGGATAATTCTATAACTGACTTCACAGGTAAAAAATAGTAGGCAGGTACTTCTCACTTCATAAACTTTGTCGGATTTTCAAAGTAGAAAAGTATGTGCATATTAACACTTTCAACAAGTATATAAAGCTGGCAATATAATCTCTGATTGCAATCAAGCTCTAAACTGAATATCATACAAGTATGCAATCGTATGAAATTTAAACACTTTTAATAGTCATTTCACCCTTTTTAGGATCCTCAGAATCGGAGGATCATGAAATTTTGATCTGCAAGATCTCAAGTACATATTTGGAGGATTCACTAACAACAACAATATTTTATATTCCCCCTAAGAGATGGATTTAACACTAAAGAAGATTTCTATGAATTTTTTGCAACAAATACATTGATAGGATCATATAATCTTTTACTGGGAGATATAAATATACATTTAGAACAAATAGAAAATTCAGAAGTAGTTGATATCTTCTCTATAGTAGCTGCGTTGGGATTTTTTTTTACCCTTACCAGTAAAAATGCATCAAAAGGGTCACCAACTAGATTTGGTCACCTTTTCAAAGAAAGAAGTGACTTGGCCGGAAATTCAGTTTATTCAAAGTGCATCTGGTCAGATCATTACTTATGCAATTTTGAACTTTGCTGACAGGAAAAACAGTCTCTTTCAAAGCTGGATAATAAAAATAAAAAAGTAAAATTAATTACCAATAGAGGAAGTAGAAATCCAACAGAATTCTAGACTCAAATTTTCCAACAAGATGCTACTGTGGAAGTTAAGGGGGGCAAGGGCATGTTATCCAATAGGTACAAATCCCATACCTAAGTGCAGCATAAGTGCATAAGTGTGAAACACACCCATGCCCTGACCCTGTTCTTCCCCTTGTATTTGCACGCTAAGGCAGGTGCGTGCTTACGTTAGAGAGCACTGCTGAGTGCATGAACAAGAAAAGGACCTGGGTGTACTGATAGATAGGACCCTAAAACTGTCGGCACAATGCGTGGCAGCAGCAAAGAAAGCAAATAGAATGTTAGGCATGATAAAGAAAGGAATCACGAGTAGATCGGAGAAAGTTATAATGCTGATTTATAGGGCAATGGTCAGACCACACTTGGAATACTGTGTCCAACATTGGGCTCCCAACCTAAAGAAGGATATAAAACTGCTGGAGAGGGTGCAGAGACGAGCAACAAAGCTAATAAAAGGTATGGAGAACTTGGAATATGAGGAACGACTTAAGAGACTGGGATTGTTCTCCCTTGAGAAAAGGAGACTGCGAGGGGATATGATCGAGACTTTCAAAATACTGAAATAGAGCAGGAAAAAAAATTATTTACAATGTCCAATGTGACACGGACAAGAGGATATGGACTGAAGCTAAGGGGGGACAAGTCCAGGACAAATATCAGGAAGTTCTGCTTCACACAACGAGTGGTGGACACCTGGAATGCTCTCCCAGAGGAGGTTATTGTGGAATCCACCATTCTAGGATCTAAAAGCAAACTAGATGCACATCTCCTTACGAGAGGCATAGAGGGATATGGGCGACTAAAATTACGCCAGGTGTACACCTGGCTGGGCCTCCGCGTGTGCAGATCGCCGGACTTGATGGACTGAAGGTCTGATCCGGAGATGGCAGTTCTTATGTTCTTATGACTAGCACTTATGTGCAATTGGTACCTAATTTTAGGCAACCAGTTAAGGAATGAGGGAGTTTTTGCATACTAATTCTATTTTTAGGGCATGGGTCTGCAAGTGGAAAGTTTGCACACTCCGGCTCACTTAAGCAAATGACAGTCACTTACTTCCCTAATTCATGTCACAGAACCTCTCTCTGCCTCGGTTTAAGGACGTACATTAGAAGTTCTTCCCTACAACATCTTCTAAGTCCCTTCTGCTCGACAACTATTCTATGATACAACACCCACATTATGGAACGCCCTAAGACAGCAAACTAACTCCAATAACTTCAAATCCAGCCTCAAAACCTTTCTCTTTAAAGATGCCTACGAGATTTAGACTTAGGGTTAAATGCACATGAGACTCAGACAAAGGCCTTCTCCCTTTCTGCCTTGCCATTCATAAGAACATAAGACTTGCCTCTGTCGGGTCAGACCGGAGGTCCATCGTGCCCGGCAGTCCGCTCACGCGGCGGCCCCTCAGGTCCAGGACCTGATAGTGCTCCTACCCTAAAACTCTTTTTATTTTTCCTGTAGAGTAACCTTCTATCTATACCCTGCAATCCCCTTTGTTTCCAGGAAGTCATCCAGTCCCTTTTTGAAACCCAGTATTGTACTCTGTCCTATTACCTCCTTTGGAAGCGTGTTCCAGGTGTCTCCTTTCTTTTTATTTTAAGTAATGTAATCCCACCCAGTTCCCTTTTGTACCATGTCTCGTCAGTAGTATCTTGTCATTTGTATTTTAATTTCCCCGGATTTATTTACATTTTAAATTTTGTATACTTTTAACTGCTTTGGCCTCAATAAACTTGAAACTACAGTCTTCACAAAACACTTCGACATATGACTTCCCCAGCCAATATATTGAGGTATTCTTACTTTTTGCATTGCAGGTAAATGAGAGTTGGGATATAGGCAACTGCACCGTCGCAACTTGTAAGGGAAACAATGTGGTTACAATTGAGCCTGTGAAATGCCCCCCTGCAACGCTAATCACCTGTGAGAGCGAATTCCCACCAATCAAAGTCTACAGGGAGGATGGATGCTGTTTCCATTATGAATGCGAATGTAAGTGCACAAATCTAATCAATTTAGCTAAGGGGAAATACATAGAATACCGTCAGTGTGTGCATTAGGTTCTCAAATAATAGTTTATCCTTTTTTTTTTTAAACTGATCAGGGTTCCCTGAATGGAAAAATCTTACTAATTATCATAGCTTGGAATTCTTGTGTTTCCAGATAAATTCAATAGGACATGAAGCTGCACAGTGGTATAAAATAATATCCGGATATATAAATAAAAAACCAAAAAATGGTCTTAGAGACATTTGGAGCATTGAGATAAAACACCAAATTAGTGCATCTCAATGGCCACGACTTTGGTCTTGGAGGTTAAAATGTACGGTGTCAGCATCTATGAGACAAACTTGGTTTTTTCTTTTACATAGAGCTTTATGGACCCCTACACGTTTACATAGAATTGATAGCTCTAAATCTAATAGATGCTGGCACTGTCATATTGAAATTGGGACATTAGACCATCTTTTATTCTTCTGTCCATTCATCTTAACATTCTGGAAATCAATTTGGCCTCAAATAAATAGGATGTTGGAAAACCCAGTAGCCTTGACATATGATACTATATTATTTGGAACAACAATGAGAAAAAAAAGTCAAATAACATCAAATAATAATAAACTTTTGTTTATTTTAACTGGAATAGCAATACAACAAATTACATTTAATTGGAAAAGACATGACAGATTAAATTACACTTTCTGGTGGAATTCTGTTTGTCATATATATAAAATGGAGCTTACCATAGCAACACAAAAAGGATATATTAATAAATTTCAAAAGATATGGAGACCATTAACAGATTTTTGTAATGAATGATTAACTTTTCCCATGAAAAAAAAAAATATTGATTGGAGGGGAATGGGGAGGGATTTCGTTTTTGATTTTTACACACTATGTCAATATTGAATGAATTTACAAATAAAGTTGTTTTTAAATATTATTGATTGAAAGGGAGGGAGGGAGGGGGGATTATTGTGTTCAAAAGAAATTATATAGAATTAGATTTACTGCATAATATTATAAATTTTGTATAAAATTAATTTTCTAAAAAATGTTAAACTTGATGATGATAGGTGTGTTTATCAAGTGTGTATATTTAAGTTTCTAATAAGTTTATATGAAACACTTGTTGTAACAAAAGAAAATGAATAAAGATTATAAAATAAAAAAAATAAACTGATCAGGACCTAAAGATCGCACTGTATTAAATTTTAGTTTCCTTTTTTGATCAGTTAGCAGACTTGTGCTCCAGTCAATGAAATTTTTAGAGTTGCTTTCAATATTTCTGCTCTCAGTAGCCTAAAGTAGAGAATGACACGGAGACAAATTTTTTCCCGTCCCATTCCCACGAGTTTTATTGCTGTCCCTGTCCCTAAACCATTCCTGTAAGCTCTGCCTTGACAGCACAAGCCTTGAACACTTATGATCTTAAAGTGTTTGAGGGTTGTGTAGATGAGGACAGGACTTGCAGGAATGGGGTAGAGACAGGAAAAGAACTCGCAAGGACGGGATGGGAAAATGAGTTCCCGCGGGGACAGGAAAAAATTTGTCGCCGTATCATTCTCTAGCCTAAAGTCTATCAGCCTTTCAGTACTTTACTTAACCACCATCCTTCTCCCTATTAGGTGTCTGCAGTGGCTGGGGAGATCCTCACTACATCACCTTTGATGGAACCTATTACACATTCCTTGACAACTGTACCTACATTTTGGTGCAACAGATCACCGCCAGATATGGCAACTTCCGTGTATATATTGACAATTACTACTGTGACGCAAAAGATGGTCTTTCCTGCCCTCAGTCTCTCATCATTAACTATAAATCCACTGAAATAATACTGACTCGTGTAATGTATCAAGGAAGGATGACTAACAGGGTATGTGATTATTTTATGCTGTTCTGGGGCTAAATGTTCACAGTCTTAAAATGGTAGAACACCATTCACTTTAAGGTCACAGGGATATTTTTGGTACTGAGCTGGTACCCTTCTCTTAATTTAAACTTTATATTTAGAACTCTACATGAAATCAGGCAATGTGTACTAATCACTACCCAAATTCTTGCTGTTGTCTACATTTTTAATTCATTATCTATACTTATCAACATCTACAGCTAGAGAATGACATGGGGACAAATTTGTCTCCGTCCCTGCAGCAACTCAATTTCCCCACCACGATTCTGTCCCTGCCCCATTCCTGTAAGCTCTGTCTTAACCGCACAAGCCTCAAACACTTAGGATTTTAAAGTGTTTGAGGCGTGTGCAGATGAGGATAGAGCATGCAGGAATGGGGGAAGGAACAGGAAAATAACTCACGGGACGGGAATGAGGAAAAATTTGTCCCCGTGTCATTCTCTAGCTACAGTGGACCCCCAAAATACCACATTTACAGCCAAAAAATTTCAAGTTTCAGCTTTATTTGATACGCATCCTGGTCATAAAAGAATTAAGCAGGGTGACAGAAGAGAGAAAAGAAGGCTCAAACAAAAGATCCTTAAAGGACAGACAGCATAAAAACATCCCTGTGGACGTGCATATCCTGGCTTAGGAATGAAGTTCATTCTTGTCATGGTATGCAAAACTAACCTATTTGGAGAAATTGCCCCTGAGAGAAATCTAAGGTACAGAGTCATATCCAATGGTAACCCCCATACACAAAAGGAAAACAACAATTCTTAAGACACAAAAAATAACCAGATGCAGGCAGGTGAGAAGGTACTACTGATTTTGCAAAATGAGGTCCTGCTACCACCAAGTTCATGTTCTGAAACCTCTTTCTCCCTTAGAAAGTTCTTCCCTATACTGGAAGTTCTTCCCTCATAAGTCAGTTATCAAATTACGACAGATTCTGGATTTGTGGTTTATCATCTACAGTGTAAATCATGTGTACAAGTTGCCAGTCAAAAGTCCTAAGCTTGGGGTACTTCGTGATAAGCCCTAGTTCTGGGAATTGAATTGCCACCAAATAAATCGATCTACCTAATTGATGAAGAGAGGTATTTTTGAAAAGCAGTTTCCCTCCAAGATCTATGGGTCACAAGTTCTTGCTTTTCGTATGAGGCAAACTTCTCATGTGAAACAATGCATGTAGAACAAGATGTCATGTTGATTTTGTGGAGTCATGTTTCCAAAACTTAGATACAGGGTAGATTGAAACACAACAGGACAAAGAAGAAATTTAAAAAAAACAACATTATATAAACCAATGACATGAAAAAGTCAGGCCTATAAAATAGTACTGTATTAACTATGACTTATTTATTTAGCTTGTCCTCCCACAGGAGCTCAGACTGGGTTACAAATTAGGTGCAATCCAAAAGAAAACAAGTTGAAGAGAAATACAATGTTCTTGGCTTTCCTTTATTTCTTCAAGATATCTTCGAACAATGGTAAAATTAGTCCACATCAAACATATAAAAGACTACCGTGACCTGACACGGGCCGTGTTTCGGCTGACAAGCCTTTTTCAAGGGTCCTAAAGTCTAGAGATAAAGACAAAACCAAGATCAAAACAAAAGTAACCAAATAGATAAAGTATAAAAACCAAAATAAAAACAACAATAAACTTTTTCTCATTCACATTTCCATCCTATCTTTATCTTTATTATTTTCATTTTGGTTTTTATATTTTATCTATTTGGTTACTTTTGTTTTGATCTCAGTGTAATGATTGACAATAAAGTGTCCTATCGCCTTCAGATTAGCGCAATTGTCAAGAATTGTTTTTTGGAAACTCAGAATGGTCAGATCCTTAGCCAACATTCATGATCCTCAGTCTCTTAACATTTTAATTCACTCCCTCATAATTTCCAAACTCGACTATTGTAATTCCTTATTCAAAGGTGTCTGTCAAAAAGACATCCGATGCTTACAATTAATACAAAACACTGCCATAAAAATTATAATGAACAAGAAAACATTTGACGTCACTCCTTTGCTAAAAAGTGCACACTGGTTACCAATACAACATCACATTACTTATAAAATTGCTTTAATCTTGTTATATATGTTACTTTTATATATTGTAACTCGCTTAGAAAAATTTTAATTAAGGATTAATCAAATATAAATAAACTTGAAACTTGAACATTGTGATTCTCCTCAGCTTGTTCTCTTTTGGATTGCTCCTTCTTCTGTGGAACATTGGGTCTTCTTGTTTTGCGCCTTAAAAATGAGATGCTCAAGCATTTTCCCTGTCTGCCTAATGTATCTGGGGCAGTGAAGGATTAAGCAACTTGCCCAGGGTCACAGGGAGCAGCAGGGGTTCCAACCCACAACCTCAGCCACTATGCCACGCTCTCCTTCACTCGTCTTCTTCATAAAGAGAAGTCTCCTGTTTCTAAGCACTTGCCAGTGGCAGGAAGCAGGAAGCTGAGCTTGAAGGGTCTTCGGTCTAACTCAGTATGGCAGATCTTATGCCAATGTTGAACAATGTTCCTACTTAAACTTTTAAAATAACACCTGCAGTCTATTGAGTGGTTTCTTTATTCTGTCTATGCAGATTAAATTCAACAAACTGTGGGTTATCCCAGGCTTCACCAAAAATGGCATCACCGTATCTACTACTGGTATAAGAATGATTGTCGAAATACCTGAAATCCAGGCTTTTATCTCCTTTACCGGCATGATCTTTGTGGTGAAACTTCCATTCAGCAAGTTTGGTTATAACACCGAAGGCCAATGTGGTAAGTAACACAATTTTGACCTCTGAACTAGTCACATGACCGCACTTAGGGGTTCTATCCTTACTTTAGACACATTCCACCGAATATTAGCTAGCCAGGAACAGCTCTTGGCCAGCTAAATAGCACATAGATGCCTAAGCAGTAATATTCAGTGCACGATAGCTGCTGAATTTTAGCGGTTAACAGCTAACGGATTGCTGGCTATCCATGAAATTTGGGCCTCTGGCCAGATAAGTCGAGTGGCAAAATCAGGCCACTCACATAGGTGGTCTATCTTTGGCCACTATAAACTTAGCTGGATAGTGCTAAATATCAACATGGCTGGTGTAAGTTTATAGCAGCCAAAAATAGATTGGATATTCACTGCTGATCACTGGAAATGGACTGGCATTGATTCAGCCCGGCTAAGTCCCACCATCTGAATATCGGACCCATTGTATATTCCAACACAAGCCATTTTCTAGAGGCAGGTCCTATACAAAATGGGGCTTCCCATGTCCTACATGCACTAATGACTAAGATCTGAAGGTTTTGCCCTTACTCATCAGTCTCCCTAAGTCTGAAGGATGCGAAACAAGATAGGCAAGATAGTTTTGCAATGAAATTCAAATTCTTTTTTTCCAGAGTAAGATTTTAATATAATCCATGAAATGTGCACATTATCAGAATTGATAGGGCACCTCTCAATTTGGATTGTGCCGAGTGTGACTTGAAAATGAGGAGGCAAGTGAGATGTCACTCTCCTTTCCATAACAACCACACAGCAGACATGCGCACCGCTTAATCGTTTTTGGCACGCTCTGCTTTGTACTCTGCGTTCTTTTGCTGGTTTTACCTTTTTGATAACTACTTGGGCTTAGCCTGTCCACGGCAGCATTCACACATCCCCCGAGGAACGCATCTACGGATGCCGAAACTAGGATCCGAATTGAGACAATTCTAGAGTCCTCTTCGAAGAGTCATCCGTAGAATTTCATTCACAGATTGGGCATTAAGTGCACTTCTGTGAACTTTGACGGACATTTATTTATAGCTGTGCTTGTGTTTTGATGGTTTACAATAAAGTCACCATTGGTTGTTTTCCGACATCTCACTTGCCTCCTAGTATTTGTTCTTTGCTCCATTTTCGAGGCAAATTCTCCTCTCTCTTTTTGTTTTCTCTTTGCTGTGATAAGACGCTGCAAAATCTTACCATAAACAAATTCTTGCTGTTATATATAGGTTTATTAGCAAAAGGCAGCTCTCATAAAAATAACATTGTACAGCATATTGAGCTAGAAAGGATAGCACACATACGAAATAGCAAGCTGATGTTCTTTTGGCTCCGACTCCTCACTCTTCTCTTATGCCATCCGGCTTGCCACTTATATATTTCTTCCAGTAGCCTAGGGTACCTCCTAATTGCTCACTTCTCATTGGTTTGTCACACGCATTATTTCTAATGGCTGAATGGTCTCTACACTTATCATGGAATCATACTGCAACGTGATGTCATATGGTGCCAAAACTGACCTTTTCTAATTCCCCGACACTGCATTCCTAATACTAAGCAATAATTTCTGAGAGCAGAACACCCCTCCTTGCCCGAGCCAAATCATAGTCCTGTTTGTTCTTTGTTGGTACATTCTATCTTGTACTAGTGCTTGAGTCCATCAGTGATGCCACAGTCGGCAGACCTCTCCAGTTACTAGGACTGTCTCTTGCTGACAAGCAGAAGCATGAATTCATAAGTACAATGTCTCTCTTAGAAGTATAACTTTTGGGGGTCTCATGGGGGTGTCTTCTGCCTACAATATATGCAGGTCTTAGTCCGGATTCTCCCCCAGATTTCAGGGGTCTCTCTGCCTATATTTTCAGGCAGGTCTTATCTAGATTCCCCTAAGCTGTTTAAAGTCAGTTTTGAATATCAACTCTAACTCTTTTTGAGGCCTTCCATGAATTAGGGCAAAATGAACTTGAGTTCACAACTGTGTAACTTGCAATGTATTGTTCTTTCCCTTTCCTCTAGGTACATGTACAAATAACAGAAAGGATGATTGCCGCTTGCCAGATGGCACAATTGTTGCCAACTGCTCCGACATGGCTCCCAAATGGATGATTAATGTCAGGGAAAAGCCATACTGCAGTGTTCAACCACCTGTAAAACCCACATCACCACCAACTCCTTGTCTAACTCCACCAGTCTGTGAGATTATTATGAGCGAGTAAGACGTCTCCCTTAATTTATGTGTTTCATTAAATCTTTTTTTTTATTATACGTGGGCCAGTGGCGAAGCTAGACATCCAATTGTGGGTGGCTCTGAGCTCAAAGTGGGAGGGCATACAATTGTCTCTCTTCTCCTGCTCTCCATCTCTCTAACTCAAAATATCCTGCTATATTCTCCTTTCACTCCTTTTCTGCTCTCTCACACACACACCCTTGCTCCTTCTTTCTTGCACTTATTCTTCTGCTCCACTCACTCTTCTCCATCTTTCAAGTTTACCTTTACCTTTTCTATAATTTTCTTATCTGCCACCTCATTCCCTTCTTTCTCTACACCTTGCTGTTTGTCCTTTGCGCCTCCATACCACTCTTTCCCATATTCCTTCTTTCCACTCTTCCCTCCTCACCAGTCTTTCAGTTCTTCTTCTCTTCTCATCTCATCTTTCCCCGTTCCTGCTTTCAATTGTTTTTCCATCTCTCTCCCTCTTTTATCTTTCCACCCCATTTCTTCACTCTCCCTCCTCTTACTTTTCTCATGTCCATAGCACTGCAAAATGCCAATGGTGAATCCTAGCACAGCAGCCCACAGAACCTCATGCTCATATGCTCTGCAAGGCTATGCTTGTTCCATGTCCAATCCCTCCCTGCAGCAGGAAGTACATGTCAGAGAGCAGGACTGGGACCATCAGAGCTTTGCAGAGGGGATGAGTACGAGGCTCCCTAGGCTTCTGTGCTGGGATTCACACTAGGAAGTGTGGCACTAGGAAGAATCAAAGATGGGGAGAGGGAAGGGGGAAAATTCTGTACATTTTTCTCCTGGTGTATGATGTCCTGCAGCATTTGGGCATGTCTGAGCCTCAGACTGTTCTACTCACTAAGCAAATATGACATCACCACCGCATACCTACACTCACACTGGCTTCCTACACAAGCGCGAATACTATTCAAATTTTACTGTCTATTATTCAAAGTAATGAATGGCACTGCCCCCACCTACCTAATCAATCGCCTAAACTGGAACAAATCAACCAAGCAGAACTCAGACCCTATTTACCCACTCCCAATCAAAGCACAAGAAGATATACGACAAAGCACAAAGCACAAGAAGATATACGACAAAGCACACAGCACAAGAAGATATACGACAATCTACTAGCAATGCAAGCAATGAAACTAGATCATCACCTCTCCAACATGCTGACGACTGCCTACAAAACATTCCGAAAGGAAATTAAAACCCTGCTATCTCCTTGATTACTCCCAATCTTGTAAATTTCCCAGCTAAGTCTCAACCGTGTAATTAGCACCCTAATCTGTAATTTTCCTGAAAATGTCCAGTTATCTTCTTTTGAATTCCGCCTAGAGCTGCAAGGTATTGGCGGAATAGAAATCACTAATGGATGGACCTTAGCTCACCCAGGCCCACACATGGCTACACTCTTGAGAAGGACTAAATCATTTGGGGTTGGAGTTATTTATGTGTGCTAAAGAATTGTTAATGGACATTATTAGTAAATAGGTTAACTAGCTAAAATGGAACCTGGGTTAAAATAATGAGCGTTAATAGCATTTAACATACACTAACTTAGTAATGCATTTTATTAACACTAAGGCCCCTATTAGCTTTCCATGCTAATAAGACTGGTTAAAACCAATCTTACTTGCACAGAAGCTCCACTTCCTATACTCAAAAGGGTTCTCTACGGCTCCTTCCGATAGTCGAAGCAACCACCCAGAACCCTATTCAAATGCATTCTAAGGAGTTCATTAGTATTTAAATAAGCACTCCTTATATTGCTCAAAAGGGAAAAGAAGGGAATGCCCACCTCTTCCCAGGGAATTTTTTTATGGCAGATATTGAGCTGCCGGTAGTTGTTGCAGCTTTTGTGCATGTGTTATATGAGTATATGTCCTTCTCCAAACATAGATGCAAGACACACATTCACATAACACATGCATAACAGCAGGTTAAAAAAAAAAAGGCTGAAGCAGAGCAGACAGCCCTGCTCAGTACAGTACAGTACTTCCTAGCGTTTGTTCTAAACCTGTCCCCTTTCAATTTCTCCGAGTGCCCCCTTGTACTTGTGGCGCCCCTTAATTTGAAAAATCTGCCCCTGTCTATTTTTTCAAGATCCTGAAGGGCATAGAAAAAATAGACAGGGGCAGATTTTTCAAATTAAGGGGCGCCACAAGTACAAGGGGGCACTCGGAGAAATTGAAAGGGGACAGGTTTAGAACAAACGCTAGGAAGTTCTTTTTCACTCAGAGGGTGGTGGATACATGGAACGCGCTTCCAGAGGCTGTTGTAGACAAGAAAACATTAAATGGCTTCAAAGAAGGTTTGGATAGATTCCTAGAAGAGAAAGGGATTGGGGGGTATAGATAGGTATAGACCATTGCTCAGGCAATGGGCCTGATGGGCCGCCGCGGGTGCGGACCGCTGAGCAGGATGGACCTATGGTCTGCCTCAGCGGAGGCAACTTCTTATGTTCTTATGTTCTTATGTTGACATGAAAACAAAGAACAATCCTGCTCCCTGCTCTCCCCTGCCTGCTCATCTGATTGAAGCTTTGGAGCAGTTGTGACAGGAGGGATGGGGGAAGGGGTGGGAGCTGCGCCTACTGCTTTGCTCTTTTGAGCAGGCACCAGGCATAGTTCCTCCCCTCTTTTACCGGGCTATTCAGCACAATTAGCATGCATATGATTTGCATGCTATTGTGCTGTGCATAGCCCAGGAAATGGAAATCACTCCCATCCTGGCTTTCATTGCTGGATTGCCCAGAGCTTTGTGCATCCAGACTTAAGCGTAACTTGATTTGTAATATTTTCTGCAACACAACATCATGTTGGGATGTTCTTTAAATTTGGTATTAACATACGACTGTACCCCAAGCTGAAATGCTCATTGCTTATTACGCACAAAAAATAGGGACACCCAAAACAAACAGCAAAGAATTATTCAAGTTGGTAAACAGACTAACAGACACCACCCAAATCATGCTACAGAATAATGAATGTACACCCTCAACAGAAACTCTTGCCACGTTTTTTAAAAACAAAATCTTAGATGTAAAAACGACAATACCTTCACCCTCACCCAACTTCAATTTCCAATCAGAACCCCACGAAAAAGAAACAAGAGTAGACATGCTCTGGAAACATTTTGAACCTCCTAACTGGCACCAATTCCTAACACTATACAACAAATATACCAAATCAAACTGCCTTCTGGATGTATGCCCTTCCAAGATCATGACAGCAGCTACACTAGATTTTAAAAAGGAGCTTTTTAACTGGATAGCAACCACTCTCGCTGAAGGAACATTCCACGAAGAAATGGGACACATACTAATCACACCCATTCCAAAAGACCAAAAAAACTCACTAGCCCTATATGCTCTTTGTAAGACCCTACACGCTATATCCCAGACTTTTTTGTAAGATTCTATATGCTTTTGTAAGTGTTTGTATACTGTATCCCGGATCTCAACACATTGTAACTTCGCTGATTGTCCAGCTCTCTTCGGTGTGAACCGCCTAGAAGTCTCACGACTATGGCGGTATAGAAGAATAAAGTTATTATTATTATTATTGAACAGTTACAAGCTTTGAAGCTGAATTTTGTGTTCATAATCTGAATGTGTGTTCAACCTTCTTTTAATTTGCATTTGAAGTATTTTTGCAGATTGCCATAAGTTGGTACCTCCAGAACATTACTTTGAAGGCTGTGTGTTTGATTCATGCCACATGCGCAATGAGTCCATACCGTGCTCCAGTATAGAGTTGTATGCTTCCCACTGTATCACACATGGTGTCTGTATCAACTGGAGAAACAAGACCAATGGCAAATGTCGTAAGTATTAATGAGAAACAATTTGAGTTGGTAGACATGATAGGATTAAATTATTCATTTTTAAGGCATTATTTATTATTGCTTGTGCTTTGCCTGTGGCCTCTGGGTTAGGCAATAACTAAGGCTCTTATTTTAGAAGTTGTATTTGAGATGTACTTGTGCAAATACCGGTACATCCATGTACCTTGAATCTACGAGGGTGTTTTGGAAAGCTTGGTAAAAATGTAAGTTAAACAACATAGCCTCCATCAAGGGCTATACATTTAGTCCACCGAGTTTCCAGTTTTTTATTGTAGGAAAAATAGCTTACAAAAAAATCGGAAACTCGCTGGACTATATGTATAGCCCTTGATGGAGGCTATGTTGTTTAATTTGCATTTTTACCAAACTTTTAAAACCACCCTCCTATGTGTAAAACCTGAATTTAGAAATCCCGTAGTTACACAGGTACATCTGTACTACATGTAAATTGCAAGGAGATATAGGGCTAGATTCACTAAAAGGACCTACCGATCCAATCCAGATCCGATCCGGGTCCAGGGTGCCGATTCATGACGCGTCCTCACGCAAATGAGGATGATCGGAATCATGCCCCCAACCGACTGCAGGGATCGCTGAATAGCGCTCCCGACGCATGAGCAGACCATCTATAGATGGTCTGCGCATGCTTACAGAGCAGCAACCTTTTCAAAAAAATTATGTACGTCTCTTTTTCTTCGTGAGCCTGTGGTTTTAACCCGCTTTAAACCCACGGGTTAAAACCACAGGCTCGCAGTGCGGGGAAGGACAGGAGAGTCGGGGCGGTGAGAGGAGGAGATTTGTGGTGGCAGGAGAGATTCGGGGAGAGAGCAGGGCGGCGAGAGGAGAGTCAGGGCAGGAGAGCAGGAAAATTCAGGCAGAGAGCAGGAGACGCAGTCGGAAAACAGTGAGCGACAGGTTCCCAGCAGTCGCTTCTTTTGTTGATTGGCCAGCCCAGTTATTGTTCCGGAAAAACAGCAATCAATCTATTTTAAAATCTCCACAAGCTCCCACATTTCTCATGTCTTTCCAGGACCTCAGCGATACAACTTGGGGGCTTGAATACTCTCTCATAACATTTAAAACAATTCATTCTAAACTGCCCCAATTTATTGATAAATATCTTATCCCATATGACCCATCCCGCAGATCATCTAATCGTAAATTACTGACAGTCCCCTCCCTTCATATAATAGGAACCAAAAGGCATGACATTTTCTCAGTCGTAGCCCCTCAACTTTGGAATACCCTACCAGCTCTTGTTACTCCTCAGCAATGACATACCTCATGGGTCCAGAAGAGCACTCCTCCAAGTCGCGGTACTCCTACATGTAGCCATAGCTCTGCTGGTCCCCTGCCCTGGAACAGTAATTTGATGTTAGAGGGGGCAGGGGCCAGCGAAGCTGATGGCCAAGCATAAGAGGACCACAGACTGCACTGCAGAACCCCTGAGCTCCATGCATCTGGGGTGGAACACCTCCCCCTCCCCCCCCCCCCCCCCCCCACCACCCTTGGTATGCCACTGCTCCTCAGATTTGCTTCCTGCTTTGCTAAGAAAGTTTATAGTACCTGAAGCTGTTATAGAGCCTTGGTGACTAATTAACCCGCTAGGTTCATAGTTTTAATATCCTCATTCAACCTTCAGCTGTGCTCTACCACCCCCTACACACCAGATCTTGTCCTCTCCTCCAACTGACCATAACCTTAACAACTCATCCCCCTCCCCTCTCACATGGCCAGTCTCCATCAAGGCGTTTAGAAACCATCAAGCTATTAACCCTTGCGCTCTTTCTGCCACTATAACACCCCTCCTCTTGAACACTATGCTATATAAGTCTGTCAATGACGCTGTCTAATCCTATAATACAACTTTCTCCTCTGTCCTAAATATCCTCGCCCCTCCCATCTCACATTCTGGCTGACTCCTACAAAGGCCCTTATGAGATTTACGATTGTTAATAACAAATTTAAAAAGCGAAGAGGCTTGTTCCAGACAATCCAACTTCCCCGATATTTTCTCCTATACCTTTTTCCTTTTATTTTTAATATTGTATCCTCACCCTTTCTCCCTTTGTTTCAATTTTAGTCTTAATAGTTACCATTTGCCCATTCCCCCGACTTTTAAATTAATTTGTTAACACTGTAAAGATGTAAACCACTCTGATATGTAAAGCAGTAGATCAACTGTGTGTCAAAGAATCACTACATGAAATACACTTGTAAGGTGTTATTTCTTATAAATTGTTCTAAAGGGGTTAACAATCCTCAGAATATGGAGTTTTTATTGTGAAAAACTTCACACGTCATAGGCTTACACCCCCCTCCTCACTAAGTTTTATCTTTTTATCTTTATTATTGTTTTTTTCATCTTCATTATTCTACTTTTCTTCTTTCGTATATAGTTTATAGCACTTTTTGAACCACAGGATTTCCTCTGATGTTGTTATATATAAGCGGTATATCAAGGCATACTAAACTTGAAACTACAATCCATTTCTTACGTTCCTGTGTCCAATCTGCTGAACGTCTCTGGCTTAAATTCCGCACTCATTCTGACTTTATACACTTCAAATTCCTGCTGACCTCCTTCCAATCAGTATTGGATGCCCCCTATCTGCCTTTACAAAATCAAAATTTGGATGTTTCAAGTACATGGACCTCCATTTTGGGCATCTGGAGATGTCCCTTCGCTTCGAAAGTTATCAATGTAGAGGGGCGTGGCTTAACGCGAGCACAGAATGGAAGTGTGATCTCGACGCTCCTCTCCAAAAGGGCAACTGACATAAAATAAAAATATCCCAATATTAATTATTTCAATTGAAAATACTCACAATTGAAGCAGAAACTATTGAAAATCTATATATAACATTTTCCTGAAGAAACGAAGACAAGAACTGAGCAAGAGAAACCAAAGAGAGATTTGCCGGTTTTTTCTCCCTCATCGGTGAGACGGCGAGACGTTGGATTAAAGAAAGAAGAAATAAAAGAGAGAAGAGTTGGCAGATTGGATAAAGTCCTCCTCTGAAACTTAAAAGTTTTAGTGCTGAAGCGAAGACATCGGGGGACTAGAGCGGAGAGGCACTGGTGACAGGAAGCTGACGGTTTGAACAAAAACTTGTGCCCGCTGAGGGGGATAAATCCTGAAGTAAGTGAACAAGGGAAGTGATAAGATCGGCGAAAACTGTTATAACATAAATCAATTACTAAAGATAATATCTTTAATATAAACAAAAGATAATTTGAAAACATTTCCTGACAAAAAAAAAACGCAGAAAAGATCTGAAGCGAAGGAGAAAAGTAAGGCTACTAATTTTTACCGGTCTTTCTGTGTGGTGATATGACATGAAAGTGAGAAGAGCTGTAAAAAATTAGTAACTGATTAATATTGAAAAAGGGACGGATTCCATTGTGAAACCGTTGTTAACTAGATCCCTGAGTTGCGGCGGTTTGAAGCGCTGAGTCGGAGCCTGAGAGATTAATTGATACTTTTATTGTCTTCCCTTGGCGCTAAATAGGCGCAGCAGTAAGCAAGATAACTTATAAAAAGGGAAAAGAAATGTCAGCAAAAACAAACTGATGATACTGAAGGTCATAAAAATTTTAAGAAAGTGTGATTATATCATTTGCTGATTTGAAAACTGAGAAAAAGAATGCGGCAGTTGAAATGGGATAAGTGCTGACAATAAACGGGAATACAGAAAACCAGTTGTGATTTTGGCAGTTTCATTGAAATTGAATGCAGTGTTGAAACCAGCAAATTACAAATGAAAGATCAGTATTGATTGAAAAAAGGAATTTGTGTTCTGACCAATTTTTTTTTCTTTGACAAAAAAGGGGATTAAAAAAAAAAAAAATTGAGAGAGAGAAGGACTTACATTTCTCTTAAAAATTGTGTGCCTTAGCACTGAAGACAAATAAAAGTCAGCTTACTTATAAAAAACAAATACTGAATTCAATATCAATTTCCTCTTGCAAAGCTGCGATTGGGCTTGTGAGAGAGGAGACACGGGAAAAAAAAATATTCAACGGACCTCTAAAAAACTGAAACAGCAAGATATTGAGGAATTGAGAGACGCTGAGAAAAAACAGAAGAAAATTGCTTAAAGCTGATCAAAATTGAAAAATAACTCTAATAAAGGGTTGCTCTCCTTAATCAGAGCTGCGATTGGGCTTGTAAGAGGAGAGAAAAAAAAAAAAGTTCCCCTACAACATTGAAAAACTGAAAGTGAGGAAAACATAGGTAAAGGAAAAAGAAAAGAACTTACAAAGAAAACTTTCTATTTCAAAGATATAACAAAATCTTGGAAGAAAAGAGATTAAAAAAAAAAAAAAAAAAAAACCTAAAAATATCAAATATAAAAGATTTAAATACAAGAAATAATAATAACTAAGGAAAAGTGAACAATAAAATGGCAAGTACTAGACAAAACAAAAATGAGACAGGTACATCTGCAAAAAGACAGAAACAAGAACAAATAACACCTAGCAAGATACCACTTCCTATTGAAGAATCAGACACATTAAGCAAAGCTGAAGTCATGGAAGAATTAAAACAAATCAAACAAATGTTGAAAGAAACTATTACTAATATGTCTGATATGAAAGAAGAAATTTTAAATATACATAGACAAATGGAAGTTAACGACAAAAGAACAACTGAATTAGAATCAAAAATGGAAATTATAGAATGTGAATCAAAAAGATGTAAAAACGACAACCTGGAATTAAACAAATTAAAAGATCAACTGGAGGATTACGAGAATAGAGGAAGAAGAAAGAACATCAAACTCTTTGGAATACAAGAAAATCTAGAGGGGAAAAATACTATCCTTTTCCTTGAAAATTTAATTCCAAAAATTCTACAATTAGACTTGAAACAAACAATCGAAATCGAAAGGGCACATAGAATCCCAATAAAAAATTCAGAAAATAAAAACAGACCAAGACCAATCATTTTCAAAATGTTGAGATATCAGCAAGCACTAGAGATACTAAATGCTGCAAAAAAAGATAAAAACTTAAACTATAAAGGATCAAGATTATGGTTTTTACCAGATTTCGCCAAAAACACAGCATCTAAAAGGAAAAGACTACTAGATATGAGACCACTACTCAAAGAAAAAGGATTTAAATATGGACTATACTATCCAGCGAAAATGAGAGTGTCATCTGGAGACAAGTCGTTATATTTTGAGGATCCCGAAAAACTAAAAGAGTTTCTATCTAAACCAGAACCTATGATATATTAACAAAATATATTAAAAAGGTTTTGAAGACTCTATGAAAAATTAGGAAATACAACATATCGAAATATTGAAGAAATGGAGGAAAACAATACAAAGAAAAGACAATAATAATTATATGAAAGAAAGAACAGAATATATGAAAATTATTAAATAATACACTGCATACAAGTTTAAAATAATTATATATTGAAATCAAAATACTAAGGAAATACAAATTAACACATTGTTAAATAAAAAATTGATACATTAATAAAATGTTATGGAAAATGATTAAATGAATATAAAAGATCAATATAGATATATAGAAGGGAAATTTGTTAAACAATTGAATATTGATTGCCTGGAATGGGGAGAATGTTAGGATTATATTTCCAATGTGCATCCTTAAGCAGCCAATGAATTGGGTGGGAAAGGGAGGGATAAGAAGAATATTCAATAGAATAATTAAGGGAGATTCATTAGGGTTTAATATGTGTGTCATGAGGAAAATTTTTTGGTTATTAAATATGAAAGAGGAGAGGAAGAATAAGATAATGAAAGGTATTAAAATATATAATGTCTATTAAAATATATTCCATTAATGTCAATGGCCTGAATCATGTAATTAAAAGGGAAAAAATATTAACATATTTAAAAAAACAAAATGCAGATATTTACTGTCTGCAAGAGACCCATCTTAATATGAAGGAATCACAAAAATTATCAGGTGGATGGATAAAAGAGTGTTTTTTTGCTCCAGCAGTGGGTAAAAAAGCAGGGGTTGCAATCCTTATAAACAAAAAATGTATGGCCAATATAAAAGTAAAAAATACAGATCCACATGGAAGATGGATACACATTGATATAGGTATGGGAAATGATACCCTGACGTTATTTAATATATATGCCCCTAATTCGAATCAACCAGAATTTTTCAAAAAGCTACAAAATATGTTATTACCACTGGCTGCCTCTAATTTAGTGGTGGCTGGAGATTTTAATGCTGTAATGGATCCATTATTGGATAAAAAACCAGGTAAAAATATTAAATCTTTAGGTTTAGATAATTTAGTTCGATCATGTGATTTGAAAGATATATGGCGTATTCTTCATTTTAATGATCAGGAGTATTCATTTTGTTCACAGGTTCATAAATCATTTTCAAGAATAGATTATATTTTCGTTTCAACAAATAAAGTGCAACAAGTGAGTAAAGCCTCCATTGATCCTATTATCATTTCGGATCATGCAGGAATATGGATAGAATTACAATTAGATCAATTAGAAAATAATAGACCTCTTTGGAGATTTGATAATGCATTGCTTGTAGATGACAAATTTTTGGAAAATCTTAAAACACAAATTAATGAATTCTTTCAAATAAATTTAGTGGAAGATACATCTATAGAAAATGTATGGGATGCATTTAAAGCAACTATCAGGGGTAATATCATATCATATTCAGCTTTTATTAGGAAACAAATTAAAAAACAACATATAGAATTAGAAAAAGAAATAAAAATATTAGAAGCTAAATTGATAAGCAAATGGGAATATGAAGTTTTGCAAGCTCTTTTGAAAGTAAAAGGTAAATACAACGAATTAACTTCAAAAATGATAAGAAAAGATTTGTTTTCCAAGCAAACAATGTATTATGGAAATTCTAATAAGGCGGGAAAATTATTAGCAAATTATCTTAAGGCAAAAAAAAGGAGAACTAATATTAATGGAATTAAAGATGATAATGGCATAATAACAAATCAAACAAATATAATATTAAAACAATTTTTAAATTTTTATAAGGATCTATATTCTTCTGAACCTTATTTGGAGAAACAAAAAGATGGAAAAAAATTTTTAGATCTAATAAATGGACCTAAGATTCCTGATCATATAAAACGAAGTTTAGAAGAGCCTATATCATTAAAAGAATTAGAAACAGCATTGAGATCTCTTAGAGTTGGATCCGCTCCAGGTGGTGATGGTTACACAGTAGAATTTTATAAAACATTTCAAAATATCCTCTCCCCACATTTATTAAAATTATATCAGACACAACTTATAAAAGGTAATATAAAAGGTACTATGGCTGAATCAATAATAATTGTTTTGCCTAAGCCAAATAAAGATCCTACATTGGTTTCGAACTATAGGCCTATATCTTTGATAAACGTTGATAATAAACTATTGGCGAAAATTTTGGCTTTGAGATTGGCCAAAGCTCTCCCACATATTATAGATATGCATCAAACGGGTTTCATTGCTAAAAGACATTCCTCCAATAACTCTAGATTATTATTTCACATGCTAAACTTGTCAAAAAAAATGGATGAACCGGCATTCACAGTTTCATTAGATGCCGAGAAAGCATTTGATAGGGTAGAATGGAATTTTATGTATCAGGCTTTAGAATGGTTTGGTATAGGTTCTGGATTTATACAAATGGTAAAAACATTGTATAGCTTCCCGATTGCAAGATTAAATATTAATAATAAGATATCGGATGGTTTTCAATTGCAGAGGGGAGTTAGACAAGGTTGTCCTTTATCTCCTTTGTTATTTGATATTGTATTAGAACCCTTACTGTTAGCAATACAACAAACGAGGGAGATACAAGGAATTCTATATTCAGATATGGAATATAAAATTTCGGCTTATGCTGACGATATTTTGCTTTATTTGAGAAATCCAGAATCTACCTTATCTTCTTTATTGAAATTAATTGATAAGTTTGGCAAATTTTCAGGTTATAAAATTAATTGGAATAAATCTGAAATTATACCCTTGAATGTTCACTGTGTAAAAGGATTATTTGATACTTTTCCATTCATATGGAAAGAAGAAGGATTTAAATATCTAGGCATTCAAGTTAAAAAAACAATTGAAGATACTGTAAAAGAAAATGAAAAATATGTATTAAAAAAAGTAACGGAGTTATGTGAACAATGGAATCCACTACATATATCTTGGTGGGGGAGAGTTCAAACTATTAAAATGATGATCTTGCCTGTGGTTTGCTACCAAATGAGTATGATACCTATTTATTTTCAGGGGTCCTTTTATAAAAAACTTAATAGTATTTTAACAAAATTTCTTTGGCTTGGTAAAACATCTAGAATAGCTTTAGTAACCTTACAAAAATCAATTAAGGAGGGAGGGGTAAATTTTCCAAATTTCTATAGGTACCATCAAGCCTATATTCTACGTCAGGGTATGTATTGGATCCTCCCAGAACTTATAGAGAATGCACCAGATTGGTTATATTTGGAATGGCGCCTTATGTTTCCCCTAAATTTAGTTCATCTTCCAAGTATTAATATACCTAAAATATACAGAGAAAATAAAATAATAATGGATACTTGGAAAACATTGAGATTTATAGATAAATTAACACCCATCCCAATATATAAATCAACTAATCAATCCATATGGATAAACTCCAAGATCAAAATAGGCGGAGCCCAAATCCTTTGGAAGAACTGGATTATTGCAGGAATTAGATCTCTAGATGATATTATTTCAGAAGGTAAACTGCTGGATTTTTCACAATTGCAACATAGATTTGGTCTTAATAAAACACAAAGTTTTAAATGGTTGCAATTGAAGCAGGCCATTCAGGTTGGGTTCCCTGAATGGAAATCATTAAACAATCAATATAGTTTAAAATTCTTATGCTTTAAAGCAGACTTCCTGGGACATCAAGCCGCATTGTGGTATAAATTAATATCTGGATATTTGAATAAAAAACCAAAAAATGGTCTAAGAGACATTTGGAGCATTGAGATTGGACATCAAATTAATGCATCTCAATGGCCACTGATTTGGTCTTGGAGAATGGGATGTACAATGTCAGCATCTATGAGACAAACATGGTTCTTTTTATTACATAGAGCTTTTTGGACCCCTACTCGTTTACAAAAACTAGACAGTTCTAAGTCTAATAGATGCTGGCACTGTAATCTAGAACCAGGGACATTAGATCATTTATTATACTACTGTCCTTATATTAAAATATTTTGGAATTCAATTTGGCCACAAATTAATAAATTAATGGAAAATCATATTGCAATATCATATGATACAATTTTATTTGGAACAATGATGAGAAAAAAAAGTCAAATTTCACCAGAAAATAATAAACTTTTATTAATTATGACAGGGGTTGCCATTCAACATATAACTAACAATTGGAAAAACTATAACAACCTAAACTACACATTTTGGTGGAATACAATATGCCATGTTTTTAAAATGGAAAGATCAATATCAATACAAAAGGGAACATATAATAAATTTATAAAAATATGGGGGCCATTGACAAAATTCTGTAATGATTAAATAATAGAATACTTTTTCTTCCTTTCTTCTTTTAGAGATTTTCTTATGACACACATATAGGGGGGGTAATGAAAACAATTTATATATAATATATTATAATATATGATACAAAATGTAACAAATGATTAAGGGATAATAGAAGGGTGGGGGGAGGGAAAATGAATAAAATTTATCTAGAATATATTGTTTTAGATATAAATATGTTAATGAATAAGTATTAATTGTATTCTATTATGTTATATATTTTTATAAAATTTGAAAATATTATATTAAAGTGGTGAAGGGGTGGGGGGAGGGTGAAGGGGAAAATCAAATTCAGACATACAATGTGATAGATATAAAAGTGATACTATGCATATATCAAATGTATTTTATTATTCTGTACACTTTTTATGAAATTTGAAAATAAAAATATAATGGAAAAAAAAAAAAAAAAAAGAAAGTTATCAATGTAGGCTACCATTAAGACATGTTATTTTACCTGAATGTCCAATTTTATTTAACGAGACCTACTAATAACTGGGGGATCGCAGTAAGATTACACCTCTTAATGGTAGTACAAGTTGTTAACAGTGCCCTTAATTCATCAAAGTCTTTCCCCATAAATTAATCGTCTCCTAAAATGTGCCATAATTCAAAGTTTCAAGTTTTCAAGTTTTTATTAATATTTGATGAATCACTTATTCAGTTTGCTAAGCGATGTACAACTTCATAAAAACAGAGATACGAAAACTAACAAAGTAACTTCAGACTTACAGATCTAAAACAGACATGAGTCGGGAAGGTAGGAGGGAAAAGTTACAATTCTTTGTTAAAGAGAAAAAGAACAAAAAGGGGAAAAACGAAAAGGAGGGTAAAAAAATTTCGGGACCTAAAGCAACTGATTATAGGTTGGAAGAGGAAAGATTAAAAGCGTCTTTAAAAAGATACGTTTTTAGAAGTTTTTTAAAAGAGGCGAGATCTTTTTCTTCTCTAATGTACAGTGGTAGTGAGTTCCACATTTGAGGGGCCATAACTGAAAACATATCTTGTCTTCTGGTGCCTATAATTGTTAAAGAAGGAACAGTTAGGAGGTTTTGAGATGTTGAACGAAGAGACCGAGCGATGACAAGCCCCTATGGTGGGTTAGGTTGAGCTCACGATTGCTTCTCCCCACTGCAAAAATAAAACTAGAGCTTATTGGCATCTTCTCGTTCCCATAACCTGTGTCTCTTTATTTTTGTTCTCATACAGCTTACAATTGTCCTGTGGGTAAAGTGTACGAAGCATGTGGTCCCCGCCATCCTGAAACCTGTGACGCTAGGTACGAAAAGGGGGAAAAAAAAATTCAGCCAACTTTTTAAGCATCTTGTTCAACAGGTTCTCAAAAACATGTGTACAGCGTAATATCACCACATAAGAAAGAGGAGCGTATATTTATGGCTACGGTGGAACTCAATATACTGCACAGTAAAACCTTGGATTGCGAGTAACTTAGGGCTCCTTTTACTGAGGTGCACTAGCGTTATTAGCGCACGCTAGCCGAAAAATTACCGCCTGTGTAAAAGGAGCCCTTAGTGTGCAAATGTTTTATAAAACTTTAAGTTGCAACGAGCATTGTCTTGCAATATGAGCATGTTGGCACACGTCGCTGTGCGCACAAGCATCACAACTGAGCACAATATAAGCGTGATACAAGCACGCAGAACAGGACAGGATTTTGTATTCAAGTCTTGGGGTTGTGGAACAAATCGTCTGAGTTTCCATTATTTCCTATGGGGAAATTTGCTTTCATATACGAGTGCTTTGGATTACAAGCACGCTTCCGGAACGAATTATGCTCGCAAACCGAGGTTTTACTGTATTTTTGCAGTACTGTTGAATAAAGACAAATTCTCGCTTGCTTATTCGAGTCTCCTTCTGTTGCAGGGCTGTGCAATCCATCAATGAACCTCTCGCTGAAGGATGCTTCTGTGCTCCTGGAACAACACTTTTCAACTCTGTCACAGACATCTGCGTGAAAAAGTGTTGTAAGCATTACTTTTCTCAAACCATTTTGTGCGTCTGGTATAGTTGCGTAAAGGATGACTTACAAAATATTGCTAACCATTCAAGTTTCAAGTTTTATTTACATTTGATGTATCGCTTATAAAAAATATCTAAGCGATGTACAATTTAAAAACCAGCAGATTGTGGTAATACATATAATTTATCTAAGTTATACAATTGACAAAACAATTTGGACAAACATGATTAGGTAGGAAGGAAGGGGAAAGTTACAATTACATTATTTGTTAAAATTTACATAGAATGGATAATACAGTAGGTATAATTGGGATGAAGCAAGAGAAAAGAATATTAGAGACATATAAGAGTCTAAAATAGATCATATCATAAATCAAATGCATCTTGAAATAAGTATGATTTTAACAATTTTTTAAAAGAGATAAGATCTTTTTCATTTTTAATAAAATTTGGGAGGGAGTTCCACTGAAATAGCAACAACATTTGTCTATTTCTATTGCACCTTTTGGTTCACGTGGCATTTTTACAGATATTGCAAAGAAATTCATTGCAGCAGAAACTATTTCTGTGTTAGAACATCACATTAAAAGGTAAAGAGGACAGGACTTGTTACACAATCAAAGCGGTTTACATATTTTTAAAATATCTCTAGCCATGAGTATTCTTGACAGAACCTTTGCTTTCCAAGCAAGTCAACAGAACGGCTGGCTAGGTAACATCATCAAGCAGTCCTCATCCTACCTCAACTTCAGAAAACCAACCCGTTTAACCGATTTGTAACCAAGAACTCATAATACCTTTTACCTGTACTCTACTCACTTATATCCTAAGACTTCATTATTTTTTTTTCTTCTCGCTGAATGTCCAGCTCTTCTCATTGTAAACTTTCTCTGTCCCCCTTCCTCCCTACAAATATTCATATATTCTATGGCTTCATTGTTTATTTTTTTTCGCTGAATATCTAGCTCTTATTGTAAACCACCTCAAATTACTTTGGCTTTGGCGGTATATAAAAATAAAATTATTATTATTATTATTATATTAAACCAAGTCCCGTGCACTTCCTCCTAGCGGCTTTTTCAGAATTTTTATTACTGCAAAAGATAAAAACTGACAGAGCGATCTCTGTTGAACTATTCTCAAACACATCCTAAAACCAACAGAAAGTATGACATTTGAGATAACCCTGACCCAACCTCCTCCTGCCATACGTTTCTTACGAGAAAAGTGCCAAGAGTAGGTATGCACAGCGATGTAGTCCAGGTGGAAGAGGAGCAGAGCTGGGATGTAAACAGTGCCATTATTGGCAGCCGCCTTAAAAACAGCCACCAATCGCGTGTCAGTCTTGCGACGGTGCCGTTTACAGAATCGCGACTTCAGGAAAGGTAGGCATCAGAAATGTAGGCCAGGTTTTTCAAGGCCTTTTGCGTGCATTGCGGTTTTGGAGTCGCTTTATGATGCCTAATGCCAATTCTGGCATAAGGCACGCCTACAGTGGCATTAGGCGTTGTAAAGTGCTTCTGTAGGGTGCCGTTTATATAAGGCACTGGTAGACATCTACATATGCCTTGTAAAATGCTTTTTTTTATTTTTGAAATGATGTTTTCAACTTAAGTTAGATGCTGGTAAGGCACCTACCAGCACCTAACTTAAGGCATCATTTATAGAATATAGGCCATATTTTATAAAATACTAGCTGATCACACAGTGTTGCCCGGATATCCCAATCTCAGAAGCAAGAATGGCCCTCTCTATGTCTCAGCGAGCCCAAAAACTATGGATTAGACACTTATCTTTCATATCCTGTCTGTTGTACTATCTCTGAAACTCTAGATGTAGCAGCTCTCTTTTTCATATCCTGTAGTCAGGCCTTATGATGCTGGACTGTCTTTGAAGCTCTAGATGTAGCTTTGATTACATTACGTTTCCTTGGAGGCATTGTTACAGCAATGACAGCACAGCACAGGGTGACATCATTCCCAAGCTTCACACAATTGCTCAAAGCAATATCTATCTTTTTTGATGATTCTTTACATGTCACCCCCTTCCTATCCCCACAGTGTATGTTCCCAGATAGTAAATGATATGTATACCGAGTTTGGTGGATATCTGTCCATGCATTTCGGAGTTATGCTGAAACATACATACATCCGATTATATATATAATATATATATACACATCCGATTATATTTACAATATATATTGTGGCCACCGGGCCCTGGACTAGGCGAATAACGCCCCGGGTAGACCACAGGTAAATTGCGCTGGCGTGCTGCTCAAAATGGAGACAGTCCCCACAGGCAAAATATCAAATAAAACAGTCAAAAGGAAACCAGGTAATTAGTCAAAATCCTATCCAGGGTTCTTTATTCCATAAAACAAAATCAGAACAGCAAACAAGAAACAAAAAAGAAAAACTCAAAGCAAAAATCCTGGTCAGCAAATCAGGATATTCAAAGTGCCGGTGCCTTAGCAAGTTTGGCACCGCTTCCTGCAGCTAGGCCTCACCCAGCCTAGGCCTTACTCTGGAGAGAGCTAATCCCACTCAACACAGTGAAACAACAAAACCTTCATTGCATTACTTCCACACATCACAAAATGCAAAAAGAAAAGTTCAGGAAGCCCTCAGCTTTCTGCTCCTGAGCTGGGGCAGGAGAACTGCCAAGTTTGTCTTCAAATATCATGCAATATTCAAATATTCCCACTCGAGGTCTTGACAAACTTCTCCTTCTTTAGAACAATTCTCAATCCCTGTACATGGCTACATTCAAACCAAAAACAATGCAGTTCAAAAAACAAAACAAAAAATTTCTCCAGCAAAACAAACTGGGAAAGCACCAGTGCCAGTCCTTTAAACATTAGAGCTAAAGAGTCCTGCCCCCTCCTGGGGCCTGGTAATGGGCCACAGTAGTGCTGTGGGCCCAGGTAGCACAAAGGAGAAAGTTAAAAAAAAAAAAAAAAAAACCTCTCCCTAAGTTTCAGGCTGCAACACAAGCCTTAAGAATTGTCCAAGCAAAACTACAAAAACAGCATACAAAATAACAGTGGCTGGCTTGGATAACATCTCCAAAAAGAAAACACAGTAGTAGAGCTCAATGGGCCTTACAGGCAACTCCTATTTCCATAGCTTCAGGGTCTAGAAATACCTGTTCAACAATGTCCATTTCTTCCTCTTGCGGCATGACCTCAGCTCCCTGGTCTGGAGCTCAATTATCCACTTCCCTGGGCTCCAGGCTATTCAGTTGCTGTGGTCTAGCTGGCTGCTGAGCAGAGGACCTTTTCCCTTCCTTGTCCTCTCTAATTCTGAAGGAAAAGCAGCTGGCCTTCTCGGTGTGCCTGTGCTGTTCTGAGGCTCTCTTGGGCTCCCCCTGTGGATGTTGTGGTAACTGCAGGGTTTTCTCACAGGGGCATTTTGCCTAAACCAGGGGTAGGCAATTCCGGTCCTCGAGAGCCACAGCCAGCTCAGGTTTTCAGGATATCCACTATGAATAGGTATGAGATGGATTTGCATAGAAACATAGAATATGACGGCAGAAAAGGGCCAACGGCCCAACTAGTCTGCCCAATCATGATCCCTTTCACCCTCGAGAAACTATCCTCTATCATACCTCAATAGTGACCCCACATGTTTGTCCCATCGTCTCTTGAAGTCGAGCATGCTACTAGCCTCGACTACCTGACGTGGAAGACCATTCCATCTACCAATCACTCTCTCGGTAAAGATGTATTTCCTGGTGTCCCCATGGAATCTTCCTCCCCTAAGTTTTAGCGGATGTCCTCTTGTCACCGTGGGACCCGTAAGAGTGAAGATTTCCTCCTCCTCCTCCTCGATGCGGCCCGTTATGTACTTGAAAGTTTCTATCATATTCCCCCTTTCTCGACGCTCCTCGAGCGAGTATAAGCGCAGACTGCTCAGACGATCTTCATATGAAAGATCTTTAAGTCCTGAGACCATCCTTGTGGCCATTCTCTGAACTGACTCAATTCTCTTCACATCCTTTTGGTAATGTGGCCTCCAAAACTGGACATAGTATTCCAGGTGCGGTCTCACCATGGATCTGTATAATGGCATTATAACTTTGCGTTTTCGGCTGATAAAGCTTCTTCTGATGCATCCAAGCATTTGTCTAGCCTTTGCTGAGGCTTTCTCCACCTGATTTGCAGCCTTCATGTCTTAACGGATGATTACTCCCAAGTCCCTTTCTACTTCAGTTTTGTTAAGTTTTCTCCATTTAGGGTGTATGTAGTGCAAGGATTCCCGCTACCAAGATGCATCACCTTACATTTTTTTTGGCATTAAAGTTTAGTTGCCAAGTACTGGACCATTGTTCTAGCAAAAGTAGGTCTTGTTCCATAGTGTTTTACGCGGTTGCGCTGTTAGGTTCAGTTGCCCTGCCCACAATGTTGCACAGTTTAGCATCGTCGGCAAATAACGCAATTTTGCCTCGAAGTCCTTGAGTCAGATCCCTTACAAAGATATTAAATAGCATTGGGCCCAAGACCGAGCCCTGCGGCACTCCACTGGTCACTTTTGACGATTTTGAGAGAGTACCATTTACCATCACCCTTTGAAGTCTGTCGCTAAGCCAGTCTTCCACCCATGCAGTCAGCGTTCCTCCTAGTCCCATCGCGTTCATCTTGTTCAATAACCTGCGGTGTGGAACACTATCAAAAGCTTTACTAAAGTCCAAGTACATGATGTCAAGGGACCCCCCTCCCCCCCGTCCAGCTTTTTTGTTACCCAGTCAAAGAAGCTTATCAGGTTGGATTGACAAGACCTTCCCTTCGTAAAACCATTTTTGTGGGGGTCCCTTAATTTTTCCTCGTCCAGAAACGTGTCTAATCTGTTTTTGATCATTGTCTCCATTAGTTTACACAATATTGAAGTGAGGACTTACCGGTCTGTAACTCTCAGCCTCTGACCTGCATCCCTTTTTGTGAAGAGAATAATGTTGGCGATTTTCCAGTCCAAGGGAACTCTCCTTTTGCTAAGGGATAAATTGAAAATCTCGGCTAATGGCTCCGCCAGAGCATCTCTCAATTCTCGAAGCACTCGAAGCACTGCCTCCTTGAGATACAAATCTATCTCATGCATATTCATTGTGGATAGCCTGAAAACCTGACCTGGCTGCAGCTCTCGAGGACCGGAATTGCCTACCCCTGGCCTAAACCTAATATTCACAGGTTTGGGAGCAAACCTAGCAGAACTGGGCTGAGTTTCCATGTCCTCAGCTTCTGAATAGTCAGATAGAACCTCATCTTCAGTCAGATCCTCCCTAGTGTACTCCTGGAACCTAGGCTGCTGGGCTCTGCTGGGCTTGGGAACAACTTTCCTAGCCCTGTCTCTGCCTCTCCTGGGGTTTCTAGCTGGGAACACGTCAGGCACAGAGTCTGACTGGTCACAATCACAATATATATATTCTAATATATGCTTAGAGTACATGAACATGCTTATACCTTTGGAGCAGAAATAAATTTGTGCTTTGGAATGTTTCTTCAGTCTTCACATGCTAAGGAAAGTGAGAACCTGTTTCCATCAAAAACACTTTGCCATCCTTGTCCAATCCACCATCCTTTCCAGACTGGACTATTGCAACTCTCTCTACCTAAGCCTAACAAAGAAAAACCTTCAAAGACTCCAGCGGATTCAGAATGCCGCTGCTAAGCTTATCTTCGCAAAAAGCAAATTCGACCACGTCTCACCGCTTTTGTCCAAGCTCCACTGGCTTCCGATAATCTCCAGAGTCCATTTCAAATGTGCCTGCCTTACTCTCAAGATCCTACACAGCATCCTCCCCCCTTTTATTCCTCTTTCTTGGAATTCCTCCAACCCCAATTCCACCAGATCTACCCAAAAACTGAAACTCTCCTTTCCCTCTCTAAAAGGCATTTCCCTTGTAGGAAAGCTAGGTTCCTCCCTCCCTTTCAGAATCACTGAGCTCTGGAACAACCTTACCTCCCTCTTAAGAATCTGAGCTCCCTCCAACTCTTCCGGAAACATCTGAAAACCTGGTTATTTTCAAAAATGTAACTCCTCCTCTCTCTGGTTACTCTGTCCTAAATTTTCTCTTCATTTTATCTTTTCCCTTCACTGGAGTTCCTTTCTACCCTAACCCTTGTTAACCGTGTCGAGCTTTGCGAATGTAGAGATGATGCGGTATACAAACCTAAGGTTTAGTTTAGTTTAGTTTAGTTTGAATAACACTGGGGGGTTATTTTATTAAAGCACATAAGCATTTATATTGCCTTTCCATATAGGTACTCTGTTAACATAACTTGGATTAATTCACCTTAAGAAATCAACACATATTCCTAAAACATCGTCTTCAATCACAAGCCCTTGAGGGCAGGGAATTAACTCTTGTTTATGAAACCTTACTTGCCTTGCGCGTAGGTTTGGAAATGCAAATAATTAAATCCCAATCTATTCCATTTCCAAGGAACATGATGTCTCTAGTACAGAAAAGAGCAATATATGGGTAACATATCCTCATCATGGAATCAAAGATTTATTATCAATTATAAAATACCCAGAAGCTCTGCTGATAGTGAGATAGCCTATTCCACAACTTGTTCATCTGAAATTAGAAACTCGAGAGATTACTGATCTGTGACCATGTTCAGAACAATTGCAATAGCATATTGTTGAGTAATGCATTTTATTTTCCTTCTAGCTTGCGTGGGACCAGACGGAATGCCTAAATTGGTAAATATTTCAGACAGAAACACACTTTTGTAGCAAATAGCTTATTATAGTATAAGTGCGCTAGACTCCTGATGCAAGCTAAGCCATGCTAGATCAAAACTGTCCATTCCGGTTCATGAGTCAGTTTGTCACAAGAGGACTATCCATATGTGTTGCCACACTTATTAGGAAGTGCCCTTTAAAAGGTATAGTATTCCCAGCTACCAAGATGGCTACAAAAGTCATCTAGTGGCAATATCTATCCAAATATTGATGGCGATTGTCCTAATGGAGGGTGAAGGTCTTGACTTCCGTTTTCAGCATCTTTTCCCTTCATATCGGAGTAGACAGTGACATCATGAATCATATGAGCTAACGGCATCTGGAATCATTTCTCGTTCTTATCTTATAGCCTGGAGAGACCTGGACCAGCAACTGCCAACAGTGCGCATGCGATGAGAACACAGTGACGGTCCAATGCCAGTTAATGCAGTGTCCAGAGCCAGAGCCAGTTACATGCACTAAGGAAGGGTTTGTGTCTGTCCCGGTGCCGACACCGGAAAACCCATGTTGTCTCAAGACAGAGTGCCGTAAGTAGCTTGCAAGTTCTTCACTGAAAGAAAATGATCGAACTGCAATCAATGGTGGTTCTAAGATGGGGATGGGACTTACCATACTGCTGTTTCTGTGTGGTTAGAATCAAAGTGGTTTACATATTTTAGGCAGATACTTAGGGATCCTTTTACTAAGGCATGCTAACCGATTTAGCATGCTGTGGGCATCTTAGCATTTAGCTCACACCTTAGCAATTAGCTAAATGCGCCTTAGTAAAATGATCCCTTATTTTTTTTTGTACATGGGGCAATGAAGGGTTAAGTAACTTGCCTAACCACAAGGTGCTCCAGTGGGAATTGAACTCGCAACCTCAAGCTGCGGAGGCAGCTCCTCTAACCACTAGGCCACTCCTCCACAGACCATGGTCTTGTCAAGGCTTGACTACTGCAATGCCCTGTTCCTTGGACTAACTAAGGGCTCCTTTAACTAAGCTGTGCTAGCGGTTTTAGCACGCGCTAGACGCTAACGCCTCCATTGAGCTGGCATTAGTTTTTCCACGTAGCACGAGGGCAGGGCGCGCTAATTTGCAGCACGCGCTAAAAACGCTACCGCAGCTTGGTAAAAGGAGACCTAAGATGAGGTGTAGGGCACTGCAAGTAGTGCAAAAGGTGGCGGCTACATTGATAACGGATACATCGAAATATGCTTACATCACACTGGCTGCCAATAGCATTCAGAGTCCAGTACAAAGCAGTGATGATTTGTCATCAATTCCTGTACGGGACGATCCCTGAACTCTTTGAGAGTAAGATGGCTACTTACCAACCAAAAAAGATCATTGCACTCTGAAAATGCAGCACTATTAAAGTCGAATGTTTACTCAAAACAGGTAGAAACCAGCGCAATGACCTTTTGCTGTGCAGGGGTAAAATTGCGGGGCAGATACGGAAATGTGGTAATAGAGTTGCATTCAGGAAACTACTTAAAATGCAATTGTTTTTAAAGGCCTTTTTTTAGCCTTTGATTTTTCCTGTTTGCTGATTTTCTGTGGATTTGATTATTTGTGTTTTATATTGTCTTAAAACTTATGTATGTAAGACTTTGTAAACCGTTTAGGCTACAGACGGTATAGAAATTTTTAAAATAAATCAATATATGACTTCAGGGATCATCTTTCTAAGCTTGGTTGATGAGCTTTTCTGAGGAAAGGGGTTACAAGGCTGAATTAGACTCAGATTTTTAATGCCAAGAACTTTGGATCGTGCGGTTTAGATAGGAATAAATAAATGTCAGGCACAAGTATTGACTCTCTGGATAATATGTAGCTTGCTGATATTTAGACTGGCGTCCAGATGAAGTTAGACAGTCTTTTTGTTATCTAACCCCTGTTAGGGGACTGAAAATTGCTGCTAGATGGGTCGATCCTTGCTCTGCCCTAGCACTAATGAGACAGCATCGCAGTGATCACAGCTAGCATTCAGTGTTGGCCAAAGTAATTTAACTGGGCAGGAGTTCTCTTACTGGGAAATCATTTTGAATATCTGCCCCTAAAATTTGGACTTGAGCCAGTGGAGGGTTAAGTGATTCACCAAAGATCATGGTGGAATCTGAGCCTGGCATCCATCTCATTAGGCTACTCTGTCCTCTTCCACTCCTTTTGTACAATAATCCTTTTACCCTTTTCCTTCTCCTTATCTATATTACACAGAATGCAACATCAGCCATTGCTCACCTGATGAAAAGACCTGTGAACTAGGATTCGAGAAAACTTCCATCATTTCGGAAGAAGCCTGCTGCCCCACTTTCTATTGCAGTAAGACCTGGGTTTCATTTGAGGGGTGCTGGATTCTTATTGCAAGTGTACGTGAATGAAAGATTTGTACAACAAGGCATGGAGCAAAGCAAGGCCGTATCTTGGCCTAACACCATTATAGATATTACTGTACACAGACAAAGTTAGGAGTGAGTTTGTGAGGATTTTTTTTTTTTTTTTTTTGCATCAATTCTCATTTACGAGGGGCCGCTGAAAAGTTCTTTGCCCAGCCAACAAAGCTGGGGCAGTCTTCGACCCTCATAGAGTTCCTATGAGCGTCAGAGCAGTGCGGAGCATTCAGCGCGCTGGCTAGCGCTAAAAACCTCTTCAGCGGTTTTGTAAAAGGGGGTGGGGGAGTTAGGACAGCAAAAAGTTAGGACACCTGGTTAGTGGTCTGAATATTGCCAGTAACTAAACTAAACTAAACCTTAAGTTTATATACCGCATCCTCTCCATAGAAGTGGAGCTCTGCACGGTTTACAAGAACTTAAAATATAAGAAGAGAAAGGAAAAGGTTTACATGAGCTTATATATAGAATGGAAGAGTAAGGGGAAAATAGAATTACATGTTAGAGAAGAGCCAAGTTTTCAGTTGCTTGCGGAATAGTTGGAGAGAGCCCAGGTTCCGCAACGGGATAGTAAGGTCGTTCCAAAGATCTGTGATTTTGAAGAGAAGAGATTTTCCCAGTTTACCTGCATAGAGAATACCGCGTAGAGAGGGGAAGGATAGTTTATATCTTTGGGCGGGTCTGGTGGAGTCAGGACTCGAGGAGTTAAAGGATAGTGGGATTAGGGGAGGAAGGATGCCGTGAATGATCTTAAAAGCCAGGCAGGAGCATTTGAAATGGATTCTGGAAATCACTGGGAGCCAGTGAAGATTGGACAGGAGTGGGGAGACATGGGCAGATTTTCATTTTGCAAAGATCAACTTGGCTGCAGTATTCTGGATAAGCTGGAGTCTTTGAAGACTTTGTTTTGTTAGGCATAAGTAAATGGCCTTGCAGTAGTCAACTGGATAGTTTTGTCAGTTGGCACTAATTCTGAATAACATTAGTGAGCTAATATTTGTGAACACATACCAGCCGTTATTCAAAGCAAGTTAACCGGATGAAAACAGCTTCCGACTGGTTAACTCACTTCTTGGCAGAAAAACAGCCGTGTTCAGCAGCATATAACTGGTTATTGCTGCTGAAAATGGCTGGATAGCACCGAAAAAAAGCTGTTGATGTTGGAGTGTTCTGGAAGCATGATCACTTAAACCCCAATATTCGAAATTTAGTGGGCAAATAAGGCCAATCTTTTTGCCTGCTAAGCCAATGCTGGTTAAGTTTGAATATCGACTTAACCAGCCATGCGCTAGCCATAGTTGGAAAACATGGATATTCAATGTCGTTCACCAGATACAGCTTGGCATTGAATATCCGGGTTGAACACCGGCTGCGAGCAGTCATACCGCTGCCCATTGACAGTTGGGCATCGGGGGAGGGGTAAATATGTAGTCACTTTGGAAAACAAGGATGCCTGACACAGGCATCTGCCATAAAATGGCCATGTCAGGTCAACAATAAAATTATAACTAGAATATGGCTCTAGTGACGTCATTATCCCCTGGCCATCTACACGTTTTGCTGTTGTAGTTTTCAAACTGTCCACTTGGAGCAAAGACTGCATTACTGTTTACCTACAGGCTTTTACATCAATTTTCAAAGAGAAAGTGTGTGCATATGTTTGCTTTGAAACTTGATATGGCCTCTGCGTATGTACAGTGACCTCTGCTTTTCCTACAGATAGGTTTTTGCGTATACCTTCCTTTCTCTGACCTATACATGTCTCAAGAACAAAGATTTAAAGGAGAACAATGTTTTATGTGCACAAACCACTTTGAAAATTGCATGTATGTGAATTGATTGCATTATGCTTGTTTAAATTAAAGATCTGTATATATTGCAAACAGCTTATACACTCGTATAATGAAACTTCATAAATCAAAATACATTAGGACTAGAGGACACCTGCAAATTATTTGTGGTGACCCTGGCATTCACATTTATCCAACTCAACCCAAAGTTTGCCTCTCTCCATTTACCCCCTCTCCACTTGCTCTCTAGCTCTTTATTTTTTCCTCTGTGGAACGTTCTCTCTCTTTCTCCCTTCCTTTTCCCTCCCAGGATTCACTCTCTCCCTTCCCACACTACACCAAGGCAATATTTTTCCTCTTTTCTCTCCCCTACAGACAATCTCTTTCTTTCCCTCCCACCTTCAAGGTACTCTCTCTTCCCTTCCCTTCTGCCCCAGTACTGCCTCTCAGCCCTCCCCTCCCCTCCCTGGCTCCTGCAGTTGTTGTTGCTTAACTGGTGCTATGGTGCTTCAGTTCCCCCAGCAGTCCTCAACAATTTTTAGATGCTTGTTGGAGAGGAGTACATGGCCACTAACACACAGCCAAAAGCGACAGACTCCATATATTTGGCCCCCAATCCTATCACACAAATAGATAAATAGAAATGAGTTCAGAAAGAATCTCTTTTTTTTTTAATTTATAAATTTTCAAATATACATAATCAAGATTTTACTTGTACAGAAAGCAAGATTCAAGGGATAAAAGAAAACCATCCAGAAAGAAAGATTATACAAATTCATAGAGAAAATTTCCTAACTTAAATCTAGCTCAAGTCCTCATGTAGGATCCAAAATTAAATTTAAATGGATTTAAAGCAATTTATTATTAAGGAAAAACCAGTTATAGGCTGATCTGTGCTAAGGGCAGTCATCTATCCTTCATTGAGCATTCTCCAGCCTCGACAGAGACCGAAATGTTGTCAGTTGTGAGGGCTCAAAGAAAACAAATTTATGTCATTTATACATTTACAAGGGTATCGAAGAAAAAAGGTAGCGCCCAGAGTTCAGAAAGAATCTCAGTACGCATGAAGTGGTGCGTTACCAAATCATAATGGTTGGTACCATATATGCATGAAAGAATGATGAGTGAAGTATATTCAAGAAATCAAATATGAAACACAAGGAAGACATAGGCATGAGGTGACAATACACTTTTGCTTAACTTTGGAATCGAATTATAGAAATAAATTAATAATCCCATGAGGGATCCACACTGCTTGTGTTTATATAATATGAAACATATGAAAGTAAAATAGAATTTGTGTAATCAGGATCCCAACTATATGGATACTAGGAAAATAACAGTGTGTGTTCATGGGATAGGCACTTATGTTTTGGTACCAATATGGCAGGGTCCACTGTATATCTTTGTTTACATGTACAGTGTATATCGTAGGAACACATATGTCTTCACTTGGACTATGATTACTCATGCATACTGCATCTGGATACAACTGTAATAAATTTCTCTGTTTTAGGAGATTATATAATCACCATAATAATCACAAAAATAATATTATACATATATAATCTATCTATCTATCCCTTGAGAAACACACTGATCTTACTGTCAGGAAAAGCTTCTCGGTGCTCTGGAAACTCCGCACCATAAAAAAAATACTTCGACGACAACGCATTTCACCTGTTAGTGCAATCTTCCATTCTCAGCATCCTGGACTACTGCAACATCATCTATTTGGGCTCCACGAAGAAAACCACCAAGAGACTAAAACTGATTCAGAACACCGCCGTCCGCCTTATATTTGGCTTAAACAAATGGGAACACATCTCCCCCTTCTACCATAATCTGCACTGGTTACCATTTGAATCCAGAGTCCTATTCAAGTTTGCATGCCTCTGCTACAAAACAGTATTTGGTATATCCCCGAGCAACCTCTACCCACATTTCAATCTAAATTACAACAATAAGAACTCCCGCAGAATTCACCTGTTCGCCTTCCCCTCCCTAAAACTCCTTGACAAAACCTTCTCCTTCCAGGCGGCTAAACTGAACCCAAGGCTAGCCCAAATTGTGCTCGACGCCCCCACCTACCTTGACTTCAGAAAAAAACTCAAAACTCATTCATTCCACGGACAGAACCCGTAACACACCCTCTTCTTCTTCTTCAACTCCCCCCAATGCACGTGAACCTCCAACTACTCCTTCTTATTGTATTCTCCTAACCTGTTAACTTTAATGACCTTTATTTTTTCCGATAAATACATTTTTACCTTCCTATTGTACACTCTTGTATATCTCAGACAACTTCAATGACCTGTACATTTCTAAACTGTTAACTCCAACGACTTCATTGTTTGTAACCTTAATTAATTGATGTGAACCGCCTATGTATGGCGGTATACAAAATAAAGTTATTATTATTATTATTACATTAATGACTTCTATTCCGCCCGTACCTTGCAGTTCTGGGCGGATTACAAAAGAAACAGCTGGACATTTTCAGGAGTATTGCAAGAAGATTGGAGAATTACAATTAGGGTTTAGGATGTAGAAAAGATGACTGGGCTATTCCAGTAGATTTACAATTCGGGGCTGTACAAATAAGTAAGTATACAATTAGGGAAGCAGTAGACATGCTTGAGGCTTTGAAGAGAAGGGGTAACTGGAGATGAGGAGAGGTAGTGGGGGGGAAAACCAGGGTTAGAGTTAAGAAGTTTCCTCGTTGTTCTACTTTGGAAGAATTTCTTATTTTACATTCTTATTACTTTCCCAACAGAACCAATGGATGTCTGTGTATACCAGAACACAGTCTACCAGGTAAGGGGGGGGCGAGGCGGGGACATTGCGGTACATAGATAGAGATCACAGTCAGTTTCCTATTCTATTGCTAGAAGCTTTCGTCGGAATATGAGGGGGTGCCGAAAAGTTCTCCGCCTAACCAACTTCCTAAAGTCTGACCATTGTTTTGCCAATGCAGCTGAAAAGAGTGAATTTACAGAAACAAAATTCTCTGTTTTGACATTGATTGAACTGTATCCACGCCATTCTCTTCTTGGTTGGGTTGAAAACTTTTCAGCACCCCCTGGAAACCAGAGCTGAGATTGTGATGTCATAATGCCTCATTCCACCTCATCAATGATGTCACAATGGCTTGGTTGTCCTATATGAGAGGGTGCTGAACAGTTCTCAGCCCAATCGACCAACCTCCTAAATTCTGGGCGTTATTTTGCCACTGTAGCTGAAAAGAATGTTATCTTATTTCGTTAAGTGCCAATTTGCAGAAACGAAATTCTATATTTTGACATTGTTTCAGATCATTGATTGAACCGTATCCACGTCATTCTCTTCATGGTTGGGCCGAGAACGTTTCAGCACCCCCTCATATTTCTTCTATCTACTCAGGACCCCTTCTTCCCCTCCTGCCGTTGCCAAGTACAAGAAAAGATGCTGCATTACCATGAGAAATAACGTTGCTGTTCAGCAATCTACTCTGGCTAACCAGAATTTATTTCTTCATGCTGAACTTAGTGGAAAGTAACATAGTAAATAACAGCAGATAAAGAACTGTTCATTCAGTTTACCCAACAAAGATAGAAACAATATACGCATGCGGGATCGGGGGAAGGGACGGAGGGACAGAGACGAGGGCGGGAGAGGGGCGCCACCGTCCCAAGTGCCTGTCACCCTCGCTACGCCACTGCACAATGGCTTAGATCAGGGGTAGGGAACTCCGGTCCTCGAGAGCCGTATTCCAGTCGGATTTTCGGGATTCCCCCAATGAATATGCATGAGATCTATGTGCATGCACTGCTTTCAATGCATATTCTAAACTAAACTAAACCTTAAGTTTATATACCGCATCATCTCCACGGTTTACAAGAACTTAAAATATAGGAAGAGAAGGAAAAAAAAGGTTTACATGAACTTATATATAGAAGAGAAGAGTAAAGAGGGATAGAATTACATTTTAGTGAAAAGCCAGGTTTTCAGTTGCTTGCGGAATAATTGGAGGGAGCCCAGGTTACGCAGCGGGGTAGTAAGGTCGTTCCAAAGACCTGTGATTCTGAAGAGAAGGGATTTTCCCATTCGTTGGGGAAATTCTGAAAACCCGACTGGAATACGGCTCTCGAGGACCGGAGTTCCCTACCCCTGGCTTAGATGGTTTCTGCTCTGCACCTGTCTTGCTGCCTCTGTATTTCCTCTGCACCTTTTCTAAACTCTGCTCGGGCCGTATGAGCCTGTGGATCAAGATCACTCAACTTTGCACAAAGCAATCTCAATGTGTCAAAAATGACCTTTCTTTTATTGATTTCTCACAGCCTGGAACACCCATTCCTGTAACGAAAGGAAGCTGTGAAGAGTGTGATTGTAGTGATGAGATAGATTCAAATACCAAATTACATCGTGTTCAATGTCAACCTATTAGCTGTGAGCAGGAGTGTCAGCCAGTGAGTTTCTCCTTAACATGTCTCATTATTCAAGGCTCAGAGCCAGGTGAATAATATTACAGTGCAGACAATACAATGCCGTTTCTTTTATATTGTTTATCCACAGGGTTTTGAATATACGAAAAAAGCCGAGCAGTGCTGTGGAGAATGCGTCCAAGTGGCTTGTATAGTGAAAACAGAGAATGAGAACGTGAAAGTGCTCCGGGTACGCAATGCCTATAGTTCTCATACAATGAAAAAATATTTATGAATATAACACATGTATGACATTTTTGATTGCAATATTTGTGGAAAGGGTGGGTGGGGGAGGGGGTTAATTTATATATTTAAGATGATAATAGAAAGATTTTCGAGTGATGTGTATGATTCAATTGATGTAATATTGTACCCTTGATGTAAGATGAAAAAATGAATAAAGAATTGGGAAAAAAGAAAAAGAAAAAAATGAAAAAAAAGTTCTAATAAGTTAAGAAACAAATACAAAAAAAAAAAAAAAAAAGATAAAACTCGTGTAAAGTTTAAATTCGCCTGCCTCTGTTTTAAAGTTTTCTATGGTCTAACCCCTAAATACATCACTGACCTATTCTCCTTCTCAGCCAACAAACACAAGAGAAGTTCCCACTCGCACTTCGTTTCTCCCCCGGTTAGAGGATGCAAACTAAAAAAACACCATGAGCATCTTCTCTCACATCAGGCTGCTCTATGGGGTAAAGACCTAGAACAACTCCTATTGCCCACCACTTATGAGGTATTCAGGAAACACCTCAAAACCCACCTATTCCAGAAATACCTAGACAGTTGACCCACTTCCCTCTTTCCCCTCCCTTGCCCTTTCTCCCCATTGTTCCCCACATCCCTTAAGTTAATTCAACTTGTACGTCAACTCAACTTGTACTCCACTAATCTTTTGTAAACCGCATAGAACTTAATGGTATTGCGGTATATAAACTGTTATTATTATTATTATTATTATTAAAACAGCACATCTAAACATGAACCTAGCAAGTTAAAGGAGTTTCTAAATATAACTGTCACTGATCCTGTGTATACCTCGAATAGTTTCATGACAGGAATCTGGGAACGCACTTTAAGTTGGAGGATGTGGGAAAACCATTGCTTATTCCTTGAAATGAGCTACGAAAAAGTAATTTACTTTCTGGGATCTTCTAGGTACTTATGACACAGACTGGCTTAATGGCTCCTGGTCCAAATCACCCTGGCTTTTCTTATGTTCTTAAATCTTGAACCTTATTTCGTGCCAATATGAGTTACCTGAAATGCATCCTTGTAGGGAACAGAGACTGGTGGTCAAGTTAGGTTCAGAATATGGTAACACTGTTGTTAAATAGTTTGGAAAATTTGTCTTATACTTATTTCATCCTCCATTTTGACTTTCTCACTGGAAGTCTGCATTTCTTAGAAATCAGAAAGAAAAATCCCAGACATCCAGAATAGTTTTTGCATTTTCAGAAAGCTCAAAGTAGACCATTTAGAAATTTTGAATTTTGTATTGAATTTCACCTAGCTTTGTAGGGGAAAATTTGGCAGATTCCCTGAAAGGATCTGGGTGAAATCAAAAGTTCCATCAAACCTGTTCAAGGTTGAAATCTCCCTTTTCTAGTTCGATTTTAAACTATTCACACATCTTTATTTGTGAGGTGAATTTAAAAAAAAACAAAAAACAGTAAGGCAGAGTTGTGGTCTAAGTATTCATCTGATGGGCAGCAGAGAGGAAATGTTCACTTGATAATTCACCTTCAAGAGTTAGGAATGAAATGATGTGGACAATATTTTCACATGTTTTAGCACAGAAAATATATAATGCTTTATTTTTCATTAATTTCAGCCTGGAGAAATCTGGTACTTACCTGGCAATAAGTGTACCTATTACACATGTGAACACATCAATGGACAGTTCATCACAAATACAGTGACAAGCAAATGCTTGGTCTCTAGCCAACAGGACTGCGAGACTGTACGTTCTTTATACAGGAATGTCAATTGACTGTGATGGAATGAATGTTGTAATGGTGGAGGGTGGTAGACTTGGAGCTCAACGGATGACATGTCTTTGTTGGTACCTGAGCAGACCAATGACACTGTCTTACTCATTGCTTTATTACAGGGTTTTGAGTACAAAAAGGTAGCCGGCGAGTGCTGTGGCAAATGTGTACAGGTGGCATGTATCATGCAGATGGACAATACCACACAAGTGCTCCAGGTACCTCCATATTAATGCAACTGGGAAACTAGCCATTCATTTATTTTATTTATTCAATTGTCTATATCATTCTCCCAGGGGAGCTCAGAACAGTTTACATGAATTGATTCAGGTACTCAAGCATTTTCCCCTGTCTATCTAATGTACCTGGGTCAAGGGGGGGGGGGGAGGGATTAAGTGACTTGCCCAGGGTCACAGGGGCAGTGCAGAGTGCTGAGGCTGTAGCTCTAACCACTGCCCCACACTCTCCCATCATAGAATAGCAGTGTGTGCCAATTTCAGCACCCAGATTTGGGCACCAGGACTTCATTTGCTGAAACCAGGTGTAATTCTCCGCACCCAATTTGGGTGCACATCTCTGGTATTCTATAACACTGAGTGCAAATTTTTGGGAACGCCCCTGACCTACCCATGCTCCCCCTGTAGCCACACCACCATTTGGGTTGCACGCTATGGGAATTGGGCCCACATCATTAGAGAACAGCATGCAGCAAGATGTTTGCTAAATTCCAAATTGGTGCACAGGAATGCCACTTAGCGCCCAATATTCGTCACTAATTGGATTGTGAGCCAATTCAGTTGGACACACGTCTTTCAACTTTTGGGTGCCATTTGTAGAATTCAGGAGTGACAGCCACTGGCTGATTTGTGCCGGCATAGTCAGTGCCAGCCTTTATCAGGGACAGTCAGCAGTTCCTGGAAGTTATTGGCAGATGGTGGGCACAGCGGGCACACATACAGCAGCAATGTACCATGTAATACCGTCCACATGGCCAACTGCCCTGATCTACCTCCTTGCCAACTCTAATTGCTAACCATTATAAATGTGTTAGCCAACGTTACCTCTTATGTTGTAACTCACTGACTTTGGTCAGTCTTACGTCTTTTGTAAACTGCAAAGAACCGTAAGGCTTATACGATATATAAATCAGTGATTGGCTCCAAATAAACAAACTTTCCTTTAACATCAATAAATCCTGTGGTATACTCTTCCCAATCGGGAACAACGAAACAATAACCGGAAAAATCTTCATTAAATCCTGCTCAGTAAAAATTGAACCAAAAATAAAACTACTCGGAGTAACCATAGACAAAGACTTAACCTTCCACAACCAGATAAGCTCCGTAGTAAAAACTTGCTTTTACAAACTTAGGCTCATCTGCTCCATAACTTCAATCCTTGAAACTAATGCAATCATAACCCTCGTGCACTCACTGGTTATCTCCCATCTAGACTACTGTAACTCTCTATATAATGGACTCCCACAAAAAGAACTACGTTGCCTGCAGCTCATACAAAATACAGCAATCAAACTAATACATAAAGTAGGAAAATATGATCATGTTACTCCTCTCCTGAAAGAAGCCCATTGGTTACCCATCACGCACCGTATCACTTATAAAACCTTAATGCTGGTTTTCAAAATCAAACTCTCATGTCTTCCATCTTTTCTTGACAAACTTATCATCCCTCTCTGTCCTTCTCGGACCCTAAGATCAGCAGATCAAAACTTACCGCTGCTACCGGTGCTAAAACCTGCGCAATGCGTTTGTAAAATTATGGTTAGTTAGATGTCATCATTTACACCAGTTTTGGGCAGCTCTAAGTGCTCACTCACAAGATCTAAATTAAGCCAGTATTCTGTAAAAGTCGTTGAACGCAGGGCGCCCTTTGCAGAATACAGGCATAGCACAGATCTTTCTGGCACCTAACTTCGGGCACAGTTTACTGAATCTACCTCCATGGTGCTCACTCCAGATTTCAGTAGCACTATCTGAATAGATACTGCTGAAAATCCAGGGATGATCTGGTCGGTACAACTTATCCAGGCAAGAGCTTGAAAATCATATTAAATACTGGGCACTTATATTGTAAGCCTTTAGGAGATAAAAAGATACCACATTACCTTGAAAGCAATTTGCTAATCTAAAATCCCTCTAGGTTAACATTTCTATTAGGAATAAAATCCACTAGTGTCTGCAATATAAAATGCTAATATTTGGTCTGGCAGATTCATTCACGTATCTCATATATACCTTTATTTTCTCGGTAAACCCTCCGTTAATTTCTCTGTCATGGACCTATAACCATTGCTTGTATGGATACTCGTGGGATAACGCCTTCCAAATAATCTTATTATCAGACTCCATGTGCTCACAACTGCCAGTCGAAAGCTTTATTTTCTCTCATATCTTAATTTCAGCCTGGAGAAGTCTGGAATCCACCTGCTGATAACTGTGTCTCCTACGAGTGTGAAGAAATTGAAGATCAGTTTGTTCTTAGCACTTTGAAAAGAGTATGCCCAGATGACGACGAAAAGACCTGCAAGCCTGTATGTTTCTGAGTAACAATTTTTGTGATTAGATGAATGGTGACCCGGGGATAATTCTACAATACTAGTCTTTAAGCCCGTTACATTAACGGGTGCTAGAACATATGTGTGTGTGTGTGTCTTTCTTTCTCTCTCTCCTTAGCCGCTTTCTTTCTTTCTGCCTTTCTTTTTCCTTGGCTGTCCATCACCACCCCTTGCCTGCTCCCCCTGTCCATTTTCCCTTCCTTTTACCTCCACTGTGTCCACCACCACCCCTTCACTGCTCGCCTTATGCAGCAGCAGCCCTTCTCCCTTTGTTTTACCTCCTCCCTGTCCAGCAGCACCTCTTTCCTTCTCTCCCTGTCCAACATTAGTCCTCCGTTCCTTTTTCTTCACCTCCCCTGTCCATCAGCATCTCTTTCCTTCTCCCCCTGTCCAGCAGTAGGCATCCCTTCCTTTTTTATCCTCCCTCCTCCTTCTTATCCCTATGATACTCTTACCTTGCTCTGCCCCTGATCAGAGGTTCCCGACAGCCGCCCAGTTGCACCCATTGGAAAAGTTCCCACTGCCGCATCCCGCACCCCTCCTGACGCGGCTCCCGCTGTCCTTTCTGTCTGTGTGTCTCTGACCCTGGCCCCCTTTGCCTGTCTGTCTTTCTGTGTATTTCCCTGACCCTGTGTCTTTCTTCTTTTCTTTCTGTTTCCCTTCCTCTCTCTGTCTGTCTGTCCAAAGCAGCATTCCATCCCCCTCCATTTCCCTCCCCCCACACCAGTTCCCTGTGCACCTGCCCCTGTGTCTTTCTTATTTTCTTTGTGTTTCCCTTCCTCTCTCTGTCTGTCTGTCCAAAGCAGCATTCCATCCCCCTCCATTTCCCTCCCCCCACACCAGTTCCCTGTGCACCTGCCCCTGTGTCTTTCTTATTTTCTTTGTGTTTCCCTTCCTCTCTCTGTCTGTCCAAAGCAGCATTCCATCCCCCTCCATTTCCCTCCCCCCACACCAATTCCCTGTGCACCTGCCCCTGTGTCTTTCTTATTTTCTTTGTGTTTCCCTTCCTCTCTCTGTCTGTCTGTCCAAAGCAGCATTCCCTTCCCCTCCATTTCCCTCCCCCCACCCACCAGTTCCCTGTGCAACAGCATTAGCGTTTCCTCTACCCCCCCCCCTTTCCCTTCCCGCAGTCCGGACTACAAAGGTGGTGATTCTAGCAGCGCTTGCATCAGTCTCCACACGCTGCTTCAGGCCTTTCTACTGCCCTGATTTACTCTGGCACGTCCCTGATGACATCATCAGAGACGTGGCAGAGCAAATCAGGGCAGTAGAAGGGCCCGAAGCAGCGTGTGAAGACTGATGCACATGCTCCTGGAATCGCCATTCGGGTCCGCGGGAAGAGAAGGGGGTGGGCGGCAAAGGAGGAACGGAGATCGGCGGCGGCAGGAGGAACGGAGATCGTCGTCTGGCTGCGGTCCGGCTTGTGGAGGCGATAGGCTGGTGACGTATTAGCGTCCATGCGCACTCCTTCGGCCACAGACCTACAGCGCACAGAACACGCAAATAGGAGTGCGCATGCGCGGCTAGCTCTTTATTATATTAGATTAAACGGATCGCTTGTGTCAGTTTTAAATCCTGTACATTCCCTATGTCTTTATAATATATCTTTTTTTGTTTTATTTTTAATCACAGGGCTATGTGCTTAAGCAGAAACCTGGCGAGTGCTGCAGCCATTGTGTCCAGGTGGCTTGTCCATTGCAGATGAAGGACAACACTACTCACGTTATCCAGGTCTTTCCGCCACTTCTTTTCAGCTCTATTTTCAGTCAATTAGAATGGGTTTGGGGCAGTCACTGATGAACCAATATTCAAAGCAATTATTCATCTGCAGCTACCAGTAGAGAATGACAAGGGGACAAATTTTTCCCCGTCCCCGAGGGAACTCATTTTCCCGTCCCTGCCCCATTCCTGCAACCTCTGTCCTCATCTGCACAAGCCATGAATTGACACTGTCGATCGAGGCCGAACAAGTACGAAGAAATGCCACAAAGTGTACCATTATGATTCAGTATTAAATAAAGTTGTGAATAATATTAATATTAACATAAAATGTAATATCGATATATTTTGAACACAATTTTAATTAATGCATTTGAAATCTATCAACACCCCGTGTTTTTGTTTTTGTTTTGTGGATTCTCATTGAAAAATTAATCATATTGACGCATTTCCTGACAATTCTTCCGCGGGACAGATAAAATCATATCACGAGCCAGATGTTGCCCTACGGGACATACTTTGGAGACCCCTGCTCTAGAGCACTACCAATCTTAACCAACCAGGTCTTCCAAACATTTTGCTGGGCTATATATACCTGTCATTATCACCTGTTCAAGTTTAATTTAGGAAAGTAAGCCTTGCCTTTTTAAATTAAAACAACAATACCTCAAAATATAAAGTCCTAGGACCAATAAACCTCCTGGTGAGATGAAAATAAGAAGAAATTCTTTTCAGATGATGACAAAAGAACCTCAAGTGTTCACATCCAGCTGAAAAAAGAATATATCCAAACAGGAGGACTTAATCACTGGTTCAAAAAGTCATATTTCTTTTTCACTCTAATAATCTTTAGATTAGTAATTTCTAATTTAATTGGCTGATTTTAATATACCAAAAAGTAAGGCAACCTATCAAATATTGCACCTGGAAAAATATGCATCACCGAATAGGTGGCATATAACCTTATAAAGCATGGAATATTTAGCTTTTTATCTGGGACCCAGGGCAACTTGTAGCTGTATATCAGGGGTGTCCAACCTTTTGGCTTCCCTGGGCCGCATTGGCTGAAAAAAATGTTTCTGGGGCCGCACAAACGTGCAAATGCTGCAGCAAGACAGAGGAGGGAGCCGGCAAGACGGTAAACACCCGGGGGCAGCAGAGGAAAACACTGCATCGCCCTCGACCGGGGCTGCCCAAAATACTTCACGGGGCCGCAGGTTGAACATCCCGGCTGTATATGATGGTAAATACAATAAACGCTCAGCTTTGCTTTGCTCCGCTTCGCTCTAAGAAGAGCTTCCTTGGGAGATGAAGAAGTTTTAATGATAATTGCAAAAGGTCATCAGGCCAAAACTGGGCCCGAAGTGCTGCCAAAAGACAACAGCGGGAGACGCCGCTACCTCGCAGTGAAGTGAAAAAATAATGTTCAATCTGGATTCTATGCCACATCATAGTTTATAGTAATAAACTTGAAAATATAGAATATAAATATAATGCATTTACTAAAATTAGTCAGCTTGTTACTAATCCCCCCTCCCCTTTTACAAAACCAGAATAGCAGTTTTTAGTGCACTGGATGTTCTGCATGGCACCCGATACTCATAGGGACTCTACGAGTGTCTGGAGCAGCGTAGAACATTCAACGTGCCGGCCTGCACTAAAAACTGGTTTTGTAAAAGGGGAGGCTGGGTAAACAATGATGCTCAATTGTACAAAGGAAATAATTCATGGATTTGTAGGGATTTTCATGAAATGTTAAATTCTTAATTTCAGCCTGGACAGATCTGGAGCCCACCCGGAGATAAGTGTGTCTACTATGAATGTGAGGAATTCAAGGATCAATTTGTTATCGTCACCTGGAAGAAAACATGTCCAGCCTTTAACCTTGAAGACTGTATACCAGTATGTTCCTTTTAACATATATTTTAAATGTTATGCCATCTTTAACCCAGCGCTGAGGTTTTCACCCTACTCTAATATCTTACACTCCTTTGATTACAAAATCAAGTTGTCAACACTCCCCCTCACTCCTTGAGTCTCCATCAAGAGTGAATTTTCACTTTACATTTTAGATTTCAGAAATATTAGCATACATTCCACATTACATAAGAACCTAAGAATAGCCATACTGGGTCAGACCAATGGTTCATCAAGCCCAGTAGCCCGTTCTCACTGTGGCCAATCCAGGTCACTAGTACCTGGCCAAAACCCAAGGAGTAGCAATATTCCATACTACCAATCCAGGGCAAGCAATGGCTTCCCCCATGTCTCTCTCAATAACAGACTATGGACTTTTCCTCCAGGAACTTGTCCAAACCTTTCTTAAAACCAGCTTCCCGCTCTTACCACAACCTCTGGCAACAGTGCTATATTTGTAGTACATATACTACTGATTGAACCTACAGTAGGTTTTTGAACAGAGCATACCTGTATATTCTGTGCGTCGAGCTCTACGAACGTGGAGATGATGCGGTATACAAACCTAAGGATTAGATTAGATTAGATTAAATGTTGAACATTATTTTTTATTTTCAGTACTATTTTCAACAACAAAAGGGAAAATACCAAATACAGTACAGAACTGTATTTGTAGTACATATTCTATTGTATTTCTATGTAAAAGAAGTAATTCTTAATTACTTCAGTGCTGATTTTCGTTTCTGTGCCGTAGGATCACATAGGCTTTTCAGACAAAGGAGCTGGGTCACACTGCCCTCTTCCTGCTTTTTTAAGCCAAGTCATTGCTATATTTAAACATTCAAAGGTTTCTGCATGTGTTGGTCCTACATCAGCAGTAACCTGCTGGTCGTCATCAGTTTCTGATTCCTCCTGTTCCTCGACTTGTACTGATTTCACAATTTCATCATCTGTTAATGATCTGATACCCTGAACCATTAGCATCCCTGCATATCTATTCACTGACATTCTCTACATCACAATCAGAACATCCAGGAGCCTGTAGAACATCCTTTGTGATGTTTTTAAGGACATCTTCATCTTCCCCTTCTCCATGCCTTTCTGATTTGTTTAGAATAATGTTCCTTGCATTTTTTGGGGGTTTGTTTTTTAACTAATTTCCAAGCACCAGCAAACATGTATGAACAATCTTTAATATTCAATTTTTTTATGAATGAGATCATGCCACACTCATCATCAGTATCGGCCAACAGAAGTTTCTGTAACAATTGTTTCCTGTAAAGTCATTTCAAGGAAACAACAACTCCTAGATCCATTGGCTGAATTAATAATAATAATAATAATAACTTTATTCTTTTATACCGCCATAACCAAAAGTTCTAGGAGGTTTACACTAAAAAGAGCTGGCCAATCAGCGAAATACAATAATACAGTAAAAAATGCAAATATTTGTAAAATAGAATTTCAATAATAAAACTCTCATTAAGTAATAAACTTATCGAACAAAATGGTCTTAATTAATTTCCAAAAACTGCAATAGGATAACATAGCTTGCTGGATACATTTACCTAACCAAGATTGTTGCCTACCAGCTTGAAATGCTAGGGTCCTATCTATACCCATTAATTTTGGGATAAGCAAATAAGTAGAAGTTTCTAGTTTCTCTTGAAGGTCTATGCAACACAAAATGAGGAAGAAGGCAAGCTGGAGACAATCCCGATAAAAGCTTAAAGCAGATACAGGAAAATTTGAATAACTCTTGCCTCCAAACGCAGCCAATGAAGTAAACGATAATATGGTCGTTCTTTTTAAACCAAAAATCAATCAAACAGCTGTATTCTGAATTATCCTTAATTTCCTTAGAATTTTTTTGAGTGCTCCTAAATAGATGATGTCACTTTTGGAGGAAGAAAAAGCACTTTGAACCCACCTTCCTCTCACTCTAAGCTTTCAGCCATAGGATGTGATGGTGCATTGTCCAACAATAAAATGGCATGTCCTTTTCCTGTATGAAGCTGAAATCTTTTCACAGCTATCGTACCAGTTGAGGAAAATTTCACAATTCATCCAGGCTTTCTGGGGAGTTCTGTATAATAGTGGTAGCTTATGCAGCAACGTAGTAGTAGTGGAGGACGAGGGGGGGTGTTCTACCTCGGGCGCCGCTCCCCCACTGCCATGCATGCATGCCACTTCCCTTCCCCCATACCTCTGTAACATTCCTTGTGCAAGCAGCAACCCCTAACCTGCTGTCATGCCAGCATCAGCTCTTCCTCTGACATCACTTCCTGGAACCGTCCCTAGTGAGTGACGTCAGAGGAAGAGCAGAGTCTGGTGCGACAGGTTGGGGGTTGCTGCTCACGTCAGGACCATTACAGAGGTACAGGGGAAGGGAAACGGCATGCGGGTGGCAGCAGGGGTTGGGGAAGGGATGTGTGGAGGTGGGGGGGGAGCAGAGAAGAGGGCAGGGGTGGGGCACCACCACTGAGCTTATGTACATTTTTGAAAGCACAAGGGTTTTAGATTTACCAATTAGCAATGACTTCAACTTATGACTTTGTTGCATTTCCCCCCCCCCCCCCCCCCCCCCCACCAACAGTGTGACACGTTCTTTGGATGACTTAAGAACATAAGAATTGCCGCTGCTGGGTCCATGGTGCCCAGCAGTCCGCTCCCATGGCGGCCCTTAGGTCAAAGACCAGTGCCCTAACTGAAACTAGTCCTACCTGCTTACGTTTTGGTTCAATAGGAATCCATCCAACTTTGTCTTAAATCCCTGGAGGGTGTTTTCCCTTATAACAGACTCCGGAAGAGCGTTCCAGTTTTCTGCCACTCTCTGGGTGAAGAAGAACTTCCTTACGTTCGTACGGAATCTATCCCCTTTCAACTTTAGAGAGTGCCCTCTCGTTCTCCCTACCCTGGAGATGATGAACAACCTGTCCTTGTCTACTAAGTCTATCCCCTTCAGTACCTTGAATGTTTCGATCATGTCCCCTCTCAATCTCCTCTGTTCGAGGGAGAAGAGGCCCAGTTTCTCTAATCTTTCGCTGTACAAGAGCTCCTTAAGACTTGGACCCAGGAGCTCCTTACGAGTAACCAGAGATATACTGGGAAGTGATTTCTAATTCGGACCTGTTTCGTCTGCATTATAGGCACAAATCAGGATCATAGGTTTCTGATAATGTCATTAAATTGGATAAGAAAGTCAAGAACTTTGGATAAATTTGCAGAACGTTTTTCACCATGAATTTCACTCTGCTCGATTCCATGGCGTTGTTTAAAATTTCAAAGCCAGGAACTCTATGAAATTGCTGGTTGAAAAACATTGCCTTTTCAGCTAATATCGGCCCAGAAATTGGATGGCCCAACGATCTTTTTTGCAAAAAACATTAATCTAGAGCTTTATCTACCTGTTCATTAGTTGCCCTTTTCATGGCTTTTCTGGAACAACTCCCTTCTTCTTTTTCAAGGGCAGAAACATAGTTGACAATAGCATCACTTTGTCTTTTTATGTTGGCTATTGTTGATGTTCCTAAACCATATTCTTCTGCTAATTTTTTTCCTGACATTCCCTTTTTAACTTCTCCACAATGACCGTTTTGCCTTTTAATGACAAAACAATCCTTTCTTGTTTGGAGAAAAACCAAACAAACACAGCATTGTACTGTAGAAACTTTTCCTCATGGGAGTTGGGAGGTAAAGGCAGGGCTTTCCTCTGTCCTGTTCCCGCTCTCACTGATATCATTTCCTGCGGGCCTGCAGAGGCCAGCACAGGCTGTGAGAATGAACTGCTGCTGGGAGCCTCCGAGGTTCACTGGGAAGGATGTCAGGTCACTGACGGAGGGGAATGAGTCACTGTTGCTGGGTGGGCCTGGGCCAACTCAAGCCCATCCATAGCTACACCACTGCATAGCACACAGTTTTTTGTCAAATTTTCTACATAATCTAATTTTCTACATAATTGTACAGTACAATATACACTACCATACTTTCGCATTTAAACACAAAACACCAGCACCGGACATCGAGATAATTGGAGTTTAAATAATAGGCGTTCCACTCTACTTAGTTGGATGTTTCACCGCATAGAAGATGGGAATAGCTCTAGTTACCAGTTATTGCCCTCCTAGAAATGTTCTGTTTCATAATATGCAATGGTGCCCTGATATGACTCTCTCAAACATGACTACTCCATGACCACCACACCTGCCGGTGAATACAGAAAACATGACCTCGCATAACACAGCTTATGAATTCTTACCTATGCCATGTTCTTTGTACTGCACAGGGTTCGGTTCAGAAGACAGAGGACGGATGCTGCCAGATTTGTGTACAGAAAGAAAGTGAGTAAAACGACTGTGGCGTATACAACTCGGTGTATTTCATGCTTATATTATTTCAATCTAATTTCTAATTTGTGTTTTTACCCTAATAACTACAGGCGCTTGCAAACTTCGAAAGAAATCCACTGTGATCAAATCCGGCCTATGCCAGTCTTCTGAACCAGTAGAGTTAGCTTACTGTGAAGGCTCCTGCGGGACCTCCTCTGTGTAAGTATGTTTACCTGAGCCTGATTGGCTTTGTGGCATCAAGTCATGTATACTTCAACCTCCATATTTGCGGTGTCAGCATTCGTGGTTTCGATTATTCACGGTTTTTAGCTTGCTAGCTCCTCCCCCCAATTACATCAGCTTGCATAGAGAAATCGCTGATTCCCAGCACTTTCTTCACCGTGTTTTGCCTCTCCTTCAAGAACAGACCAGGTCTCCGACCAGGTTATTCGCGGTTTCACTATATTCACGATGGTTTTAAATAGAAAACAGTGAATAACACATGAAAAAGTTATTTGCGTTTTTTCTATATTTGCGGTTCTGTTAATCCCTATCACAACGAATACGGAGGGAGAAGTGTATTCTTTGGGTGAAGTAACAGGCAGCAGACAATAGGGCTGATTTTTATTTATTTTTATTTTAAACATTTCGATACCGTTTTAAACCAAAATGGTTTACAAAAAATATTACATTTCTAAAAATTTTACAACAAATAAACACAAAATCAGTTCAATTCTTTCAGAAAATCAGCAAACAGGGAACATCACTACTTAAAGAAACGTGTTTAAACAATTGTGTTTTAAGTAGCTTTCTAAATACACCCCTATCACTACATTTCCGCATTTGGCCAACAAGGGAATTCTACAGTTTTACTCCTTCTCATGAAAAGTCATTGTGTTGGTTTCCATGTATTTTGGATTCAGCAGTTCAGAATTTTCAGAGCGCAATGACCTTTTCAGTTGGTAACACACACAAAAATATAAAATACAAATACACTGAAACAAAACTCAAAATCATCATACATATAACTTTAACATCTTGTTCTTAAAGGATTCAGGGATCGTAGTGTATAAAATTTGATGACAAATCATAACTGCTTTATATTGAATTCTAAATGCAACTGGCAGCCAGTGTAACTGTCAGAGATAAGGTGTAATATGTTCATATCGCCACATTTCTGTTATTAATCTGGCCGCGGCATTTTGTACCACTTGCAATGCCCTGCAAGGAAGATCTTGGTAATCAAGTTTTATTAAAAATTTGATACAACGCTTATAAAATTTCTAAGCGATTTGCATAATAAAGAGGTATGTCAGTTCTCAAAGGCATCTCTGAAAAGAAAACTCTTCTTTCTTCTCTGATATGGGCTGATAAATGATCCCATATTTGGGGGGCCGTGACTGAGAAGATGTCTGTGCGCCTTGTATTTATCATTTTTAAAGAAGGCAATGACAGTGTCCTGGAGGAAGCGTATGGGATAAGGAGTTTATCCAGATGTTGACCGTTTTGTCTGACAAATTTTAATGTAAGATATTTTTCTTGCTGTGGCATTGGCATATTGTGGAAATCACATTTGGGTTGTGTGAGATCATGAGGACTGATATTCTGCGCTATTTAGCTGGCCGGATGGCTAAATAGCACATAGCCAGCTATTCACCGGCTTGGTTGGCTTGGCTTGGCTATTCATTCCTGCCTTTCAGGCAACATCTAATCAAGTCTCTATGACGACACTTCAATACATACCCGGACACATTGTAACCACTAAATATCTCAAAACGTCCGATACCTCTACTTATAAACTGAATCTAGCTTTCAGTAATGTAAAGTAATGCAAAGTAAATCTACGTAAAGCTATGTAAAGTAAGGTATGTAAAGTTTGTAAAGTATTGTATTGTCATCGCCTGGAAATGACCAGCCATCTTCTAATGTAATCCGCTTAGAACCGCAAGGTACAAGCGGAATAGAAATCACTAATGTAATGTAATGTAATAGCCAGTGAGCATCAATATTCATTGACAAGCTGGCTAAGTCTAGTGGCCGGACAGACCCGCCTATAAAACAGGTCTACTGTATCTTTGGCCGCTATGACTTAGCCAGCCAGCAGATGAATATCGGCTTGGTCAGCTCTGTCTCTGGTGGCTGAATTGCTGCCAACCGCAGGAGGTACTCATTGCCCCATGGACTTTCTACATGGACACACACAAAAGCAGCAACTCTCTGAGCTAGCCTGGTGTGCTGCTGTCACAATGAAGAAGTTTGATAAGAAAGGCAATAATTGCAATCGCTGTTTACTAAAATTTATCTTCGTTGGTTTTATGCCGAACAGATATTCAGCAGAGGCAAACTTAATGGAGCATACGTGCAGCTGCTGCCAGGAGGTCCAGACAAGCAAGAAAAAGGTGACCCTGACGTGCCTTGATGGGACCAATAAGAGTTACTCGTATATCTACGTGGACAAGTGTGGCTGTGCAGGCACTGAATGCGACCAGGATAGCCAATCACAGCAGCAGCAGCAACAATAACACGGACATATAATAACAACAATATTACCTAAACAACTGCAACTACTGGGGCTGAAAGGCTCTGGCTCTGTAGAAAAGAATCTTTTTACATTTTCCATTCTAAGTGTCAAAGCTTGCACCTTTGTTCTTTCCTAGATGGGACTTAGGAAGGGAATTAGAGCATTCAGCAAATGTCTTTTGAAAAACTATGTCAACTGCTACTTTGTATCTTTGGAAAGAAGAGCTGCTTATTGCATGAGGAACTGTAACCTATACGGATTGTGGTGGGCTTTAAATCGCATCCCCTCTGACGTACGGAGAAAAAAAAGCAGCTCATTTCGTACTTCGCTTATACACGCGCATAGCCGTAATAATTTTGTCATCATGCAGCCCATCATTAAAGAACAGCTCATTTCATTTTTACAATGAAGATCCCAAACTAAATAGTGGCGGAATTTTTAGCAGCCTCTATTATGACATCACAGGGAACACAAGTGATATAGACGGTCGTTAATGAATCGCAAACTGTAATTCCATTTTCCACTGATCTCTTTTTGCCAGCATTTAAGTGAATATAAATTGTACATACTACACCTTCCCAATAGCTTGTCTTCTGGGTGTAAATGATCAGATGCTAATGCATGGAACGCTGCTGCAAATATTGTGTTTTTAAGTTATAGGCAATGCAATGAGGTGTCAAACTGTTTACACAATAAATCCACTATGGGAAGAAGAGAGATATGAAGGATTTTTCTGACTAACATGGATAATGTTAATATGAAGTCTTATCTAGGAAACCAGATTATTCTATATTTTTGGTACAGGATGTTGCTATTTATTTGTTTCTAGAAAAATACATTTTTGGGGGATTGCTGTTGATTTAATGTCCTGTAAACAGTCAGCAGGTACTGGATTGGGTTTTTTTCTACTGAATTTTGGTCAAGAAAAGTCATAATGATTAATAAACTTTCAGCATTTTGCATGTCAGTTGCCTTCTACTCTTTCTTAATGATTGAGAGTTTCTAAATGTTCACCTGACACTTTGGACCTTCCTCTTTCTCGTTTCCTTCTTCATATGGGCAGGCCCCGTTTTAGATAGGATTCTGGAATAGCAAAATTTAGGTCGGAACGTATGTAATTCCAACAGTATTTTAAAAAAGGATCGGCCAGTACATGCAGGTGTACATACCTGCGTGTTTTCCAGCATAGACGTTGGAAGTGGCCATTTTGCAAAGAAACATATTGAAAAATTGAATGGCGGACCTTCTCAGCTTACCTGTGCAAGAGCAGATACTTGCATGTATAAGTTGTTCTTTCACAAAAAACAGAGCCAACAACCCCACGGTGAAAACCAACAAAAGAAAGAAAGTGGGGAGGGAACTGTCCACATCATCCTAGGACAGTGTTGAGTTTCAAATCATTTTTTCAATACAACACAGTCCATATAAGTTTTCAAGTTTTATTTAAAATTTGATATACCACGTCAAAGATTGTCTAAGTGGTGTACAAGGTCATAACAGATTTTTTTTTTTAAGTTCAAAAAATTTTATTTATTTTCAAGCATAGAATAAACAACAAGTAATGGTTATGTCACAACAGAGCTTTGAAATAACAATAGTAGGGATTGTACACAAAAGCAGCTTAAAGGATTATGCATCAATATGTTATAAAGAAACTGTAAGCTATTAGAGAGAAATAATGATATTGTCAGTACAGTTAGGAGTATGGGAAAACATGCATAAGTTATAAAATCGAGCATACCAAGTTTATGCATTGAGATTCTTATTACAGTAAGATAATTTCGGCGACCAAATATTACAGTAAGATTTGTAAGCATTGCGTCGTTCAGCATTGATTTTTTCATATTTAAACATACAGAGTTCCACCACACGTTATATTCAACATAGCCAGATTTTTCCAATTATATAGGATGTTTTGGAGAGCTAGCGCCGTTAAAATGCGGAAGAGCTGGGCTTCATAATAGTCATGCATATGAATGCCTTCAAAATTACCAAACAATATAAGAGAATAGTCAATGTCCGTTTGTATAGAGAAAATATCTGAGATAGTACGCCAAACACTAGCCCAGTAACTTTGGAGTAAGGGGCAATAAAAAAGCAAATGAACTAAAGTACCAGTATAAGTACCACAGGACCAACACGTAGAAGGTAGATTAGCATTAATCTTGTTGGAGAGAACAGGCGTCCATGTGGCCCTATGTACCAGAAAATACATCGATTGGAGCAAAGAGGAGGATTTAAGAGATTTAAAGCAGTGAGTCCATATTTTTAGCCAGGAATCGTCATCTGCTATAAATTGCAGATCAAACCACTTTGAGGAGTTAACGGGTTGAATCGCAACTTGTTTCAATTGTATGAATGTATACCATGATGAGGCCACACCTTTGGAGCGTAGTGTTGAGAGTTTATTCGTAAAAGTCAGCAAATCTGGCAAATCTTGAAGAGTCTCTAATTTAGGGAAAGCCTTCCTCAGACAATGAGTAAGTTGTAGCCACCTGAATTGTTGACTAATTGAAAGTTTGTATGTGACCAACTCTGGGAAACTCAACCAGGATGGACATTTACATATATGTTTAATCGACCAAATCCCACATTTTTGCCAAATATGCCAAGAAACAGTGGAGTTCTGTATTTTAATCAGTGGATTATTCCAAATGGGGGAATGGAAATAGGAAGACCATTTAACGTCCATAAGGCTATCCAGAAATGAGAGAGCTGATTTAGCTGAAGTGAATATGGCATCTGACTTGAAAGAGGAAGGGACTTCCATATCTACAAAGAGATTTAAGGGTTGTATACCGAATTTAATTTGTTCAAACAAAAGCCAACATAGTGATTCTGTATCATTTAAATTCATTGACCATGATGAACATTGGCGGAGCAGAAAGGAGATGTGATGTGATCACAAAGTACCGACCGCTCAGAAAACTGCCATAACTTGTGATAGATACCAAGGAATCCCATAGTAAATATCAACGTTAATGTTTTGAAAATGATACGTAATCGCACAGGTAACCAGTGCAATTTCTTCAACCAAGGTGTTATATGGTCGAATTTTCTAACTCCACAAATTAGCCTTGCAGCCGCATTTTGGACCATTTGTAAAGCTTTGCACTGAACTGTTGGCTTGTTTGCAGCTGGACCTTTTAGTTGGAGAAAGGTCTTCACAGCTCTACGAAGGGGCTTCCCTGGCCACTCTTTCCAGGTTTGGTCCTACATCCAACGACTCACCTCCTACAGGCTGTAGAGAGATCAGAAAGGCACACAGTGAAAAACTGCAAGTTTATAGCAATTGGGGGGGTGGGGGGAAGAGACAAGAGGGTCTTGTCCAAATAAGGGAGAGGCATGGACTCAGGAAAGAATTGAAACACATGAACTTTAAGCACAAAAATTACTTTACTGATTCTTTTTTATTCAACACAACTGAAGATATGACTTCTCAGGCATGAGTGTTGGAACTGGACAGGACGAGCCAACCAGGGTAGGGATTGGAACCAAGAAAATTGCGGAGGGGGGGAAGAGGGGGGGGGAGTCCTATACATTCTGCCAGTGAAACAGGCAAGAGACAAAAAGCCCAACCTGCAGCGTACAAGTTTCCTTAAACAGGAGGAGGAGGAGAAGACAGAGAGTAGCTGAAGGCCACACTGGTGGTGCCTTACCTATTGAGGGTTCCTCTCAGAATCTCAGTCTGAGGAGACTCCATATCCGAGGAATCTTTCTGCGGTTTCTCAACAGTCAGAAGCAGCAGGGGTACCATGATAAAGGTCCTTCCTGGGTCTAGGGAAGAGAAAGAAAGTATCTGCTTAGGTCAGCAATTCCCAAATCTGTCCTGAGTTTTCAGGGTATCCAAAATGACTCCCATATCAACTCCCTGCTGGCTGGCTGGCTGCAGAGGAGAAAAGATGGGACCCTGGTCTAGTGTCCTCATTTCAGCCCTTAAAATCAACTCAGGTGAGGTGCAACAAAGGAAAAATAAGACCACAAACCCCAGTGCGTTATCAAAACTACAGCACCCAGCATGCAACGGGGCAACAAGCAGAAATCCTAAGTCGGTTGCACCTCAAGACAACCCAGCTGATGCCCAGCTTCTCTCTCTCAAGAGCCAGCAATAGGTTAGATATCCAAGAAGCATGGCCACAGTTATCCTTACATACGAGTACGTGGTTTGGGATTTGAGTTAATTTGCCCACTTCTAGGCATCTGAAAACACCTGACCCATCACTGGCACACAGGAGGCCAGAGCATAATTTTCCAAATAAGTGGTAGTGGTGGTCAGAGAACAGATGTGGATCAAAAGCAGAATTTTAAATCTCCATAAAAGTTGAGCTTAGTAGGGATAAGTTCACTGGACCAGAGATACTATGGACTTTTCCTCCAGGAAATTGTCCAAACCCTTAACACCACTCTTATTATTGAGAAAGACATGGGGGAAGCCACTTCTTGCCCTGGATTGGTAGCATGGAATCTTGATACTCTTTAGGGTTCCAGAATCTCATCTACTGTTTGATATTCTGGAATTTTGCCAGGTACTAGTGACCTGGATTGGCCACCGTGAGGACGGGCTAATGGGCCTGATAGACATTGGTCTGACCCAGTAAGGCTAGTCTTATGTTTTTAGGGTCAACAGGTCCTCTGAACCATACTAATCCTATGGACACAGCACTGACCAGACAGCACTGCCCTTCTCCTGGAGGCACACTTGGCTGGCCCGATGTTTTAGGATTATACAATGAATATGCATGAGAAATATGCGTACTGTATATTAGCAAACCATTGCATGCTGATATCATAAATATTCATGGCCCTCCAGGGACCATAATTCAGGCACCAGTCCCCATCAGAACTTATCAAAGAGGCATGATGGCAGCTGCAAATTCAGATGAAAGATACCAGGATTACCTCTAGCAGCCGTTTGTCGCACTGCTCAGTAAATGCAGCTGAGCCAAAGGCATGATAGACAACAAAGCTATTCTCCCCACACTCACCAGCATATGTTCGATCCAGATCCAGCTTTGTGGTTTCCTGCGGAACCTTGTTTTTGTACCTGTGTGAAGGAACATGTCGAAAACTGAGAAAAAGGTGTCCACAATCCAAGAGTAAAAACAGATCTCTGGTCACCAAAACTCCCTTTCAGCCACTGATCAACATGATATGAAGCTCAAGCAGACAATAGAACATAAGCAAAATAACTAATACAACAGGGGATTAGAACTCTGGCCATAGGGAGAAACATACCAGTCGAAATTATAAAACATGTAATGAGCCAGCAGCTGCTCCAGGATTCCTCATCTGGGAATATCCAGTGCATTTAAGAATGCAGGTCTTGTTCTCATCATCACTGCCCTCTTGCCAAAGGGATGTAAACAGGCAGGGACGACTCCTACCCATTTAGATCTCTCTTCTGGGGCTAACCAGCATTTTAAAGCATGAAACTCTTTTTCTTGTCACCATCAACCTACCTCTTCCAAAAGGGATGTAAACAGTAAGGGGTCACCTGCTACACATTGCAATCCCTCTTCTGGGGCTATCCAGCACATTTTAAAGCATGAAGCTCTTGTTCTTATCATCATGGTCACCGGCCTCTTGCCAAAGTTGTGTAAACAGTGAGGGTCGACTCCTGGCCATTTAGATCCCTCGTCTGGTGCTACAACTCTTGTTCCTGTAGCCACCGTCCTCTTCCCAAAGTGATATAAACAGTCAGCGGTGACTCCTGGCCATTTAGAGCCCTCTTCTGGAGCTAACCAGCACATTTTAAAGAATAAAGCTCTTGTTTTTGTCGTCACTATCAACACCCTCCTGCCAAAGTGATGTAAACAGTCAGGGGTGAATCCTGGCCATTTAGATCCCTCGTCTGGTGCTACAACTCTTGTTCTTGTCGTTAACACCCTCCTGCCAAAGTGATGTAAATAATCAGGGGTGACTCCTGTCCATTTAGTTCCTTCTTCTGGGGATATCCATCACATTTTAAAGAATGAAGCTCTTGTTTTTGTCGTCACTGTCAACACCCACCTGATGAAGTGATGAAAATAGACAGGGTCGACTCCTGGCCATTTAGATCCCTCTTCTGGGGCTATCCAGCACATTTTAAAGCATGAAGCTCTGGTTCTTGTCGTCACCGCCCTCCTGCCAAAGTGACGTAAACTGAGGCGATCTCAAATCAAACTTGGATCAAAGGAAACTTGCTCAAGCAGAGTTGAATCAAACATACAAACTGAGACAAGTGTGGTGAAAAATCAGTTAAACTAATATCATTAATAAGAGAACCGTAGACTTCAAACACCCAGCACCGATGTGGTGATATTCATACCCCACTGAAACACCAAAGTTTATGGAACTTTGAAACATGCTATTGCTATTTACAAATAATGTCGACAATCACATCAACCCAGACTTTAATGTAGCAAAAGTACTTAACTTGATCCAACGGGAGCTCAGCAGTTTCACAAATTGTAGCTTCCTCATGGGTTCAAAGACTTTTCCAGCCTGGTTTATCTATTTCAGCGGTTATATTTGCCAGTACCTAAAGGACATCAAATGAAAGGTTTTAAAGCCTGTACCATTTACATGTAATATAACATATATTATAAATTAGTTTAATCCCTGGAAAATAACTAACAACGTGCAGCTCTTGATCTCGTCATCAACACCCTCTTGCCAAAGTGATGTAAACAGTATGGGGCGACTTCTTGCCATTTAGATTCCTCTTCTGGAGTTATCCAGCACATTTTAAAGAACAAAGCTCTTGTTCTTATCGTCAATGTCAACACCCTCCTTCCAAAGTGATTTAAACATTCAGGGGCCACTCCTGGCCATTTAGATCCCTCTTCTGGGGCTATCCAGCACATTTTAAAGAACGAAGCTCTTGTTCTTATCGTCACCGCCCTCCTACCACAGTAATGTAAACAGTCAGGGGCGACTCCTGGCCATTTAGATCCCTTTTCTGGGGCTATCCAGCGCATTTTAAAGAACGAAGCTCTTGTTCTTGTCGTCACCGTAAACGCCCTCCTGGCAAAGTGATGTAAACAGTCAGGGGTCATTCCAGGACATTTAGATTCTTCGTCTGGTGCTACAACTCTTGTTCTTGTCTGCACCGCCCTCCTGCCAAAGTGATGTAAACAGTCAGGGGTGACTCCTGGCCATTTAGATCCCTTTTATGAGGCTATCCAGCACATTTCAAAGCATGAAGCTCTTGTTCTTGTCGTCACTGTCAACACCCTCCTGCCAAAGTGATGTAAATAGTCAGAGGCGACTCCTGGCCATTTAGATCCCTCTTCTGGGGCTATCAAGCGCATTTTAAATAACAAAGCTCTTGTTCTTGTCGTCTTTGTCAACACTCTCCTGCCAAAGTGATGTAAATAGTCAGAGGCGATTCCTGGCCATTTAGATCCCGTTTCTGGGGCTATCCAGCGCATTTTAAAGAAAAAAGCTCTTGTTCTTGTCGTCACCGTCAATGCTCTCCTGCCAAAGTGATGTAAATAGTCAGAGGTGACTCCTGGCCATTTAGAACCCTTTTATGGGGCTATCCAGCACATTTCAAAGCATGAAGCTCTTGTTTTTGTCGTCATTGTCAACATTCTCCTGCCAAAGTGATGTAAATAGTCAGAGGCGACTCTTGGCCATTTAGATCCCTCTCCTGGGGCTATCCAGCGCATTTTAAAGAACAAAGCTCTTGTTCTTGTCGTCATTGTCAACACCCTCCTGCCAAAGTGATGTAAATAGTCAAGAGGCGACTCCTGGCCATTTAAATCCCTCTTCTGGGGCTATCCAGCGCATTTTAAAGACGAAGCTCTTGTTCTTGTCTTCACCGCCCTCCTGCCAAAGTGATGTAAACAGTCAGGGGCGACTCATGGCCATTTAGATCCCTTTTATTCAGCTATCCAGCACATTTTAAAGCATGAAGCTCTTGTTTTTGTCATCACTGTAAACACCCTCCTGACAAAGTGATGTAAATAGACAGGGTCGACACGGCCATTTAGATTCTTCTTCTGGGGCTATCCAGCACATTTTAAAGAACAAGCTCTTGTTCTTGTCGTCATTGTCAACACCCTCCTGCCAAAGTGATGTAAATAGTCAGAGGCGACTCCTGGCCATTTAGATCCCTCTTCTGGGGCTATCCAGCGCATTTTAAAGAACAAAGCTCTTGTTCTTGTCTTCACTGTCAACACCTTTCTGTCAATGTGAAGTAAACAGTGAGGGGCGACTCCTGGCCATTTAGATCTCTCGTCTGGTGCTACAACTCTTGTTCTTGTCGACAACACTCTCCTACCAAAGTGATTTAAATAGTCAGGGATGACTCCTGGCCATTTAGATCCTTCTTCTGGGGCTATCCAGCACATTTTAAAGCATGAAGCTCTTGTTCTTGTCGTCACCGTCAACGCCCTCCTGCCAAAGTGATGTAAACAGTCAGGGGTCACTCCATGACATTTAGATTCTTCGTCTGGTGCTACAACTCTTGTTCTTGTCTTCACCGCCCTCCTGCCTAAGTGATGTAAACAGTCAGGGGCGACTCATGGCCAATTAGATCCCTCGTCTGGTGCTACAACTCTTGTTCTTGTCGCAACACCCTCCAGCTAAAGTGATGTAAATAGTCAGGGGTAACTCCAGGCCATTTAGATCCTTCTTCTTGGGATATACATCACATTTTAAAGCCTGATGCTCTTGTTTTTGTCGTCACTGTCAACATCCTCCTGCCAAAGTGATGTAAACAGTCAGGGGCGACTCAGGGCCATTTAAATCCCTTTTCTGGGGCTATCCAGCGCATTTTAAAGAACAAGATCTTGTTCTTGTCGTCATTGTCAACACTCTCCTGCCAAATTGATGTAAATATTCAGAGGCGACTCTTGGCCATTTAGATCCCTTTTATGGGGCTATCCAGCACATTTCAAAGCATGAAGCTCTTGTTCTTGTCGTCATTGTCAACACCCTCCTGCCAAAGTGATGTAAATAGTCAGAGGCGACTCCTGGCCATTTAGATCCCTCTTCTGAGGCTATCCAGCGCATTTTAAAGAACAAAGCTCTTGTTCTTGTCATCATTTTCAACACCCTCCTGCCAAAGTGATGTAAATAGTCAGTGGCGACTCATGGCCATTTAGATCCTTCTTCTGGGGCTATCCAGCACATTTTAAACAATGAAGCTCTTGTTTTTGTCGTCACTGTCAACACCCACTTGACAAAGTGATGTAAATAGACAGGGTCGACTCTGGCAATTTAGATCCCTCTTCTGTAGCTATCCAGCACATTTTAAAGATTGAAGCTCTTGTTCTTGTTGTCACTGCTCTCTTGCCAAAGTGATGTAAACAGTCAGGGTCGACTCTTGGCCATTTAGATCCCTATTATGGGGCTATTCAGCACATTTTAAAGCATGAAGCTCTTGATCTTGTCGTCACCGTCAACGCCCTCCTGGCAAAGTGATGTAAACAGTCAGGGGTCATTCCAGGACATTTAGATTCTTCGTCTGGTGATACAACTCTTATTCTTGTCGTCACCTCCCTCCTGCCACAGTGATATAAACAGTCAGGGGCGACTCCTGGCCATTTAGATCCCTCTTCTGGGGCTATCCAGTGCATTTTAAAGAACGAAGCTCTTGTTCTTGTCGTCACCGTCAACGCCTTCCTGGCAAAGTGATGTAAACAGTCAGGGGTCATTCCAGGACATTTAGATTCTTCGTCTGGTGCTACAACTCTTGGTCTTGTCTGCACCGCCCTCCTGCCAAAGTGATGTAAACGGTCAGGGGCGACTCCTGACCATTTAGATCCCTTTTATGGGGCTATCCAGCGCATTTTAAAGAACAAAGCTCTTGTTCTTGTCGTCTTTGTCAACACTCTCCTGCCAAAGTGATATAAATAGTCAGAGGCGACTCCTGGCCATTTAGATCCCATTTCTAGGGCTATCCAGCGCATTTTAAAGATCAAAGCTCTTGTTCTTGTCGTCTTTGACAACACTCTCCTGCCAAAGTGATGTAAATTTTCAGAGGCGACTCCTGGCCATTTAGATCCCGTTTCTGGGGCTATCCAGCGCATTTTAAAGAAAGAAGTTCTTGTTCTTGTCTTCACTGTCAACACCTTTCTGTCAATGTGATGTAAAAAGTGAGGGGCGACTCCTGGCCATTTAGATCCCTCGTCTGTTGCTACAACTCTTGTTCTTGTCGTCACTGCCCTCCTGCCAAAGTGATGTAAACAGTCAGGGGTGACTCCTGGCCATTTAGATCACGCTTCTGGGGCTAACCAGCACATTTTAAACAATGAAGCTCTTGTTTTTGTCGTCACTGTCAACACCCACTTGACGAAGTGATGTAAATAGACAGGGTCGACTCTGGCAATTTAGATCCCTCTTCTGTAGCTATCCAGCACATTTTAAAGCTTGAAGCTCTTGTTCTTGTTGTCACTGCCCTCCTGTCAAAGTGATGTAAACAGTTAGGGGCGACTCCTGGCCATTTAAATCCCTCTTCTGGGGCTATCCAGCACTTTTTAAAGCATGAAGCTCTTGTTCTTGTCGTCACCGCCCTCCTGCCAAAGTGATGTAAACAGTCAGGGGTCTTTCCATGACATTTACATTCTTCGTCTGGTGCTACAACTCTTGTTCTTGTCTTCACCGCCCTCCTGCCAAAGTGATGTAAACAGTCAGGGGCGACTCATGGCCAATTAGATCCCTCGTCTGGTGCTACAACTCTTGTTCTTGTCGCAACACCCTCCAGCTAAAGTGATGTAAATAGTCAGGGGTGACTCCAGGCCATTTAGATCCTTCTTCTTGGGATATACATCACATTTTAAAGCATGAAGCTCTTGTTTTTGTCATCACTGTCAACATCCTCCTGCCAAAGTGATGTAAACAGTCAGGGGTGACTCTAGGCCATTTAGATCCTTCTTCTTGGGATATACATCACATTTTAAAGCATGATGCTCTTGTTTTTGTCGTCACTGTCAACATCCTCCTGCCAAAGTGATGTAAACAGTCAGGGGCGACTCATGGCCATTTAAATCCCTTTTCTGGGGCTATCCAGCGCATTTTAAAGAACAAGATCTTGTTCTTGTCGTCATTGTCAACACTCTCCTTCCAAAGTGATGTAAATATTCAGAGGCGACTCTTGGCCATTTAGATCCCTTTTATGGGGCTATCCAGCACATTTCAAAGCATGAAGCTCTTGTTCTTGTCGTCATTGTCAACACCCTCATGCCAAAGTGATGTAAATAGTCAGAGGCGACTCCTGGCCATTTAGATCACTCTTCTGAGGCTATCCAGCGCATTTTAAAGAACAAAGCTCTTGTTCTTGTCATCATTGTCAACACCCTCCTGCCAAAGTGATGTAAATAGTCAGTGGCGACTCATGGCCATTTAGATCCTTCTTCTGGGGCTATCCAGTACATTTTAAACAATGAAGCTCTTGTTTTTGTCGTCACTGTCAACACCCACTTGAAGAAGTGATGTAAATAGACAGGGTCGACTCTGGCAATTTAGATCCCTCTTCTGTAGCTATCCAGCACATTTTAAAGATTGAAGCTCTTGTTCTTGTTGTCACTGCTCTCTTGCCAAAGTGATGTAAACAGTCAGGGACGACTCCTGGCCATTTAGATCCCTATTATGGGGCTATCCAGCACATTTTAAAGCATGAAGCTCTTGATCTTGTCGTCACCGTCAACGCCCTCCTGGCAAAGTGATGTAAACAGTCAGGGGTCATTCCAGGACATTTAGATTCTTCGTCTGGTGCTACAACTCTTGTTCTTGTCTTCACCGCCCTCCTGCCAAAGTGATGTAAACAGTCAGGGGCAACTTCTGGCACTTTAGATCCCTCTTCTGGGGCTATCCAGCACATTTTAAAGCATGAAGCTCTTATTCTTGTCGTCACCTCCCTCCTGCCACAGTGATATAAACAGTCAGGGGCGACTCCTGGCCATTTAGATCCCTTTTATGGGGCTATCCAGCACATTTTAAAGCATGAAGCTCTTGTTCTTTTCGTCACTGCCCTCCTGCCAAAGTGATGTAAACAGTCAGGGTCAACTCCTAGCTATTTAGATCCCTATTATGGGGCTATCCAACACATTTTAAAGCATCAAGCTCTTGTTCTTTTCGTCACCGTCAACGCCCTCCTGCCAAAGTGATGTAAACAGTTAGGGCCGACTCCTGGCCATTTAAATCCCTCTTCTGGGGCTATCCAGCACATTTTAAAGCATGAAGCTCTTGTTCTTGTCGTCACTGCCCTCCTGCCAAAGTGATGTAAATAGACAGGGTCGACTCTGGCAATTTAGATCCCTATTATGGGGCTATCCAGCACATTTTAAAGCATGAAGCTCTTGTTCTTGTCGTCACCGTCAACGCCTTCCTGGTAAAGTGATGTAAACAGTTAGGGGTCACACCAGGACATTTAGATCCCTCTTCTGGGGCTATCCAGCACATTTTAAAGCATGAAGCTCTTGTTCTTGTCATCATTGTCAACACCCTCCTGCCAAAGTGATGTAAATAGTCAGAGGCGACTCCTGGCCATTTAGATCACTCTTCTGGTGCTATCCAGCGCATTTTAAAGAACGAAGCTCTTGTTCTTGTCTTCACCGCCCTCCTGCCAAAGTGATGGAAACAGTCAGGAGCGACTCATGGCCATTTAGATCCTTCTTCTGGGGCTATCCAGCACATTTTAAACAATGAAGCTCTTGTTTTTGTCGTCACTGTCAACACCCACTTAACGAAGTGATGTAAATAGACACGGTCGACTCCTGGCCATTTAGATCCCTTTTATGGGGCTATCCAGCACATTTTAAAGCATGAAGCTCTTGTTCTTGTCGTCACTGCCCTCCTGCCAAAGTGATGTAAATAGTCAGAGGCGACTCTTGGCCATTTAGATCCCTTTTATGGGGCTATCCAGCACATTTCAAAGCATGAAGCTCTTGTTCTTGTCGTCACTGCCCTCCTGCCAAAGTGATGTAAATAGTCAGAGGCGACTCTTGGCCATTTAGATCCCTTTTATGGGGCTATCCAGCACATTTCAAAGCATGAAGCTCTTGTTCTTGTCGTCATTGTCAACACCCTCCTGCCAAAGTGATGTAAATAGTGAGAGGCGACTCCTGGCCATTTAGATCCCTCTTCTGAGGCTATCCAGCGCATTTTAAAGAACAAAGCTCTTGTTCTTGTCATCATTGTCAACACCCTCCTGCCAAAGTGATGTAAATAGTCAGTGGCGACTCATGGCCATTTAGATCCTTCTTCTGGGGCTATCCAGCACATTTTAAACAATGAAGCTCTTGTTTTTGTCGTCACTGTCAACACCCACTTGACGAAGTGATGTAAATAGACAGGGTCGACTCTGGCAATTTAGATCCCTCTTCTGTAGCTATCCAGCACATTTTAAAGCTTGAAGCTCTTGTTCTTGTTGTCACTGCCCTCTTGCCAAAGTGATGTAAACAGTCAGGGTCGAATCCTGGCCATTTAGATCCCTTTTATGGGGCTATCCAGCACATTTTAAAGCATGAAGCTCTTGTTCTTGTCGTCACCGTCAACGCCCTCCTGCCAAAGTGATGTAAACAGTCAGGGGTCACTCCAGGACATTTAGATTCTTTGTCTGGTGCTACAACTCTTGTTCTTGTCTTCACCTCCCTTCTGCCAAAGTGATGTAAACAGTCAGGGGTCACTCCATGACATTTAGATTCTTTGTCTGGTGCTACAACTCTTGTTCTTGTCTTCACCGCCCTCCTGCCAAAGTGATGTAAACAGTCAGGGGCGACTCATGGCCATTTAGATCCCTCTTCTGGGGCTATCCAGCACATTTTAAACAATGAAGCTCTTGTTCTTGTTGTCACTGCCCTCTTGACAAAGTGATGTAAACTGGGGCGATCTCAAATCAAACTTGGATCAAAGGAAACTTGCTCAAGCAGAGTTGAATCAAACAAAATATGGTGAAAAACCAGTTAAACTAATATCATTAATAAACGGAACCGTAGACTTCAAATACCCAGTACTGACGTGGTCATAGTCGTACCCCAATGAAACACTAAAGTCTAAGTAACTTTTGAAACAGGCTATTGATATTTACAAAATAATGTCGACAATTACATCTACCCAGACTATAATGTAGCAAAAGTACTTAACTTGATCCAATGGGAGCTCAGCTGTTTCACCAATTGTAGCTTTCTCATGGGTTCAAAGACTTTTCCAGCCTGGTTTATCTATTTCAGCGGCTATATTTGCCAGTACCTAAAGGACATCAAATGAAAAGTTTTAAAGCCTGTACCATTTACATGTAATATAACATCTTATAAATTACTTTAATCCCTGTAAAATAACTAACAACGTGCAGCTCTTGATCTCGTCATCATCACCCTCTTGCCAAAGTGATGTAAACAGTCAGGGGCGACTCCTTGCCATTTAGATTCCTCTTCTGGGGCTATCCAGCACATTTTAAAGAATGAAGCTCTTGTTCTTATCGTCAATATCAACACCCTCCTGCCAAAGTGATGTAAATAGTCAGGAGTGAATACTGGCCATTTAGATCACTCTTCTGGGGCTATCCAGCACATTTTAAAGAATGAAGCTCTTGTTTTTATCGTCACTGTCAACACCCTTCTGTCAAAGTGATGTAAATAGTTAGGGGCGATTCCTGGCCATTTAGATCCTTCATCTGGTGCTGCAACTCTTGTTTTTGTTGTCATGGTCGCCGCCCTCTTGCCAAAGGTATGTAAACAGTCAGGGGCGACTCCTGGCCATTTAGATCCCTCTTCTGGGGCTATCCAGCACCTTTTAAAGCATGAAGCTCTTGTTGTTGTTGTCACCGCCCTCCTGCCAAAGTGATGTAAACAGTCAGGGGCGGCTCCTGGCCATTTAGATCCCTCTTCTGAGGCTATCCAGCACATTTTAAAGCATGAAGCTCTTGTTCTTGTCATCACCGGCCTCCTACCAAAGTGATGTAAACAGTCAGGGGCGACTCCTGGCCATTTAGATCCCTCTTCTCGGGCTATCCAGCACATTTTAAAGCATGAAGCTCTTGTTCTTGTCGTCACCTGCCTCCTGCCAAAGTGATGTGAACAGTCAGGGGCGACTCCTGGCCATTTAGATCCCTCTTCTCGGGCTATCCAGCACATTTTAAAGCATGCAGCTCTTGTTCTTGTCGTCATCGCTCTCTTGCCAAAGTGATGTAAACAGGGGCGATCTCAAATCAAACTTTGAACAAAGAAAACTTGCTCAAGCAGAGTTGAATCAAACATACAAACTGAGACAAATGTGGTGAAAAACCAGTTAAACTAATATCATTAATAAAGGGAACCGTAGACTTCAAATACCCAGCACTGACGTGGTCATATTCATACCCCAATGAAATACCAAAGTCTAAGTAACTTTTGAAACAGGCTATTGAAATTTACAAAATAATGTCGACAATTACATCTACCCAGACTATAATGTAGCAAAAGTACTTAACTTGATCCAACGGGAGCTCAGCTGTTTCACCAAATGTTGCTTCCTCATGAGTTCAAAGACTTTCCCAGCCTGGTTTATCTACATCAGCAGCTATATTTGCCTGTACCTAATGGATAATATCAAATGGAAAATTTTAAAGCCTGCACCATTCTCTAAAGCTTCTGGTGAGGTTACTTTACAGCTGATTATGCTGCTCTGAAAAAGATGATGGCAACTTTTCAAACCAACGCAATGTCATCCCTTGCTCAAACTAATCATCCTGCTCTTTTTCTGCACATTACTTCATCTGCATTTTTATATTATGACACCCAACTCGCACTTTTCTTTCATTACTCATTTAGTCGCCTGAAGCTGGGTCTCTATCCTAACAATTGTGCAATACATGTAAGAGACAGTGCTCCATTAAAACAAAGGATAAACATTTCCCTACCCGTGTTTAACAGTATTGAACGTTATTCATAATTTACAAATGTCACCAATGCAGCTCATCACATGATGGAATACATTTCTAGATACGAACACAGTCAAGCAGCTAATAAATGTGTTCACCAAGACCTCAAACACCCGAGACATTACTTAACTGATTTTGTGTCGTTATTGGGGTGATCTATTCATCATCTGTCTTGTTTGATTTTTAATGCAGACTATGATATCATATTGTATCTATATGGTGCTGTACATAATAAATAATTTAGAAGAGCACTTAGCTTGTGGCCCAACGGCTACCTAGCCATTTCACTGGTGTGTTTCTTCAGAGGCAAAAGCTCTTATCAGTGTTATTCCGCATTAAAAACACACAAACTGCATAATTATTTCAATATTACATGAAAATCCTACGTGAACATGCAGGCACAATGCAAGAAACACTGGTCCTCGTGCGCCGGATCCAATCAGCGGACGCACAATTCATGATGTCCAGTGCATTCATCCTTCTCCTGCATCCCAGGCATTTTTTTGATGAATCAGGCATCTTCAAGGTGATGAGTAGAAAAGTTGTAATGGAGAGCTGTAGAAAATCCGACCGATGGGAACGGGCGGAGACTAAAGACTGGGGATTAGGGTAAACCAGGAGGAAATGGGTAGTGCTCGGGCATGCCCGGTGGGGCCCTGGGCACTGCACGTGCTCAGAGAAAATAAAAAATAAAAATCTCTAAGCTATTGGAGAGCTTATCCGCAAACGGGAGCTGATGGGACATCACCCATATGTGGCTGACTCATCCTGCTTGTCCTAGGAGAACTATTTTTAATTAAGTGTCAATAATTAACTAGCTTTACTTGAATTATAAATAACTTCTGAAACCATTCATAATAAAGTTATTACAATATAATACTGATGTGACTATCTAATTATTATTAAATAAATTCATTACTGTTATAATAAATACCTTATGATATTAATTGCAAGATGCATATATGAACTATATATCAAAATAATAATAATAATAATATGTAACTGATATGATTGGGCATATTAAAAACTTTTATAATGTCTGATAAATTAATTCATCTTATTTGTGTTAATTTAACTCCATTCATGTCATTAATAAATTATTTGATTGACTATTAAACGTTACTAATAAAATGTAAATTTCTACTATTGATTTAAAAAGATATAGTAAACATTATTCATCTTATAAATTGGGATTCAATTGTTTAATTATAGTTAATTTTATTGAAACCTCTATTACTTGTTAACAGAAGAACACTTGAAGGAAATTGCTCCACAATCTGTATTAATAAGTTTAAATTTAAACTGCCCCCAAATTTCACCATGAAAACTTGCTACTGACACTGCCCACATTATGGTAAAACAAACCAGTTAGATTTAATAATTCGAATAAAGCATATAGGGCAATTAAATGCTTACACGCATTTTATTCTGTCCAATGAAATAAAACTATAACCAAAATCCAAAAACTATAACATTACAAGCAGAGGAAAGGAACTTAAAACCAATGGCTTATCAGTGATTAAATAATACGCCAACTACACCCGACCAATGAGATTTAATGTGCCTAACGAAGGCACAAGTGTACGTTCTAACGTGATGATGAAAACACGTTCGTATTAAGGAGATGCATAAAAGAAAATAAGTGCATTTCTGCTAAATTCCACTATGACTTACTTTTTCTTTTAGTGAAACATCAATAGTTCACTTGGCTATTTCATTAAATGGTTTTGTAGATTGTTTTGACCAACTAGGAGTGACTCCAATAGGGAGTGTATCATGATAAGCCATTGGTTTTAAGTTCCTTTCCTCTGCTTGTAACGTTATAGTTTTTGGATTTTGGTGTTAGTTTTACTTCATTGGACAGAATAAAATGCGTGTAAGCATTTAATTGCCCTATATGCTTTAGGAATCGAATCATTAAATCTAAATGGTTTGTTTTACCATAATGTGGGCAGTGTCAGTAGCAAGTTTTCATGGTGAAATTTGGGGGCAGTTTAAATTTAAACTTATTAATACGATTGTGGAGCAATTTCCTTCAAGTGTTTTTCTGCTAACAAGTAATAAAGGTTTGAATAAAATTAACTATAATTAAGAAATTGAATCCCAGTTTATAAAGATGAATAATGTTTACTATATATCTTTTTAAATCAATAGTAGAAATTTACATTTTATTAGTAATGTTTAATAGAGTCAATCAAATAATTTATTAATGACATGAATGGAGTTAAATTAACACAAATAAGATGAATTAATTTATCAGATATTATAAAAGTTTGTAATATGCCCAATCATATCAGTTACATATTATTATTATTATTTTGATACATAGTTCATATATGGATCTTTGGCAATTAATATCATAAGGTATTTATTATAACAGTAATGAATTTATTTAATAATAATTAGATAAAGTCACTTCAGTATTATATTGTAATAACTTATTATGAATGGTTTCAGAAGTTATTTATAATTCAGGTAAAGCTAGTTAATTATTGGCACTTTAATTAAAAATTGTTCTCCTAGGACAAACAGGATGAGTCAGCCACATATGGGTGATGTCCCATCAGCTCCCGTTTGCGGATAAGCTCTCCAATAGCTTAGAGATTTTTATTTTTTATTTTCTCTGAGCACGTGCAGTGCCCAGGGCCCCACCGGGCATGCCCGAGCACTACCCATTTCCTCCTGGTTTACCCTAATCCCCAGTCTTTAGTCTCCACCCGTTCCCATCGGTCGGATTTTCTACAGCTCTCCATAACAACTTTTCTACTCATCACCTTGAAGATGCCTGATTCATCAAAAAAAAAAATGCCTGGGATGCAGGAGAAGGATGAATGCACTGGACATCATGAATTGTGCGTCCGCTGATTGGATCCGGCGCACGAGGACCAGTGTTTCTTGCATTGTGCCTGCATGTGCCCATAGGATTTTCATGTAATATTGAAATAATTATGCAATTTGTGTGTTTTTAATGCGGAATAACACTGATAAGAGCTTTTGCCTCTGAAGAAACACAACAGTGAAATGGCTAGGTAGCTGTCGGGCCACAAGCTAAGTGCTCTTCTAAATTATTTATTATGTACAGCACCATATAGATACAATATGATATCATAGTCTGCATTAAAAATCAAACAAGACCGATGATGAATAGGTCACCCCAATAACGACACAAAATCAGTTAAGTAATGTCTCAGGTGTTTGAGATCTTGGTAAACACATTTATTAGCTGCATGACAGTTTGTTCATATCAAGTTACATGTGGCATGATTACTTGAACAAGCTATTTTTCCATTGATCCCGTAGGATTATACATTTCTAGATATATGCATTAGAAAATGGTGTAGAAGCAGAAAGTTCTAAACACAACCATCAAATGCACAACGTACGTGTACAGAACGCGATCTAATAAAAGAAGACCAATATTATAGCAAGAAGGGTGGGGACCTCAAACACCCAAACCTGGGAACACACCCCACGTATTGCTGGGGTCATGAATATCATCACCGGTCTCCCAACACCTTCTTGCACTCTAAAGTGGGGTTTTTGATTTTTTACGCTCAAGCTTAATTCACAACCGAAAATTAGTGGATAATCTGTACAGTTGCAAGTTGTTCAAACAAGAGAAACACAGCTTTACCTACTCCCGGAGGATCATCCGTTTCACATATTGCTTTTTTTAGGGGTTAGTGTTTCTGAAACCTGATATACAGGTGTAGTGAAGTTCGCTATGTCAGAGACTGTCTTGCTTGAAACCATCTAGAAAAATAAAAGATCACATTAAAATTAGATTGCCTGGAAAATGACTAAAAACGTTCTTGTTCTTGTCATCACCGCCCTCTTGCCAAAGTGATGTAAAAAGTCAGGATTGACCCTGACCATTTAGGTACGTCTAGGGCAAGGGTGTCAAAGTCCCTCCTGGAGGGCCGCAATCCAGTCAGGTTTTCAGGACTTCCCCAGTGAGTATGCATGAGATCTATTAGCAAACAATGAAAGCAGTCCATATTCATTGGGGAAATCCTGAAAACCAGAATGGATTGCGGCCCTCGAGGAGGGACTTTGACACCCTTGGTCTAGGGCTATCCAGTGCACAGAGATACGCAGCTCTTATTCTCGTCTCCGCTTTCTTGCCAAAGTGATGTAAACAAATGGCCAGGAGTCGCCCCTGACTGTTTACATCACTTTGGAAAAAGGACGGTGACAACAAGAACAAGAGCTGCATGCTTTAACTGTGCTGGATAGCCCCAGACTCTTTGGACAGAGGGTGGTAACAACAAAAAGAGCTGCACGCTTTCAATGCACTGGATAATCCCAGACGAGAGATCAAAATGGCAAGGGTCGACCCTGACTATTTACGTCACTGACAAATGGTTGGTGACAAAAAGACTAAGAGCTGTGCACTGGATAGCCCCAGGGTCTTTGGCATGAGGGCCGTGATGACAAGAATAAGAGCTGGATGCTTTTAAGAGCACTGGAAAGCCCTAGAGACTTTGGCAACAGGGTGGCGATGACAAGAACAAGAGCTCCACTCAAATACGCTGGTTAGCTCCAGACGAGGGATCAAATGGCCAGGAGTTGACCCCGACTTTAACATCACTTTGGCAAGACAGCGGAGACAATAAGAACAAGAGTTGTGCGCTGGATTGCCCCAGGGTCTTTGGCTTGAGGGCGGTGACAAGAACAAGAGCTGCACTGGTTAGCCCCAGATAAGGGATCTAAATGGCCAAGAGTCGCTTCTGAATGTTCACATACACTTTGGCAAGAGGGCGGTGACGACAAGAACAAGAGCTGCATGCTTTTAAGTGCGCTGGATAGCTCCAGACTCTTTGGCAAGAGGGCAGTGACGACAAGAACAAGAGCTGCACGCTTTTAAATGCACTTGATAGCCCCAGACGAGTGATCTAAATGGTCAGGAGTCACCCCTCACTGTTTACATCACTTTGGCAAGAGAACAGTGACAGCGACGACAAGAACAAGAGCTGCATGCTTTTAAGTGCGCTGGATAGCCCCCAGCCACTTTGGCAAGAGGGCAGTGACGACAAGAACAAGAGCTGCATAGCACCAGACGAGGGATCTAAATGGCCAGGAGTCGACCCTGACAGTATACATCACTTTGGCAGGCAGGCGGTGAAAAGAACAAGAGCTGCACGCTTTTAAGTGCGCTGGATAGCCCCAGACTGTTTGCCAAGAGGGCAGTGACGACAAGAACAAGAGCTGCACGCTTTTAAGTGCGCTGAATAGCCCCAGACTGTTTGCCAAGAGGGCAGTGACGACAAGAACAAGAGCTGCACGCTTTCAAGTGCGCTGGATAGCCCCAGTGAAGGGATCTAAATGGCCAGTAGTCGTCCCTAACAGTTTACATCACTTTGACAAGAACAAAAGCTGCATGCTTTAAATGCGCTGCATAGAACCAGACGAGGGATCTAAATGGCCAGGAATTGCGCCTGACTAAATACCTCATCTGGGGCTATCCAGCACATTTTTAAGCATTCTGCTCATGTTCTCACCGTCACCATCACCGCCCTCTTACCAAAGTGATGTAAATAAATGGCCAGGAGTCGCCCCTGACATTACACCATTTTGGCAAGAGGGCAGTGACGACAAGAACAAGAGCTGCATGCTTTCAAGTGCGCTGGATAGCCCCAGACTCTTTGGCAAGAGGGCAGTGATGACAAGAACAAGAGCTGCATGCTTTTAAGTGTGCTGGATAGCCCCAGACTCTTTGGCAAGAGGGCAGTGACGACAAGAACAAGAGCTGCACGCATTTAAGTGTGCAGGATTGCCGCAGACATGGGATCTAAATGGCCAGGAGTCACCCCTGACTAGATACCTCGTCTGGGTATAACCAGTGCACTTTAAAGCACGGTGACGACAAGAACAAGAGCTACACGCTTTTAAATGCACTTGATAGCCCCAGACGAGTGATCTAAATGGTTAGGAGTCACCCCTCACTGTTTACATCACTTTGGCAAGAGGACAGTGACAGCGACGACAAGAACAAGAGCTGCATGCTTTAATTGCACTGGATAGGCCCAGAAGAGAGATCTAAATGGCCAGGAGTCGACCCTGACAGTATACATCACTTTGGCAAGCAGGCGGTGAGAAGAACAAGAGCTGCACGCTTTTAAGTGCGCTGAATAGCCCCAGACTCTTTGGTAAGAGGGCAGTGACGACAAGAACAAGAGCTGCACGCTTTCAAGTGCGCTGGATAGCCCCAGTGAAGGGATCTAAATGGCCAGTAGTAGTCCCTAACAGTTTACATCACTTTGACAAGAACAAAAGCTGCATGCTTTAAATGAGTTGCATAGAACCAGACGAGGGATCTAAATGGCCAGGAATTGCGCCTGACTAAATACCTCATCTGGGGCTATCCAGCACATTTTTAAGCATTCTGCTCATGTTCTCACCGTCACCATCACCGCCCTCTTACCACAGTGATGTAAATAAATGGCCAGGAGTCGCCCCTGACATTACACCATTTTGGCAAGAGGGCAGTGACGACAAGAACAAGAGCTGCATGCTTTAAGTGCGCTGGATAGCCCCAGACTTTGGCAAGAGTGCAGTGATGACAAGAATAAGAGCTGCACGCTTAGAAGTGCGCTGGATAGCCCCAGTGAAGGGATCTAAATGGCCAGTAGTCGTCCCTAACAGTTTACATCACTTTGACAAGAACAAAAGCTGCATGCTTTAAATGCGCTGCATAGAACCAGACGAGGGATCTAAATGGCCAGGAATTGCGCCTGACTAAATACCTCATCTGGGGCTATCCAGCACATTTTTAAGCATTCTGCTCATGTTCTCACTGTCACCATCACCGCCCTCTTACCAAAGTGATGTAAATAAATGGCCAGGAGTCGCCCCTGACGTTACACCATTTTGGCAAGCAGGCGGTGACGAGAAGAACAAGAGCTCCATGCTTTTAAGTGCGCTGGATAGCCCCAGACTCTTTGGCAAGAGGGCAGTGACGACAAGAACAAGAGCTGCATGCTTTTAAGTGCGCTGGATAGCCCCCTGCCTCTTTGGCAAGAGGGCAGTGACGACAAGAACAAGAGCTACATAGCACCAGACGAGGGATCTAAATGGCCAAGAGTTGACCCTGATAGTTTACATCACTTTGGCAAGCAGGCGGTGAGAAGAACAAGAGCTGCACGCTTTTAAGTGCGCTGGATAGCCCCAGACTCTTTGGCAAGCAGGCGGTGAGAAGAACAAGAGCTGCACGCTTTTAAATGCACTTGATAGCCCCAGACGAGTGATCTAAATGGTCAGGAGTCACACCTGACTGTTTACATCACTTTGGCTTGAAGCGGAGATGGTGATAAGAACAAGAGCTACACGCTTTTAAATGCACTTGATAGCCCCAGACGAGTGATCTAAATGGTCAGGAGTCACCCCTCACTATTTACATCACTTTGGCAAGAGGACAGTGACAGCGACGACAAGAACAAGAGCTGCATGCTTTTAAGTGCGCTGGATAGCCCTCAGCCTCTTTGGCAAGAGGGCAGTGACGACAAGAACAAGAGCTGCATAGCACCAGACCAGGGATCTAAATGGCCAAGAGTTGACCCTGATAGTTTACATCACTTTGGCAAGCAGGCGGTGAGAAGAACAAGAGCTGCACGTTTTTAAGTGCGCAGGGTAGCCCCAGACTCTTTGGCAAGAGGGCAGTGACGACAAGAACAAGAGCTGCATAGCACCAGACGAGGGATCTAAATGGCCAGGAGTCGACCCTGACAGTATACATCACTTTGGCAGGCAGGCGGTGAAAAGAACAAGAGCTGCACGCTTTTTAAGTGCGCTGGATAGCCCCAGACTGTTTGCCAAGAGGGCAGTGACGACAAGAACAAGAGCTGCACGCTTTTAAGTGCGCTGAATAGCCCCAGACTGTTTGCCAAGAGGGCAGTGACGACAAGAACAAGAGCTGCACGCTTTCAAGTGCGCTGGATAGCCCCAGTGAAGGGATCTAAATGGCCAGTAGTCGTCCCTAACAGTTTACATCACTTTGACAAGAACAAAAGCTGCATGCTTTAAATGCGCTGCATAGAACCAGACGAGGGATCTAAATGGCCAGGAATTGCGCCTGACTAAATACCTCATCTGGGGCTATCCAGCACATTTTTAAGCATTCTGCTCATGTTCTCACCGTCACCATCACCGCCCTCTTACCAAAGTGATGTAAATAAATGGCCAGGAGTCGCCCCTGACATTACACCATTTTGGCAAGAGGGCAGTGACGACAAGAACAAGAGCTGCATGCTTTCAAGTGCGCTGGATAGCCCCAGACTCTTTGGCAAGAGGGCAGTGACGACAAGAACAAGAGCTGCATGCTTTCAAGTGCGCTGGATAGCCCCAGACTCTTTGGCAAGAGGGCAGTGACGACAAGAACAAGAGCTACATAGCACCAGACGAGGGATCTAAATGGCCAAGAGTTGACCCTGATAGTTTACATCACTTTGGCAAGCAGGCGGTGAGAAGAACAAGAGCTGCACGCTTTTAAGTGCGCTGGATAGCCCCAGACTCTTTGGCAAGCAGGCGGTGAGAAGAACAAGAGCTGCACGCTTTTAAATGCACTTGATAGCCCCAGACGAGTGATCTAAATGGTCAGGAGTCACACCTGACTGTTTACATCACTTTGGCTTGAAGCGGAGATGGTGATAAGAACAAGAGCTACACGCTTTTAAATGCACTTGATAGCCCCAGACGAGTGATCTAAATGGTCAGGAGTCACCCCTCACTATTTACATCACTTTGGCAAGAGGACAGTGACAGCGACGACAAGAACAAGAGCTGCATGCTTTTAAGTGCGCTGGATAGCCCTCAGCCTCTTTGGCAAGAGGGCAGTGACGACAAGAACAAGAGCTGCATAGCACCAGACCAGGGATCTAAATGGCCAAGAGTTGACCCTGATAGTTTACATCACTTTGGCAAGCAGGCGGTGAGAAGAACAAGAGCTGCACGTTTTTAAGTGCGCAGGGTAGCCCCAGACTCTTTGGCAAGAGGGCAGTGACGACAAGAACAAGAGCTGCATAGCACCAGACGAGGGATCTAAATGGCCAGGAGTCGACCCTGACAGTATACATCACTTTGGCAGGCAGGCGGTGAAAAGAACAAGAGCTGCACGCTTTTAAGTGCGCTGGATAGCCCCAGACTGTTTGCCAAGAGGGCAGTGACGACAAGAACAAGAGCTGCACGCTTTTAAGTGCGCTGAATAGCCCCAGACTGTTTGCCAAGAGGGCAGTGACGACAAGAACAAGAGCTGCACGCTTTCAAGTGCGCTGGATAGCCCCAGTGAAGGGATCTAAATGGCCAGTAGTCGTCCCTAACAGTTTACATCACTTTGACAAGAACAAAAGCTGCATGCTTTAAATGCGCTGCATAGAACCAGACGAGGGATCTAAATGGCCAGGAATTGCGCCTGACTAAATACCTCATCTGGGGCTATCCAGCACATTTTTAAGCATTCTGCTCATGTTCTCACCGTCACCATCACCGCCCTCTTACCAAAGTGATGTAAATAAATGGCCAGGAGTCGCCCCTGACATTACACCATTTTGGCAAGAGGGCAGTGACGACAAGAACAAGAGCTGCATGCTTTCAAGTGCGCTGGATAGCCCCAGACTCTTTGGCAAGAGGGCAGTGATGACAAGAACAAGAGCTGCATGCTTTTAAGTGTGCTGGATAGCCCCAGACTCTTTGGCAAGAGGGCAGTGACGACAAGAACAAGAGCTGCACGCATTTAAGTGTGCAGGATTGCCGCAGACATGGGATCTAAATGGCCAGGAGTCACCCCTGACTAGATACCTCGTCTGGGTATAACCAGTGCACTTTAAAGCACGGTGACGACAAGAACAAGAGCTACACGCTTTTAAATGCACTTGATAGCCCCAGACGAGTGATCTAAATGGTTAGGAGTCACCCCTCACTGTTTACATCACTTTGGCAAGAGGACAGTGACAGCGACGACAAGAACAAGAGCTGCATGCTTTAAGTGCACTGGATAGGCCCAGAAGAGAGATCTAAATGGCCAGGAGTCGACCCTGACAGTATACATCACTTTGGCAAGCAGGCGGTGAGAAGAACAAGAGCTGCACGCTTTTAAGTGCGCTGAATAGCCCCAGACTCTTTGGTAAGAGGGCAGTGACGACAAGAACAAGAGCTGCACGCTTTCAAGTGCGCTGGATAGCCCCAGTGAAGGGATCTAAATGGCCAGTAGTAGTCCCTAACAGTTTACATCACTTTGACAAGAACAAAAGCTGCATGCTTTAAATGAGTTGCATAGAACCAGACGAGGGATCTAAATGGCCAGGAATTGCGCCTGACTAAATACCTCATCTGGGGCTATCCAGCACATTTTTAAGCATTCTGCTCATGTTCTCACCGTCACCATCACCGCCCTCTTACCACAGTGATGTAAATAAATGGCCAGGAGTCGCCCCTGACATTACACCATTTTGGCAAGAGGGCAGTGACGACAAGAACAAGAGCTGCATGCTTTAAGTGCGCTGGATAGCCCCAGACTTTGGCAAGAGTGCAGTGACGACAAGAATAAGAGCTGCACGCTTAGAAGTGCGCTGGATAGCCCCAGTGAAGGGATCTAAATGGCCAGTAGTCGTCCCTAACAGTTTACATCACTTTGACAAGAACAAAAGCTGCATGCTTTAAATGCGCTGCATAGAACCAGACGAGGGATCTAAATGGCCAGGAATTGCGCCTGACTAAATACCTCATCTGGGGCTATCCAGCACATTTTTAAGCATTCTGCTCATGTTCTCACTGTCACCATCACCGCCCTCTTACCAAAGTGATGTAAATAAATGGCCAGGAGTCGCCCCTGACGTTACACCATTTTGGCAAGCAGGCGGTGACGAGAAGAACAAGAGCTCCATGCTTTTAAGTGCGCTGGATAGCCCCAGACTCTTTGGCAAGAGGGCAGTGACGACAAGAACAAGAGCTACATAGCACCAGACGAGGGATCTAAATGGCCAAGAGTTGACCCTGATAGTTTACATCACATTGGCAAGCAGGCGGTGAGAAGAACAAGAGCTGCACGCTTTTAAGTGCGCTGGATAGCCCCAGACTCTTTGGCAAGCAGGCGGTGAGAAGAACAAGAGCTGCACGCTTTTAAATGCACTTGATAGCCCCAGACGAGTGATCTAAATGGTCAGGAGTCACACCTGACTGTTTACATCACTTTGGCTTGAAGCGGAGATGGTGATAAGAACAAGAGCTACACGCTTTTAAATGCACTTGATAGCCCCAGACGAGTGATCTAAATGGTCAGGAGTCACCCCTCACTATTTACATCACTTTGGCAAGAGGACAGTGACAGCGACGACAAGAACAAGAGCTGCATGCTTTTAAGTGCGCTGGATAGCCCTCAGCCTCTTTGGCAAGAGGGCAGTGACGACAAGAACAAGAGCTGCATAGCACCAGACCAGGGATCTAAATGGCCAAGAGTTGACCCTGATAGTTTACATCACTTTGGCAAGCAGGCGGTGAGAAGAACAAGAGCTGCACGTTTTTAAGTGCGCAGGGTAGCCCCAGACTCTTTGGCAAGAGGGCAGTGACGACAAGAACAAGAGCTGCATAGCACCAGACGAGGGATCTAAATGGCCAGGAGTCGACCCTGACAGTATACATCACTTTGGCAGGCAGGCGGTGAAAAGAACAAGAGCTGCACGCTTTTAAGTGCGCTGGATAGCCCCAGACTGTTTGCCAAGAGGGCAGTGACGACAAGAACAAGAGCTGCACGCTTTTAAGTGCGCTGAATAGCCCCAGACTGTTTGCCAAGAGGGCAGTGACGACAAGAACAAGAGCTGCACGCTTTCAAGTGCGCTGGATAGCCCCAGTGAAGGGATCTAAATGGCCAGTAGTCGTCCCTAACAGTTTACATCACTTTGACAAGAACAAAAGCTGCATGCTTTAAATGCGCTGCATAGAACCAGACGAGGGATCTAAATGGCCAGGAATTGCGCCTGACTAAATACCTCATCTGGGGCTATCCAGCACATTTTTAAGCATTCTGCTCATGTTCTCACCGTCACCATCACCGCCCTCTTACCAAAGTGATGTAAATAAATGGCCAGGAGTCGCCCCTGACATTACACCATTTTGGCAAGAGGGCAGTGACGACAAGAACAAGAGCTGCATGCTTTCAAGTGCGCTGGATAGCCCCAGACTCTTTGGCAAGAGGGCAGTGATGACAAGAACAAGAGCTGCATGCTTTCAAGTGCGCTGGATAGCCCCAGACTCTTTGGCAAGAGGGCAGTGACGACAAGAACAAGAGCTGCACGCATTTAAGTGTGCAGGATTGCCGCAGACATGGGATCTAAATGGCCAGGAGTCACCCCTGACTAGATACCTCGTCTGGGTATAACCAGTGCACTTTAAAGCACGGTGACGACAAGAACAAGAGCTACACGCTTTTAAATGCACTTGATAGCCCCAGACGAGTGATCTAAATGGTTAGGAGTCACCCCTCACTGTTTACATCACTTTGGCAAGAGGACAGTGACAGCGACGACAAGAACAAGAGCTGCATGCTTTAAGTGCACTGGATAGGCCCAGAAGAGAGATCTAAATGGCCAGGAGTCGACCCTGACAGTATACATCACTTTGGCAAGCAGGCGGTGAGAAGAACAAGAGCTGCACGCTTTTAAGTGCGCTGAATAGCCCCAGACTCTTTGGTAAGAGGGCAGTGACGACAAGAACAAGAGCTGCACGCTTTCAAGTGCGCTGGATAGCCCCAGTGAAGGGATCTAAATGGCCAGTAGTCGTCCCTAACAGTTTACATCACTTTGACAAGAACAAAAGCTGCATGCTTTAAATGCGCTGCATAGAACCAGACGAGGGATCTAAATGGCCAGGAATTGCGCCTGACTAAATACCTCATCTGGGGCTATCCAGCACATTTTTAAGCATTCTGCTCATGTTCTCACTGTCACCATCACCGCCCTCTTACCAAAGTGATGTAAATAAATGGCCAGGAGTCGCCCCTGACGTTACACCATTTTGGCAAGCAGGCGGTGACGAGAAGAACAAGAGCTCCATGCTTTTAAGTGCGCTGGATAGCCCCAGACTCTTTGGCAAGAGGGCAGTGACGACAAGAACAAGAGCTGCATGCTTTTAAGTGCGCTGGATAGCCCCCTGCCTCTTTGGCAAGAGGGCAGTGACGACAAGAACAAGAGCTACATAGCACCAGACGAGGGATCTAAATGGCCAAGAGTTGACCCTGATAGTTTACATCACTTTGGCAAGCAGGCGGTGAGAAGAACAAGAGCTGCACGCTTTTAAGTGCGCTGGATAGCCCCAGACTCTTTGGCAAGCAGGCGGTGAGAAGAACAAGAGCTGCACGCTTTTAAATGCACTTGATAGCCCCAGACGAGTGATCTAAATGGTCAGGAGTCACACCTGACTGTTTACATCACTTTGGCTTGAAGCGGAGATGGTGATAAGAACAAGAGCTACACGCTTTTAAATGCACTTGATAGCCCCAGACGAGTGATCTAAATGGTCAGGAGTCACCCCTCACTATTTACATCACTTTGGCAAGAGGACAGTGACAGCGACGACAAGAACAAGAGCTGCATGCTTTTAAGTGCGCTGGATAGCCCTCAGCCTCTTTGGCAAGAGGGCAGTGACGACAAGAACAAGAGCTGCATAGCACCAGACCAGGGATCTAAATGGCCAAGAGTTGACCCTGATAGTTTACATCACTTTGGCAAGCAGGCGGTGAGAAGAACAAGAGCTGCACGTTTTTAAGTGCGCAGGGTAGCCCCAGACTCTTTGGCAAGAGGGCAGTGACGACAAGAACAAGAGCTGCATAGCACCAGACGAGGGATCTAAATGGCCAGGAGTCGACCCTGACAGTATACATCACTTTGGCAGGCAGGCGGTGAAAAGAACAAGAGCTGCACGCTTTTAAGTGCGCTGGATAGCCCCAGACTGTTTGCCAAGAGGGCAGTGACGACAAGAACAAGAGCTGCACGCTTTTAAGTGCGCTGAATAGCCCCAGACTGTTTGCCAAGAGGGCAGTGACGACAAGAACAAGAGCTGCACGCTTTCAAGTGCGCTGGATAGCCCCAGTGAAGGGATCTAAATGGCCAGTAGTCGTCCCTAACAGTTTACATCACTTTGACAAGAACAAAAGCTGCATGCTTTAAATGCGCTGCATAGAACCAGACGAGGGATCTAAATGGCCAGGAATTGCACCTGACTAAATACCTCATCTGGGGCTATCCAGCACATTTTTAAGCATTCTGCTCATGTTCTCACCGTCACCATCACCGCCCTCTTACCAAAGTGATGTAAATAAATGGCCAGGAGTCGCCCCTGACATTACACCATTTTGGCAAGAGGGCAGTGACGACAAGAACAAGAGCTGCATGCTTTCAAGTGCGCTGGATAGCCCCAGACTCTTTGGCAAGAGGGCAGTGACGACAAGAACAAGAGCTGCATGCTTTCAAGTGCGCTGGATAGCCCCAGACTCTTTGGCAAGAGGGCAGTGACGACAAGAACAAGAGCTGCACGCATTTAAGTGTGCAGGATTGCCGCAGACATGGGATCTAAATGGCCAGGAGTCACCCCTGACTAGATACCTCGTCTGGGTATAACCAGTGCACTTTAAAGCACGGTGACGACAAGAACAAGAGCTACACGCTTTTAAATGCACTTGATAGCCCCAGACGAGTGATCTAAATGGTTAGGAGTCACCCCTCACTGTTTACATCACTTTGGCAAGAGGACAGTGACAGCGACGACAAGAACAAGAGCTGCATGCTTTAAGTGCACTGGATAGGCCCAGAAGAGAGATCTAAATGGCCAGGAGTCGACCCTGACAGTATACATCACTTTGGCAAGCAGGCGGTGAGAAGAACAAGAGCTGCACGCTTTTAAGTGCGCTGAATAGCCCCAGACTCTTTGGTAAGAGGGCAGTGACGACAAGAACAAGAGCTGCACGCTTTCAAGTGCGCTGGATAGCCCCAGTGAAGGGATCTAAATGGCCAGTAGTAGTCCCTAACAGTTTACATCACTTTGACAAGAACAAAAGCTGCATGCTTTAAATGAGTTGCATAGAACCAGACGAGGGATCTAAATGGCCAGGAATTGCGCCTGACTAAATACCTCATCTGGGGCTATCCAGCACATTTTTAAGCATTCTGCTCATGTTCTCACCGTCACCATCACCGCCCTCTTACCACAGTGATGTAAATAAATGGCCAGGAGTCGCCCCTGACATTACACCATTTTGGCAAGAGGGCAGTGACGACAAGAACAAGAGCTGCATGCTTTAAGTGCACTGGATAGCCCCAGACTTTGGCAAGAGTGCAGTGACGACAAGAATAAGAGCTGCACGCTTAGAAGTGCGCTGGATAGCCCCAGTGAAGGGATCTAAATGGCCAGTAGTCGTCCCTAACAGTTTACATCACTTTGACAAGAACAAAAGCTGCATGCTTTAAATGCGCTGCATAGAACCAGACGAGGGATCTAAATGGCCAGGAATTGCGCCTGACTAAATACCTCATCTGGGGCTATCCAGCACATTTTTAAGCATTCTGCTCATGTTCTCACTGTCACCATCACCGCCCTCTTACCAAAGTGATGTAAATAAATGGCCAGGAGTCGCCCCTGACGTTACACCATTTTGGCAAGCAGGCGGTGACGAGAAGAACAAGAGCTCCATGCTTTTAAGTGCGCTGGATAGCCCCAGACTCTTTGGCAAGAGGGCAGTGACGACAAGAACAAGAGCTGCATGCTTTTAAGTGCGCTGGATAGCCCCCTGCCTCTTTGGCAAGAGGGCAGTGACGACAAGAACAAGAGCTACATAGCACCAGACGAGGGATCTAAATGGCCAAGAGTTGACCCTGATAGTTTACATCACTTTGGCAAGCAGGCGGTGAGAAGAACAAGAGCTGCACGCTTTTAAGTGCGCTGGATAGCCCCAGACTCTTTGGCAAGCAGGCGGTGAGAAGAACAAGAGCTGCACGCTTTTAAATGCACTTGATAGCCCCAGACGAGTGATCTAAATGGTCAGGAGTCACACCTGACTGTTTACATCACTTTGGCTTGAAGCGGAGATGGTGATAAGAACAAGAGCTACACGCTTTTAAATGCACTTGATAGCCCCAGACGAGTGATCTAAATGGTCAGGAGTCACCCCTCACTATTTACATCACTTTGGCAAGAGGACAGTGACAGCGACGACAAGAACAAGAGCTGCATGCTTTTAAGTGCGCTGGATAGCCCTCAGCCTCTTTGGCAAGAGGGCAGTGACGACAAGAACAAGAGCTGCATAGCACCAGACCAGGGATCTAAATGGCCAAGAGTTGACCCTGATAGTTTACATCACTTTGGCAAGCAGGCGGTGAGAAGAACAAGAGCTGCACGTTTTTAAGTGCGCAGGGTAGCCCCAGACTCTTTGGCAAGAGGGCAGTGACGACAAGAACAAGAGCTGCATAGCACCAGACGAGGGATCTAAATGGCCAGGAGTCGACCCTGACAGTATACATCACTTTGGCAGGCAGGCGGTGAAAAGAACAAGAGCTGCACGCTTTTAAGTGCGCTGGATAGCCCCAGACTGTTTGCCAAGAGGGCAGTGACGACAAGAACAAGAGCTGCACGCTTTTAAGTGCGCTGAATAGCCCCAGACTGTTTGCCAAGAGGGCAGTGACGACAAGAACAAGAGCTGCACGCTTTCAAGTGCGCTGGATAGCCCCAGTGAAGGGATCTAAATGGCCAGTAGTCGTCCCTAACAGTTTACATCACTTTGACAAGAACAAAAGCTGCATGCTTTAAATGCGCTGCATAGAACCAGACGAGGGATCTAAATGGCCAGGAATTGCGCCTGACTAAATACCTCATCTGGGGCTATCCAGCACATTTTTAAGCATTCTGCTCATGTTCTCACCGTCACCATCACCGCCCTCTTACCACAGTGATGTAAATAAATGGCCAGGAGTCGCCCCTGACATTACACCATTTTGGCAAGAGGGCAGTGACGACAAGAACAAGAGCTGCATGCTTTAAGTGCGCTGGATAGCCCCAGACTTTGGCAAGAGTGCAGTGATGACAAGAACAAGAGCTGCACGCTTTCAAGTGCGCTGGATAGCCCCAGTGAAGGGATCTAAATGGCCAGTAGTCGTCCCTAACAGTTTACATCACTTTGACAAGAACAAAAGCTGCATGCTTTAAATGCGCTGCATAGAACCAGACGAGGGATCTAAATGGCCAGGAATTGCGCCTGACTAAATACCTCATCTGGGGCTATCCAGCACATTTTTAAGCATTCTGCTCATGTTCTCACCGTCACCATCACCGCCCTCTTACCAAAGTGATGTAAATAAATGGCCAGGAGTCGCCCCTGACATTACACCATTTTGGCAAGAGGGCAGTGACGACAAGAACAAGAGCTGCATGCTTTCAAGTGCGCTGGATAGCCCCAGACTCTTTGGCAAGAGGGCAGTGATGACAAGAACAAGAGCTGCATGCTTTTAAGTGTGCTGGATAGCCCCAGACTCTTTGGCAAGAGGGCAGTGACGACAAGAACAAGAGCTGCACGCATTTAAGTGTGCAGGATTGCCGCAGACATGGGATCTAAATGGCCAGGAGTCACCCCTGACTAGATACCTCGTCTGGGTATAACCAGTGCACTTTAAAGCACGGTGACGACAAGAACAAGAGCTACACGCTTTTAAATGCACTTGATAGCCCCAGACGAGTGATCTAAATGGTTAGGAGTCACCCCTCACTGTTTACATCACTTTGGCAAGAGGACAGTGACAGCGACGACAAGAACAAGAGCTGCATGCTTTAAGTGCACTGGATAGGCCCAGAAGAGAGATCTAAATGGCCAGGAGTCGACCCTGACAGTATACATCACTTTGGCAAGCAGGCGGTGAGAAGAACAAGAGCTGCACGCTTTTAAGTGCGCTGAATAGCCCCAGACTCTTTGGTAAGAGGGCAGTGACGACAAGAACAAGAGCTGCACGCTTTCAAGTGCGCTGGATAGCCCCAGTGAAGGGATCTAAATGGCCAGTAGTAGTCCCTAACAGTTTACATCACTTTGACAAGAACAAAAGCTGCATGCTTTAAATGAGTTGCATAGAACCAGACGAGGGATCTAAATGGCCAGGAATTGCGCCTGACTAAATACCTCATCTGGGGCTATCCAGCACATTTTTAAACATTCTGCTCATGTTCTCACCGTCACCATCACCGCCCTCTTACCACAGTGATGTAAATAAATGGCCAGGAGTCGCCCCTGACATTACACCATTTTGGCAAGAGGGCAGTGACGACAAGAACAAGAGCTGCATGCTTTAAGTGCGCTGGATAGCCCCAGACTTTGGCAAGAGTGCAGTGACGACAAGAATAAGAGCTGCACGCTTAGAAGTGCGCTGGATAGCCCCAGTGAAGGGATCTAAATGGCCAGTAGTCGTCCCTAACAGTTTACATCACTTTGACAAGAACAAAAGCTGCATGCTTTAAATGCGCTGCATAGAACCAGACGAGGGATCTAAATGGCCAGGAATTGCGCCTGACTAAATACCTCATCTGGGGCTATCCAGCACATTTTTAAGCATTCTGCTCATGTTCTCACTGTCACCATCACCGCCCTCTTACCAAAGTGATGTAAATAAATGGCCAGGAGTCGCCCCTGACGTTACACCATTTTGGCAAGCAGGCGGTGACGAGAAGAACAAGAGCTCCATGCTTTTAAGTGCGCTGGATAGCCCCAGACTCTTTGGCAAGAGGGCAGTGACGACAAGAACAAGAGCTGCATGCTTTTAAGTGCGCTGGATAGCCCCCTGCCTCTTTGGCAAGAGGGCAGTGACGACAAGAACAAGAGCTACATAGCACCAGACGAGGGATCTAAATGGCCAAGAGTTGACCCTGATAGTTTACATCACTTTGGCAAGCAGGCGGTGAGAAGAACAAGAGCTGCACGCTTTTAAGTGCGCTGGATAGCCCCAGACTCTTTGGCAAGCAGGCGGTGAGAAGAACAAGAGCTGCACGCTTTTAAATGCACTTGATAGCCCCAGACGAGTGATCTAAATGGTCAGGAGTCACACCTGACTGTTTACATCACTTTGGCTTGAAGCGGAGATGGTGATAAGAACAAGAGCTACACCGCTTTTAAATGCACTTGATAGCCCCAGACGAGTGATCTAAATGGTCAGGAGTCACCCCCTCACTATTTACATCACTTTGGCAAGAGGACAGTGACAGCGACGACAAGAACAAGAGCTGCATGCTTTTAAGTGCGCTGGATAGCCCTCAGCCTCTTTGGCAAGAGGGCAGTGACGACAAGAACAAGAGCTGCATAGCACCAGACCAGGGATCTAAATGGCCAAGAGTTGACCCTGATAGTTTACATCACTTTGGCAAGCAGGCGGTGAGAAGAACAAGAGCTGCACGTTTTTAAGTGCGCAGGGTAGCCCCAGACTCTTTGGCAAGAGGGCAGTGACGACAAGAACAAGAGCTGCATGCTTTTAAGTGCGCTGGATAGCCCCAGACTCTTTGGCAAGAGGGCAGTGACGACAAGAACAAGAGCTGCACGCATTTAAGTGTGCAGGATTGCCACAGACATGGGATCTAAATGGTCAGGAGTAACCCCTGACTGTTTACATCACTTTGGCATGAAGCGGAGATGGTGATAAGAACAAGAGCTACACGCTTTTAAATGCACTTGATAGCCCCAGACGAGTGATCTAAATGGTCAGGAGTCACCCCTCACTGTTTACATCACTTTGGCAAGAGAACAGTGACAGCGACGACAAGAACAAGAGCTGCATGCTTTAAGTGCGCTGGATAGGCCCAGAAGAGAGATCTAAATGGCCAGGAGTCAACCCTGACAGTATACATCACTTTGGCAAGCAGGCGGTGAAAAGAACAAGAGCTGCACGCTTTAAGTGCGCTAGATAGCCCCAGACTTTGGCAAGAGGGCAGTGACGACAAGAACAAGAGCTGCACGCTTTTAAGTGCGCTGAATAGCCCCAGACTGTTTGCCAAGAGGGCAGTGACGACAAGAACAAGAGCTGCACGCTTTCAAGTGCGCTGGATAGCCCCAGTGAAGGGATCTAAATGGCCAGTAGTCGTCCCTAACAGTTTACATCACTTTGACAAGAACAAAAGCTGCATGCTTTAAATGCGCTGCATAGAACCAGACGAGAGATCTAAATGGCCAGGAATTGCGCCTGACTAAATACCTCATCTGGGGCTATCCAGCACATTTTTAAGCATTCTGCTCATGTTCTCACCGTCACCATCACCGCCCTCTTACCAAAGTGATGTAAATAAATGGCCAGGAGTCGCCCCTGACGTTACACCATTTTGGCAAGCAGGCGGTGACGAGAAGAACAAGAGCTCCATGCTTTTAAGTGCGCTGGATAGCCCCAGACTCTTTGGCAAGAGGGCAGTGACGACAAGAACAAAATCTACATGCTTTCAAGTGCGCTGGATAGCCCTAGACTCTTTGGCAAGAGGGCAGTGACGACAAGAACAAGAGCTGCATGCTTTTAAGTGCGCTGGATAGCCCCAGACTCTTTGGCAAGAGGGCAGTGACGACAAGAACAAGAGCTGCATGCTTTTAAGTGCGCTGGATAGCCCCAGACTCTTTGGCAAGAGGGCAGTGACGACAAGAACAAGAGCTGCATGCTTTTAAGTGCACTGGATAGCCCCAGACTCTTTGGCAAGAGGGCAGTGACGACAAGAACAAGAGCTGCATGCTTTTAAGTGCACTGGATAGCCCCCAGCCACTTTGGCAAGAGGGCAGTGACGACAAGAACAAGAGCTACATGCTTTTAAGTGCACTGGATAGCCCCCAGCCACTTTGGCAAGAGGGCAGTGACGACAAGAACAAGAGCTACATAGCACCACACGAGGGATCTAAATGGCCAAGAGTTGACCCTGATAGTTTACATCACTTTGGCAAGCAGGCGGTGAGAAGAACAAGAGCTGCACGCTTTTAAGTGCGCTGGATAGCCCCAGACTCTTTGGCAAGAGGGCAGTGACGACAAGAACAAGAGCTGCATGCTTTTAAGTGCGCTGGATAGCCCCAGACTCTTTGGCAAGAGGGCAGTGACGACAAAAACAAGAGCTGCACGCATTTAAGTGTGCAGGATTGCCGCAGACATGGGATCTTAAGTGTGCAGGATTGCCGCAGACATGGGATCTAAATGGCCAGGAGTCACCCCTGACTTGATACCTCGTCTGGGTATAACCAGTGTACTTTAAAGCACGGTGACGACAAGAACAAGAGCTACACGCTTTTAAATGTGGATAGCCCCCAAATCAGGGATCTAAATGGTCAGGAGTCACACCTGACTGTTTACATCACTTTGGCTTGAAGCGGAGATGGTGATAAGAACAAGAGCTACACGCTTTTAAATGCACTTGATAGCCCCAGACGAGTGATCTAAATGGTCAGGAGTCACCCCTCACTATTTACATCACTTTGGCAAGAGGACAGTGACAGCGACGACAAGAACAAGAGCTGCATGCTTTTAAGTGCGCTGGATAGCCCTCAGCCTCTTTGGCAAGAGGGCAGTGACGACAAGAACAAGAGCTGCATAGCACCAGACCAGGGATCTAAATGGCCAAGAGTTGACCCTGATAGTTTACATCACTTTGGCAAGCAGGCGGTGAGAAGAACAAGAGCTGCACGCTTTTAAGTGCGCAGGGTAGCCCCAGACTCTTTGGCAAGAGGGCAGTGACGACAAGAACAAGAGCTGCATGCTTTTAAGTGCGCTGGATAGCCCCAGACTCTTTGGCAAGAGGGCAGTGACGACAAGAACAAGAGCTGCATGCTTTTAAGTGCGCTGGATAGCCCCAGACTCTTTGGCAAGAGGGCAGTGACGACAAGAACAAGAGCTGCACGCATTTAAGTGTGCAGGATTGCCACAGACATGGGATCTAAATGGCCAGGAGTCACCCCTGACTAGCTACCTCGTCTGGGTATAACCAGTGCACTTTTAAAGCACGGTGACGACAAGAACAAGAGCTGCACGCTTTTAAATGTGGATAGCCCCCAAACTAGGGATCTAAATGGTCAGGAGTCACCCCTGACTGTTTACATCACTTTGGCATGAAGCGGAGATGGTGATAAGAACAAGAGCTACACGCTTTTAAATGCACTTGATAGCCCCAGACGAGTGATCTAAATGGTCAGGAGTCACCCCTCACTGTTTACATCACTTTGGCAAGAGAACAGTGACAGCAACGACAAAAAAAAGAGCTGCATGCTTTAAGTGCGCTGGATAGGCCCAGAAGAGAGATCTAAATGGCCAGGAGTCAACCCTGACAGTATACATCACTTTGGCAAGCAGGCGGTGAAAAGAACAAGAGCTGCACGCTTTAAGTGCGCTGGATAGCCCCAGACTTTGGCAAGAGGGCAGTGACGACAAGAACAAGAGCTGCACGCTTTTAAGTGCGCTGAATAGCCCCAGACTGGTTGCCAAGAGGGCAGTGACGACAAGAACAAGAGCTGCACGCTTTCAAGTGCGCTGGATAGCCCCAGTGAAGGGATCTAAATGGCCAGTAGTCGTCCCTAACAGTTTACATCACTTTGACAAGAACAAAAGCTGCATGCTTTAAATGCGCTGCATAGAACCAGACGAGAGATCTAAATGGCCAGTAGTCGACCCTGACAGTATACATCACTTTGGCAGGCAGGCGGTGAAAAGAACAAGAGCTGCACGCTTTTAAGTGCGCTGGATAGCCCCGGACTTTGGCAAGAGGGCAGTGACGACAAGAACAAGAGCTGCACGCTTTTAAGTGCGCTGAATAGCCCCAGACTGTTTGCCAAGAGGGCAGTGACGACAAGAACAAGAGCTGCACGCTTTCAATTGTGCTAGATAGCCCCAGTGAATGGATCTAAATGGCCAGTAGTCGTCCCTAACAGTTTACATCACTGACAAGAACAAAAGCTGCATGCTTTAAATGCGCTGCATAGAACCAGACGAGGGATCTAAATGGCCTGGAATTGCGCCTGACTAAATACCTCATCTGGGGCTATCCAGCACATTTTTAAGCATTCTGCTCATGTTCTCACCGTCACCATCACCGCCCTCTTACCAAAGTGATGTAAATAAATGGCCAGGAGTCGCCCCTGACGTTACACCATTTTGGCAAGCAGGCGGTGACGAGAAGAACAAGAGCTCCATGCTTTTAAGTGCGCTGGATAGCCCCAGACTCTTTGGCAAGAGGGCAGTGATGACAAGAACAAGAGCTGCATGCTTTCAAGTGCGCTGGATAGCCCCCAGCCTCTTTGGCAAGAGGGCAGTGACGACAAGAACAAGAGCTGCATGCTTTTAAGTGCGCTGGATAGCCCCAGACTCTTTGGCAAGAGGGCAGTGATGACAAGAACAAGAGCTGCACGCTTTTAAGTGCGCTGGATAGCCCCAGACTCTTTGGCAAGAGGGCAGTGACGACAAGAACAAGAGCTGCACGCTTTTAAGTGCGCTGGATAGCCCCAGACTCTTTGGCAAGAGGGCAGTGACGACAAGAACAAGAGCTGCACGCATTTAAGTGTGCAGGATTGCCGCAGACATGGGATCTTAAGTGTGCAGGATTGCCGCAGACATGGGATCTAAATGGCCAGGAGTCACCCCTGACTTGATACCTCGTCTGGGTATAACCAGTGTACTTTAAAGCACGGTGACGACAAGAACAAGAGCTACACGCTTTTAAATGTGGATAGCCCCCAAATCAGGGATCTAAATGGTCAGGAGTCACACCTGACTGTTTACATCACTTTGGCTTGAAGCGGAGATGGTGATAAGAACAAGAGCTACACGCTTTTAAATGCACTTGATAGCCCCAGACGAGTGATCTAAATGGTCAGGAGTCACCCCTCACTATTTACATCACTTTGGCAAGAGGACAGTGACAGCGACGACAAGAACAAGAGCTGCATGCTTTTAAGTGCGCTGGATAGCCCTCAGCCTCTTTGGCAAGAGGGCAGTGACGACAAGAACAAGAGCTGCATAGCACCAGACCAGGGATCTAAATGGCCAAGAGTTGACCCTGATAGTTTACATCACTTTGGCAAGCAGGCGGTGAGAAGAACAAGAGCTGCACGCTTTTAAGTGCGCAGGGTAGCCCCAGACTCTTTGGCAAGAGGGCAGTGACGACAAGAACAAGAGCTGCATGCTTTTAAGTGCGCTGGATAGCCCCAGACTCTTTGGCAAGAGGGCAGTGACGACAAGAACAAGAGCTGCATGCTTTTAAGTGCGCTGGATAGCCCCAGACTCTTTGGCAAGAGGGCAGTGACGACAAGAACAAGAGCTGCACGCATTTAAGTGTGCAGGATTGCCACAGACATGGGATCTAAATGGCCAGGAGTCACCCCTGACTAGATACCTCGTCTGGGTATAACCAGTGCACTTTTAAAGCACGGTGACGACAAGAACAAGAGCTGCACGCTTTTAAATGTGGATAGCCCCCAAACTAGGGATCTAAATGGTCAGGAGTCACCCCTGACTGTTTACATCACTTTGGCATGAAGCGGAGATGGTGATAAGAACAAGAGCTACACGCTTTTAAATGCACTTGATAGCCCCAGACGAGTGATCTAAATGGTCAGGAGTCACCCCTCACTGTTTACATCACTTTGGCAAGAGAACAGTGACAGCGACGACAAGAACAAGAGCTGCATGCTTTAAGTGCACTGGATAGGCCCAGAAGAGAGATCTAAATGGCCAGGAGTCAACCCTGACAGTATACATCACTTTGGCAAGCAGGCGGTGAAAAGAACAAGAGCTGCATGCTTTTAAGTGCGCTGGATAGCCCCGGACTTTGGCAAGAGGGCAGTGACGACAAGAACAAGAGCTGCATGCTTTCAAGTGCGCTGGATAGCCCAAGACTCTTTACCAAGAGGGCAGTGACAACAAGAACAAGAGCTGCACGCTTTCAAGTGCGCTGGATAGCCCCAGTGAAGGGATCTAAATGGCCAGTAGTCGTCCCTAACAGTTTACATCACTTTGACAAGAACAAAAGCTGCATGCTTTAAATGCGCTGCATAGAACCAGACGAGGGATCTAAATGGCCAGGAATTGCGCCTGACTTAATACCTCATCTGGGGCTATCCAACACATTTTTAAGCATTCTGCTCATGTTCTCACCGTCACCATCACCGCCCTCTTACCAAAGTGATGTAAATAAATGGCCAGGAGTCGCCCCTGACGTTACACCATTTTGGCAAGCAGGCGGTGACGAGAAGAACAAGAGCTGCATGCTTTTAAGTGCGCTGGATAGCCCTAGTCTCTTTGGCAAGAGGGCAGTGACGACAAGAACAAGAGCTGCACGCTTTTAAGTGCGCTGGATAGGCCCAGACTCTTTGGCAAGAGGGCAGTGACGACAAGAACAAGAGCTGCAAACTTTTAAGTGCGCTGGATAGGCCCAGACTCTTTGGCAAGAGGGCAGTGACGACAAGAACAAGAGCTGCATGCTTTTAAGTGTGCTAGATAGCCCCAGAGTCTTTGGCAAGAGGGCAGTGACGACAAGAACAAGAGCTGCATGCTTTTAAGTGCGTATGGGTGCATGCCAGTTTGAAATATTACAGAAACTCTGCTCAGCCCCAGCTAAAATATTCTAAACAGTTGTGTTTTGGAGCGACCATGAAATTGCAACTCCTGGCCATTTAGATCTCTCTTCGGGGCTGTCCAGTAAACTCAAAATCATACAGCTCTTGTTCTTGTCATCGCCACCCTCTTGCCACATTGATGTAAACATTCAGAAGCGACTCCTTGCTTTTTAGATCCCTTGTCAGGGGCTATCGAGTGCACTAAGCATGCAGCTGTTCTTGTCACCACCCTCTTGATAAAGTGATGTACATAGTCAGGGGCGACTCCTGGCCATTTAGATCCCTCATCTGGGGCTATCCAGTGTGCAGCTCTTGTTCTCGCCTTCACCGCCCTTTTGCCAAAGTGATGCAAACATATGGCCAGGAGTCGCCCCTGACTTTACACCACTTTGGCAAGAGGGCGGTGAAGGCGAGAACAAGAGCTGCACGCTGGATAGCCCCAGAAGAGGGATCTAAATGGTCAGAAGTCAAACCTGAGCATTTACATCACTTTGGCAAGAGGATGTGACAGTGACAAGAACAAGAGCTGCATGCTTTTAAGTGCGTACGGTGCGTACCAGTTTGAAATGTTACAGAAAAGTCATGAATACTTATCATTCGGTGTTGCTCCTCTACATTCAAACTACTTTCTTCCGCCGAACATCACCTACTAGAATTCAACACTGCTCTTAGGTGGTCAGTTTGCTCAGCCCAAGCCAACGGTGTTTCCCTAAGCTGCATCAGAACAATCAAAAAAGCAGACATGCTTACTAGCTTAAACCACAAGACATTTAAACATTCTTTAATTCAAATAACAAATCATAGTACTTAGACACATAAACTCCGTGCTGACAGGCATTGCAACTATGGCCACCGTGGGGTCTGATTTTGAATACGAGGTCATCTGACGTCAGAGATGCCCCCTCAAAAGCGGGACATTCCAGAATTTCAAAGAGGAAGCAAGTTTCCGGAACCCCAGAGAGTAGCAACATGCTACTAATCCATGCTACTGATCCAGGGCAAGCAGAGGCTTCCTCCAGACTACAGACTTTTCCTCCTAGAATTTGTCCAAACCTTTCTTAAAACCAGCTGCACTATCCACCTTTACCACAACCTCCAGAGCTTACCTATTCCCCAAGTGAAACAAATATTTCCTCCTACTGGTTTTAAAGGTATTTCTCTACAGTGTGGCATGGTAAGGGGTGCTGGGGCCTGGCCTCCTCTCCACTCCCCCATGTACATCTTTAAATTTTTGCCGGCACGAGCAGCTTCTCCCACTTGCTTCTCGCTCCGGCCTTGGCTCCCTTCCGATATCACTTCCTGGTTGCAGGACCAGGACATGACATCAGAAGGGATCCAAGGCCTGCGCGAGCAGGTGGAAGATGTTTGCATCAGCGAACGTTTCACGAGGTACACGGTGCAACGATGCCAGGCACCAATCTCACTTGCTATGCTACTGATGACACTCCCAATGAGAGTGATTTGGTATCACGGTAGTGTAACAGAGGTTTGGAGGCATGAATTGTAGCCGGTGTTCTACAGTGATTTCGGAGGGGGCCCGAATTCAAAACTGACCTTATTTTTTCAGTAGAACCCTCTGATTTTTGGCAAGAGCATTAGACTGCAAAATTCACATTTTTGCTATATTTTCTAATGCTTGGACTAAATGTTATAACAATCTGTGAAATATTAAAACAAGTTTGCCTCCAAATTAGATTTCTCCCCCCTCTCCCCGCTAATCTCGGTAGTGTTAGTGATGAGCACAGGGAGAGGTTTCATCAGGACATTGCTACAATGGTGAAACGATATCAGGGCAGATGGAATTCATCAATGCTGGCTGACTATTGGACATTAATAGAAATGCTCCTAATCTTGTCTATAAACACACTTCAACAGCAAAACGATTCTAGAAAATATTTACAAGAACTCTTAAATCAGCACAATGTGTTACATAAGGACTTCTTATGCTATAAATGTTTGCGATTTGCTCAAAAACTATACGTGATGGGAGAAAAGTGAGGCCATTTTCATACACAGGAGGTCAAATTCTATAAAATAAATCTGATTTTCTTCTTGCTCCAGAAAAAAGTTAAAATTTGTTGCACAGTGTAGTTAAAGTATAGGATCGGGGGGGGGGGGGGGGGGAAGAGAGAAAATTACTAAAAACCTGGGCTTTTGTATCTATTTTTTGACTGAAATCACTTTACTAAAGCATAGAAATGTTAAAAAAAAAAAAAAAAACAACCACCCAAACACACACTTACTATGTAAATTTCAGAGAAATCAGTGAATATGAAAAGGAATAAGCAACCTTGTGAGCTCTGATGCTTTTGAAAACTTGCCATTCTTAGATTTCAGTCATTTGGTCTGCAAGTTGAGAATTACAGTTCAAGTGGGAGACTCGACCTTTGTTTTCCCCAAGGTTGTCTGGAGACCTTAAAACTTCTATGTTCTGAGTGCTAAAACCTAGCAGGTGGCCAAGTATGGAAAATATTTCCTGGCTCCTATAGATAAGACTTAAGGACCCACTAAAATGCAAGTGGTAGGTGAGGATTGTGTTGGTATCAATCCTTGGCAGATGAAATTTATTGTAGAATGCGCATGGGGAAGAACCACACAATTTATACCTAAACCAGATTCCAGGTGTACCGCGAGATGCCGGCAAGGAGGAGCGTTCCGGCACCAGCCGACTGCTTACAGAATGTGATTCTCATGGCGAGAGGCACTTCCTGGAGGCAGTCAGCCAGCACCAACAACTCTCCTCCTCTCCCCCTGGATTCCCCACCAGTGAAGCGAAAGGTTCAGGGTCACGGCTGGAGGGCCTCCGCTCATGCATGGATGTCAACGCAATGTCATCACGCATGCACGCGATGTCATTGCATCAACGAGGGGAAAATGAAATTGGTAGCAATGACAGCCGATAATTAAGATACGAGGCAACTCAACGTCAAATGTTTCCCATTGCTGGAATGTCATATTGGAACAAGCTTACTAGGCAACTAAGATTTTGGGCATTTTTGTAACTTTTGTTACTAAAGATTTTGTAGGTTTTGTGTACATGGGTTGATATTATTTTGAAGAACAATTTGTATTGCTTTCATATGTTTATTGGGAAACCACTGCGACACCAGGCGGTATATTAAGATTTTTAAATGAACAAGCGTCCGTGCCCTTTCTGATGCCTTCTGGCCGTGGCACCGGATTTAGTGTGCTCCGGCACTGAAAAGTTTGCAGGACACTGATCTACACAATGCTAAGGTTCAATATCAGGAATCCCCCTAGGAAAAGAATTTAGATTTCACCATTGGGAACATGGTAAAGTCTTCTGCGCTGTGTGCTAACCTCACCCCCCCCCCCCCCAAACAAACAGAATACTTAGTTGTTAAGAAAGGGATCGAGAGTATAAGAGAGAATATCATAATACCTCTCGCCTCCTGGTGCGGCCTGTGTATATGAGCAATTCTGATCAACATACAGCACTTTAAGAAACTTAAAAAAAAAAAAAAATAGCTTGGGTTTTAGCGCCAGCCATGGTGGTAACAGCTTTGACATTCATAGGTATTCTATGAGTGTTGGAACTGTTACCGCTAAAAAGTGTGGGGGAAACATTTGTGAAAGTTTTAAAAAAAATTGATGAAGAGTATTATCTATTGGGGAAACCTGGATACAGGATAAGTAGTTTTATGCCATGTTATTGTCCAATATTAAAATGTCATGTAATGTGTGTACTTCGTAATCCGCTTAGGTTTTAGGCGGTATATAAATCTGTTACATAAATACAAATAAATCTCTCCAAAAAGATAGTGGGAACTAGGAAAGGTGTGAAGTGGACTCAAACTCACGGCCCGGGGGCCACATGCGGCCCTCCAGGTACCATTTTGAGGCCCTTGGTATGTCTACCAATCACAAAAGTAAAATAAACAGTTTCTTGATCTTATGTCTCCTTAGCTATAAATGAAAAGATTATTATTAAAACTTAGCCAAAAGGAAAGATTTATAAACTATAACGAGTTTTATCACATGCAAAATTGTTGTTTCCTTAATAAGACATTAACTATTTTTTTCTGAGGCCCTCCGAGTTCCTACAAATCCAAAATGTGGCCCTGCAAAGGGTGCGAGTTTAAGACCAATGGACTAGAAGGACTTAAGCTAAACAGCTGGAGGCTCTGGAGAAGAGATGACTTCTATAAAATCTGGTGTGGAGTGGAACGGGCAGACGATGAATCACTTGAGACTAGGCTCAGTGTTTCTCTGGCCAGTATCACACCCGCGCCCCTGAAAAGCGCAGCGAGCTCACGGGGATGTGACAAAACCTCTGACCCAGCGTGTCCCTTGCTACTAAGGGACCCTTCAGGACTTTATTCTGGCAAGGTAACTGCCTAATTGGGCATGTAGGTAATGAGTTCCAGTCAGAAATGGCAAAATAATCACTTTATTCCAGCCACTGGCCCAATAAATCAAAATCCAGGCTTCAGCCTGACAGTTGCAGGAAAAACATACATCCCATGAAGTCATAGAAAAACAAAACATCAAAATCCAAAGTGCTCAAGTTTGTCAGCAATGGATGCAGTGTAGCCCCCTGCTTCTGGGCTTAGAAGTATAATTTAACTTAGTCCTCTTCACCAGAGCAGACCCATTCTATGCTGGCAATGTTTTATGTCTTGGTCAAATGCAGGTATTATACATTTGTTTCCCTCTGAAAAGCTGCTGCAGTAACCACACACAGCTGAGAGAGAGCAAGCGTAACTACCCAACTTGGTAACAAGCAAGGAAACCATACACAGGTTGCTGGAAACAAACACTCCAATGCTTTAAGGTAAGATTTCAGAGTTCAGTTTTCAAGGAGAGGTACTAAACTCTCTTCAAAACAAACATATAGTTTAACTAGAAGCTCAAAAACTGTAGGCAGAAAACAAAACTCTTACGCTTCACTATATTTCCATAGCTATTGGACAGGACAAAGTTCCTACCGGGCTTTTCTGAATGTCCATGGCTTCTTCCTCCTACTGCTCCCAAAACTCAGAGGAAGAACACATCTCCTCTGCATCAGACATTTGCCAGTCTGTGTCACCAGCCTCCGCTGGCTGGGGAGAGAGGGACTTGCTCTCCTCTCCTGGTTGCCTCTTTCCTCTTCTGAGGAGACTTGTTTTATCCTGTGGAAAGCAGGGCCTTCCACATACTAGCCTGCTCCCTATGATTACAGGCAGGATTCTTTCTGGCCCTAGTTCTAACAGACAAAAGGTAGCAAACCTTTAGCAGTGGCAGAAACAGGTTTAAACTGGGCACAGCTTCCTGCCTATCCTTTCCCTGCCATGCTTCATCTGACACTATCTAAGCAGTAATCAGCCAACTCTGAAGATGGGCATTCCACCTTGATTAGCTCTCCTACATCTGAGCTCAGTGTGTTTTCTCTTTATTTCTGGGACAAAACCCGGGACGGATTCAGGTTTGTTATACACAAAACCTGAAACGGACTTAGTTTTACCTATGCAAATTCATTGTGGGTCACTCACTTATCTGATTGACTGGGCACAAGATTAAAAGAAATGCCATGAAGATACAAAGTAGTACATTTAAAACAAATGGAAAATATATTTCACTCAGTACATAAGCTCATTACCTAGAGAATTAAGACAGTTAATATGCTGGTATTAAAAAAGAAAAAACAAAGAGGGGACACATTTCTAGGAAAGCAATTCATAATTTTTTTATAAGGAAGACCTGGGGGAAAGCACTACTTACCTGTGGGGAGCAAATAGCCTGGAATCTTATCACCTGGATTGAGCCAGATGGCCCTTTACTCTGAAGAACTGCCCCACCCACCTAAGCTAATTTAGGTCCCCCATTGTTACAGAACACCAGCTTATCAATGGTGGTTCTCTACTAACTTTGCCTTCTAGGAAAATCAACCATGGCCAACGTACCTTCAGCTACAGGGCAATCTCCTTCTTCTGGTGCAAAATGTATTCCATGATTACTTCCTTCTAATCAGGGCTAAGGAAAGGAAGATAAGAGAATGTTCCAACAGGCATCACACAAGCCTAACAAAACAGGAGAAAAGCCCACTTGATTGTTCATTTGAAGCACCTGCCAGAGGCCTCACATGCATTCACTTCTATCATCCACTTGAACATGAATAATTGTTTCTAACGTGCAGTACTCACAGTCACCACTGGATCATCCCTCTGGTACTGCTATGCCAACATTAGACTCTATTTTCATGTTTTTTGGACAACTACTAGAATTTGAACCCAGAAAAGGATAAATATAAGTTCCGAAAAATTCCTGCTGTGAAAGCCTGGTTGGCTCAAGGGTTGTGTGCTGGGTTAGCAACTGGAGGCTCAGGGTTCGAGCCTCAGGTAAGGAGTAAGACTGCTAGTACTCCAAAAGAAGAGGTTGAAGGTTCAACTCTATTTTGTGTCAACTACTAGGATTTGAATAAAGAAATGGATAAATATAAGTTCCGAAGAGCTCTTAGTGTGAAAGCTTGGCTAGCTCAACGGTTGAGTGCTGGGTTAGTAACTGGAGGTTGAGGGTTCAAACCTCAGCTAAGGAGTAGGGCTGACACTGCTCCAAGAGGAGAGGCTGAGGGTTCAAGAGAAGAGGGTAAGAGGAAGTTAAGGGTTCAAATCTTTTTTTTTTTTTTTTGTCTGTGTCAACTGCTAGGATTTGAACCCAGAAATGGATAACTATAAGTTCTGAAAAGCTCTTGATGTTTAAAGAGTTGTGTGCTGGGTTAGTAACAGGAGACTGAGGGTTCAAGTCTCAGCTAAGGAGTAGGGGTTGATACTGCTCGAAGAGAAGAAGGGTAGTTTTACTCAAATGTAGTCCATTCATAGTAAAAATTAGCAAAGGTTATTAATTTTCATGAAGTATACTTGAAAAATAGAGATACCCAGCCCCTCCTACCCCTGGTCTGCCTAGTCCCCCCCACCTCTTCTGGATCTATCTAACCTCATTCTCTGTTTCCACCTAGTTTCTGACAAACCCCCCCTTTCAACCCATCTACTTACCAGCTCTGGTCCCACCTAGCCTCTGGCTAAGCTGGACTCGAACCCACAATCTCCTGTATCAAGTGGAAGTGCTTTATCCATTGAGCCACCAGTGAGGCAGGTACTAGATGCTTTCGGTTTATTAACTTTAAACCTTTCATGCTTTGATTTGGATTTTAAAATTACAAACATCCTAGTCAGGGGAGTTCGAGCACTAGGACTCTTTGGTAAAAGGTAACAAACCTTTCCTCTCGTCTACCACTGGGCAGATGAAGGATGGGTCACCTTTTCTCCCCTTTATACTTCTCCTTCCTTGATTGGATTTAAAATTCAAACATCCTGGCACAAACCCAGGACTCTTTAATACAAGGTAACAAAGCATCCCTCTAGTCCACCACTGGATTGATGAAGGTGGGGTCACCTTTTCTCCCTTTTATACTTCTCATTCCTTGATTTGGAATTAAAATTCAAACAGCCAGTAAGGGGAGTTGAACCCAATACTCTTTGGTACCAGGTAACAAAGCTTTCCTCTAGTCCACCAAAGAACTGATGAAGAGTAGATCACGTTTTCTCCCCTTTATACTTCTCCTTCCTTAATTTAAAAAACCAAACATGCAGGGATGGGAGTTGAACCCAGGACTCTTTGGTGAAAGGTAACAAACCTTCCCTCTAGCACACCAATGGACTGACAAAAGCTTATTCGCTTTTTCTCTTCCTTATACTTCTCCAGCCTTGTTTTGGATTTAAAATTCAAACAACCAGTGGGCTGATGGGAGGCTGCATCACGTTTTCTCCCACTTATACTTCTCCTTCTCCTTACAGTCTAAATTAGATTGTCAGCACTTCTGAGCAGGGACCGCCTGTGTATTTAAATCCCCACATGAACTGGACTGCAATCATAGACTCTGACTTCTAAATTGTTACCTGAATGCATCTGAAATACTGTTCCCAGGAAAATTAACAACATTCTTTGTAAGAGTATCTGTCTGTGCTATGCAGTTATTTAATTATACTATGTATGCTGATCTGTAACCCATTCTGGGCTCTTTTGGGAGGATGGGCTAAGCAACCAAATAAATAAATATATAAATAAAAACAAAATGCATCTAAAGAAATTTTGTGCTGGATTTCAAATCTTAGATTTATAGGTGTTATTCTGGATAGCGCCACAGGAGGGCGCCAATTACATTTAATAGCTCAGTGCTGTCCTCCTGTGGCCATTCCTCAGAATACAGGTATAATCGCTTAATCATTGATATAAATTTACAGCAATGTTCACTGCACCCCACCTTCTCTGTCCCTCCTCAGACCGGCCAGCTAGCTGGAGGTCTTCTACCTTAAACATTCTGGAATTTATTTTTACCTCTCGCTTATCTATTAAAACATACAAAGGGCAGTAGAAGGATGACAAATGTTCAGTATATTAACTCCTTGCTTATAACATCTTAGAGACATGTATTTTGGAGGCATTGTGCCACAACTGCCAAATTGCCCAGATCCAGAAGGGAGATCATAGGTCAGTTCTGGGTTTCTGACAGCCTTATCCTTGATCTCCTTGATTTTCAGCACAAAGTTCAGTGGGTAAAAGCAGGGACTACGAATCCCATAGTGCGTTAGGATGGAGGTTCAAAACCAGGACTGGCCAAAAAGGCTCCAGCCTGGAACTGGGAAACTTGGTAGCCCTGGGGGGTCGCTTACCAGCCTTTAGGGAAGACTCCACAGCTTCTGCACAGCCATCCTGAGGGTTGGTCTAGCGGGTCTCAAATGACCTTGGATTTGCTGCTCAATCTCAGGTCGACCAAACTCATTCAGTCCTGAATTTTATCCCACTACTTGCAGGGACTTGTTCTAACTGTCTACTGCTTTGTCTTGAGGAAATCAGACTGGCATTCAGTGGCGATAAAAGGTGGACTGGATACATTCGTTAACTAATCCAGAGAGGGATGGAGACTTTGAATATTCTTGTGTTTCCATTGCATTTGAACAGGGTCTTACAGGACTTATCACATTCATACCATTTAAAAGGTTTCTCTTCATTATATTTATACTTATTACATTCAGAACATTAAAGTCGTTTCCCTTCAGTATGTGTATTTATATGATATTGCAGAAACAAAGCATGCCTGAAATGCATATCACATTCAGAACATTTAACGGATTACTCTTCAGTGTCTTTATACTTATAACTTTTAGAACATTTAAAAGGTTTTTCTTCAGTGTCTTTATATTTATCACATTCAGAACATTTCAAAGTTTTGTCTTCAGTGTGTATCTTTATACATATGACATTCAGAACATTTAATAGGTATCTGTTCAGTATGTGTGTCTTTATACTTATGACATGAACATTTAAAAGGTATATGTTCAATCTGTATCTTTATACTTATCACATTAAGAACATTTAAAAGGTATCTCTTTAGTATGTGTCTTTATATGATATTGCAGAAACAAAGCATGCCTAAAATGCATATCACATTCAGAACATTTAATGGGTTTCCCTTCAGTGTCTTTATACTTATCACATTTAGAACATTTAAAAGGTATCTCTTCAGTATGTGTCTATTTTATTTTATTTTTTTAATCTTTATTCATTTCAAATCTTAAATCAAGTACAGTATTGACATTTATCAATTAAGCATGCAAATATGTGTCTTTATATGATATTGCAGAAACAAAGCATGCCTAAAATGCATAGCACATTCAGAACATTTAACAAGTTTCTCTGCAGTGTCTTTATACTTATGACTTTTAGCACATTTAAAAGTTATATGTTCAACATGTGTATTATAATTATATTAGAAGGATGACAAATGTTCAGTATATTAACTCCTTGCTTATAACATCTTAGAGACATGTATTTTGGAGGCATTGTGCCACAACTGCCAAATTGCCCAGTTCCAGAAGGGAGATCATAGGTCCGTTCTGGGTTTCTGACAGCCTTATCCTTGATATCTTTGATTTTCAGCACAAAGTTCAGTGGGTAAAAGCAGGGACTACGAATCCCATAGTGCGTTAGGATGGAGGTTCAAAACCAGGACTGGCCAAAAAGGCTCCAGCCTGGAACTGGGAAACTTGGTAGCCCTGGGATCGCATACCAGCTTCTAGGGTAGACTCCACAGCAGGGGTCTCCAAAGTCTCTCCTCGAGGGCCGAATCAAGTCAGGTTTTCGGGAATCCCCCAATGAATATCCATGAGATCTATGTGCATGTAATACTTTCAGTGCATATTCATTGGGGAAATCCCGAAAACCTGACTGGATTCGGCGCTCGAGGAGGGACTTTGGAGACCCCTGCTCCACAGCTTCTACACAGCACAGGCTGCTTCAGTAGCCATCCTGAGGGCTGGTCTAGCGAGTCTCAAATGACCGTGGATTTGCTGCTCCATCCCAGGTCGACCAAACTGATTCAGTCCTGAATTTTATCCCACTGCGTGCAGAGACTTGTTCTAATTGTCCACTGCTTTGTCTTGAGGCAATCAGCATGGCATTCAGTGGGGATAAAAGGTGGACTGGATCCATTCGTTAACTAATCCAGAGAGGGATGGAGACTTTGAATATTCCTGTGTTTCCACTGCATTTGAACTGGGTCATACAGGACATCACCGTCTCTTAGCTAATGAGGCTAAAAGCTTCCCTGGGCTGGACAGCAGTAGCACCAGGTATTCAGGGCGGTGGGAGCCTAAGCAGAAGGGATGGGAATGTGCACCCGACGCTCCTGGAGTTTGGAGAAGAGTACCAGTTCCTCGGAAGAACATCATGCTGTTACGTATTTTTAGAGAGGGTATTTCCATGATTAAATGGATTTCAAAAATAAAAGATGAAACGATATTGGGAACTCTGATGGGCCAATCCTGTCCCGCTGAGGTGTTTTTCTGTGTATTTCCATTACACTTGACCCGTTTCTGTTCGCAGTGCTAACAGGGAGCTTATCCAGGCACAGGACCTTGGGCTGGTGCCTCCTGAGAAGAAGCATGTACGGACTTTAATGCAATGGGAAAGTACCTGAAGAAAGAGCTTTTAGGATGGGAGGACATAAGAGAAGTGGAAAGACAGCGGTCTAAGCTGAAAGGAGCGATAAAAATGGCTACGGACCTTTATGTGAAGAAAATCAATAAAAACAAGAGAAAAAGGAAGCCGATATGGTTCTCCAACCTAGTGGCTGAGAAAATAAAGGCGAAAGAGTTGGCGTTCATGAAATATAAAAAAACCCAAGAAGAGGAGAGCAGAAAGGACTACAGGGTGAAACTGAAAGAAGCCAAGAGAGAGATACGTTTGGCAAAGGCACAGGCGGAAGAACAAATGGCTAAAAATGTAAAAAAGGGAGATAAAAATTTTTTCAGATATATTAGTGAAAGGAGGAAGATAAAAAATGGAATTGCTAGGCTGAAAGATGCTGGGAACAAATATGTGGAGAGTGATGAGGAGAAAGCAAATGTGCTAAACAAATACTTCTGTTCTGTGTTCACAGAAGAAAATCCTGGAGAAGGACCGAGATTGTCTGGCAAAGTTACACGAGAAAATGGAGTAGATTCTGCGCCGTTCACGGAGGAGGGTGTTTATGAGCAACTTGAAAAACTGAAGGTGGACAAAGCGATGGGACCAGACGGGATCCATCCCAGGATACTAAGGGAGCTCAGAGAGGTTCTGGCGAGTCCTATTAAAGACTTGTTCAACAAATCTCTGGAGACGGGAGTGATTCCTGGGGATTGGAGGAGAGCGGATGTGGTCCCTATTCATAAAAGTGGTCACAGGGATGAAGCAGGAAACTACAGGCCGGTGAGCCTCACTTCAGTTGTTGGAAAAATAATGGAAGTGTTGCTGAAAGAAAGGATAGTGTATTTCCTTGAATCTAATGGGTTACAGGATCCGAGGCAACATGGCTTTACAAAAGGCAAATCGTGCCAAACGAACCTGATTGAATTTTTTGATTGGGTGACCAGAGAGCTGGATCGAGGACATATGCTAGATGTAATTTACTTGGATTTCAGCAAAGCCTTTGATACAGTTCCTCATAAGAGGCTGTTGAACAAACTTGAAGGGCTGAAGTTAGGACCCAAAGTGGTGAACTGGGTCAGAAACTGGCTGTCGGACAGACGCCAGAGGGTGGTGGTTAATGGAAGTCGCTCGAAGGAAGGAAAGGTGACTAGTGGAGTCCCTCGGGGTTCGGTGCTGGGGCCAATCCTGTTCAATATGTATGTAAGTGACATTGCTGAAGGGATAGAAGGAAAAGTGTGCCTTTTTGCAGATGATACCAAGATTTGTAACAGAGTAGACACCGAAGAGGGAGTGGAAAATATGAAAAAGGATCTGCAAAAGTTAGAGGAATGGTCTAATGCCTGGCAACTAAAATTCAATGCAAAGAAATGCAGAGTAATGCATTTGGGGATTAATAATAGGAAGGAACCGTATATGCTGGGAGGAGAGAAGCTGATATGCACGGACGGGGAGAGGGACCTTGGGGTGATAGTGTCCGAAGATCTAAAGGTGAAAAAACAGTGTGACAAGGCAGTGGCTGCTGCCAGAAGGATTCTGGGCTGTATAAAGAGAGGCGTAGTCAGTAGAAGAAAGAAGGTGTTGATGCCCCTGTACAGGTCATTGGTGAGGCCCCACTTGGAGTATTGTGTTCAGTTTTGGAGACCGTATCTGGCGAAAGACGTAAGAAGACTTGAGGCGGTCCAGAGGAGGGCGACGAAAATGATAGGAGGCTTGCGCCAGAAGACGTATGAGGAGAGACTGGAAGCCCTGAATATGTATACCCTAGAGGAAAGGAGAGACAGGGGAGATATGATTCAGACGTTCAAATACTTAAAGGGTATTAACGTAGAACAAAATATTTTCCAGAGAAAGGAAAATGGTAAAACCAGAGGACATAATTTGAGGTTGAGGGGTGGTAGATTCAGGGGCAATGTTAGGAAATTCTACTTTACGGAGAGGGTAGTGGATGCCTGGAATGCGCTCCCGAGAGAGGTGGTGGAGAGTAAAACTGTGACTGAGTTCAAAGAAGCGTGGGATGAACACAGAAGATTTAGAATCAGAAAATAATATTAAAGATTGAACTAGGCCAGTTACTGGGCAGACTTGTACGGTCTGTGTCTGTACATGGCCGTTTGGAGGAGGATGGGCAGGGGAGGGCTTCAATGGCTGGGAGGGTGTAGATGGGCTGGAGTAAGTCTTAACAGAGATTTTGGCAGTTGGAACCCAAGCACAGTACCGGGTAAAGCTTTGGATTCTCGCCCAGAAATAGCTAAGAAGAAAAATAAAAATAAAAATAATAATTTAAATTGAATCAGATTGGGCAGACTGGATGGACCATTCAGGTCTTTATCTGCCGTCATCTACTATGTTACTATGTTACAGAATATTTGGGGTGGAAAAGGGGCGTATAAGTGCCTCATTTCCTATCCACTGCCCTCCTCAAGAGTGGCAGATGAATGAACTGGCATAATCATAATAATAAATATATCGAACCCATTAAACCAAGATGTATATCATTGTTGCCTGACATAACATGTCCAGAATCAGAAAATTCTGAGGGTTGTGGTTCCGGGATAATTAGCATAAAAACATGATGCCAGATAAAGGCCAAATGGCCCATCTAGTCTGCCCATCCGCGTTATGCATTATCGCTTTCTCTCTCTGAGAGATCCCACGTGCCTATCCCAGGCCCTTTTGAATTAAGACACAGTCTCTGTCTCCGCCACCTCTTCTGGGAGACTGTTCCATATATCTACCACCCTTTCTGTAAAAAAGTATTTCCTTAGATTACTCCAGAGCCTATCACCTCTTAACTTCATCCTATGCCCTCTCATTGCAGAGTTTCCTTTCAAATGAAAGAGACTCGACTCATGCACATTTATATTACATAGGTATTTAAACATTTCTATCATATGTCCCCTCTCCCGCCTTTCCTCCAAAGTATACAGATTGTCTGTCCCCATACGCCTTATCACGAAGACCACATACCATTTTAGTAGCCTTCCTCTGGACCGACTCAATACTTTTTACATCTATTTGAAAGTGCGGCCTCCAGAATGGTACACAATATTCTAAATGAGATCTCAAAAGAGCCTTATTCAAAGGCATCAATACCCCCTTTTTTCCTACTGGCCGTGCCTCTCCCTATGCAACCTAACAACCTTCTAGCTTTCGCCGTCACCTTTTCAACCTGTTTGGCCACCTTAACATTATCACATACAATCACGCCCAAATCCCCCTCTTCCGTCGTGCGCATAAGTTCTTTCCCCAATAAACTGTACCGTTCCCTCTGTTTTTTGCAGCCCAAATGCATGACCTTGCATTTCTTAGCATTAAATTTTAGCTGCCAAATTTCAAACCATTCTTCAAGCTTCGCCAGGTCCTTCACACCATCCGGCGTGTCTACTCTGTTGCAGAAGAAGGTGTTGATGCCCTTGGACGGGTTATTGGTGAGGCCACACTTGGAGTATTGTGTTCAATTATGGAGACTGTATCTGGCAAAGGACATAAGAAGACTTGAAGCGGTCCAGAGAAGGGTAGGAGGTTTGCGGCAAAAGACGTATGAGGAGAGACTGGAAGTCCTGAATATGTTTACCCTAGGGGAAAGGAGGGACAGGGGAGATATGATTCAGACGTTCAAATACTTGAAAGGTATTAACGTAGAACAAAATCTTTTCCAGAGAAAGGAAAATGGTAAAACCAGAGGACATAATTTGAGGTTGAGGGGTGGTAGACTCAAGAATAATGGCAGGAAATTCATCTTTAATCGATGCATGGAATGCGCTCCCGAGGGAGGTGGTGGAGAGGAAAACGGTGACAGAGTTCAAAGAAGCAGAGGATCTCTAATCAGAAAATAATGGTATATATTGAAGAACTAAGGCCAGTGCAGGGCAGACTTGCACGGTTAAGCACACTACCAGGCAGAGCTCTGGGTTTCTGGCCAAGAAATATCTAAGCAAAAGGACCATTTGGGTCTCTATCTGCCGTCATTTACTATGTTACCTTGTTTTGAGCGACTATTGAAAAGGTGTGAGCTAAAGAGTACACAAACACACACACTGCTGCCATACAATATAACTCCCAAAAAAGCAAGAATTGACAGGCTCTTCGCTGACTAAAGCAGACTTTTGCACTGGCCATTTTCAATCTGGAAAATAAAGAGGAACTACGAGTTAAAATAATCAAAGAAGCAGAATTAAGTTCTGTACATCAAGCTCTGTTCAGGCAGGGGATTCATTGCCACATCGAATACAAGCAAGGATGCCCACGCTTTTGCGCCCAAGTAGCATATTTTCTTGCATGGAATGCGTACGTTTTTTACGTATCGCGTACACCCCCTGCACACTATATGAGTGGGTGTATTTTCACATAGCCAATTTGCCCATGTTTACATGTGTACAAATATGGGATACCCCTCGGGATGTTGGACAGCATACGAAGCCAGCTTCAAGCATGAAAGATATAGTCTGAATTTTCTAAGTCACAGTACCTGGCAATGCGGTCAAAGGGTTCAGAGGTTTGAGGACAATGGACATTTCTTTCTCCAGAAAGCCTTTCACTTGCGACTCTTTGGCTGCTTTGCTCAGCTCCTCTTGCTCCGTCTTCAGCTCGCTCCTCTGCTTTTCATATGCCTGCACAGACAGAAATGGCAAGGAGAAGGAAAAAAAGTAACCCAGGACACCTTCCCCCTCAAGCACCCAAACTCATCCGTCTCCTCACAGAGATGCCAGTGCTGTTATAAAGTCCTCAGACCTATAATAAACCTTGGCAGGGACTTGTTTCACGTGAAGACTCTCGCCTCACAATTTGCTTGCATGGAGAGAGTGTTTCAGGTCACAAATGCCCCGATGTACTTAATTCTTCATATAAATGTTTTTCAAATATTAAAGTTACATCGGGGTATTTGTGACCTGAAACACTCTCTCCATGACCAATGACAATACAAGCAAATTGTGAGGCGAAAGTCTTCACGTGAAACGCGCCACTACCGAGGTCTTGAGGCTTATCGTGAACACTACTATTTATCATTTCTATAGCGCTGAAAGGCGTATGCAGCGCTGTACATTTAACATTCAATAGACAGCCCCTGCTCAGAAGAGCTGACAATCTAATTTGGACAGACAGACAGGACAGGACATCACAAGTAAGAGGACTTTACAATAGCGATGGGATTTCTGAAATTGTGACTCGCTTATGATCCTCCCAGAGATGCGGCAGGTTTCAAGCAGGTATGAGAATACCCCCACTGAAAGCTCATTCATGTGTTCATGCCTTATGTGGGTAAAACCTAAACTCTCCCCTACCCCAGCCAACTGCATCGGTGCTTTTCAATAGCGATCCCTCACACAGCCAAACTTTCTCTTTCTAGTTCTCAGCATTCACATCGGCAAGAGTCCTCACAGCTTGTCTAATAACACGCCACTAATTTTGCCCTCTAGGAAAATCAACCATGGCCAACGTACCTTCAGCTGCAGGGTAATCTCCTTCTTCTGGTGCAAAATGTATTCCAGGATTGCTTCCTTCTCATAGATGTAACCGTCAGGGCTAAGGAAAGGAAGATAAGAGAATGTTCCACCAGTCATCACACCACCATCACACAAGCCTAACAAAACAGGAGATAAGTCTACTTGATGGTCCATTTGCAGAAGAAGGTGTTGATGCCCTTGGATGGGTTGTTGGTGAGGCCACACTTGGAGTATTGTGTTCAATTTTGGAGACTGTATCTGGCAAAGGACATAAGAAGACTTGAAGCGGTCCAGAGAATGGTAGGAGGTTTGCGGCAAAAGACGTATGAGGAGAGACTGGAAGTCCTGAATATGTTTACCCTAGGGGAAAGGAGGGACAGGGGAGATATGATTCAGACGTTCAAATACTTGAAAGGTATTAACGTAGAACAAAATCTTTTCCAGAGAAAGGAAAATGGTAAAACCAGAGGACATAATTTGAGGTTGAGGGGTGGTAGACTCAAGAATAATGGTAGGAAATTCATCTTTAATCGATGCATGGAATGCGCTCCCGAGGGAGGTGGTGGAGAGGAAAACGGTGACAGAGTTCAAAGAAGCAGAGGATCTCTAATCAGAAAATAATGGTATATATTGAAGAACTAAGGCCAGTACAGGGCAGACTTGCACGGTTAAGCACACTACCAGGCAGAGCTCTGGGTTTCTGGCCAAGAAATATCTAAGCAAAAGGACCATTTGGGTCTCTATCTGCCGTCATTTACTATGTTACCTTGTTTTGAGCGACTATTGAAAAGGTGTGAGCTAAAGAGTACACAAACACACACACTGCTGCCATACAATATAACTCCCAAAAAAGCAAGAATTGACAGGCTCTTCGCTGACTAAAGCAGACTTTTGCACTGGCCATTTTCAATCTGGAAAATAAAGAGGAACTACGAGTTAAAATAATCAAAGAAGCAGAATTAAGTTCTGTACATCAAGCTCTGTTCAGGCAGGGGATTCATTGCCACATCGAATACAAGCAAGGATGCCCACGCTTTTGCGCCCAAGTAGCATATTTTCTTGCATGGAATGCGTACGTTTTTTACGTATCGCGTACACCCCCTGCACACTATATGAGTGGGTGTATTTTCACATAGCCAATTTGCCCATGTTTACATGTGTACAAATATGGGATACCCCTCGGGATGTTGGACAGCATACGAAGCCAGCTTCAAGCATGAAAGATATAGTCTGAATTTTCTAAGTCACAGTACCTGGCAATGCGGTCAAAGGGTTCAGAGGTTTGAGGACAATGGACATTTCTTTCTCCAGAAAGCCTTTCACTTGCGACTCTTTGGCTGCTTTGCTCAGCTCCTCTTGCTCCGTCTTCAGCTCGCTCCTCTGCTTTTCATATGCCTGCACAGACAGAAATGGCAAGGAGAAGGAAAAAAAGTAACCCAGGACACCTTCCCCCTCAAGCACCCAAACTCATCCGTCTCCTCACAGAGATGCCAGTGCTGTTATAAAGTCCTCAGACCTATAATAAACCTTGGCAGGGACTTGTTTCACGTGAAGACTCTCGCCTCACAATTTGCTTGCATGGAGAGAGTGTTTCAGGTCACAAATACCCCGATGTACTTTATTCCTCATATAAATGTTTTTCAAATATTAACATAGTAACATAGTAGATGACGGCAGATAAAGACCCGAATGGTCCATCCAGTCTGCCATCAATTTAAATTTTTTTTTTTTTTTTTCTTCTTAGCTATTTCTGGGCAAGAATCCAAAGCTTTATCCGGTACTGTGCTTGGGTTCCAACTACCAAAATCTCTGTTAAGACTTATTCCAGCCCATCTACACCCTCCCAGCCATTGAAGCCATCCTCCACCAAACGGCCATACACAGACACAGACCGTGCACGTCTGCCCAATAACTGACCTAGTTCAATATTTAATATTATTTTTTGATTCTAAGTCTTCTGGGTTCATCCCACGCTTCTTTGGACTCAGTTACAGTTTTACTCTCCACCACCTCTCTCGGGAGCGCATTCCAGGCATCCACTACCCTGGTGGTAGAGCATTCACCTCACTGGCTAAAAAACCTCCTTCTAATGAAACAAGCACTGTGCTGTGCTGTGCTTGACTTGAAAGATGCTGCAAGATAAATGAAAAAATAAATTCAATTTATCTTCCGTTGATCAGTACAGCGTTTCACAATTCAGTTTGATAGGATACATTATACCCTGAGGCAGCTGAATTGTGAAACACTGGCCATCAGCATAACACAGCACAGTGCCTGTTTCATTTGAAGGAGGTTTTTTAGCCAGTGAGGTGAACGATCCACCACCATTGTGGAGGTGGGAGGGCCCTTGTCTGAGACTTTTTCCTCCGTTTGAAAATGGTCATCCAGCCTGTACTATGTTATTAACACACCATCTGACACAGTGCATCTTATTATTGTGGAAGTGTCCTACTTTAGCATAAATCATTTTTCCCCTACCTGAGCAGAGTTTCAACATCATCCCCAGCAGCATGGAAAAAAAAACAGGTGGTTAATGTGGGAAATGTAAATCAATCAAAACTGGACACATTTATGGAAAAGGGAAGTGAAACCAAAGGATAAGAATTTGGAAAGTTGCAACCCAGGACAGTGGATTACGAGAGATACGGATCGCAGCAAATAACTTCTCACATCCGCTGGGAACTTTGGCATCATTGGACTGGAAAAGCACTGGGGGGTTATGATCATCTGGGTCATTCCCATTCTGACCAGTAAAAAGCTGGATGCAAAGAAACTGGACACAGTGGTGAAATAGAAAAACCCCAGATGGGCATTAATCAGCAAAGTGTCTGCCCTTAGCGATAACTCCATAAGCTGCAGGAAAAGAAAGAAGATCCTCAAGTACCAAGAGATACGGTCAGAGTAGTTGCCAGATTTTACTCCAGTAAAATCTGGACCCCCCTAGATCTGCCCTGTTATGCCCCAGTCCCACCCCCATGGCTCATACAAAGCCAGGGATATGCAGTCACCTAAAATGAGTTTTACCATTTTCTGGACAGGCAAACCCCAACAATTTCTGATTTTTTGATTGCCGTTGACATTGTGTAGCCTTCTGCAAAAGTGACCCGTTTGGAGACACTGCTCCTGAGAGAAATTAACTTATCTGTATGTCCAGTAACCAGAGCATTTTTTTTAAATTTTTCTATTCATGAAAACACTCTATTTTTCTATGCCCTTGGATTAAAGGCGGTTGTCGCTTAATATTACATCCCCACACCCCATTTCTCTGTTCAGCTCTTTGATATGTTAAGTGTCTGTTTCATCACTGAGTTCTTCCTCCAGCCATCCGTGCTGTATTCATATTTGACATGACCTTAGGCTAGAGGGATCAGAAATTTACAATGGCAAGGCAGTTGTGTTCCAGAAAGATAGGAAAAGTTAAAACAAACCTGTGTCATCTAACCATAAATAATTTAAAGAAACAGTATAAAATACAAATATTAAAAATTCTAAAAGAGATATTTTGCTAAGAACATAAGAAGTTGCCTCCGCTGGATCAGACAGAAGTTCATCGCGCCAAGCAGTCTGCTCCCGTGGCGGCCCATCAGGTCCATGACCTGTAAGGTGATCCTTGTCCAAAACCCTTTATGCTTCTATCTATACCCTTTCATAATCCTATCTCTACCTCTATCTGTATCCCTCAATCCCCGCATCCTTCAGGAATTTATCCAATCCTTCTTTATAACCCCGTAATGTACTCTGTCCTATCACAACCTTGTCTGCACCCTCCAAAGAGAAGTTTCTCAGCTACAGTGAGCAGATATAGGGACAGGCAAATTACCCAAGGAAATGGGCAAAATTGCTCACACCCATACCGAAAACTTCTACAGCAGACCTTTCCAATACTTCAAGCTACTGGCCCATCGCTGGCATCCCTATTCTAACAAAAATCCTTGAAATCCACATCTTTACTCAAGGACACGGTGAGCGAGGCGCAAAATCTGTATATCCCCAGATTTAGAAAAGAGCCGAACAAAAGGCCCAGCGTGGATAACTAAAGAAGTAAAGAAAGCGATAGGAGATAAGAAGAATTCATTCCGGAAATGGAAAAAGGACAAAACCGAGGAAAACTGGAAAGAGCACAGGAAACATCAAAACAAATGTCAGCTCGTGGTTAGAAGAGCAAAAAGAGAATATGAAGAGAGGCTAGCCAGGGAAGCACAAAATTTCAAACCATTCTTCAGATATGTTAAAGGGAGGAGGTGGGACCGCTGGATGACAGAGATAGGAAAGGAGTGGTGAAGGAGAAAAAAGTGGCGGCGAATAGACTAAACATGTTCTTTTCGTCAGTATTTACAAAAAAGGACACATCCAACGTGGCGGAACCTGAAAAAATCTTCAAAGGAGATCAAGCAGAAAAATTAACATCTATGGAGGTAAGCCTTGAAGATGTACACAAGTAGATAGATAAATTAAAAACTGACAAATCTCCGGGCCCAGAGGAAATCCACCTAGGGTATTGAAAGAACTAAAGGAGGAAATAGCGGAACTACTACAGCAGATTTGTAATCTGAAAACAGGTGTGATCCCGGAGGATTGGAAGATAGCTAATGTTACACCCATCTTTAAAAAAGGATTGAGAGGTGACCCGGGGAACTACAGACCGTTAAGTTTGACTTCGGTTCCGGGGAAGATGGCAGAAGCGCTGATAAGACAGCAAAGACGAGCATCTAGAAAGGAATAAACTGATGAAAACAAGACAACATGGCTTCTGCAAGGGAAGATCGTGCCTAACAAACTTATTGCACTTCTTCGAAGAAATTAACAAATGGATGGACAAAGGGGACCCCAGGGACATCGTATACTTAGATTTCCAAAAAGCCTTTGACAAAGTACCCCATGAATGCCTACTACGGAAACTGAAGAACCATGGGGTGGAAGGAGATGTACATAGATGGATCAAAAATTGGTTGACGGGTAGAAAGCAAAGGGTGGGAGTGAAGGGCCACTACTCGGACTGGAGGAGGGTCACGAGTGGTGTTCCGCAGGGGTCAGTACTCGGACCGCTGCTGTTCAATGTATTTATAAATGATCTAGAAACAGGGACGAAGTGCAAAGTAATAAAATTCGTAGATGACACCAAACTAGTGGAGTTGGGACTAAAGAGGACTGTGAAGATTTACAAAGGGACCTGAACAAACTAGAAGAGTGGGCGCCGAGATGGCAGATGAAGTTTAATGTAGAGAAATGTCAAGTCTTGCATGTAGAAAACAGAAGCCCGAAGTACAGCTATACGATGGGAAGGCTGGTAATGGGTGAAAGTTCCCAAAAAAAGGACTTCGGGGTAATAGTGGACAACACAATGAAGCCGTCGGCACAGTGCGCAGTGGCCTCTAAGAAGGCAAATAGAATGCTGGGTACTATCAAGAAAGTTATTACAACCAGAACGAAAGAAGTTATCCTGCCGTTGTATTGGGCAATGGTGCGCCCGCATCCGGAGTACTGCATCCAATATTGGTCGCTGTACCTTAAGAAGGATATGGCGATACTTGAGAGGGTTCAGAAGAGAGTGACACGTTTGATAAAAGGTATGGAACACCTTTCATACGCTGCAAGATTGGAGAAACTGAAACTGGGGCTCTTTTCCCTGGAGAAGCGGAGTCTTAGAGGGGATATGATAGAGACTTACAAGATCATGAAGGGGTTGGAAAAAGTGGAGAGGGACAGATTCTTCAAACTTTCGAAAACTACAAGAATGAGAGGGCATTCGGAAAAAAATGAGAGGGGACAGATTCAGAACCAATGCTAGGAAGTTCTTCTTCACCCAAAGGGTGGTGGACACCTGGAATGCGCTTCCATTGAGTGTGATAGGACAGAGTACGATATTGGGGTTCAAGAAAGGATTGGATGATTTCCTGAAGGAAAAGGGGATAGAAGGGTATAGATAGAGGATTACTATACAGGTCCTGGACCTGATGGGCCACTGCGTGAGCGGACTGCTGAGCACGATGGATCTCTGGTCTGACCCAGCAGAGGCACTGCTTATGTTCTTATGGGAGAATAGAGAAATTCATACCTGCAGGACAATTAATAGGTATAGGAAAGCATATCATTATACTGCCATAATAAAAATAGTAATCAATATAATAAAACACAGGGTGATTGCAAAGATCTGCAATGTGACATAATCAAGCTCGAGAAATGGGTATCGACATGGCAAATGAGGTTCAATGTGGATAAGTGCAAAGTGATGCATGTCGGGAACAAAAATCTCATGAATGAATACAGGATATCCGGGGTGGTACTTGGAGAGACCTCCCAAGAAAGGGACTTGGGAGTTCTGGTTGACACAGTCCATGAAACCATCTGCACAATGTGCTATGGCGGCGAAAAGGGCGAACAGAATGCTAGGAATGATCAAGAAGGGGATCACAAACAGATCCGAGAAGGTTATCATGCCACTGTAGCAAGCCATGGTACGCCCTCATCTGGAATACTGCGTCCAGCACTGGTCGCCGTACATGAAGGACACAGTACTACTCGAAAGGGTCCAGAGAAGAGAGACTAAAATGGTTAAGAGGCTGGAGGAGTTGCCGTACAGCGAGAGATTAGAGAAACTGGGCCTTTTCTCCCTTGAAGAGGAGACTGAGGGGACATGATTGAAATATTCAAAATACTGAATGGAATACCCTTAGTAGAGAAAGACGGACTGTTCACCTTCTCCAAAGTTGAAAGGGGATAGATTCTGTACAAACGGAAGGAAATTCTTCTTCACCCAGAGAGTGGTAGAAAACTGAAATGCTCTTCTGGAATCTGTTATAGGGGAAAACACCCTCCCTGGTTTCAAGACAAAGTTGGACAAGTTCATGCTAAACTGGTGAGACTGGACTCATTTAGAGCACTTGAAGCTGCCGCGTGAGCGGACTGCTGCGCAGGATGGACCATTGGTCTGACCAGCAGTGGCAATTCTTATGTTCTTATGGCAAATCAAATTTAAATTCATAATATTGCAGGGGTTGGTGGCCAAACAATTCATATCAAACTAGGCTGAGACAAACAGAATATAGGAAAGCATATTAAACTTCTGTATTAAAAAAGTAACCATTATAATAAAAGTTATAATAGTTAATAGCAGATCAATTCATTACGAGTTATTCAGAGCCAGACAGAATAGAATCAACAGGAGTTAATGAAGTGTGTAGTAAGTGTTTATATAAGAGAAAGGGAATGAATCACAAAGATAAGGGACTGTGACAACGATTCATATTAATTAAGTAGAACAAGAAGCTTCATAAATTATAGGAAGTAGGAAAGGGTAACCTGCAGCACTGAAGCAGCTACATCGGGCCCAAGACAACATTCTTCTGCCACCTGTCTATGGTGCGATCAACGAGGCATCTTCGGGCTGGCTCCCTGAGTGCTACAGAGCAAAGCCGTGGAAAAAAGCTCCTATGCATGGCCTGCACCTGAACCGGAAGCCTTCTCTCTGATGTCGCAACGTCAGAAGAAGGCTTCCAGATGAGGCGCGGGACGCGCGAGAGGAACCGCTGCCCACAGCTTTGTGCAATGCAGCACTCAGGGAGCCGGCCCGAAGACGCTGCTTGATCGCACAGTGGACCGGCCAAAAGATAACACTGGGGGGCAGGCCAGAAAGCAAGGCACATGGAGAGAGAGAGACAATGGTAGGGGAATGCTTTTATTGTTTTATTTAACAATTGATTTGTCTGTTCAGGGAGAAATGCATTTGTTTCTTTTCCTCTGGGGTTGTACTGCTTGCAGAGCCTTGCATCTTAGGGTTTGATTGTGAATATTAGTACTTTTAGTTTTTAGTTCTGCATTTGCATTGGATTATCTGTTTTCTGGTAAGAAAGAGTGTTGAAAAGCATAAAGTGTGCTTTGTGTATTTTAATTTTGTGGTTAACCATTATGTGTTAATACAATTATATTGTGTGTAGATATGAAAAATGAATGGAAAAAATGGTGTTACAATTAGTACTATTATGGGGGCAGAGACTTAGCCCAGTGTTCTTCAACTGCCGGTCAGCGGACCGGTGCCAGTCCACAAAATTATTTTATTTCCGCCGGTCCATAGGTGTCAAAAGGTTGAACACCACTGGTCTAAAGTATAAACCTAAACGCATTGATGGACAATCCATTTGAAACAAATGCTTCCCCTCTGACGCAGCTTCCCGTTTCCGCCTGGGCAGTTCACGACAGAGGGAAGCTTTGGGCTGAGCACTGCTTACAGGTGCTGTGGCTGATCTTGCTATCCGCTGGCTGTACGAGCGTTCTTCACCATGTCTATGGGATGGAAGCGGGAGCCTCCGCCGCAGGTGGGAGATAAGAGCTGGTTAGTGCCTGACTTCCAAAGCTCGTGTGGGAAGAAAGTCTCGCTACATGGATACAGACCAATAATTTATAAGCACAGTAAATGCTGAAATTTCTCACCTTCCAGAGGAATAAGGGAGACACCAAGTGCAAAGTACATGAAAACCAAACTTTATTATATAACGTCTGTTTGCCACAACATTTCCAGAACATGTTCAGTTCCCTCCATTTATTTATTTAATTCGATTTCTATCTTGTCCTCCAGGGAGCTCAGAACGGGTTACAAGCCAACATTCACAGTAGGTTACATTGGACAGTACGTTTGGCACTACAATACGGTAACTTAATGACAGCTTGGGTGGTGACATTCAGAGGAAATTCCTGGAGAGGTAATACAGTAGATTAGACTAGAGCAGGGGTGTCCAATGTCGGTCCTCGAGGGCCGCAGTCCAGTCGGGTTTTCAGGATTTCCCCAATGAATATGCATTGAAAGCAGTGCATGCAAATAGATCTCATGCATATTCATTGGGGAAATCCTGAAAACCCGACTGGACTGCGGCCCTCGAGGACCGACATTGGACACCCCTGGACTAGAGGGTCACCAACTAGTGGTCGTTGGTGGGAGAGTATTTAAAAAATTTTATCAACTGCCTAGATCTAGGTGGCATTACAATAACATGCACAGAATATAACAAACAAGAATTTTACAAACGTCTTGGCTTACAGATGAATAATCACATCTTGAGAAGATCTTCACAGTACAATTCATCTTAAAACCAGCATTAAATTTCTCAATATCCGATAACGCTGTTAAAGCTCCAGTTAATTTGTTCCACAGCGTTACCCCCATGCTAGAAATGGCAGATGTTCTTGTGTTTTCAATGTATTTAATAAATCTGTCAAAGCCAAATCGCATTGCGCCCTCGGATCACAAAGTTCTGAGCGGTCGGTAAACTGCCATAACTTGTGATAGATACCAAGGAATCCCATGGTAAATATCAACATTAATGTTTTGAAAATGATATGTAATCGCACAGGTAACCAGTGCAATTTCTTCAACCAAGGTGTTATATGGTCAAATTTTCTAACTCCACAAATTAGCCTTGCAGCCGCATTTTGGACCATTTGTAAAGCTTTGCACTGAACTGTTGGCTTGTTTGCAGCTGGACCTTTTAGTTGGAGAAAGATCTTCACAGCTCTACGAAGGGGCTTCCCTGGCCACTCTTTCCAGGTTTGGTCCTACATCAACGACTCACCTCGTACAGGCTGCAGAGAGATCAGAAAGGCACACCATGAAAAACTGCAAGTTTATAGCAATGGGGGGGGGGGGAGAGACAAGAGGGTCTTGTCCAAATAAAGGAGAGGCATGGACTCAGGAAAGAATTGAAACACATGAACTTTAAGCACAAAAATTACTTTTCTGATTCTTTTTTATTCAACACAACTGAAGATATGACTTCTCAGGCATGAGTGTTAGAACTGGACAGGCCGAGCCAACCAGGGTAGGGATTGGAACCCAGAAAATTGCGGAGGGGGGGGGAAGACCTATACATTCTGCTAGTGAAACAGGCAAGAGACAAAAAGCCCAACCTGCAGCGTACAAATTTCCTTAAACAGGAGGAGGAGAAGACAGAGAGCAGCTGAAGGCCACACTGGTGGTGCCTTACCTATTGAGGGTTCCTCTCAGAATTTCAGTCTGAGGAGACTCCATATCCGAGGAATCTTTCTGCGGTTTCTCAACAGTCAGAGGCAGCAGGGGTGCCTGGGTCTAGGAAAGAGAGAGAAATTATCTGCTTAGGTCAGCGATTCCCAAACCTGTCCTGGGTTTTCAGGGTATCCAAAATGACTAGGCATGAGATTGGTTTTCAATAGAATTGCATACATCACCTCCTTTGTCTGTCCACAAATAGATTTAAGGGGCTCGGGAGGAGGAGAGAGACAGGTAAATGTGCAGAAAATTTAAGGAGGTGATTCCTGAACCTGTTCTGGGGGAATCCCAGTGGGTCAGCTTTGCATACAAAGTTTACTGTTTCTTAGTAAACAGGGTAGGCGGTCTGTAAGATCCAAAACGGAAGTCAGCAAAAAACAGCACAGCCAAAAAGATGTGTGGAAACTAAGTTCAAATTTTTTTGTGCAGATGTCAGATTTAAACAAAGAACAACAACAAAAAACATAAAACCCTTCACAGGCCCATGTTTCGCCCACATTAAGGGCTGCATCAGGGGTTATTAAAACTAGGTAGTGTATAAAAACAGAATCACCAACAGGTGAAAGCCACAACGTAAAAGGTTAACACCCTTCAAAAGTATGTCTCTGGAGATAGCAGCATTAGATAACACTCAAAATGAAGCCTTTAATGTGGGTGAAACGCAGCCTGTATCGGGTTTTATGCGTTCAATTTTATTATGCAGACATTTAGATAAAATTCAGAGTGTTATCTATTGCTGCTGTCGCCCCAGATACTTTTGAGGGGCGTTACCTTTTATGTTGTGGCTTTCATCTGTTGGCGATTCAGTTTTTATACACCACCTAGTTTTATTAACCCCTGATGCAGCCCTTAATGTGGACGAAACATGGTCTGTGTCGGGTTTTTATGTTTGTTTATCCCTGCCCTTATCCAGGGCAAGTTACACACTTGCATACAAAATAGGTATTGTCATAAGACATATTACATTTAACAAACAAGTTGCATCAACGACAAATATCACTCCAATCATTAAACAGATCAGACCATAGAATACATCAGTGACCAGCACCCTACAATCCACAGTCTCCACACCTGTTTGTTCAAACAATCTCAGACCTTATATTTCATCTGACAAAACAAGTGCCTTTTGAGTAATTTCTTAAAGTTTGGCATATTCTGCTGTTGGCGAACGTATCAGGAAGGTTGTTCCATTCCCTAAAAGATACTATCCCTAGATGACGTTAACCTCAGATCCGGCACAGATGAAATTTGCAGATCACAATGGTCAGTAGACAATTGGGTCAATTTTATTGTGCAGACGTTAAACTCAAATTGGGTTCCACACATTTTTGGCTGTACTGCTTTTCGCTGACTACCGTTTTAGTATAAATAATATGTTTGCAGTGGCTCAGCCTCCACATTCACCCTCTCATGGAATAACAGACGAGTCAGCTGCTACCCTTCACCTACTAGAAAAAGGGAACACAATGTGTGCACCCCAAATCAGACCTGCTCCCCACACAAATGCAAGCACTCAAAGGCAGCAGTGTCCATGCTTTGGATAGAAGGGTGTAGTAAGACTATGTACACAGATGGATCAGAAATTGGTTGGTGGGTAGGAGTAAAGGGCCACTATTTGGACTGGAGAAAGATCACAAGGGGTGTCCCGCAGGGGTCGGTGATCGGACTGCTGCTATTCAATATATTTATAAATGACCTAGAAACAGGGACGAAGTGTGAAGTAATAAAATTCGCAGATGACACCAACCTATTTAGTGGGGCTGGGTCTAAAGAGGACTGCGAGGACTTACAAAGGGACCTGAACAGACTAGGGGAGTGGGTGACGAGATGGCAGATGAAGTTCAATGTAGAGAAATGTAAAGTCTTGCATGTAGGAAACAGAAACACAAGGTACAGCTATACGATGGGAGAGCTGTTACTGAGTGAGAGTACCCAAGAAAGGGACTTGGGGGTAATGGTGGACGAGACAATGAAGCAGTCGGCACAGTGAATAAAATGCTAGCTATAATCAAGAAATGTATTAGAACCAGAATGAAAGTAGTTATCCTGCCGCTGTATCAGGCCATGGTGCGTCCGCAACTGGAGTACTGCGTCCAATATTGGTCACCGTACCTTAAGAAGGATATAGCAACACTCGAGAGGGTTCAGAAGAGAATGACATGTTTGATAAAAAGTATGGAAAACCTTTCATACGCTGAAAGATTTGAGAAACTGAGGCTCTTTTCCCTGGAGACTTAGAGGGGATATGATAGAGACTTACAAGATCATGAAGGGCATAGAAAAAGTGGAGAGGGACAGATTCTTCAAACTTAGAAAACTACAAGAACAAGAGGGCATTCGGAAAAATTGAAGGGGACAGGTTCAGAACCAATGCTAGGATGTTCTTCTTCACCCAATGGGTGGTGGACACCTGGAATACTCTTCCAGAGGGCGTGATAGGACAGAGTACGGTACTGGGGTTCAAGAAGGGATTGGACAATTTTCTGAATGAAAAGGGGATAGAAGGGTATGGATAGAGGATTACTACACAGGTCTTGGACCTAATGGGCCGCCGCGTGAGTGGACTGCTGGGCATGATGGACCTCTGGTCTGACCCAGCGGAAGCACTGCTTATGTTCTTAATAGATAAACCCTAGGCCGCTGATCAGGAAAACCCTAATTATGAAGGTAGAAACAGCGATTACTCCCATGGCTCCCATATCAATTCCCTGCTGGCTGGCTGGCTGCAGAGGAGAAAAGAGTAGACCTGGTCTAGTGTCCTCATTTCAGCCCTTAAAATCAACTCAAGTGAGGTCAATATGCAACAGAGGAAAAATAAGGCCAGTGCGTAATCAAAACTATAGCACCCAGTATGCAACGGGGCAACAAGCAGAAATCCATTGCATGCTGATCTCATGAATATTCATGGCCCTCCAGGGACCATAATTCAGGCACCAGTCTCCATCAGTACTTATCACAGAGGCATGATGGCAGCTGCAAATTCACATGAAAGATACCAGGATTACCTCTAGCAGCCGTTTGTCGCACTGCTCAGTAAATGCAGCTGACCCAAAGGCATGATAGACAACAAAGCTATTCTTCCCACACTCACCAGCATATGTTCGATACAGATCCAGCTTTGCGGTCTCCTGCGGAACCTTGTTTTTGTACCTGTATGAATGAACATGTCGAAAACTGAGAAAAACTTGTCCACAATCCAAGAGTAACCACAGATCTGTGGTCATCAAAACTCCCTTTCAGCCACTGATCAATATGATATGAAGCTCAAGCAGACAATAGAACCTAAGCAAATTTACTAATACAACAAGGGATTAGAACTCTGGCCATAGGGAGATACATACCAGTCGATATTATAAAACATGTAATGAGCCAGCAGCTGCTCCAGGCCACTCAGATTCCTCATCTGGGACTATCCAGTGCATTTAAGAATGCAGGTCTTGTTCTCATCATCACTGCCCTCTTGCCAAAGAGATGTAAACAGGCAGGGGCGACTCCTGGCCATTTAGATCGCTCTAATGGGGCTATCCAGCATTTTAAAGCATGAAGCTCTTTTTCTTGTCATTAATGTCAACACTCTCCTGCCAAAGTGATGTAAATAGTCAGGGGCGACTCCTGGCTATTTAGATCCCTCATCTGGGGCTATCCAGCACATTTTAAAGGATGAAGCTCTTGTTCTTGTCATCAATGTCAACACCCTCCTGCCAAAGTGATGTAAATATTCAGGGGCGACTCCTGGCCATTTAGATCCTTCTTCTGGGGCTATCCAGCACATTTTAAAGCATGAAGCTCTTGTTCTTGTTGTCACCGCACTCTTCCCAAAGTGATGTAAACTGGGATGATCTCAAAACAAACTTGGAACAAAAAAACTTGTTCAAGCAGAGTTGAATCAAACATACGAACTGAGACAAGTGTGGGGAAAAACAGTTAAACAAATATCATTAATAAGGGAACCGTAGACTTCAAACACCCAGCACTGACGTGGTGATATTCATACCCTATTGAGACACCAAAATCTATGGAACTTTGAAACAGGCTATTGATATTTACAAATAATGTCGACAATCACATCAACCCAGACTTTAATGTAGCAAAAGTACTTAACTTGATCCAACGGGAGCTCAGCAATTTCACCATTGTAGCTTCCTCATGGGTTCAAAGACTTTTCCTGCCTGGTTTTTCTATTTTAGCGGCTATATTTGCCAGTACCTAAAGGAAATCAAATGAAAGGTTTATAGCCTGCACCATTTATATGTAATATAACATATCTTATAAATTAATTTAATCCCTGGAAAATAACTAACAATGTGCAGCTCTTGTTCTTGTCGTCACCACCCTCCTGCCAAAGTGATGTAAACAGTCAGGGGCCACTCCTGGACCTATAGATCCTACGTCTGGTGCTACAATTCTTGTTCTTGTCGTCACCGTTACTGCCCTCTTGCCAAAGAGATGTAAACAGTCAGGGGCGACTCCTGGCCATTTAGATCCCTCTTCTGGGGCTATCCTGCGCATTTTAAAGAAAGAAGCTCTTGTTCTTGTCGTCAATGTCAACACCCTGCTGCCAAAGTGATGTAAACAGTCAGGGGCGACTCCTGGCCATTTATATCCCTCTTCTGGGGCTATCCTGCGCATTTTAAAGAACGAAGCTCTTGTTCTTGTCGTCATTGTCAACGCCCTGCTGCCAAAGTGATGTAAATAGTCAGAGGCGACTCCTGGCCATTTAGATCCTTCTTCTGGGGCTATACAGCACATTTTAAAGAACGAAGCTCTTGTTCTTATGGTCAATGTCAACACCCTCCTGCCAAAGTGATGTAAATAGTCAGGAGCGACTCATGGCCATTTAGATCCCTTTCATTGGGCTATCCAGCACATTTTAAAGCTTGAAGCTTTTGCTCTTGTCATCAATGTCAACACCCTCCTGCCAAAGTGATGTAAATAGTCAGGGGTGACACCTGTCCATTTAGATCCCTTTTATGGGGCTATCCAGCACATTTTAAAGCATGAAGCTCTTGTTCTTGTCGTCACCGTCAATGCCCTCCTGCCAAAGAGATGTAAAGAGTCAGGGGCGACTCCTGGCCATTTAGATCCCTCTTCTGGGGCTATCCAGCGCATTTTAAAGAACGAAGCTCTCGTTCTTATTGTCAATGTCACCGCCCTCCTGCCAAAGTGATGTAAACAGTCAGGGGCCAATCCTGGCCCTATAGATCCTACGTCTGTTGCTACAATTCTTGTTCTTGTCGTCACCGTTACTGCCCTCTTGCCAAAGTGATATAAATAGTCAGTGGTGACTCCTGGCCATTTAGATCCCTCTTCTGGGGCTATCCAGCACATTTTAAAGCATACAGCTCTTGTTCTTGTTGTCACCGAACTCTTGCCAAAGTGATGTAAATCAGGGTTGAATCTTGGCCATTTAGATCCCTCTTCTGGGACTATCCAGCACATTTTAAAGCATACAGCTCTTGTTCTTGTTGTCACCGCACTCTTGCCAAAGTGATGTAAACTGGGGTGATCTCAAATCAAACTTGGAACAAAGAAAACTTGCTCAATCAGAGTTGAATCAAACATACGAACTGAGACAAGTGTGGGGAAAAACCAGTTAAACAAATATCATTAATAAGGGAACCGTAGACTTCAAACACCCAGCACTGACGTGTTGATATTCATACCGCATTGAGACATCAAAGTCTATGGAACTTTGAAACATGCTATTCATATTTACAAATAATGTCGACAATCACATCAACCCAGACCTCAATGTAGCAAAAGTACTTAACTTGATACAACGGGAGCTCAGCAGTTTCACCAATAGTAGCTTCCTCATGGGTTCAAAGACTTTTCCAGCCTGGTTTTTCTATTTTAGCGGCTATATTTTTCAGTACCTAACGGACATCAAATAAAAGGTTTAAAGACTGCACCATTTACATGTAATATAACATATCTTATAAATTACTTTAACCCCTGGAAAATAACTAACAACGTGCAGCTCTTGATATCGTCATCATCACCCTCTTGCCAAGTGATATAAATAGTCAGGCGAGACTCATGGCTATTTAGATCCCTCTTCTGTGGCTATCCAGCACATTTTAAAGAATGAAGCTTTTGTTCTTGTCATCACCGCCATCCTGCCAAAGTGATGTAAACAGTCAGGGGGACTCCTGGCCATTTAGATCCCTCTTCTGGGGCTATCCAGCGCATTTTAAAGCATGAAGCTCTTGTTCTTGTCAATGTCAACACCCTCCTGCCAAAGTGATGTAAATAGTCAGCGGCGACTCCTGGCCATTTAGATCCCTTTAATGGGGCTATCTAACATATTTTAAAGCTTGAAGCTCTTTTTCTTGTCATCAATGTCAACACCCTCATGCCAAAGTGATGTAAATAGTCAGGGGCGACTCCTGGCCATTTAGATCCCTTTAATGGGGCTATCCAGAACATTTTAAAGCATGAAGCTCTTGTTCTTGTCGTCATTGTCAACACTCTCCTGTCAAAGTGATGTAAATAGTCAGAGGCGACTCCTGGCCATTTAGATCCATCTTCTTGGGCTATACAGCACATTTAAAAGCATGAAGCTTTTGTTCTTGTCATCAATGTCAACACCCTCCTACCAAAGTGATATAAATAGTCAGAGGCGACTCCTGGCCATTTAGATCCTTCTTCTGGGGCTATACAGCTCATTTTAAAGAACGAAGCTCTTGTTCTTGTCGTCACCGCCCTCCTGCCAAAGTGATGTAAACAGTCAGGGGCGACTCCTGGCCATTTAGTTCCCTCTTCTGGGGCTATCCTGCGCATTTTAAAGAACGAAGCTCTTGTTCTTGTCGTCATTGCCCTTCTGCCAAAGTGATGTAAATAGTCAGGGGCGACTCCTGGCCATTTAGATCCCTCTTCTGGGGCTATCCTGCGCATTTTAAAGAACGAAGCTCTTGTTCTTGTCGTCATTGCCCTTCTGCCAAAGTGATGTAAACAGTCAGGGGCGACTCCTGGCCCTATAGATCCTACGTCTGGTGCTACAATTCTTGTTCTTGTCGTCACGTTACTGCCCTCTTGCCAAAGTGATGTAAACAGTCGGTGGAGATTCCTGGCCATTTAGATCCCTCTTCTGGGGCTATCCTGCGCATTTTAAAGAACGAAGCTCTTGTTCTTGTCATCAATGTCAACACCCTCCTACCAAAGTGATGTAAATAGTCAGGGGCGACTCCTGGCCATTTAGATCCCTCTTCTGGGGCTATCCTGCGCATTTTAAAGAACGAAGCTCTTGTTCTTGTCGTCATTGCCCTCCTGCCAAAGTGATGTAAACAGTCAGGGGCGAATCCTGGCCATTTAGATCCTTCTTCTGGGGCTATACAGCACATTTAAAAGCATGAAGCTCTTGTTCATGTCATCAATGTCAACACCGTCCTGCCAAAGTGATGTAAATAGTCAGGGGCGACTCCTGGTCATTTAGATCCCTTTTATGGGGCTATCTAGCACATTTTAAAGCTTGAAGCTCTTGTTCTTGTCATCAATTTCAACCTCCTCCTGCCAAAGTGATGTAAATAGTCAGGGGTGACACCTGGCCATTTAGATCCCTCTTCTGGGGCTATCCTGCGCATTTTAAAGAACGAAGCTCTTGTTCTTGTCGTCATTGTCAACACCCTGCTGCCAAAGTGATGTAAATAGTCAGAGGCGTCTCCTGGCCATTTACATCCTTCTTCTGGGGCTATACAGCTCATTTTAAAGAACGAAGCTTTTGTTCTTGTCGTCACCGCCCTCCTGCCAAAGTGATGTAAACAGTCAGGGGCGACTCCTGGCCATTTAGATCCCTCTTCTGGGGCTATCCTGCGCATTTTAAAGAACGAAGCTCTTGTTCTTATGGTCAATGTCAACACCCTCCTGCCAAAGTGATGTAAATAGTCAGGGGCGACTCCTGTCCATTTAGATCCCTTTTATGGGGCTAACCAGCACATTTTAAAGCATGAAGCTCTTGTTCTTGTCGTCACCGTCAATGCCCTCCTGGCAAAGTGATGTAAATAGTCAGGGGCGACTCCTGTCCATTTAGATCCCTTTAATGGGGCTATCCAGAACATTTTAAAGCATGAAGCTCTTGTTCTTGTCGTCATTGTCAACACTCTCCTATCAAAGTAATGTAAATAGTCAGAGGCGACTCCTGGACATTTAGATCCTTCTTCTGGGGCTATACAGCACAATTAAAAGTATGAAGCTTTTGTTCTTGTCATCAATGTCAACACCCTCCTGCCAAAGAGATGTAAAGAGTCATTGGCGACTCCTGGCCATTTAGATCCCTCTTCTGGGGCTATCCAGAACATTTTAAACCATGCAGCTCTTGTTCTTGTCGTCACCGCACTCTTGCCAAAGTGATGTAAACTGGGGTGATCTCAAATCAAACTTGGAACAAAGAAACTTGCTCAAGCAGGGTTGAATCAAACATAAGAACTGAGACAAGTGTCGTGAAAAACAGTTAAACAAATATCATTAATAAGAGAACCGTAAGACTTCAAATACCCAGCACTGACGTGGTGATATTTATATCCCATTGAGACACCAAAGTCTATGGAACTTTGAAACAGGCTATTGAGATTTACAAATCATGTCAACAATCACATCAACCCAGACTTTAATGTAGCAAAAGTACTTAACTTGATCCAACGGGAGCTCAGCAGTTTCACCAATTGTAGCTTCCTCATGGGTTCAAAGACTTTTCCAGCCTGGTTTTTCTATTTTAGCGGCTATATTTACCAGTACCTAAAGGACATCAAATGAAAGGTTTAAAGCCTGCACCATTTACATGTAATATAACATATCTTATAAATTACTTTAATCCCTGGAAAATAACTAACAATGTGCAGCTCTTGTTCTTGTCGTCACCACCCTCCTGCCAAAGTGATGTAAACAGTCAGGGGCCACTCCTGGACCTATAGATCCTAAGTCTGGTGCTACAATTCTTGTTCTTGTCGTCACGTTACTGCCCTCTTGCCAAAGTGATGTAAACAGTCGGTGGAGATTCCTGGCCATTTAGATCCCTCTTCTGGGGCTATCCTGCGCATTTTAAAGAACGAAGCTCTTGTTCTTGTCATCAATGTCAACACCCTCCTACCAAAGTGATGTAAATAGTCAGGGGCGAATCCTGGCCATTTAGATCCTTCCTCTGGGGCTATACAGCACATTTTAAAGAACGAAGCTCTTGTTCTTGTCGTCACCGCCCTCCTGCCAATGTGATGTAAACAGTCAGGGGCGACTCCTGGCCATTTAGATCCCTCTTCTGGGGCTATCCTGCGCATTTTAAAGAACGAAGCTCTTGTTCTTGTCGTCATTGCCCTCCTGCCAAAGTGATGTAAACAGTCAGGGGCGAATCCTGGCCATTTAGATCCTTCTTCTGGGGCTATACAGCACATTTAAAAGCATGAAGCTCTTGTTCATGTCATCAATGTCAACACCCTCCTGCCAAAGTGATGTAAATAGTCAGGGGCGACTCCTGGTCATTTAGATCCCTTTTATGGGGCTATCTAGCACATTTTAAAGCTTGAAGCTCTTGTTCTTGTCATCAATTTCAACCTCCTCCTGCCAAAGTGATGTAAATAGTCAGGGGTGACACCTGGCCATTTAGATCCCTCTTCTGGGGCTATCCTGCGCATTTTAAAGAACGAAGCTCTTGTTCTTGTCGTCACCGCCCTCCTGCCAAAGTGATGTAAACAGTCAGGGGCGACTCCTGGCCATTTAGATCCCTCTTCTGGGGCTATCCTGCGCATTTTAAAGAACGAAGCTCTTGTTCTTGTCGTCATTGCCCTTCTGCCAAAGTGATGTAAATAGTCAGGGGCGACTCCTGGCCATTTAGATCCCTCTTCTGGGGCTATCCTGCCCATTTTAAAGAACGAAGCTCTTGTTCTTGTCGTCATTGCCCTTCTGCCAAAGTGATGTAAACAGTCAGGGGCGACTCCTGGCCCTATAGATCCTACGTCTGGTGCTACAATTCTTGTTCTTGTCGTCACGTTACTGCCCTCTTGCCAAAGTGATGTAAACAGTCGGTGGAGATTCCTGGCCATTTAGACCCCTCTTCTGGGGCTATCCTGCGCATTTTAAAGAACGAAGCTCTTGTTCTTGTCATCAATGTCAACACCCTCCTACCAAAGTGATGTAAATAGTCAGGGGCGAATCCTGGCCATTTAGATCCTTCTTCTGGGGCTATACAGCACATTTTAAAGAACGAAGCTCTTGTTCTTGTCGTCACCGCCCTCCTGCCAATGTGATGTAAACAGTCAGGGGCGACTCCTGGCCCTATAGATCCTACGTCTGGTGCTACAATTCTTGTTCTTGTCGTCACGTTACTGCCCTCTTGCCAAAGTGATGTAAACAGTCGGTGGAGATTCCTGGCCATTTAGATCCCTCTTCTGGGGCTATCCTGCGCATTTTAAAGAACGAAGCTCTTGTTCTTGTCATCAATGTCAACACACTCCTACCAAAGTGATGTAAATAGTCAGGGGCGAATCCTGGCCATTTAGATCCTTCCTCTGGGGCTATACAGCACATTTTAAAGAACGAAGCTCTTGTTCTTGTCGTCACCGCCCTCCTGCCATTGTGATGTAAACAGTCAGGGGCGACTCCTGGCCATTTAGATCCCTCTTCTGGGGCTATCCTGCGCATTTTAAAGAACGAAGCTCTTGTTCTTGTCGTCATTGCCCTCCTGCCAAAGTGATGTAAACAGTCAGGGGCGAATCCTGGCCATTTAGATCCTTCTTCTGGGGCTATACAGCACATTTAAAAGCATGAAGCTCTTGTTCATGTCATCAATGTCAACACCCTCCTGCCAAAGTGATGTAAATAGTCAGGGGCGACTCCTGGTCATTTAGATCCCTTTTATGGGGCTATCTAGCACATTTTAAAGCTTGAAGCTCTTGTTCTTGTCATCAATTTCAACCTACTCCTGCCAAAGTGATGTAAATAGTCAGGGGTGACACCTGGCCATTTAGATCCCTCTTCTGGGGCTATCCTGCGCATTTTAAAGAACGAAGCTCTTGTTCTTGTTGTCACCGCCCTCCTGCCAAAGTGATGTAAACAGTCAGGGGCGACTCCTGGCCATTTAGATCCCTCTTCTGGGGCTATCCTGCGCATTTTAAAGAACGAAGCTCTTGTTCTTGTCGTCATTGTCAACACCCTGCTGCCAAAGTGATGTAAATAGTCAGGGGCGACACCTGGCCATTTAGATCCCTCTTCTGTGGCTATCCAGCACATTTTAAAGAACGAAGCTCTTGTTCTTGTCGTCAACGCCCTCCTGCCAAAGTGATGTAAACAGTCAGGGGCGACTCATAGCAATTTAGATCCTTCTTCTGGGGCTATACAGCACAATTAAAAGTATGAAGCTCTTGTTCTTGTCATCAATTTCAACACTCTCCTGCCAAAGTGATGTAAATAGTCAGGGGCGACTCATTCCCATTAAGATCCCTTTCATTGGGCTATCCAGCACATTTTTAAGTTTGAAGCTTTTGTTCTTGTCATCAATGTCAACACCCTCCTGCCAAAGTGATGTAAATAGTCAGGGGCGACTCCTGGCCATTTAGATCCCTTTAATGGGGCTATCTAACATATTTTAAAGCTTGAAGCTCTTTTTCTTGTCATCAATGTCAACACCCTCCTGCCAAAGTGATGTAAATAGTCAGGGTCGACTCCTGGCCATTTAGATCCCTCTTCTGGGGCTATCCAGCGCATTTTAAAGAACGAAGCTCTCTTTCTTATTGTCAATGTCACCGCCCTCCTGCCAAAGTGATGTAAACAGTCAGGGGCCAATCCTGGCCCTATAGATCCTACGTCTGTTGCTACAATTCTTATTCTTGTCGTCACCGTTACTGCCCTCTTGCCAAAGTGATATAAATAGTCAGTGGTGACTCCTGGCCATTTAGATCCCTCTTCTGGGGCTATCCAGCACATTTTAAAGCATGAAGCTCTTGTTCTTGTCATCAATGTCAACACCCTCCTGCCAAAGTGATGTAAATAGTCAGGGGCGACTCCTGGCCATTTAGATCCCTTTTATGGGGCTATCTAGCACATTTTAAAGCTTGAAGCTCTTGTTCTTGTCATCAATTTCAACCTCCTCCTGCCAAAGTGATGTAAATGGTCAGGGGCGACTCCTGTCCATTTAGATCCCTTTTATGGGGCTATCCAGCACATTTTAAAGCATGAAGCTCTTGTTCTTGTCGTCACAGTCAATGCCCTCCTGCCAAAGTGATGTAAATAGTCAGGGGCGACTCATGGCCATTTAGATCCCTTTCATTGGGCTATCCAGCACATTTTAAAGCTTGAAGCTTTTGTTCTTGTCATCAATGTCAACACCCTCCTGCCAAAGTGATGAAAATAATCAGGGGCGATTCCTGGCCATTTAGATCCCCTGTCTGGGTATATCCAGCACATTTTAATGAATTAAGCTCTTGTTCTTGTCGTCACCATCACTGCCCTCTTGCCAAAGTGATGTAAATAGTCGGAGGCGACTCCTAGCCATTTAGATCCCTCTTCTGGTGCTATCCAGCACATTTTAAAGCATGCAGCTCTTGTTTTTGTCGTCATCGCTCTCTTGCCAAAGTGATGTAAACAGGGGCGATCTCAAATCAAACTTTGAACAAAGAAAACTTGCTCAAGCAGAGTTGAATCAAACATACAAACTGAGACAAGTGTGGTGAAAAACCAGTTAAACTAATATCATTAATAAAGGGAACCGTAGACTTCAAATACCCAGCACTGACGTGGTGATATTCATACCCCATTGAAACACCAAAGTCTAAGTAACTTTGAAACAGGCTATTGAGATTTACAAATAATGTCAACAATCACATCAACCCAGACTTTAATGTAGCAAAAGTACTTAACTTGATCCAACGGGAGCTCAGCAGTTTCACCAATTGTAGCTTCCTCATGGGTTCAAAGACTTTTCCAGCCTGGTTTTTTTATTTTAGCGGCTATATTTGCCAGTACCTAAAGGACATCAAATGAAAGGTTTAAAGCCTGCACCATTTACATGTAATATAACATATCTTATAAATTACTTTAATCCCTGGAAAATAACTAACAATGTGCAGCGCTTGTTCTTGTCGTCACCACCCTCCTGCCAAAGTGATGTAAACAGTCAGGGGTGACTCCTGGACCTATAGATCCTACGTCTGGTGCTACAATTCTTGTTCTTGTCGTCACCGTTACTGCCCTCTTGCCAAAGAGATGTAAACAGTAAGGGGCGACTCCTGGCCATTTAGATCCCTCTTCTGGGACTATCCTGCGCATTTTAAAGAACGAAGCTCTTGTTCTTGTCGTCAATGTCAACACCCTGCTGCCAAAGTGATGTAAACAGTCAGGGGCCAATCCTGGCCCTATAGATCCTACGTCTGTTGCTACAATTCTTGTTCTTGTCGTCACCGTTACTGCCCTCTTGCCAAAGTGATATAAATAGTCAGTGGTGACTCCTGGCCATTTAGATCCCTCTTCTGGGGCTATCCAGCACATTTTAAAGCATACAGCTCTTGTTCTTGTTGTCACCGAACTCTTGCCAAAGTGATGTAAATCAGGGTTTACTCTAGGCCATTTAGATCCCTATCCTGGGACTATCCAGAACATTTTAAAGCATACAGCTCTTGTTCTTGTTGTCACCGAACTCTTGCCAAAGTGATGTAAATCAGGGTTGAATCTTGGCCATTTAGATCCCTCTTCTGGGACTATCCAGCACATTTTAAAGCATACAGCTCTTGTTCTTGTTGTCACCGAACTCTTGCCAAAGTGATGTAAATCAGGGTTGAATCTTGGCCATTTAGATCCCTCTTCTGGGACTATCCAGCACATTTTAAAGCATACAGCTCTTGTTCTTGTTGTCACCGAACTCTTGCCAAAGTGATGTAAATCAGGGTTGAATCTTGGCCATTTAGATCCCTCTTCTGGGACTATCCAGCACATTTTAAAGCATACAGCTCTTGTTCTTGTTGTCACCGCACTCTTGCCAAAGTGATGTAAACTGGGGTGATCTCAAATCAAACTTGGAACAAAGAAAACTTGCTCAATCAGAGTTGAATCAAACATACGAACTGAGACAAGTGTGGGGAAAAACCAGTTAAACAAATATCATTAATAAGGGAACCGTAGACTTCAAACACCCAGCACTGACGTGTTGATATTCATACCGCATTGAGACATCAAAGTCTATGGAACTTTGAAACATGCTATTCATATTTACAAATAATGTCGACAATCACATCAACCCAGACATCAATGTAGCAAAAGTACTTAACTTTATCCAACGGGAGCTCAGCAGTTTCATCAATTGTAGGTTCCTCATGGGTTCAAAGACTTTTCCAGCCTGGTTTTTCTATTTTAGCGGCTATATTTTTCAGTACCTAACGGACATCAAATAAAAGGTTTAAAGCCTGCACCATTTACATGTAATATAACATATCTTATAAATTACTTTAACCCCTGGAAAATAACTAACAACGTGCAGCTCTTGATATCGTCATCATCACCCTCTTGCCAAGTGATATAAATAGTCAGGCGAGACTCATGGCTATTTAGATCCCTCTTCTGTGGCTATCCAGCACATTTTAAAGAATGAAGCTTTTGTTCTTGTCATCACCGCCATCCTGCCAAAGTGATGTAAACAGTCAGGGGGACTCCTGGCCATTTAGATCCCTCTTCTGGGGCTATCCAGCGCATTTTAAAGCATGAAGCTCTTGTTCTTGTCAATGTCAACACCCTCCTGCCAAAGTGATGTAAATAGTCAGCGGCGACTCCTGGCCATTTAGATCCCTTTAATGGGGCTATCTAACATATTTTAAAGCTTGAAGCTCTTTTTCTTGTCATCAATGTCAACACCCTCATGCCAAAGTGATGTAAATAGTCAGGGGCGACTCCTGGCCATTTAGATCCCTTTAATGGGGCTATCTAACATATTTTAAAGCATGAAGCTCTTGTTCTTGTCGTCATTGTCAACACTCTCCTGTCAAAGTGATGTAAATAGTCAGAGGCGACTCCTGGCCATTTAGATCCTTCTTCTTGGGCTATACAGCACATTTAAAAGCATGAAGCTTTTGTTCTTGTCATCAATGTCAACACCCTCCTACCAAAGTGATATAAATAGTCAGAGGCGACTCCTGGCCATTTAGATCCTTCTTCTGGGGCTATACAGCTCATTTTAAAGAACGAAGCTCTTGTTCTTGTCGTCACCGCCCTCCTGCCAAAGTGATGTAAACAGTCAGGGGCGACTCCTGGCCATTTAGTTCCCTCTTCTGGGGCTATCCTGCGCATTTTAAAGAACGAAGCTCTTGTTCTTGTCGTCATTGCCCTTCTGCCAAAGTGATGTAAATAGTCAGGGGCGACTCCTGGCCATTTAGATCCCTCTTCTGGGGCTATCCTGCGCATTTTAAAGAACGAAGCTCTTGTTCTTGTCGTCATTGCCCTTCTGCCAAAGTGATGTAAACAGTCAGGGGCGACTCCTGGCCCTATAGATCCTACGTCTGGTGCTACAATTCTTGTTCTTGTCGTCACGTTACTGCCCTCTTGCCAAAGTGATGTAAACAGTCGGTGGAGATTCCTGGCCATTTAGATCCCTCTTCTGGGGCTATCCTGCGCATTTTAAAGAACGAAGCTCTTGTTCTTGTCATCAATGTCAACACCCTCCTACCAAAGTGATGTAAATAGTCAGAGGTGACTCCTGGCCATTTAGATCCTTCCTCTGGGGCTATACAGCACATTTTAAAGAATGAAGCTCTTGTTCTTATCGTCACCGCCCTCCTGCCAATGTGATGTAAACAGTCAGGGGCGACTCCTGGCCATTTAGATCCCTCTTCTGGGGCTATCCTGCGCATTTTAAAGAACGAAGCTCTTGTTCTTGACGTCATTGCCCTCCTGCCAAAGTGATGTAAACAGTCAGGGGCGAATCCTGGCCATTTAGATCCTTCTTCTGGGGCTATACAGCACATTTAAAAGCATGAAGCTCTTGTTCATGTCATCAATGTCAACACCCTCCTGCCAAAGTGATGTAAATAGTCAGGGGTGACACCTGGCCATTTAGATCCCTCTTCTGGGGCTATCCTGCGCATTTTAAAGAACGAAGCTCTTGTTCTTGTCGTCATTGTCAACACCCTGCTGCCAAAGTGATGTAAATAGTCAGAGGCGACACCTGGCCATTTAGATCCCTCTTCTGGGGCTATCCTGCGCATTTTAAAGAACGAAGCTCTTGTTCTTGTCGTCATTGTCAACACCCTGCTGCCAAAGTGATGTAAATAGTCAGAGGCGTCTCCTGGCCATTTACATCCTTCTTCTGGGGCTATACAGCTCATTTTAAAGAACGAAGCTTTTGTTCTTGTCGTCACCGCCCTCCTGCCAAAGTGATGTAAACAGTCAGGGGCGACTCCTGGCCATTTAGATCCCTCTTCTGGGGCTATCCTGCGCATTTTAAAGAACGAAGCTCTTGTTCTTATGGTCAATGTCAACACCCTCCTGCCAAAGTGATGTAAATAGTCAGGGGCGACTCCTGTCCATTTAGATCCCTTTAATGGGGCTATCCAGAACATTTTAAAGCATGAAGCTCTTGTTCTTGTCGTCATTGTCAACACTCTCCTATCAAAGTAATGTAAATAGTCAGAGGCGACTCCTGGACATTTAGATCCTTCTTCTGGGGCTATACAGCACAATTAAAAGTATGAAGCTCTTGTTCTTGTCATCAATTTCAACACTCTCCTGCCAAAGTGATGTAAATAGTCAGGGGCGACTCATGGCCATTAAGATCTCTTTCATTGGGCAATCCAGCACATTTTAAATTTTGAAGCTTTTGTTCTTGTCATCAATGTCAACACCCTCCTGCCAAAGAGATGTAAAGAGTCATTGGCGACTCCTGGCCATTTAGATCCCTCTTCTGGGGCTATCCAGAACATTTTAAACCATGCAGCTCTTGTTCTTGTCGTCACCGCACTCTTGCCAAAGTGATGTAAACTGGGGTGATCTCAAATCAAACTTGGAACAAAGAAACTTGCTCAAGCAGGGTTGAATCAAACATAAGAACTGAGACAAGTGTCGTGAAAAACAGTTAAACAAATATCATTAATAAGAGAACCGTAAGACTTCAAATACCCAGCACTGACGTGGTGATATTTATATCCCATTGAGACACCAAAGTCTATGGAACTTTGAAACAGGCTATTGAGATTTACAAATCATGTCAACAATCACATCAACCCAGACTTTAATGTAGCAAAAGTACTTAACTTGATCCAACGGGAGCTCAGCAGTTTCACCAATTGTAGCTTCCTCATGGGTTCAAAGACTTTTCCAGCCTGGTTTTTCTATTTTAGCGGCTATATTTACCAGTACCTAAAGGACATCAAATGAAAGGTTTAAAGCCTGCACCATTTACATGTAATATAACATATCTTATAAATTACTTTAATCCCTGGAAAATAACTAACAATGTGCAGCTCTTGTTCTTGTCGTCACCACCCTCCTGCCAAAGTGATGTAAACAGTCAGGGGCCACTCCTGGACCTATAGATCCTACGTCTGGTGCTACAATTCTTGTTCTTGTCGTCACGTTACTGCCCTCTTGCCAAAGTGATGTAAACAGTCGGTGGAGATTCCTGGCCATTTAGATCCCTCTTCTGGGGCTATCCTGCGCATTTTAAAGAACGAAGCTCTTGTTCTTGTCATCAATGTCAACACCCTCCTACCAAAGTGATGTAAATAGTCAGGGGCGAATCCTGGCCATTTAGATCCTTCCTCTGGGGCTATACAGCACATTTTAAAGAACGAAGCTCTTGTTCTTGTCGTCACCGCCCTCCTGCCAATGTGATGTAAACAGTCAGGGGCGACTCCTGGCCATTTAGATCCCTCTTCTGGGGCTATCCTGCGCATTTTAAAGAACGAAGCTCTTGTTCTTGTCGTCATTGCCCTCCTGCCAAAGTGATGTAAACAGTCAGGGGCGAATCCTGGCCATTTAGATCCTTCTTCTGGGGCTATACAGCACATTTAAAAGCATGAAGCTCTTGTTCATGTCATCAATGTCAACACCCTCCTGCCAAAGTGATGTAAATAGTCAGGGGCGACTCCTGGTCATTTAGATCCCTTTTATGGGGCTATCTAGCACATTTTAAAGCTTGAAGCTCTTGTTCTTGTCATCAATTTCAACCTCCTCCTGCCAAAGTGATGTAAATAGTCAGGGGTGACACCTGGCCATTTAGATCCCTCTTCTGGGGCTATCCTGCGCATTTTAAAGAACGAAGCTCTTGTTCTTGTCGTCACCGCCCTCCTGCCAAAGTGATGTAAACAGTCAGGGGCGACTCCTGGCCATTTAGATCCCTCTTCTGGGGCTATCCTGCGCATTTTAAAGAACGAAGCTCTTGTTCTTGTCGTCATTGCCCTTCTGCCAAAGTGATGTAAATAGTCAGGGGCGACTCCTGGCCATTTAGATCCCTCTTCTGGGGCTATCCTGCGCATTTTAAAGAACGAAGCTCTTGTTCTTGTCGTCATTGCCCTTCTGCCAAAGTGATGTAAACAGTCAGGGGCGACTCCTGGCCCTATAGATCCTACGTCTGGTGCTACAATTCTTGTTCTTGTCGTCACGTTACTGCCCTCTTGCCAAAGTGATGTAAACAGTCGGTGGAGATTCCTGGCCATTTAGACCCCTCTTCTGGGGCTATCCTGCGCATTTTAAAGAACGAAGCTCTTGTTCTTGTCATCAATGTCAACACCCTCCTACCAAAGTGATGTAAATAGTCAGGGGCGAATCCTGGCCATTTAGATCCTTCTTCTGGGGCTATACAGCACATTTTAAAGAACGAAGCTCTTGTTCTTGTCGTCACCGCCCTCCTGCCAATGTGATGTAAACAGTCAGGGGCGACTCCTGGCCCTATAAATCCTACGTCTGGTGCTACAATTCTTGTTCTTGTCGTCACGTTACTGCCCTCTTGCCAAAGTGATGTAAACAGTCGGTGGAGATTCCTGGCCATTTAGATCCCTCTTCTGGGGCTATCCTGCGCATTTTAAAGAACGAAGCTCTTGTTCTTGTCATCAATGTCAACACCCTCCTACCAAAGTGATGTAAATAGTCAGGGGCGAATCCTGGCCATTTAGATCCTTCTTCTGGGGCTATACAGTACATTTTAAAGAACGAAGCTCTTGTTCTTGTCGTCACCGCCCTCCTGCCAATGTGATGTAAACAGTCAGGGGCGACTCCTGGCCATTTAGATCCCTCTTCTGGGGCTATCCTGCGCATTTTAAAGAACGAAGCTCTTGTTCTTGTCGTCATTGCCCTCCTGCCAAAGTGATGTAAACAGTCAGGGGCGAATCCTGGCCATTTAGATCCTTCTTCTGGGGCTATACAGCACATTTAAAAGCATGAAGCTCTTGTTCATATCATCAATGTCAACACCCTCCTGCCAAAGTGATGTAAATAGTCAGGGGCGACTCCTGGTTATTTAGATCCCTTTTATGGGGCTATCTAGCACATTTTAAAGCTTGAAGCTCTTGTTCTTGTCATCAATTTCAACCTACTCCTGCCAAAGTGATGTAAATAGTCAGGGGTGACACCTGGCCATTTAGATCCCTCTTCTGGGGCTATCCTGCGCATTTTAAAGAACGAAGCTCTTGTTCTTGTCGTCACCGCCCTCCTGCCAAAGTGATGTAAACAGTCAGGGGCGACTCCTGGCCATTTAGATCCCTCTTCTGGGGCTATCCTGCGCATTTTAAAGAACGAAGCTCTTGTTCTTGTCGTCATTGCCCTTCTGCCAAAGTGATGTAAATAGTCAGGGGCGACTCCTGGCCATTTAGATCCCTCTTCTGTGGCTATCCTGCGCATTTTAAAGAACGAAGCTCTTGTTCTTGTCGTCATTGTCAACACCCTGCTGCCAAAGTGATGTAAATAGTCAGGGGCGACACCTGGCCATTTAGATCCCTCTTCTGTGGCTATCCAGCAAATTTTAAAGAACGAAGCTCTTGTTCTTGTCGTCAACGCCCTCCTGCCAAAGTGATGTAAACAGTCAGGGGCGACTCATAGCAATTTAGATCCTTCTTCTGGGGCTATACAGCACAATTAAAAGTATGAAGCTCTTGTTCTTGTCATCAATTTCAACACTCTCCTGCCAAAGTGATGTAAATAGTCAGGGGCGACTCATTCCCATTAAGATCCCTTTCATTGGGCTATCCAGCACATTTTTAAGTTTGAAGCTTTTGTTCTTGTCATCAATGTCAACACCCTCCTGCCAAAGTGATGTAAATAGTCAGGGGCGACTCCTGGCCATTTAGATCCCTTTAATGGGGCTATCTAACATATTTTAAAGCTTGAAGCTCTTTTTCTTGTCATCAATGTCAACACCCTCCTGCCAAAGTGATGTAAATAGTCAGGGTCGACTCCTGGCCATTTAGATCCCTCTTCTGGGGCTATCCAGCGCATTTTAAAGAACGAAGCTCTCGTTCTTATTGTCAATGTCACCGCCCTCCTGCCAAAGTGATGTAAACAGTCAGGGGCCAATCCTGGCCCTATAGATCCTACGTCTGTTGCTACAATTCTTATTCTTGTCGTCACCGTTACTGCCCTCTTGCCAAAGTGATATAAATAGTCAGTGGTGACTCCTGGCCATTTAGATCCCTCTTCTGGGGCTATCCAGCACATTTTAAAGCATGAAGCTCTTGTTCTTGTCATCAATGTCAACACCCTCCTGCCAAAGTGATGTAAATAGTCAGGGGCGACTCCTGGCCATTTAGATCCCTTTTATGGGGCTATCTAGCACATTTTAAAGCTTGAAGCTCTTGTTCTTGTCATCAATTTCAACCTCCTCCTGCCAAAGTGATGTAAATGGTCAGGGGCGACTCCTGTCCATTTAGATCCCTTTTATGGGGCTATCCAGCACATTTTAAAGCATGAAGCTCTTGTTCTTGTCGTCACAGTCAATGCCCTCCTGCCAAAGTGATGTAAATAGTCAGGGGCGACTCCTGGTCATTTAGATCCCTTTTATGGGGCTATCTAGCACATTTTAAAGCTTGAAGCTCTTGTTCTTGTCATCAATTTCAACCTCCTCCTGCCAAAGTGATGTAAATAGTCAGGGGTGACACCTGGCCATTTAGATCCCTCTTCTGGGGCTATCCTGCGCATTTTAAAGAACGAAGCTCTTGTTCTTGTCGTCACCGCCCTCCTGCCAAAGTGATGTAAACAGTCAGGGGCGACTCCTGGCCATTTAGATCCCTCTTCTGGGGCTATCCTGCGCATTTTAAAGAACGAAGCTCTTGTTCTTGTCGTCATTGCCCTTCTGCCAAAGTGATGTAAATAGTCAGGGGCGACTCCTGGCCATTTAGATCCCTCTTCTGGGGCTATCCTGCCCATTTTAAAGAACGAAGCTCTTGTTCTTGTCGTCATTGCCCTTCTGCCAAAGTGATGTAAACAGTCAGGGGCGACTCCTGGCCCTATAGATCCTACGTCTGGTGCTACAATTCTTGTTCTTGTCGTCACGTTACTGCCCTCTTGCCAAAGTGATGTAAACAGTCGGTGGAGATTCCTGGCCATTTAGACCCCTCTTCTGGGGCTATCCTGCGCATTTTAAAGAACGAAGCTCTTGTTCTTGTCATCAATGTCAACACCCTCCTACCAAAGTGATGTAAATAGTCAGGGGCGAATCCTGGCCATTTAGATCCTTCTTCTGGGGCTATACAGCACATTTTAAAGAACGAAGCTCTTGTTCTTGTCGTCACCGCCCTCCTGCCAATGTGATGTAAACAGTCAGGGGCGACTCCTGGCCCTATAGATCCTACGTCTGGTGCTACAATTCTTGTTCTTGTCGTCACGTTACTGCCCTCTTGCCAAAGTGATGTAAACAGTCGGTGGAGATTCCTGGCCATTTAGATCCCTCTTCTGGGGCTATCCTGCGCATTTTAAAGAACGAAGCTCTTGTTCTTGTCGTCATTGCCCTCCTGCCAAAGTGATGTAAACAGTCAGGGGCGAATCCTGGCCATTTAGATCCTTCTTCTGGGGCTATACAGCACATTTAAAAGCATGAAGCTATTGTTCATGTCATCAATGTCAACACCCTCCTGCCAAAGTGATGTAAATAGTCAGGGGCGACTCCTGGTCATTTAGATCCCTTTTATGGGGCTATGTAGCACATTTTAAAGCTTGAAGCTCTTGTTCTTGTCATCAATTTCAACCTACTCCTGCCAAAGTGATGTAAATAGTCAGGGGTGACACCTGGCCATTTAGATCCCTCTTCTGGGGCTATCCTGCGCATTTTAAAGAACGAAGCTCTTGTTCTTGTCGTCACCGCCCTCCTGCCAAAGTGATGTAAACAGTCAGGGGCGACTCCTGGCCATTTAGATCCCTCTTCTGGGGCTATCCTGCGCATTTTAAAGAACGAAGCTCTTGTTCTTGTCGTCATTGCCCTTCTGCCAAAGTGATGTAAATAGTCAGGGGCGACTCCTGGCCATTTAGATCCCTCTTCTGGGGCTATCCTGCGCATTTTAAAGAACGAAGCTCTTGTTCTTGTCGTCATTGTCAACACCCTGCTGCCAAAGTGATGTAAATAGTCAGGGGCGACACCTGGCCATTTAGATCCCTCTTCTGGGGCTATCCTGCGCATTTTAAAGAACGAAGCTCTTGTTCTTGTCGTCATTGTCAACACCCTGCTGCCAAAGTGATGTAAATAGTCAGGGGCGACACCTGGCCATTTAGATCCCTCTTCTGTGGCTATCCAGCACATTTTAAAGAACGACGCTCTTGTTCTTGTCGTCAACGCCCTCCTGCCAAAGTGATGTAAACAGTCAGGGGCGACTCATAGCAATTTAGATCCTTCTTCTGGGGCTATACAGCACAATTAAAAGTATGAAGCTCTTGTTCTTGTCATCAATTTCAACACTCTCCTGCCAAAGTGATGTAAATAGTCAGGGGCGACTCATTCCCATTAAGATCCCTTTCATTGGGCTATCCAGCACATTTTTAAGTTTGAAGCTTTTGTTCTTGTCATCAATGTCAACACCCTCCTGCCAAAGTGATGTAAATAGTCAGGGGCGACTCCTGGCCATTTAGATCCCTTTAATGGGGCTATCTAACATATTTTAAAGCTTGAAGCTCTTTTTCTTGTCATCAATGTCAACACCCTCCTGCCAAAGTGATGTAAATAGTCAGGGTCGACTCCTGGCCATTTAGATCCCTCTTCTGGGGCTATCCAGCGCATTTTAAAGAACGAAGCTCTCGTTCTTATTGTCAATGTCAACGCCCTCCTGCCAAAGTGATGTAAACAGTCAGGGGCCAATCCTGGCCCTATAGATCCTACGTCTGTTGCTACAATTCTTATTCTTGTCGTCACCGTTACTGCCCTCTTGCCAAAGTGATATAAATAGTCAGTGGTGACTCCTGGCCATTTAGATCCCTCTTCTGGGGCTATCCAGCACATTTTAAAGCATGAAGCTCTTGTTCTTGTCATCAATGTCAACACCCTCCTGCCAAAGTGATGTAAATAGTCAGGGGCGACTCCTGGCCATTTAGATCCCTTTTATGGGGCTATCTAGCACATTTTAAAGCTTGAAGCTCTTGTTCTTGTCATCAATTTCAACCTCCTCCTGCCAAAGTGATGTAAATGGTCAGGGGCGACTCCTGTCCATTTAGATCCCTTTTATGGGGCTATCCAGCACATTTTAAAGCATGAAGCTCTTGTTCTTGTCGTCACAGTCAATGCCCTCCTGCCAAAGTGATGTAAATAGTCAGGGGCGACTCATGGCCATTTAGATCCCTTTCATTGGGCTATCCAGCACATTTTAAAGCTTGAAGCTTTTGTTCTTGTCATCAATGTCAACACCCTCCTGCCAAAGTGATGAAAATAATCAGGGGCGATTCCTGGCCATTTAGATCCCCTGTCTGGGTATATCCAGCACATTTTAATGAATTAAGCTCTTGTTCTTGTCGTCACCATCACTGCCCTCTTGCCAAAGTGATGTAAATAGTCGGAGGCGACTCCTAGCCATTTAGATCCCTCTTCTGGTGCTATCCAGCACATTTTAAAGCATGCAGCTCTTGTTTTTGTCGTCATCGCTCTCTTGCCAAAGTGATGTAAACAGGGGCGATCTCAAATCAAACTTTGAACAAAGAAAACTTGCTCAAGCAGAGTTGAATCAAACATACAAACTGAGACAAGTGTGGTGAAAAACCAGTTAAACTAATATCATTAATAAAGGCAACCGTAGACTTCAAATACCCAGCACTGACGTGGTGATATTCATACCCCATTGAAACACCAAAGTCTAAGTAACTTTGAAACAGGCTATTGAGATTTACAAATAATGTCAACAATCACATCAACCCAGACTTTAATGTAGCAAAAGTACTTAACTTGATCCAACGGGAGCTCAGCAGTTTCACCAATTGTAGCTTCCTCATGGGTTCAAAGACTTTTCCAGCCTGGTTTTTTTATTTTAGCGGCTATATTTGCCAGTACCTAAAGGACATCAAATGAAAGGTTTAAAGCCTGCACCATTTACATGTAATATAACATATCTTATAAATTACTTTAATCCCTGGAAAATAACTAACAATGTGCAGCGCTTGTTCTTGTCGTCACCACCCTCCTGCCAAAGTGATGTAAACAGTCAGGGGTCACTCCTGGACCTATAGATCCTACGTCTGGTGCTACAATTCTTGTTCTTGTCGTCACCGTTACTGCCCTCTTGCCAAAGAGATGTAAACAGTAAGGGGCGACTCCTGGCCATTTAGATCCCTCTTCTGGGACTATCCTGCGCATTTTAAAGAACGAAGCTCTTGTTCTTGTCGTCAATGTCAACACCCTGCTGCCAAAGTGATGTAAATAGACAGAGGCGACTCCTGGCCATTTAGATCATTCTTCTTGGGCTATACAGCACATTTAAAAGCATGAAGCTCTTGTTCTTGTCATCAATGTCAACACCCTCCTACCAAAGTGATGTAAATAGTCAGGGGCGACTCCTGGCCATTTAGATCCCTCTTCTGGGGCTATCCAGCGCATTTTAAAGAACGAAGCTCTTGTTCTTATGGTCAATGTCAACACCCTCCTGCCAAAGTGATGTAAATAGTCAGGAGCGACTCATGGCCATTTAGATCCCTTTCATTGGGCTATCCAGCACATTTTAAAGCTTGAAGCTTTTGCTCTTGTCATCAATGTCAACACCCTCCTGCCAAAGTGATGTAAATAGTCAGGGGCGACGCCTGTCCATTTAGATCCCTTTTATGGGGCTATCCAGCACATTTTAAAGCATGAAGCTCTTGTTCTTGTCGTCACCGTCAATGCCCTCCTGCCAAAGAGATGTAAAGAGTCAGGGGCGACTCCTGGCCATTTAGATCCCTCTTCTGGGGCTATCCAGAACATTTTAAACCATGCAGCTCTTGTTCTTGTCGTCACCGCACTCTTGCCAAAATGATGTAAACTGGGGTGATCTCAAATCAAACTTGGAACAAAGAAAACTTGCTCAAGCAGAGTTGAATCAAACATACGAACTGAGACAAGTGTGGGGAAAAACCAGTTAAACAAATATCATTAATAAGAGAACCGTAGACTTCAAACACCCAGCACTGACGTGTTGATATTCATACCGCATTGAGACATCAAAGTCTATGGAACTTTGAAACATGCTATTGATATTTACAAATAATGTCGACAATCACATCAACCCAGACATCAATGTAGCAAAAGTACTTAACTTTATCCAACGGGAGCTCAGCAGTTTCATCAATTGTAGCTTCCTCATGGGTTCAAAGACTTTTCCAGCCTGGTCTATCTATTTTAGCGGCTATATTTGCCAGTTCCTAAAGGACATCAAATGAAAGGTTTAAAGCCTGCACCATTTACATGTAATATAACATATCTTATAAATTACTTTAATCCCTAGAAAATAACTAACAATGTGCAGCTCTTGTTCTTGTCGTCACCACCCTCCTGCCAAAGTGATGTAAATAGTCAGAGGCGACTCCTGGCAATTTAGATCCTTCTTCTTGGGCTATACGGAACAATTAAAAGTATGAAGCTCTTGTTCTTGTCATCAATTTCAACACCCTCCTGCCAAAGTGATGTAAACAGTCAGGGGCCACTCCTGGCCCTATAGATCCTACGTCTGGTGTTACAATTCTTGTTCTTCTCGTCACCGTTACTGCCCTCTTGCCAAAGTAATGTAAACAGTCAGGGGAGACTCCTGGCCATTTAGATCCCTCTTCTGGGGCTATCCTGCGCATTTTAAAGAACAAAGCTCTTATTCTTATTGTCAAAGTCACCGCCCTCCTGCCAAAGTGATGTAAACAGTCAGGGGCGACTCCAGGCCATTTAGATCCCTCTTCTGGGGCTATCCTGCGCATTTTAAAGAACGAAGCTCTTGTTCTTGTCATCAATTTCAACCTCCTCCTGCCAAAGTGATGTAAATAGTCAGGGGCGACTCCTGGCCATTTAGATCCCTCTTCTGGGGCTATCCAGCGCATTTTAAAGAACGAAGCTCTCGTTCTTATTGTCAATGTCACCGCCCTCCTGCCAAAGTGATGTAAACAGTCAGGGGCCAATCCTGGCCCTATAGATCCTACGTCTGTTGCTACAATTCTTGTTCTTGTCATCACCGTTACTGCCCTCTTGCCAAAGTGATATAAATAGTCAGTGGTGACTCCTGGCCATTTAGATCCCTCTTCTGGGGCTATCCAGCACATTTTAAAGCATACAGCTCTTGTTCTTGTTGTCACCGAACTCTTGCCAAAGTGATGTAAATCAGGGTTTACTCTAGGCCATTTAGATCCCTCTCCTGGGACTATCCAGAACATTTTAAAGCATACAGCTCTTGTTCTTGTTGTCACCGAACTCTTGCCAAAGTGATGTAAATCAGGGTTGAATCTTGGCCATTTAGATCCCTCTTCTGGGACTATCCAGCACATTTTAAAGCATGCAGCTCTTGTTCTTGTTGTCACCGCACTCTTGCCAAAGTGATGTAAACTGGGGTGATCTCAAATCAAACTTGGAACAAAGAAAACTTGCTCAATCAGAGTTGAATCAAACATACGAACTGAGACAAGTGTGGCGAAAAACCAGTTAAACAAATATCATTAATAAGGGAACCGTAGACTTCAAACACCCAGCACTGACGTGTTGATATTCATACCGCATTGAGACATCAAAGTCTATGGAACTTTGAAACATGCTATTCATATTTACAAATAATGTCGACAATCACATCAACCCAGACCTCAATGTAGCAAAAGTACTTAACTTGATACAACGGGAGCTCAGCAGTTTCACCAATAGTAGCTTCCTCATGGGTTCAAAGACTTTTCCAGCCTGGTTTTTCTATTTTAGCGGCTATATCTTTCAGTACCTAACGGACATCAAATAAAAGGTTTAAAGCCTGCACCATTTACATGTAATATAACATATCTTATAAATTACTTTAACCCCTGGAAAATAACTAACAACGTGCAGCTCTTGATATCGTCATCATCACCCTCTTGCCAAGTGATATAAATAGTCAGGCGAGACTCATGGCTATTTAGATCCCTCTTCTGTGGCTATCCAGCACATTTTAAAGAATGAAGCTTTTGTTCTTGTCATCACCGCCATCCTGCCAAAGTGATGTAAACAGTCAGGGGGACTCCTGGCCATTTAGATCCCTCTTCTGGGGCTATCCAGCGCATTAAAAAAGCATGAAGCTCTTGTTCTTGTCAATGTCAACACCCTCCTGCCAAAGTGATGTAAATAGTCAGCGGCGACTCCTGGCCATTTAGATCCTTCTTCTTGGGCTATACAGCACATTTAAAAGCATGAAGCTCTTGTTCTTGTCATCAATGTCAACACCCTCCTACCAAAGTGATATAAATAGTCAGAGGCGACTCCTGGCCATTTAGATCCTTCTTCTGGGGCTATACAGCTCATTTTAAAGAACAAAGCTCTTGTTCTTGTCGTCACCGCCCTCCTGCCAAAGTGATGTAAACAGTCAGGGGCGACTCCTGGCCATTTAGATCCCTCTTCTGGGGCTATCCTGCGCATTTTAAAGAACGAAGCTCTTGTTCTTGTCGTCATTGTCAACACCCTGCTGCCAAAGTGATGTAAATAGTCAGAGGCGACTCCTGGCCATTTAGATCCTTCTTCTGGTGCTATACAGCAGTTTTTAAAGAACAAAGCTCTTGTTCTTGTCATCAATGTCAACACCCTCCTGCCAAAGTGATGTAAATAGTCAGGGGCGACTCCTGGCCATTTAGATCCCTCTTCTGGGGCTATCCAGCGCATTTTAAAGCATGAAGCTCTTGTTCTTGTCGTCATTGACAACACTCTCCTGTCAAAGTGATGTAAATAGTCAGAAGCGACTCCTGGCCATTTAGATCCTTCTTCTTGGGCTATCCAGCACATTTTAAAGAATGAAGCTCTTGTTCTTGTCGTCAATTTCAACACCCTCCTGCCAAAGTGATGTAAACAGTCAGGGGCGACTCCTGGCCATTTAGATCCTTCTTCTTGGGCTATCCTGCGCATTTTAAAGAACGAAGCTCTTGTTCTTGTCAATGTCAACACCCTCCTGCCAAAGTGATGTAAATAGTCAGGGGCGACTCCTGGCCATTTAGATCCCTTTAATGGGGCTATCCAGAACATTTTAAAGCATGAAGCTCTTGTTCTTGTCGTCATTGTCAACACTCTCCTATCAAAGTAATGTAAATAGTCAGAGGCGACTCCTGGATATTTAGATCCTTCTTTTTGGGCTATACAGCACATTTAAAAGCATGAAGCTCTTGTTCTTCTCATCAATGTCAACACCCTCCTGCCAAAGTGATGTAAATAGTCAGGGGCGACTCCTGGCCATTTAGATCCCTTTTATGGGGCTATCTAGCACATTTTAAAGCTTGAAGCTCTTGTTCTTGTCATCAATTTCAACCTCCTCCTGCCAAAGTGATGTAAATAGTCAGGGGTGACACCTGGCCATTTAGATCCCTCTTCTGTGGCTATCCAGCACATTTTAAAGAACGAAGCTCTTGTTCTTGTCATCAACACCCTCCTGCCAAAGTGATGTAAACAGTCAGGGGCGACTCTTGGCAATTTAGATTCCTCTTTTGGGGTTATCCAGCACATTTTAAAGAACGAAGCTCTTGTTCTTATGGTCAATGTCAACACCCTCCTGCCAAAGTGATGTAAATAGTCAGGTGCGACTCATGGCCATTTAGATCCCTTTCATTGGGCTATCCAGCACATTTTAAAGCTTGAAGCTTTTGCTCTTGTCATCAATGTCAACACCCTCCTGCCAAAGTGATGTAAATAGTCAGGGGCGACTCCTGTCCATTTAGATCCCTTTTATGGGGCTATCCAGCACATTTTAAAGCATGAAGCTCTTGTTCTTGTCGTCACCGTCAATGCCCTCCTGGCAAAGTGATGTAAATAGTCAGGGGCTACTCCTGGCCATTTAGATCCTTCTTCTGGGGCTATACAGCACAATTAAAAGTATGAAGCTCTTGTTCTTGTCATCAATTTCAACACCCTCCTGCCAAAGTGATGTAAATAGTCAGGGGCGACTCATGGCCATTATGATCCCCTGTCTGGGTATATCCAGCACATTTTAATGAATTAAGCTCTTGTTCTTGTCGTCACCATCACTGCCCTCTTGCCAAAGTGATGTAAATAGTCGGAGGCGACTCCTAGCCATTTAGATCCCTCTTCTGGTGCTATCCAGCACATTTTAAACCATGCAGCTCTTGTTCTTGTCGTCACCGCACTCTTGCCAAAGTGATGTAAACTGGGGTGATCTCAAATCAAACTTTGAACAAAGAAACTTGCTCAAGCAGAGTTGAATCAAACATACAAACTGAGACAAGTGTCGTGAAAAACAGTTAAACAAATATCATTAATAAGAGAACCGTAAGACTTCAAATACCCAGCACTGACGTGGTGATATTTATATCCCATTGAGACACCAAAGTCTATGGAACTTTGAAACAGGCTATTGATATTTACAAATAATGTCGACAATCACATCAACCCAGACTTTAATGTAGCAAAAGTACTTAACTTGATCCAACGGGAGCTCAGCAGTTTCACCATTTGTAGCTTCCTCATGGGTTCAAAGACTTTTCCAGCCTGGTTTTTCTATTTTAGCGGCTATATTTACCAGTACCTAAAGGACATCAAATGAAAGGTTTAAAGCCTGCACCATTTACATGTAATATAACATATCTTATAAATTACTTTAATCCCTGGAAAATAACTAACAATGTGCAGCTCTTGTTCTTGTCGTCACCACCCTCCTGCCAAAGTGATGTAAACAGCCAGGGGCCACTCCTGGACCTATAGATCCTACGCCTGGTGCTACAATTCTTGTTCTTGTCGTCACCGTTACTGCCCTCTTGCCAAAGAGATGTAAACAGTCAGGGGCGACTCCTGGCCATTTAGATCCCTCTTCTGGGGCTATCCTGCGCATTTTAAAGATCGAAGCTCTTGTTCTTGTCGTCAATGTCAACACCCTGCTGCCAAAGTGATGTTAATAGTCAGAGGCGACTCCTGGCCATTTAGATCCTTCTTCTTGGGCTATACAGCACATTTAAAAGCATGAAGCTCTTGTTCTTCTCATCAATGTCAACACCCTCCTGCCAAAGTGATGTAAATAGTCAGGGGAGACTCTTGGTCATTTAGATCCCTTTCATGGTGCTATCTAGCACATTTTAAAGCTTGAAGCTCTTGTTCTTGTCATCAATGTCAACACCCTCCTGCCAAAGAGATGTAAAGAGTCAGGGGCGACTCCTGGCCATTTAGATCCCTCTTCTGGGGCTATACAGCACATTTTAAAGAACGAAGCTCTTGTTCTTGTCGTCACCGCCCTCCTGCCAAAGTGATGTAAACAGTCAGGGGCGACTCCTGGCAATTTAGATCCCTCTTCTGGGGCTATCCTGCGCATTTTAAAGAACGAAGCTCTTGTTCTTGTCGTCATTGCCCTCCTGCCAAAGTGATGTAAACAGTCAGGGGCGACTCCTGGCCATTTAGATCCCTCTTCTGGGGCTATCCTGCGCATTTTAAAGAACGAAGCTCTTGTTCTTGTCGTCATTGTCAACACCCTACTGCCAAAGTGATGTAAATAGTCAGAGGCGACTCCTGGCCATTTAGATCTTTCTTCTGGGGCTATACAGCACATTTTAAAGAACAAAGCTCTTGTTCTTGTCGTCAATGCCCTCCTGGCAAAGTGATGTAAATAGTCAGGGGCGACTCATGGCCATTTAGATCCTTCTTCTGGGGCTATACAGCACAATTAAAAGTATGAAGCTCTTGTTCTTGTCATCAATTTCAACACCCTCCTGCCAAAGTGATGTAAATAGTCAGGGGCGACTCATGGCCATTTAGATCCTTCTTCTGGGGCTATACAGCACAATTAAAAGTATGAAGCTCTTGTTCTTGTCATCAATTTCAACACCCTCCTGCCAAAGTGATGAAAATAATCAGTGGCGATTCCTGGCCATTTAGATCCCCTGTCTGGGTATATCCAGCACATTTTAATGAATTAAGCTCTTGTTCTTGTCGTCACCATCACTGCCCTCTTGCCAAAGTGATGTAAACAGGGGCGATCTCAAATCAAACTTTGAACAAAGAAAACTTGCTCAAGCAGAGTTGAATCAAACATACAAACTAAGACAAGTGTGGTGAAAAACCAGTTAAACTAATATCATTAATAAAGGGAACCGTAGACTTCAAATACGCAGCACTGACGTGGTGATATTTATATCCCATTGAAACACCAAAGTCTAAGTAACTTTGAAACAGGCTATTGAGATTTACAAATAATGTCAACAATCACATCAACCCAGACTTTAATGTAGCAAAAGTACTTAACTTGATCCAACGGGAGCTCAGCAGTTTCACCAATTGTAGCTTCCTCATGGGTTCAAAGACTTTACCAGACTGGTTTTTCTATTTTAGCGGCTATATTTGCCAGTACCTAAAGGACATCAAATGAAAGGTTTAAAGCCTGCACCATTTACATGTAATATAACATATCTTATAAATTACTTTAATTCCTGGAAAATAACTAACAATGTGCAGCTCTTGTTCTTGTCGTCACCACCCTCCTGCCAAAGTGATATAAACAGTCAGGGGCCACTCCTGGACCTATAGATCCTATGTCTGGTGCTACAATTCTTGTTCTTGTCGTCACCGTTACTGCCCTCTTGCCAAAGAGATGTAAACAGTCAGGGGCGACTCCTGACCATTTAGATCCCTCTTCTGGGGCTATCCTGCGCATTTTAAAGAATGAAGCTCTTGTTCTTGTCATCAATGTCAACACCCTCCTGCCAAAGTGATGTAAAAAGTCAGGATTGACCCTGACCATTTAGGTATGTCTAGGGCAAGGGTGTCAAAGTCCCTCCTGGAGGTCCGCAATCCAGTCAGGTTTTCAGGATTTCCCCAGTGAGTATGCATGAGATCTATTAGCAAACAATGAAAGCAGTGCATATTCATTGGGGAAATCCTGAAAACCCGACTGGATTGCGGCCCTCGAGGAGGGACTTTGACACCCTTGGTCTAGGGCTATCCAGTGCACAGAGATACGCAGCTCTTATTCTCGTCTCCGCTTTCTTGCCAAAGTGATGTAAACAAATGGCCAGGAGTCGCCCCTGACTGTTTACATCACTTTGGAAAAAGGACGGTGACAACAAGAACAAGAGCTGCATGCTTTAAATGTGCTGGATAGCCCCAGACTCTTTGGACAGAGGGTGGTAACAACAAAAAGAGCTGCACGCTTTCAATGCACTGGATAATCCCAGACGAGAGATCAAAATGGTAAGAGTCGACCCTGACTGTTTACATCACTGACAAATGGTTGGTGACAAAAAGACTAAGGGCTGTGCACTGGATAGCCCCAGGGTCTTTGGCATGAGGGTCATGATGACAAGAATAAGAGCTGGATGCTTTTAAGAGCACTGGAAAGCCCTAGAGACTTTGGCAACAGGGTGGCGACGACAAGAACAAGAACTCCACTCAAATACGCTGGTTAGCTCCAGACGAGGGATCAAATGGCCAGGAGTTGACCCCGACTTTAACATCACTTTGGCAAGACAGCGGAAACAATAAGAACAAGAGTTGTGCGCTGGATTGCCCCAGGGCGGTGACAAGAACAAGAGCAGCACTGGTTAGCCCCAGATAAGGGATCTAAATGGCCAAGAGTCGCTTCTGTATGTTCACATACACTTTGGCAAGAGGGCGGCGACGACAAGAACAAGAGCTGCATGCTTTTAAGTGCGCTGGATAGCCCCAGACTCTTTGGCAAGAGGGCAGCGACGACAAGAACAAGAGCTGCATGCTTTTAAGTGCGCTGGATAGCCCCAGACTCTTTGGCAAGAGGGCAGTGACGACAAGAACAAGAGCTGCACGCTTTTAAGTGCGCTGGATAGCCCCAGACTCTTTGGCAAGAGGGCAGCGACGACAAGAACAAGAGCTGCATGCTTTTAAGTGCGCTGGATAGCCCCAGACTCTTTGGCAAGAGGGCAGTGACGACAAGAACAAGAGCTGCACGCTTTTAAGTGCGCTGGATAGCCCCAGACTCTTTGGCAAGAGGGCAGCGACGACAAGAACAAGAGCTGCATGCTTTTAAGTGCGCTGGATAGCCCCAGACTCTTTGGCAAGAGGGCAGTGACGACAAGAACAAGAGCTGCACGCTTTTAAGTGCGCTGGATAGCCCCAGACTCTTTGGCAAGAGGGCAGTGACGACAAGAACAAGAGCTGCACGCTTTTAAGTGCGCTGGATAGCCCCAAACTTTTTGGCAAGAGGGCAGTGACGACAAGAACAAGAGCTGCATAGCCCCAGACAAGGGATCTAAATAGTAAGGAGTTGCCCCTGACTGTTTACATCACTTTGGCATGAAGCGGAGATGGTGACAAGAACAAAAGCTGTACGCTTTTAAGTGCGCTGGATAGCCCCAGACTCTTTGGCAAGAGGGCAGTGATGACAAGAACAAGAGCTGCATGCTTTTAAGTGCGCTGGATAGCCCCAGACTCTTTGGCAAGAAGCAGTGACGACAAGAACAAGAGCTGCACGCTTTTAAGTGCGCTGGATAGCCCCGGACTCTTTGGCAAGAGGGCAGCGACGACAAGAACAAGAGCTGCATGCTTTTAAGTGCGCTGGATAGCCCCAGACTCTTTGGCAAGAGGGCAGTGATGACAAGAACAAGAGCTGCACGCTTTTAAGTGCGCTGGATAGCCCCAGACTCTTTGGCAAGAGGGCAGTGACGACAAGAACAAGAGCTGCATAGCCCCAGCAAGGGATCCAAATAGTAAGGAGTCGCCCCTGACTGTTTACATCACTTTGGCATGAAGCGGAGATGGTGACAAGAACAAAAGCTGCACGCTTTTAAGTGCGCTGGATAGCCCCAGACTCTTTGGCAAGAGGGCAGTGACGACAAGAACAAGAGCTGCACGCTTTTAAGTGCCCTGGATAACCCCAGACTCTTTGGCAAGAGAGCAGTGACGACAAGAACAAGAGCTGCACGCTTTTAAGTGCGCTGGATAACCCCAAACTCTTTGGCAAGAGGGCAGTGACGACAAGAACAAGAGCTGCACGCTTTTAAGTGCGCTGGATAGCCCCAAACTCTTTGGCAAGAGGGCAGTGACGACAAGAAAAAGAGCTGCATGCTTTTAAATGCGCTGGATAGAACCAGACTCTTTGGCAAGAGGGCAGTGACAACAAGAGCAAGAGCTGCACGCTTTCAAGTGCACTGGATAGCCCCAGACTCTTTGGCAAGAGGGCAGTGACGACAAGAACAAGAGCTGCATGCTTTTAAATGCGCTGGATAGAACCAGACTCTTTGGCAAGAGGGCAGTGACAACAAGAGCAAGAGCTGCACGCTTTCAAGTGCACTGGATAGCCCCAGACTCTTTGGCAAGAGGGCAGTGACGACAAGAACAAGAGCTGCACGCTTTTAAGTGCACTGGATAACCCCAGACTCTTTGGCAAGAGGGCAGTGACGACAAGAACAAGAGCTGCACACTTTTAAGTGCGCTGGATAGCCCCAGACTCTTTGGCAAGAGGGCAGTGACGACAAGAACACGAGCTGCACGCTTTTAAGTGCACTGGATAGCCCCAGACTCTTTGGCAAGAGGGCAGTGACGACAAGAACACGAGCTGCACGCTTTTAAGTGTGCTAGATAGCCCCAGACTCTTTGGTAAGAAGGCAGTGACGACAAGAACACGAGCTGCACGCTTTTAAGTGTGCTAGATAGCCCCAGACTCTTTGGCAAGAGGGCAGTGACGAGAAGAACAAGAGCTGTACGCTTTTAAGTGCGCTGGATAGCCCCAAACTTTTTGGCAAGAGGGCATTGACGACAAGAACAAGAGCTGCATAGCACCAGACAAGGGATCTAAATAGTAAGGAGTCGCCCCTGACTGTTTACATCACTTTGGCATGAAGCGGAGATGGTGACAAGAACAAGAGCTGCACGCTTTTAAGTGCTCTGGATAGCCCCAGACTCTTTGGCAAGAGGGTAGTGACGACAAGAACAAGAGCTGCACGCTTTTAAGTGCGCTGGATAGGCCCAGACTCTTTGGCAAGAGGGCAGTGACGACAAGAACAAGAGCTGCAAGCTTTTAAGTGCGCTGGATAGGCCCAGACTCTTTGGCAAGAGGGCAGTGACGACAAGAACAAGAGCTGCAAGCTTTTAAGTGCGCTGGATAGGCCCAGACTCTTTGGCAAGAGGGCAGTGACGACAAGAACAAGAGCTGCAAACTTTTAAGTGCGCTGGTTAGGCCCAGACTCTTTGGCAAGAGGGCAGTGACGACAAGAACAAGAGCTGCACGCTTTTAAGTGTGCTAGATAGCCCCAGAGTCTTTGTCAAGAGGGCAGTGACGACAAGAACAAGAGCTGCATGCTTTTAAGTGCGTATGGGTGCATGCCAGTTTGAAATATTACAGAAACTCTGCTCAGCCCCAGCTAAAATATTCTAAACAGTTGTGTTTGGGTGCGACCATGAAATTGCAACTCCTGGCCATTTAGATCTCTCTTCGGGGCTGTCCAGTAAACTCAAAATCATACAGCTCTTGTTCTTGTCATCGCCACCCTCTTGCCACATTGATGTAAACATTCAGAAGCGACTCCTTGCTTTTTAGATCCCTCGTCAGGGGCTATCGAGTGCACTAAGCATGCAGCTGTTCTTGTCACCACCCTCTTGATAAAGTGATGTACATAGTCAGGGGCGACTCCTGGCCATTTAGATCCCTCATCTGGGGCTATCCAGTGTGCAGCTCTTGTTCTCGCCTTCACCGCCCTTTTGCCAAAGTGATGCAAACATATGGCCAGGAGTCGCCCCTGACTTTACACCACTTTGGCAAGAGGGCGGTGAAGGCGAGAACAAGAGCTGCACGCTGGATAGCCCCAGAAGAGGAATCTAAATGGTCAGAAGTCAAACCTGAGCATTTACATCACTTTGGCAAGAGGATGTGACAGTGACAAGAACAAGAGCTGCATGCTTTTAAGTGCGTACCAGTTTGAAATATTACAGAAAAGTCATGAATACTTATCTTTCGGTGTTGCTCCTCTACATTCAAACTACTTTCTTCCGCCAAACATCACCTACTAGAATTCAACACTGCTCTTAGGTGGTCAGTTTGCTCAGCCCAAGCCAACGGTGTTTCCCTAAGCTGCATCAGAACAATCAAAAAAGCAGACATGCTTACTAGCTTAAACCACAAGACATTTAAACATTCTTTAATTCAAAGAACAAATCATAGTACTTAGGCACATAAACTCCGTGCTGACAGGCATTGCAACAATGGCCACCGTGGGGTCTGATTTTGAATACGATGTCATCTGACGTCAGAGATGCCCCCTCAAAAGCAGGACATTCCAGAATTTCAAAGAGGAAGCAAGTTTCCGGAACCCCAGAGAGTAGCAACATGCTACTAATCCATGCTACTGATCCAGGGCAAGCAGAGGCTTCCTCCAGACTACAGACTTTTCCTCCTAGAATTTGTCCAAACCTTTCTTAAAACCAGCTGCACTATCCACCTTTACCACAACCTCCAGAGCTTACCTATTCCCCAAGTGAAACAAATATTTCCTCCTACTGGTTTTAAGGGTATTTCTCTACAGTGTGGCATGGTAAGGAGTGCTGGGGCCTGGCCTCCTCTCCACTCCCCCATGTACATCTTTAAATTTTTGCCGGCACGAGCAGCTTCTCCCACTTGCTTCTCGCACCAGCCTTGGCTCCCTTACGATATCACTTCCTGGTTGAAGGACCAGGACATGACGACAGAAGGGATCCAAGGCTGGCGCGAGCAAGTGGAAGATGTTTGCATCAGCGAACGTTTCATGAGGTACACGGTGCAGCGATGCCAGGCACCAATCTCCCTTGCTATGCTACTGATGACACTCCCAATGAGAGAGATTTGGTATCACGGTAGTGTAACAGAGGTTTGGAGGCATGAATTGTAGCCGGTGTTCTACAGTGATATTGGAGGGGGCCCGAATTCAAAACTGACCTTATTTTTTCAGTAGAACCCTCTGATTTTTGGCAAGAGCATTAGACTGCAAAATTCACATTTTCGCTATATTTTCTAATGCTTGGACTAAATGTTATAACAATCTGTGAAATATTAAAACAAGTTTGCCTCCAAATTAGATTTCTCCCCCCCTCTCCCCGCTAATCTCGGTAGTGTTAGTGATGAGCACAGGGAGAGGTTTCATCAGGACATTGTTACAATGGTGAAACGATATCGGGGCAGATGGAATTCATCAATGCTGGCTGACTATTGGACATTAATAGAAATGCTCCTAATCTTGTCTATAAACACACTTCAACAGCAAAACGATTCTAGAAAATATTTACAAGAACTCTTAAAATCAGCACAATGTGTTACATAAGGACTTCTTATGCTATAAATGTTTGCGATTTGCTCAAAAACTATACGTGATGGGAGAAAAGTGAGGCCATTTTCATACACAGGAGGTCAAATTCTATAAAATAAATCTGATTTTCTTCTTGCTCCAGAAAAAAAGTTAAAATTTGTTGCACAGCACAGTGTAGTTAAAGCATGGGGGGGGGGAGGGGGAGGGAAGAGAGAAAATTACTAAAAACCTGGGCTTTTTGTATTTATTTTTTGACTGAAATCACTTTACTAAAGCATAGAAGTGTTTAAAAAATTAAAAAAAAAAAACCAAACACACACTTACTATGTTAATTTCAAAGAAATCAGTGAATATGAAAAGGAATAAGCAACCTTGTGAGCTCTGATGCTTTTGAAAACTTGCCATTCTTAGATTTCAGTCATTTGGTCTGCAAGTTGAGAATTACAGTTCAAGTGGGATACTCGACCTTTGTTTTCCCCAAGGTTGTCTGGAGACCTTAAAACGTCTATGTTCTGAGTGCTAAAACCTAGCAGGTGGCCAAGTATGGAAAATATTTCCTGGCTCCTATAGATAAGACTTAAGGACCCACTAAAATGCAAGTGGTAGGTGAGGATTGCATTGGCATCAATCCTTGGCAGATTAAATTTATTGTAGAATGCGCATGGGGAAGAACCACACAATTTATACCTAAACTAGATTCCAGGTGTACCGTGAGACGCTGGCAAAGAGGAGCGGTTCCGGCACCAGCCGACTGCTTATAGAATGTGATTCTCATGGCGAGAGGCACTTCCTGTAGGCAGTCAGCCAGCACCAACAATTCTCCTCCTCTCCCCCTGGATTCCCCACCGGTAAAGCAACAGGTTCAGGGTCACGGCTGGAGGGCCTCCGCTCATGCATGGATGTCAACGCAATGTCATCAAGCATGCACGCGATGTCATTGCATCAATGAGGGGAAAATGAAATTGGTAGCAATGACAGCCGATAATTAAGATATGATGCAACTCAACGTCAAATGTTTCCCATTGCTGGAATGTCATATTGGAACAAGCTTACTAGGCAACTAAGATTTTGGGCATTTTTGTAACTTTTGTTACTAAAGATTTTGTAGGTTTTGTTTGTACATGGGTTGATATTATTTTGAAGAATAATTTGTATTGCTTTCGTATGTTTATTGGGAAACCGCTGTGGCACCGGATTTAGTGTGCTCCGGCACTGAAAAGTTTGCAGGACACTGATCTACACAATGCTAAGGTTCAATATCAGGAATCCCCTAGGAAAAGAATTTAGATTTCACCATTGGGAACATGTTAAAGTCTTCTGCGCTGTGTGCTAACCTCACCCCCCCCCCCCCAAACAAACAGAATACTTAGTTGTTAAGAAAGGGATCGAGAGTATAAGAGAGAATATCATAATACCTCTCGCCTCCTGGTGCGACCTGTGTATATGAGCAATTCTGATCAACATACAGCACTTTAAGAAACTTAAAAAAAAAAAAATAGCTTGGGTTTTAGCGCCGGCCATGGTGGTAACAGCTTTGACATTCATAGGTATTCTATGAGTGTTGGAACTGTTACCGCTAAAAAGTGTGCTACAGTTTTTTAAGTGGGAGGGAAACATTTGTGAAAGTTTAAAAAAAAATTGATGAAGAGTATTATCTATTGGGGAAACCTGGATACAGGATAAGTAGTTTTATGCCATGTTATTGTCTAATATTAAAATGTCATGTAATGTGTGTACTTCGTAATCCGCTTAGGTTTTAGGCGGTATATAAATCTGTTACATAAATACAAATAAATCTCTCCAAAAAGATAGTGGGAACTAGGAAAGGTGTGAAGTGGACTCAAACTCACGGCCCGGGGGCCACATGCGGCCCTCCAGGTACCATTTTGAGGCCCTTGGTATGTCTACCAATCACAAAAGTAAAATAAACAGTTTCTTGATCTTATGTCTCTTTAGCTATAAATGAAAAGATTATTATTAAGACTTAGCCAAAAGGAAAGATTTATAAACTATAACGAGTTTTATCTCATGCAAAATTGTCGTTTCCTTAATAAGACATTAACTATTTTTTTCTGAGGCCCTCCGAGTTCCTACAAATCCAAAATGTGGCCCTGCAAAGGGTGCGAGTTTAAGACCACTGGACTAGAAGGACTTAAGCTAAACAGCTGGAGGCTCTGGAAAAGAGATGACTTCTATAAAATCTGGTGTGGAGTGGAACGGGCAGACGATGAATCACTTGAGACTAGGCTCAGTGTTTCTCTGGCCAGTATCACACCCGCGCCCCTGAAATGCGCAGCGAGCTCACGGGGATGTGACAAAACCTCTGACCCAGCGTGTCCCTTGCTACTAAGGGACCCTTCAGGACCCTTCAGGCAAGGTAACTGCCTAATTGGGCATGTAGGTAATGAGTTCCAGTCAGAAATGGCAAAATAATCACTTTATTCCGGCCATTGGCCCAATAAATCAAAATCCAGGCTTCAGCCTGGCAGTTGCAGGAAAAACATACATCCCATGAAGTCATAGAAAACCAAAACATCAAAATCCAAAGTGCTCAAGTTTGTCAGCAATGGTTGCAGTGTAGTCCCCTGCTTCTGGGCTTAGAAGTATAATTTAACTTAGTCCTCTTCACCAGAGCAGACCCATTCTATGCTGGCAATGTTTTATGTCTTGGTCAAATGCAGGTATTATACATTTGTTTCCCTCTGAAAAGCTGCTGCAGTAACCACACACAGCTGAGAGAGAGCAAGCGTAACTACCCAACTTGGTAACAAGCAAGGAAACCATACACAGGTTGCTGGAAACAAACACTCCAATGCTTTAAGGTAAGATTTCAGAGTTCAGTTTTCAAGGAGAGGTACTAAACTTTCTTCAAAACAAACATATAGTTTAACTAGAAGCTCAAAAACTGTAGGCAGAAAACAAAACTCTTACGCTTCACTATATTTCCATAGCTATTGGACAGGACAAAGTTCCTACCGGGCTTTTCTGAATGTCCATGGCTTCTTCCTCCTACTGCTCCCAAAACTCAGAGGAAGAACACATCTCCTCTGCATCAGACATTTGCCAGTCTGTGTCACCAGCCTCCGCTGGCTGGGGAGAGAGGGACTTGCTCTCCTCTCCTGGTTGCCTCCTTCCTCTTCTGAGGAGACTCATTTTATCCTGTGGAAAGCAGGGCCTTCCACATACTAGCCTGCTCCCTATGATTACAGGCAGGATTCTTTCTGGCCCTAGTTCTAACAGGGACAGGCTGTACAAAAGGTAGCAAACCTTTAGCAGTGGCAGAAACAGGTTTAAACTGGGCACAGCTTCCTGCCTATCCTTTCCCTGCCATGCTTCATCTGACACTATCTAAGCAGTAATCAGCCAACTCTGCAGATGGGCATTCCACCTGATTAGCTCTCCTACATCTGAGCTCAGTGCGTTTTCTCTTTATTTCTGGGACAAAATCCGGGACGGATTCAGGTTTGTTATACACAAAACCCGAAACGGACTTAGGTTTACCCATGCAAATTCATTGTGGGTCACTCACTTATCTGATTGACTGGGCACTAGATTAAAAGAAATGCCATGAAGATACAAAGTAGTACATTTAAAACAAATGGAAAATATATTTCACACAGTACATAAGCTCAGGAACTAGAGAATTAAGACAGTTAATATGCTGGTATTAAAAAAGAAAAAAACAAAGAGGGGACACATTTCTAGAAAAGCAATTCAAAATTTGTTATAAGGAAGACCTGGGGGAAGCACTACTTACCTGTGGGGAGTAAATAGCCTGGGATCTTATCACCTGGATTGAGCCAGATGGCCCTTTACTCTGAAGAACTGCCCCACCCACCTAAGCTAATTTAGGCCCCCCCATTGTTACAGAATACCAGCTTATCAATGGTGGTTCTCTACTAACTTTGCCTTCTAGGAAAATCAACCATGGCCAACGTACCTTCAGCTGCAGGGCAATCTCCTTCTTCTGGTGCTAAATGTATTCCAGGATTACTTCCTTCTCATCAGGGCTAAGGAAAGGAAGATAAGAGAATGTTCCAACAGGCATCACACAAGCCTAACAAAACAGGAGATAAGTCCACTTGATTGTTCATTTGAAGCACCTGCCAGAGGCCTCACATGCATTCACTTCTATCATCCACTTGAACCTGAATAATTGTTTCTAACGTGCAGTACTCACAGTCACCACTGGACCATCCCTCTGGTACTGCTATGCCAACATTAGACTCTATTTTGATGTTTTTTGGACAACTACTAGGATTTGAACCCAGAAAAGGATAATTCCTGCTGTGAAAACCTGGTTGGCTCAAGGGTTGTGTGCTGGGTTAGTAATAAAAGGTTGAGGGTTCAACTCTATTTTGTGTCAACTACTAGGATTTGAACAAAGAAAAGGATAAATATAAGTTCCGAAAAGCTCTTAGTGTGAAAGCCTGGCTGGCTCAAGGGTTGAGTGCTGGGTTAGTAACGGGAAGATGAGGGTTCAAGCCTCAGCTAAGGAGTAGGGCTGACACTGCTCCAAAAGAAGAGGCTGAGGGTTCAAGAGGATAATGACTGGAAGTTAAGGGTTCAAATCTTTTTTTTTTGTCTGTGTCAACTACTAGGATTTGAACCCAGAAATGGATAACTATAAGTTCTAAAAAGCTCTTGATATTTAAAGAGTTGTGTGCTGGGTTAGTAACAGGAGACTGAGGGTTCAAGTCTCAGCTAAGGAGTAGGGGTTGATACTGCTCGAAGAGAAGAGGGTAGTTTTACTCAAATGTAGTCCATTCATAGTAAAAAGTAGCAAAGGTTATTAATTTTCATGAACACAGAGATACCTGGCCCCTCCTACCCCTAGTCTGCCTATTCCCCCCACCTCCTCAGGATCTATTTTACCTCCTTCTCTATTTCCACCTAGTTTCTGACAACCCCCCATCTACTTACCAGCTCTGGTCCCACCTAGCCTCTGGCTAAGCTGGACTTGAACCCACAATCTCCTGTATCAAGTGGAAGTGCTTTATCCATTGAGCCACCAGTGAGGCAGGTACTGGATGCTTTCGGTATCTTCCCTTTATCCCTTTCATGCTTTGATTTGGATTTAAAATTCAAACATCCAGTAATGGGAGTCAAACCCAGGACTCTTTGGTACAAGGTAACAAAGCTTTCCTTTAGTCCACCACTGGACTAACAAAGTTTGCTTTACTTTTTCCCCCCTTATTCTTCTCCTTCCTTGATTTGGATTTAAAATACAAACATCCTGCCATCAGAGTCGAACCCAGGACTCTTTGGTGCAAGATAACAAAGCTTTCCTCTAGTCCACCACTAGACTGGTGAAGTTTGGCTCACTTTTTCTCCCCCTTATACTTATCCTTCCTTGATTTGGATTTAAAATACAAACATCCTGGCATGAGAGTCAAACCCAGAACTCTTTGATTCAAGGTAACAAAGAATTCTTCTAGTCCACAGAAGTACTGATGAAATATTTGCAACTTTTTCTCTTCCTTATATGCAAATGCAAGCAGTGTCTCACTTCCGGTTCACCACACAATTGTTTCCCACGTACATACCTTTATAGGACCCCCAGGGACCCCTGAAGAAGACTTTTTGTCGAAACGCGGACCGTGTTGGGTCCTGTATCCCTAGCGGACTAGGTCCTTTAAGGCTTTTATGTGGAAGATTTACTTTTATGTGGATGGAATTATTTTATGTGGATGATTTTAGTGTACCTTTCGAACTTTGATACTTTCAAATAAAGTCCATTTAGGAACATCGTCACTCCACAGAGTTTTTTTTGGTGTTCTTTCTTATATTTCTCCTTTCTTCATTTGGATTTAAAATTCAAATATCCCAGCACGGGAGTCAATCCCAGGACTCTTCGGTGCAAGGAAACAAAGAATTTCTCTAGTCCACCGATGGACTGATGAAACCTAACCCGCTTTTGCTCTTCCTTATACTTCTCCTTTCTTGATTTGGATTTAAAATTGAAATATCCTTGAACAAGTGTCAAACCCAGGACTCTTCAATGCAAGGTAACAAAAAATTCCTCTAGTCCATCCAAAGACTCATGAAAACTTCTCTACTTTTGCTCTTCCTTATATTTCTCCTTCCATGATTTGGATTTAAAATTAAAATATCCTGGCACAGGAGTCAAACCCAGGACTCTTCAGTACAAGGTAACAAAGTATTCCTCTAGTCCACAGAAGGACTGATGAAATATTTTCAACTTTTTCTCTTCCTTATATTTCTCCTTCCTTGATTTGGATTGAAATTAAAATATCCTGGCACAGGATTCGAACCCAGCACTCTTCAGTGCAAGGTAACAAAGTATTCCTCTAGTCCATCCAAAGACTCATGAAAATTTGTTTTCTTTTGCTCTTCCTTATATTTCTCCTTCCATGATTTGAATTTAAAATTAAAATATCCTGGCACGGGAGTCGAACCCAGGACTCTTCAGTGGAAGGTAACAAAGAATTCCTCTAGTCCACATATGGACTGATAAGAAATTGAGCACTTTGGCTCTTCCTTATATTTCTCCTTTCATGATTTGGATTTAAAATTGAAATATCCTTGCACAAGAGTCAAACCCAAAACTTTTTGGTGCAAGGTAACAAAGAACTCCTCTAGTCCAAAGATGAACTGAGGATAGCTTGTCCACCTTATATTTATTCTTCCTTGATTTGGAATTAAAATTCAAACAGCCACTCAGGTGAATTGAACTCAATACTCTTTGGTACCAAGTAACAAAGCTTTCCTCTTGTCCACCACTGGACTTATGAAACCAGAGTCACTTTTTCTCCTCCTAATACTTCTCCTTCCTTTATTTGGATTTACATTTCAAACATCCCAATACTGGAGTCAAAGGCAGGATTTTTTGATATAAGGAAATAAAGATTTCCTCTAGTCCATTCATGGACTTATTAAACTTGCCTCACTTTTTCTGTCCCTTATACTTCTCCTTCCTTGATTTGGATTTAAAATTCAAACATCCTGACACAGGAGTTGAACTTAGAACTCTTTGATGCAAAGTAAGAAGCCTTTCCTCTCATTCACCAGTGGAGTGATAAAAGCTAGCCCTCTTTCTCTCTTCCTTATATTTCTCCTTACTTGATTTGGATTTAAAATTCAAGCGGCCAGTCATGGGATTTCAAGCCAAAACTCTTTGGTGCAAGGTAACAAAAATTTCCTCTAGTCCACAACTGAACTGGCGATGGTTAGCTCACTTTTTCTCCCCCTTATACTTCTCCTTCCTTGATTTAGATTTAAAAATCAAACATCCAAGCACAGGAAGTGAACCCAGGACTCTTTACCAGAATGTAACAAACTTTCCTCTAGTTCACAACTGGACTGATGATTGTTAGATCACCTTTTCTTCCCTTTATACTTCTACTTCCTTGATTTGGATTTAAAATTCAAAAACCGAGTCAGGGGAGTTGAACCCAGTACTCTTTGGTACAATGCAATAAAGATTTCCTCTAGTCCATCGCTGGACTAAAAAAAGTTGGCACACGTTTTATCTCCTTTATATTTCTCCTTTCTTGATTTGGATTTAAAATAGAGTCAGGGGAGTTGAACCCAATACGCTTTGGTACAAGGAAACAAAGATTTCTTCTAGTGCACTACTGGACTGATAAAGGTTGGATCATGATTTCTCCCCTTTACACTTCTCCTTCCTTGATTTGGATTTAAATTTCATACAGCCAGTCACATTCAGAACATGTAAAAGGTTTCTCTTCATTGTCTTTATACTTATGACTTTCAGAACATTGAAAAGTTATATGTTCAGTCTGTACTGTTTCAAGGTTTCAAGGTTTATTAAATATTTGATGAATCGCTATATCTTTCTACAAAGCGATGTACATAAAAATACAATTAGTTAAGATAAAAAACATACAATAAATATATAAACACTAGATATTAGACAAGACCAACAACAATTGGAAGGGAAGGGAGGTTAAAGTTACATATCTTATAATAAGAAACACATTTAAGGGTAAAACATTTAGGAGGAAGTAAAATTCTTGAAACGAAAAATTTTTATTAAAAAAAAAAAAAAATTTATGTATTAAAAATCTGACACAGTGCATCCTATTATTGTGGAAGTGTCCTATTTTAGCATAAAGGCTGAATCATTTTTCCCCTACCTGAGCAGAGTTTCAACATCATCCCCACCAGCATGGAAAAAAACCCTAGATGGTTAATGTGGAAACAGAGTGGGAAATGTAAATCAATCAAAACTGGACACATTTAAGGAAAAGGGAACTGAAACCAAAGGATAAGAATTTGGAAAGTTGCAACCCAGGACAGTGGATTACGGGAGACACGGATCGCAGCAAATAACTTCTCACATCCGCTGGGAACTTTGGCATCATTGGACTGGAAAAGCACTGGGGGGTTATGATCATCTGGGTCATTCCCATTCTGACCAGTAAAAAGCTGGATGCAAAGAAACTGGACACAGTGGTGAAATAGAAAAACCCCAGATGGGCATTAATCAGCAAAGTGTCTGCCCTTAGCGATAACTCCATAAGCTGCAGGAAAAGAAAGAAGATCCTCAAGTACCAAGAGATACGGTCAGAGTAGTTGCCAGATTTTACTCCAGTAAAATCTGGACCCCCCTAGATCTGCCCTGTTATGCCCCAGTCCCACCCCCATGGCTCATACAAAGCCAGGGATATGCAGTCACCTAAAATGAGTTTTACCATTTTCTGGACAGGCAAACCCCAACAATTTCTGATTTTTTGATTGCCGTTGACATTGTGTAGCCTTCTGCAAAAGTGACCCGTTTGGAGACACTGCTCCTGAGAGAAATTAACTTATCTGTGTGTCCAGTAACCAGAGCATTTAAAAAAAATTTTCTATTCAGAAAAACACTCTACTTTTCTATACCCTTGGATTACAGGCGGTTGTCACTTAATATTACATCCCCCTACCCCATTTCTCTGTTCAGCTCTTTGATATGTATTCTCAAGTTAGGTGTCGGTTTCATCACCGAGCTCTTCATCCAGCCATCCGTGCTGTATTCATATTTGACATGACCTTAGGCTAGAGGGATCTGAAATTTACAATGGCAAGGCAGTTGTGTTCCAGAAAGACAGGAAAAGTTAAAACAAACCTGTGTCATCTAACTATAAATAATTTAAAGAAACAGAATAAAATAAAAATATTAAAAATTCTAAAAGAGATATTTTGCTAAGAACATAAGAAGTTGCCTCCGCTGGATCAGACAGAGGTTCATCGCGCCAAGCAGTCCGCTCCCGTGGCGGCCCATCAGGTCCATGACCTGTAAGGTGATCCTTGTCCAAAACCCTTTATGCTTTTATCTATACTCTTTCATAATCCTATCTCTACCTCTATCTGTATCCCTCAATCCCCGCATCCTTCAGGAATTTGTCCAATCCTTCTTTATAACCCCGTAATGTACTCTGTCCTATCACAACCTTGTCTGCACCCTCCAAAGAGAAGTTTCTCAGCTACAGTGAGCCGATATAGGGACAGGAAATTAACCAAGGAAATGGGCAAAATTGCTCACACCCATACTGAAAACTTCAACAGCAGACCTTTCCAAAACTTCAAGCTACTGGCCCATCGCTGGCATTCCTATTCTAACAAAAATCCTTGAAATCCATGTTTGTATATCCCCAGATTTAGAAAAGAGCCGAACAAAAGGTACGATGTGGATAACTAAAGAAGTAAAGAAAGCGATAGGAGATAAGAAGAATTCATTCCGGAAATGGAAAAAGGACAAAACCGAGGAAAACTGGAAAGAGCACAGGAAACATCAAAGCAAATGTCACCTCGTGGTTAGAAGAGCAAAAAGAGAATATGAAGAGAGGCTAGCCAGGGAAGCACAAAATTTCAAACCATTCTTCAGATATGTTAAAGGGAGGAGGTGGGACCGCTGGATGATGGAGATAGGAAAGGAGTGGTGAAGGAGGAAAAGGAAGTGGCGGATACACTAAACATGTTCTTTTCGTCAGTATTTACAAAAGAGGACACATCCAACTTGGCGGAACCTGAAAAAATCTTCAAAGGAGATCAAGCAGAAAAATTAACATCCATGGAGGTAAGCCTTGAAGATGTACACAAGTAGATAGATAAATTAAAAAGTGACAAATCTCCGGGCCCGTACGGAATCCACCCTAGAGTATTGAAAGAACTAAAGGAGGAAATAGCAAAACTACTAGAGCAGGTTTGTAATCTATCCCTGAAAACAGGCGCGATCCCGGAGGATTGAAAGATAGCAAATGTTGCGCCCATCTTTAAAAAAGGATTGAGAGGTGACCCGGGGAACTACAGTTTGACTTCGATTCCGGGGAAGATGACGGAAGCGCTGATAAAAGACAGCATCAATGAGCATCTAGAAAGGAATAAACTGATGAAAACAAGTCAACATGGCTTCTGTAAGGGAAGATCGTGCCTAACGAACTTATTGCACTTCTTCGAAGGAATTAACAAATGGATGGACAAAGGGGACCCCAGAGACATCGTATACTTAGATTTCAAAAAAAGCCTTTGACAAGGTACCCCATGAATGCCTACTATGGAAACTGAAGAACCATGGGGTGGAAGGGGACGTACATAGATGGATCAAAAATTGATTGGCGGGTAGAAAGCAAAGGGTGGGAGTGAAGGGCCACTACTCGGACTGGAGGAGGGTCACGAGTGGTGTTCCGCAGGGGTCGGTACTCGGACCGCTGCTGTTCAATATATTTATAAATGATCTAGAAACAGGGACGAAGTGCGAAGTAATAAAATTCGTAGACGACACCAAACTAGTAGAGTTGGGACTAAAGAAGATTTGTGAAGATTTACAAAGGGACCTGAACAAACTAGAAGAGTGGGCGCCGAGATGGCAGATGAAGTTTAATGTAGAGAAATGTCAAGTCTTGCATGTAGGAAACAGAAACCCGAAGTATAGCTATACGATGGGAGGGCTAGTAATGGGTGAAAGTACCCAAGAAAAGGACTTGGGGGTAATAGTGGACAACACAATGAAGCCGTCAGCACAGTGCGCAGCGGCCTCTAAGAAGGCGAATAGAATGCTGGGTACTATCAAGAAAGGTATTACAACCAGAACGAAAGAAGTTATCCTGCCGTTGTATTGGGCGATGGTGCGCCCGCATCTGGAGTACTGCATCCAATATTGGTTGCCGTACCTTAAGAAGGATATGGCGATACTTGAGAGGGTTCAGAAGAGAGTGACACGTTTGATAAAAGGTATGGAACACCTTTCATACGCTGCAAGATTGGAGAAACTGGGGCTCTTTTCCTTTGAGAAGCGGAGACTTAGAGGGGATATGATAGAGACTTACAAGATCATGAAGAGGTTGGAAAAAGTGGAGAGGGACAGATTCTTCAAACTTTCAAAAACTACAAGAATGAGAGGGCATTTGGAAAAATTAAGAGGGGACAGATTCAGAACCAATGCTACGAGGTTCTTCTTCACCCAAAGGGTGGTGGACACCTGGAATGCGTTTCCAGAGGGTGTATAGGACAGAGTACAGTATTGGGGTTCAAGAAAGGATTGGATGATTTCCTGAAGGAAAAGGGGATAGAAGGGTATAGATACCCATTGAGATCCCTCTTCTGGGGCTATCCAGTACATTTTAAAACATGAAGCTCTTGTTCTTGTCGTCACCGCCCTCCTACCAAAGTGATGAAAACAGTCGCCATTGAAGACTCCTCGCCATTTAGATCCCTCGTCTGTAGCTACAGCTCTTGTTCTTTTCACTGTCACTATCCTCTTCCCAAAGGGATGTAAACAGTCAGGGGTGACCTGCTACCCATTGAGAATCCTCTTCTGGGGCTATCCAGTACATTTTAAAACATGGAGCTCTTGTTCTTGTTGTCACCATCAACGCCCTCCTGCCAAAGTGATGTAAATAGTTGACGATGTTCATCTCAAGCCATTATAGGCTCCAAGTGAGGCTTTATGAAGGCCTTGTCCTTCTCCCCCTCTCCTCAGGTTGCCATTTTTCACACCTTTCTTTGCTCCATGTTTGATGCTTTTGCCCCTCTCATCTCCCTCATCCTTTGTGCTCCAGCCATCCCTGGTTCACTCCTAACCTTGGCATCCTACACTTATACTTAAGCTATGTGGAATGACTCTGGCATAAGCCTCACTTACCGAGTTCTCTTATGTCACTTTCACACACAACACTGTCTGTTTGGTTTGGACTGGAGGTTCACTCTGCAAACCTCAATTATTTTAAATATCTCAGCGGTCTAACATATTTTCCAAGAATTGGCTCCAGCCTCTATGGTTACTCCCACTTATGACCCCTCAGTTCTTCCTTTTACCTCCTTCATGATTCACCTAACGGCTAGCGCGCCTTAGTGATTTGCCTTTCAGGAATGGACATTTTCCCAGTGCTGAAGTTGGGCATTTAGCGCCATACGGTGGAATCGGACTTAGACGTAGGTTTTGATTATGGCCCTCTGAGTGAGTACATGATAGTTCATGTTTAAACATTTATTGATCAGTGTAACAGATTAAAAAAAAAAAAATTAAAAATAAACATTTCTTTCAAAAAAATGAGATTGCACAAAATGCAATATTGGAAATTGAAGCATTGAAACCACAAATTTTCTGGGCAAAACCCATTAAAATACATTACAGTAAAATGAATTATGTTCCCTAAATAAGTTTTAGTTTTACAATATTATTTTACGCGAACAAGAAAAAAACACCCCATTTCATTGTTTTACAGATTTTATTAGGTGGACATTATATTAAATTGTCTGCATAAAGAAATAAAAAAATATTGTTCCCCTAGGAGGATGCACATAAACTCTGCTATGGAGAACGTTCCATAGGCCGCAGCTATTACATTCAGTTCTTGGTGGAAGATCAGCAATGATTTCAGGTTTTGACCACTAGAACATATATACAGCAATAATGAAATGTTAAGAAACAGGTACATTATCCATTATTCTAATACAAACAATAATCTCCAATGAAACTAGCAGTTATTGACCCAGTCTACAGGAAAACATTGCTGTTAGAAGTTAATCTTAGCTTAAATGGGGAGGGGGTGGGTTAATCTATTATTTCCCTGATATTTCTAACATGCGTATTGAACAGTTAAGTCCATGAAACAGTACTACGAGACTATTACCATCTCTTGTTTGCTTAGAAAATAAATCAACATTTTATTTAGTTCATAATGTGGAAATGTCCGAATAGCGGACAGTGTGGAATTCTGCTTCTTCATTAACAGGACTATGGGAAGCACAAAAGGACATATTTATAGTGAAAGAATAATGCTAGTCTTGCCGCTTCCGTGTTCCTCGGTAGATTTGTGCTATTTGGGGGTCTTCTTTTTTTATCTGCCTCTTCTACCTTTTTTTGTCTTATTCTTTGCCTGGTAAATTTTCCAGTGGAACACACGCATTGCGCACACAGCCACAGATCTCCACGTAAATGTACTGATAATTGATGGTGCGTCCATTCGGGCAGAAAAGTTGCACCTGTCTATAACTAGACTTCACCTCCTGACAACAGGTACATTTGGGAGCCATCTTCTCCTCTTCCTTTGCAAACCTGCTCAGATGAAAACAAGACAGATGTTGTAAGATTTCACTCCATTTCTAAGTCTGCTATCAGTTGCTCTTTATAATCTAGTGTGAGTATACAGATCATCTCCATTACAGGCCAACTAAATTTTGGCCACATTTCAGTTTCAGCTGAAAAGGGCCCTGTGTTTTCAGTGAAAGTCAAAAATTTGTGCTTTGTTCCCTTCGTCTGTCTCCCTCCTTCCCCTCACAAACAGGAGTTGCCTCTCCTCAACACACCCATACAAAGGGCTCCTTTTACAAAGCCGCGCTAGGCCTTAACATGTGGAATACCGCACGCGCTAGCCGCTACCGCCTCCTTTGGAGCCGGCGGTAGGTTTCCGACTAGCGGGCGTTAAAACCACTAACGGGGCTTTGTAAAAGGAGCCCAAAGTGTGGCATAGTTGTTTTGCTTGAAGGCAAAATGTGTTCTTTTATTACTTAAAATTCTATTTCGGCTTGGAAACGGTGGTTTTAGCAGGGGGATGCAGACTGCAAGCTCTGACAATCCCCAGCTGCCCTCACTAGAACACATTTACATAAGCAAACTTGAGATTCCGGTTTCAGCTTTGGCCAAAAGTTTTCAGTTTCTGTGGCAATTTTGGTTTCGGATAAAACTTGAGGGGGGTGGGGTGGGGGTGGGGGGGGTGGGGGGGGGGAACACCATGACTAGAAACACCTTTAGAACAACCAATTTTTTGTTATCTCTATAATCCATGGTTCATTTTCAAACCAGCATGTTATGGTCACTTTAGCGGTAAATAAACATATTACATAAATAAAAAATGTGTAAAGCATAGTCAAAAGGTATCAGTTTCCCCTATTAGGTTTGTTTTGATGATATCCTCCACGCTTCTCTTTCAGAAACACACATGCTACTTACACGGAAGAACTTCTGCATACTCCTTCACAGTATGTAAAGGTAACAGTGTTTTGGCATGATCCAAGCTGAACGAGAATAGATTCATTTCGAATCCCACAAGACCTTGGAGCTTTTATTTAAAAAAAAAAAAAAGAGGAAAGAAAGTGTAATAGTTTAACACTAATCTTTAAGAACGTTTTTAACCTCATGCAAAATTGTCCTTTCCATTAACTATTTTTTCTGCGGCCCTCACAGTTAAAGCTTAACATCTTCCCTTTCTCAAAACTGACACATTTTCCCTACCTTTGTTGTCTGGTGACTTTATTTTTCTGTTCTTTTAACTGTTTTCAGGGTCTCCTGCATGCTTTTCCTCTGGTCCTCCTTCCCTCCCCAACCAACATCGATCTCTCCCTCCCTCCATGAGTCCAACTTTTTACTCTCTGCCCTCTCCCCCTTCCCCAGTGTAACATTTCTCCTTCTCTCCCCATCCATCTCACCCTCTCCACGTCCAAAACTTTCTTCCTCCTGCACACTTTCTCTCTCTGTCCTTGCCTCTTCCCTCAGTGGCATCCCTCCTTCCCACCCCTCAACCCAACATGCGCTCTCCCCATGTACCATCTCACCCTCCCCTCCAGTGTGTAGCACCTTTCCTTTCCCTCCCTTTCTGCCAGGTCCAGTAGTACCTCTTCTCCCTTCCTTTTACTTCCCCCCTGTCCAGCAGTACCCATTCCCTGCTCTCTGTGTCCAGCGTTACCGATTCTCCCTTCCTTTTATCTGCCATGCAAAGCAGTACCCCTTCTCCCTTCCCTGCTCCCCCTGTCCTGCATCAGCTAGCTTTAGTTTAGCTTTAGCTGCGGTTTCATCAGGCAGCCTTGGGGCTTTTGCTAGGCCAGCCCGCCTCACATCATCGAAGAGGGCCGGCCTAGCAAAGGCTAGCTGCTGGTCTAGGAGTGAGAAGAAGAGGAGCTCCGGCAGAAGGCAGGAAATCAGCTGATGCCGGCACAGGTGATTGGCGGCAGAAGGCGAGATTATTAAACCGCTGCACAAAACCGCCGCATGCGGCACAGAAGCACAAAGCACGGAGGCACGGAGTTTAAAGTGTGCATGCGTGCTAAGGGTTTTATTATGATAGATATAGCTCAATGCACTTTTTCCAACAGTGAAATATCTTGACATACCTTTACAAGTTTTACAGCAGCCATCTGGTGTGCTCTTTATCATACCCTACATAAAACACGAACATAAAGAATGAATGAATTTTCTTGGAAAGTGCTGGAATAACAGTTTTCAAATTCAATCCTTGCAAACCACCAAGTCTGGTTTTCATGGTGACCAGAATATGCAAATTAGTCTCTTACCTGACCAAATGTGGGCAACCATGTACCATAAATATTTATTGAGCGTATTGACCTGTCAGGGACTCTCAAGGACTAGATTTGAAAACCCATACAGGGCCAATCACGAGAAATCTTGAATTATCAGAGAAGGGTTTTATGGATCTGCTGTAGATCTCTGATGGATGACCACAGGGACAAACCATATCTTTACTCACTCTTCACTGATTGTTTTAAAATTCTGCTTCCTTTTTCACTTATGCTCCTGGTTTGTTTGTTTTTTTCATTCTATTTTGTTTCCTTTTTTTGAAATTTTCTTTCTTCAGCTGAATTCTTCTTCCTGAGGCTCTTTGATTGGAGTTTGACATCTTGGCACCCTGTTTTGTTCTCCTGTGTCTAATCTTTTCCAACTGTCTCATCCCTCTCTCCATGTCTGACCCTCCCATTGCTTCCTCAGACCTTGTCACATCTCTTCATTGTATCTTTCCAGGTCTCTACCCCTTCTTGGCCTTAAAATACTGCCTGTCAACTCTCATTTCCCTTCCCTACTAGAGCATCACACAGGTGTCTTGAGTAGGCTAGTGAACCATAGAGAGGAGGACCCAAACCCATAAGCCACTCTACCCACATTTATGGTGGAAAGTTTGAATCCACCCAAACCAACCAAAATCCTACTCTACTGCCATATAAGTACCATTGGGGTGGTAGCCAGGTGGGTATAGTGTGTTTTGGTGGAGTTTTGAGGAGACTCATTACAACTTTTAAGGGGGTTATGGTGAGATGTATATGTTGCACCATTTATATGAAGTTCACAGCAGTGCCCTCTAAGGTGCCCCACTGCTCTGTTGGCATATCTATGGGGCCAGTCTATCATAATGGTGACCCCTCCCACATCCAAATGCAGCTCATTTAGACGTTTCCACCTTGGATGATTTTTTGGTCAACAATGGGGTATAACTTTGGACGTTCTGGCGGTCTAGACATCATGGTGACCTAAACATCTAAGTAGACAATTTTCCAAAAATATATATATTTGGGCATCTAGCAGTTCAGGTTTCAGAAATGGCCTTTTATTGTGCTTCTGATCTGGACATTTTGCTTCAAACATCCAAATCGGACTTTAGATGTTTGTTTTGAAAATACCCCTCTACTTTGAGAAAAATAAGTGGGGTTTTTTTTTACAAATATTTGTTTAACTTTATTTTTTTTTATCAAACTTTTCAAACCACCCTCTCTAGATTGGGGTCAAGTCTTCCATGTAAAAAGATTTTAAAAAATAGAATATCGGGCTTTTAAATTCTAACCTCAAAATAGGGGAAAAGAGCCAATTTGGGTGACATCTAATCAGTTCCTATTTGCGGAGGTGACAGAACAATCTCGATTTCTTCTTTTGAAGTCATCAGCTGTGATGGTCCTGCTTGCCCTTGTATTCTGTACAGGTTCAGTTGTTCAACCAGGTCATCCTAACTTTCCCACACAAAGTAAAAGCAAAAACACATAATCAAACATTAAAGAGCATACCGATTCACAATCCACGGGTTCAATGATGGGGCATGTTTTCTTCATCACGGCTGTGACACAATGAGACTCGATTTCTTCACATTGGTAGTAGGTACAGTTCGAAGCAGGGTAGTACCATTTTTCTCCAGGCTAAAATGAATAATTATGAGTTGATCAAAGATACTGTTTTATGATGGTGGGCTAAAGGGATGTTTTATTTCCTTGTTTGGTTGGCTATTGTTGGTATGTGACCAGTTCTACTATGTTGAAATTTATTTTCTAAATGCTTCCTTTATGATTATAAGAAATGTCAATTTCAAAGAGGCTAAATAAATAAGTATGGGGCATTTCTGTATGTGGGTACCTCGGTTTAGAAGCCTCAATGTCACGCAGCGAAAGCCTGTCTATAACAGCAAACTAGGTGTCCAGATTCTGCATAATCCGATATCGGTAATACAGAATAGCACTTAGGTGCCCTACTGGCAATTTTGCAGGTAAGTGTACACTTGGGACTGAATTCTATCTATTGTGCATAAGCCTTATTCTATAAACAGAACTTAAAGTTAAGCTCAGTTTATAGAATAGTGCTTATGGAGCCAAGCCTAACTTTCGATGCTACCATTTGGGGAGAGTGTGGCGCTGTGGTTAAAGCTACAGCCTCAGCACTCTGAGGTTGTGGCTTCAAACCCACGCTGCTCCTTGTGACCCTGGGCAAGTCACTTAAATCCTCCCATTGCCCCAGGTACATTAGATAGAGTGTGAGCCCGCCGGGACAGATAGGGGAAAATGCTTGAGTACCTGAATAAATTCATGTAAACCGTTCTGAGCTCCTGGGAGAACGGTATAGAAAATTGAATTAAAAAAATTAAAAAAAATAAATTTGTACCAACGGAAATGTGGTACAAAACTTTGCACATACAGGATCCCTTTATCAAGGCATGTTAGGGTTTTTTTAAAATCACTGACCGCTGTGGTAAAATCTCTGACACTCGCAGAATTCCTACGAGAGTCAGAGCTTTAACCCTTTCAGGACCAAGGGACATATTTGTCCCATAACTTTAAAATCCTATAAATTTTGATTGGGATAGTCTACAGTTCTAAATTTGATATGTACGGATTCCATAGGATACTGCCCTTATGTAAACAAACTGGTTCCGACATTCATTCATTAGCGTCGTTGCCAGATGGACGAGAAGATTCACTTGCCACACTGTCCATAAGCCAGAAGTGTGATTTTTTTTAAAAAAAATAATGATATTTCACAAAAAAAATCAATTTTTTGGCATCTGCAAGCCCTTTTTACCATAAAAATGTCGTCAAAACCACAAAAATTGGCCTACGACCCTTATGGTCCTGAAAGGGTTAACCGCAGCAGCCAGTGATAAAAAAAACTCTAATGCAGCTTGATAACAGGGAGCCAAAGTTAGGCGCAAATGCCCTTAATCTATCATTTATTTCTTGAAAACTTACAAAAAACTAAACGGTTTACATCAGTTAAAACATACAGAAGATAAAAACAAACCATATCACAAAATCTACGAAATAAAACTATTTCTTCTCTTCGTTTGCCAACGAATAAATCACAAAAATGCAGGAACAGACAGCTGAGTTTTCACCTGCTTCTTCAACTGAAACAGTCGCAATTGGCCCACTTTTGACACCAGCAATGCAGAAAGTCATCGCTCTAGTTTCTACCTAATTTCCTTGCACTAATGGAAGGACTAGTTTTTGATTTTCGGATCCTAAAGATCTATTAGGCTTATAAAGGGCCACAACCTGGTGTCGGATGGCAAATAGTCTGATGGACCACAGAAAGAACTTTATGTTGCACCTGAACTACAACTGGCAACCATTGTAATTGCTTCAGAATCGGCGCATTATGTGCCATCCGGTCAACTAACCTTGCTGCGGCATTTTGTACCAATTGTAATTCCATGCATAAGTTTGAGGAACGCCTCTGAGCCACCCGTGACCATCCCATTTCCGCATCGCCTGTTTGGCGCTGTGCATAAATTTTACGCAAAGACCCCACATCTAAATTTACGTGCGTAAAGTTAAATTCAACCAATTGATGCTAATGATTGCTTGTTAAGAAGCCAATTATCAGTGCTAATTGGCTCAGTATTCAATTATATTCTGTGTGCAAATTGGGCACACACAACTCAAAGAAGTGGTGTCAAACTTGCAGCCCGCCAGGTACTATTTTGCGGCCCACGGTCAGTACTAGCGTTGCCCGCTCTTTGCAGCGTTCTCCGGCTTCCCCTTTGGCCTCCCGCTCTTACCTTCAAATAATTACCGCAGCCTGCAGAGAGGATTGCTGGTGCTGTAGCGATCCTTGCAGGCTGCCATCATCCTCAGCAGCACGTTCCCTCTGCTGCCATCCTGCCCCTGATGTCAGCGGAGGGGCGGGACCGCAGCAGAGGGAACGTGCTGCAGAGGCCGATGGCAGCCTGCAAGGAATGCTATAGCACCGGCGATCCTCCCTGCTGGCTGCGGTAATTAACTGAAACTATGATCGGGAGGCCAGGGGGTAAGCTGGAGGATGCTACAAAGAAGGAGGGAACATGCAGGCCTTCGAGGGTGGGGAAGATTTACAAACTATAAAGAGTTTTACCTCATGCAAAATTGTCATTTCTTTAATAAGACATTAACTATTTTTTTTCTGCGGCCCTCTAAGTACCTACCAACCCAATATGTGGCCCTGCAAAGGGTTTGAGTTTGAGACCACTGATTTATAGAATTCGGGGGTTAACGTGTCTAATTGCTGGTATTCTATATATTTAGGCACACAAGGAGCATGCACTGTATTTTTAGGGTGTTGCAGATGTTAAAAGCAATAAAGGGGTTAGTGGACAGAGCATCCTTTTTAATTCTAGTTCATTCACTATTTATGGCAAAAATTGATTATGCAAATTCAATATTGATAGGTACAACTAAAAGAAATTTAAAGAAATTACAGATTTACAGAATATGGCAATAAAACTCATTGCTGGGAAGATTAAATGAGATGACGTAACCCCAGTTTTGGAGTACCAAGAACTATTTTTAAATTGTTGAAACCATACTGCCCATCTTGATCTTTGCATTCCAGTCAAGCTCATTTTTGGAAGTTCCAAATTTACATGATGCAACATTGGAATGTACAAAATATGGGTCCGCCTTTAGGGGATTTTCGTCCTTTTTCATTAAAAATGGAAAAAGCTTTACCTAGATTTAAAAAGTCCCTTAAAATCTATTTATTCCAAAAGGCTTTTGGATATGAGTTATAGTGTTTGTGAGTGTGTGTATGTGTATGGGGCTTTGTATGGATATGACGGTGTCTTTTGGGGTTTGACTATGGCGAGGCTTTTGGGATGGGATTTTCTTTTTATGATGGAGTTCTTTTCTATGCTATTTAGATTTGTTAAATAGTTTTATTGTAAACCACTTCATTTACAAATAAATGAAACCTCATCCAACTATAAGCCTCACCCTTGTCTTAGCTGCTAATCCTCTAGCTTTGGTGGGCCAATTGCAACTGTGTTATAAACTCAGCTGTTTGTTAATGCATTTTTGTGATGTATCAGCTGGCATCTATTTAAACATGTTTGCTATTGTATTCCTGTTGACACTTGAAGAGAAGAAATTATTTGTCTTTTATTTTATGTATGTTTTTATTGATGTAAACCATTTAGTGTTTTGTAAACGGTATAAAAAAGTTTTAAATAAATACAGTATAATCCCGTCATAACAGTCCCTTATAGCCAGAGTCCGTCATATCCAGAGTTGCATTTTTTAAAAAATTTTATTTAGGTCAACTTGAAACAACGTTCAATCGATGAACAACAGTCTCTGCAACATCAATAACAAAACTCGGCAAAACATTGGTACGGCACGAAACGATTGCAAAACCAGAACACTAAAAGATGTTCTACAGCAGGGGTGTCCAACCTGTGGCCAGAGGGCCGCATGCGGCCCCTTGAAGTATTTTGTGCGGCCCCGGTCGAGGGCGATGCAGTGTTTTCCTCTGCTGCCCCACGGTGTTTACCGTCTTGCCTCCTCTGTCTTGCTGCAGCGTTTGCACGTTAGTGCGGCCCCAGAAACATTTTTTTCGGCCAATGCGGCCGAAAGGTTGGACACCCCTGTTCTAAAGCATTCTGTGGTACTGTACTGGAAAGAAAAATACTCTGTCATTTTCTTCTGGGCTGCATTTTGATACTATATCACCGACCCGCCACGCGCCTTGTAGGCGGAGCCTGCATGTCCGTTACAGCCGAAGAAAACCGCTTTATGCGATGATTTTCTGTATGTTTATAAAGACTTCGTCCGCTATAGGCGAGGTTCCGTTATAAGCGAGTCCGTTATAATGAGATTATACTGCAGTCAAATGTAAAAACGAGAATAAATCACAGTTTATATGTGTAAAAATACAGGGCACTCATTTATTGAATTGCCCTATATGGGTCCATTGGGACTTTGCACATGCACACACCCCAAGGTAGTTTTATAAAAGAGCTTACTCCAGTATTTAAAATGCTATGGGCGCGTTAGCATTTAGCGATCTCTAAATTGATTAGCGCGCCTTTGTTGCCTGCTTAAATCACCCTCCTAAACTTTAAATGGACAATTTAAAGTTAGATCTACCTATTCAACAGTTGGATTCAAATGGACCCGGCGACCTAAAAGCAAGATTGTTGAATTAGACCAGTGACTGCCACTGGGAGGCATAGGGGAAGGAAGGAACTGTCTTTGGTACCTAATTAGTACATGTTTGGATGTGCAATGTTATTAAAAAATATTAAGAAAAACCTGTTTAATTATTTGAATATCTGGCCCGCCTGTTAGATATTAACTTTTCCATGTTTATATAGAGGGTAGAGAAGATCATCAGCCTTTACTTTTTCCATCATTCAAGGGTACATATTCTAAAATGTTTTTAGAACCCTCTTTCCTAAGCCAAGAATTATCTTCCTCTTGTTTTGAAAAAAAATCTCTTCCTATACGATCTTCTGGAAGACGTTGAAAACCTATTTGTTCCAGAAATATTTGTGCGATACCAGTGTCAAAAAGTGACTTCCTTTTTCTGTAAACCATGAGATGTCTTTTGTAAATTGGGATCTGTATTTGAGATTATATAAACTGTTTTGAACTTTTGGGGGGAGCTAGCGGTCTAGAAATCTGAGATTGGATTAGAGAAAATTAAGTTGGATAAGAACATAAGAACATAAGAAATGCCTCCGCTGGGTCAGACCCGAGGTCCATCGCGCCCAGCAGTCCGCTCACGCGGCGGCCCAACAAGTTCAGGACCTGTGCAGTAAATTTCTATCTATACCCCTCTATCCCCTTTTCCAGCAGGAATTTGTCCAAACCTTTCTTAAACCCCAGTACTGTACTCTGCCCTAAAACTTCCTCTGGAATTGTATTCCAGGTGTCCACCACCCGTTGTGTAAATATGATGCATTATAGTTCCCTTTGCTCTTTGTTGCACTATGGAGACAGAATAAAATCCTTTCATTATCATTGTTTTACAAGCCTCAAAGGTACCTTGAGAACTTTAATGTTGCCATCTTTGGTCTTGATAACACAGGCCACCTGCACACACTCTCCACAACACGTGCCAGGTTTTGGTAGATGTTCAAAGCCCTGTCGTTATGCAATGGGAAGAAAAATGCATTAAAACAATTAAAATGCTCTAAGGGCTTTGAGAAAGCTAAATGCTTAGGGGCTCATAATCGAAACGGAAATATGTCTAAAAATCGGCCTAAATCGGCATTTGGACGATCAGTGAGACGAGTCGTCCAAGTGCCGATAATCGAACCGGGTTTTAGACGTATCTAAAAATAACTTAGGCCTTCACAGTGCTGCAGTATGTCTAGAGCTAAAAGGGGCGTTTTAGCAGGAGTGATGAGGGCGGGCCGTGGGCCTTCCTAGACTTAGTTGTACTGTATGTATAACCGAAAGTTTTACAACACTGCCTAGATGGAACTTGGACATTGTGATTTAGGCCATCTAAAACCAGGTCTAAATCACAAGAAGGTATCCAAAGTGACCAGATAACCACTGTATGGACAAAGTACAGACCCCTACACACTCCCCCGGTGATCACTGACCCCTCCTCCCCCCACCCATTGCCATAAAAATCATAATAACAACTTTACATATCTGCCTCCATGACATCAGCGCCTGGCATAGGAAAGCCTAGTAGAGCTGCACAGAGGTGTCTTAAGTGGTCTGGGGGGTGGGCTAGTGAACCATGGAGAGGAGGACCCAGGCCCATAAGCCACTCTAACCACTGCATGCATGGTGAAACATGTGCACCCCCCAAAAAAAACCCCAAACCCTTATGTACTGCCATATAAGTGGCACCTGCAGCCATAAGAGCTATTGGAGTGGTAGATAGGTAGGTCTAGTTGGTTCGGGGGGGGGGAGGGGCTCTCCATGACCTATAAGGTTGTTGTGGTGAGATATGTATGTGGCACCCTTTTTGTGAAGTTCACAGCAGTGCCCTGTAAGGTACCCCACTACTCTGGTGCTATGTTTGGGTGTCCGATCCATCACTTTGCTGACCCCGCCCACATCCAAAAGGTCTTTTTCTAGGCGTTTTTGACTTGGATGAATTTTTGGACGAAAATGGGGTATAAAGATGGACGACTAAGCGGTCTGGACGATCAGATGGCTGGACGTACAGTTGGACGATTTTCAAAAAAAAATATGTTGGACGTATTTTTCAAAAATGGACCTTTTCCCATGTCCAACTTTGGGCGACTACTGGCTTAGGCCCCAAACGGACTTAGAAATATATTTTGATTATGCCCCTCTCATTATTTAACTTAAGAGCTCACCAGGGCGCAGGTCTTGCAGCTGATAGATGAACACGTTGCCAGGTTTAATTGGGTCTTTGAGTCCTTTTCAGGAGTACAGTAACATGTTTTGCAGGCATCGGAGGAGGGAATGGCCACTCCTGGCTGAATGAGGCCAAAGAATATTTCAAGTTCATTACAGAGGTTTTAAGGTAAGGTTTAATATGCTTTTAGAACTGATCTATTATAACAATAAAGAAAGTTGATAGTCTCCTTTACATCTTTTACTCGACTCATTTTCTCAATGAGATTTTTAAACATTTCTTTTAAAAATTTGTAAGTCAATATTCAAACCCCACGGTCAGCATTTCTTTTATTTATTTATTCGAAGATTCGTCAAAGCCATCAAGGCATTTTTACCATTTGATCAACTGCTGAAAACTGACAGATAGCCCTAAACAGGAATTTAATTGGCCAGAAGCCTTTTCTGGTCACTTAAATCACTTTGAAAACTGAGCCCCAAGTTTTCAAGGCTGTTTAAATTTTTTTTTTTTTAAATAAACCCCATAAAACATCTGTGGCATTTAAATAAATACCCAGCTATTTAGCACATATCTGGGTAAGCTGCCATTGCTGCCATTATCCAAATAATGGTGATATCTGAATAACGATAAAAACAAAAAAACTGTGGATGCTGATGTTCTGCGAATGACTTATTATACACTCCTTCACAATAAAACCATAAAAATACCAATGTAATAGTCCATAAGCCACTCTAACCACTACATTCAAGGAAGAAAGTGTGAGCCCATCAAAATCGTACTATACTGCCATACAGGTGCAACCTGCAGCCATGAGGGCTATTGGGTGGTAGGTATAGTTAGTAGGTTTGAGAGAGTTTTGGAGGGCTCAGCATAAATTAAATAGGGTATATGGTGAGATGTACTTCTGGCACTCTTTATGTGAAGTTCACAGCAGTGCCCTCTAAGGTGTTGGCATATCTGTGTGGCCAGTCCATCGCAATAATGGCCTTTTCCATGTTCAAATAGTCTGGGTTTGGACGTTTCAACTTGGTCGAAAATGGGGTCTAAAGTTAAGCATCCTAAGAATTAGACGACCTGTCAGCCTAGACATCCAAGTAGACGATTTTAAAAAAATATAAATATTTTTTGAAGTTCTAGCGGTTCGGCTTTTGAAAATGGATGTTTCTGTGCTTCCAACTTTGGATATTTAGCAAGAAACGTCCAAATCGGACTTAGACATCCTTTTCGAAAATGGTCCTCCACGTGCGTCTTGGAGGAGGTGCAAAGCTAACATGGAAATTTTTCAAAATATTCACGTTTTCCCATTGTAAAAAGGAGAATCTGGTGGTCCAGATGAAATATCTGGTTTGTAGATTTCTATTCTAGCTGCTGGTGACAATGAAGTTACTTTTGGACACAGGGGAATATACTGATTTTCAACCAGATTTCCGTTTGATCTTTTTCTTCCATGGCAGCACTTAACAGTTAATTCCATTAAAGGCATGTTTAAAGCTATGTTTGTGGATAGTTAAAAATGTTTTATGCTTACATGGATTGAGGCCTGAAGACAGAACGAAAAATTCTCTCTCTCTGCAGCATTTCTATACTTACCACATATTCATTGCCATCAACTACACAGACACTCTTTGGTTCTATTAGAAGAAGAAAAAAATAATTTTACTAACTCTGAGTAGATTTTTAAACATAGAAGCATAGAAAAATGAAGGTTGTGCAGGGCAGGAGCGATGTTTTCAATCTCAAGCCTGGCCCCGCGCTGCTTCCTGAATGGCTGCCGTCAGTTCTCGCTCCTGCCCTGCACCTATTTTGCAAAAACCTAACTTACTTGGAACGGCATACATGGCCTGGTAAGCAAAAAGGTACCAAAAGTGGGGTTACAAACAACAGAGATAAAAGTTATATAAATGTGGTGGGTAAATACGTTTCGAGTAATATGGCAGGCAGAATGGGACTATGCATTTTTTTCACAACTTGTAACGTTTTTCATGTTTTTACAGCCTCCAAGAATTCAAGACAAAGTTAGTCAAGTTCCTGCTGAACCAGAACACACGCAGCTAAGGCTAGTCTCAGTCTTTAACCTAAGGGCCGCCGCGGGAGCGGACTGCTGGGCACGATGGACCACTGGTCTTATGTTTTTATGCAGGTACCTAAAGTGGAGTATGTGATTTGAGGGGGTTAATTACTTTTTTATTGATAAGTGTTTCTCCTTTTTAAAAGATGTGATTAGCCCTTACCTGAGGCTGAAATTTGGCAGGATTATGCCATTGATATCCCCTATCCTATGGTATAAATAAGTCTCATACACCACTTTTGGTATCTTTTGCTCAGCAGGTCACATCCTGAATATTTTGCACTGATCTCTGGAGTTAATAACCAGTCAGCATTGGCCGCAATGTCTTACACATGAAGACAAGATAATAACATTACCAATGCATACCTAGAATCTCACTGGCTACCAATAAAAGCAAGAACACAATTCAAACTCTACTGTCTCATTTTCAAAGTAACCCATGGCACGGCACCCAATTACCTAATTAATCGTTTCCATCACTATCAACCACCAAGAAGAAGGAGAACACAGAACCTTTTCACCTATCCACCACTCAACGGAACTTGTCGTAAGAAACTATACGACAACCTCCTGGGGACACAGGCAGCTAAAATAGACTCTGACATCTCAAAATTACTGACCAAAACAACAGACATAAAAGAGTTCCGCAAAGAAATAAAAACACTACTGTTCAAAAAATATCTCCCATCACTATAACCACCACCCAATGAGTTCCCAACCAACGACTTCGGAAACACCCATCTATACTATCTCTTTGTCTGTGACCTAAAATGTAATGTAACTCTTCTACTTTACACCCGATTTAAACGATCGAGTTGCCATGTATTACCTCTGCAAAATACACTATCTTCTGTTATATGTAATAACTAATGTGACAAGTATTATCTTCTGTGAACTTGAAGTATCATAACTCTTTACTGTTACTGTAATATACTCCTATCCTGAAATGTAATTCTACTGGAAATGTCCAGATATCTTCTATAATGTAATCCGCCTAGAACCGCAAGGCACAGGCGGAATAGAAATCCCTAATGTAATGTAATGTAATAACATCTGTCAGAGAGACCAAATTAAGTTAGCTCTTACTGCATTTTAGATCAATGCAGCAGCCATCGATATAAGTTCCTGATGTTAGCTCAAAGCCTGGCTTGCATTCCTTTATGACGCTGCTGCAGAGTAACGGGTTGCATCCTGTATAAGAAAAGAGAGAAGGAAATGAACAAGATGAAATGTAGAGGTAGGCAGTGGCGTATCGAGGGTGAGAGGTGCCTGCGGCGGTGGTGCCCCTCCCCCACCCTCTGCTTTGCTCCCCCGACCCCCTCCTGCCACACACACGTGCATTTTCCCTTCCCCCGCACCTCTTTAACGTTCCTGGCCCGAGCAGCAACCGTGCCAGGGTCGGCTTTTCCTCTGACCTCACTCCTAGGCACGGGGCCAGGAAATGACATCAGAGGAAGAGCCAATGGCTCATAGATGAAACCGCGCGAGACAATCGCACGTGGACACACCCGCCCAGACAATCGCGCACAGGACATCAGTGTGCTGGATTTCAACAGTATTTTAAAGCACTGTGAGGGTGTGTGTGTGAGGACCCCCCCACTTTACTTAGAAATGTTGGCGCAGAGGAAACAGCCTTTTACCATGTTTTTTAGGGAAAAATTACTGTTTCCTCTGTAATGGGGGGGTTACCCCCCAACGAGAGCGCCAACATTTCTAAGTAAAGTGTGTGTGTGTGTGGGGGGGGGGGGGGTGTTTCCCCACACACACACCCTTGGAGCGCTTTAAAATAATGAACTCTAACATTATGCACAGACCTCCTTTTTAGGTCTGTGCATAATGTTAGACATGTTTTATATACAGAAAAAGCTTTACAAAATTGGCCCAGAAATGTCTCCCCAGCTGTAATGGCCAATTTCTCAAAGAAAGCAGAGAGTATGAAAAGGTCATTTGTTTCTTGGAATCCATGCTTGACCTAGGGACTGATTGCTGCGTTTGTGACAGGGAAGGAATTGTTCAATTGTTTAGAGAATTTTTTTTCTACTTTTATCTGAATTATCACATCTCTGTAGTAAATCAGAAAATGATTACGCTCAAAGGAGCAGCTCTGCAAATGTGCCCTTTGATGTAGTAAACATTCTGCGTTAATGAACTGTGTTGTCAGGGGCTTAGCCACCCTTATCTGAACCTGGCAAAAAAGCCCAAAATAGGATGAGGTGGCAGGGACGGAGAAATTCAAGAGTAGTTTCAAATGTTTTCTTTTTAAAGATGCCGACGATTGAGTTATCCTTTCTTTTATTCCTGAAACCTTTTCGTATCCCATTGTTTTTACCTTTTTGCGTTTTCTTTGCTTATAAATTGTAGTTCGCCCTCTTTTCCTCTTGTTTCCCAATCAAAATTTTAATAAACTATGAAACTATGATGGAGTCAAAAGAGTGCGAGAATGGCACACACTGTACCTACCTCCTTAAAATTATTCTTCATGCAACCGAGTAGAAAGCAAAGAACTGCAGCTGCAGTGTCAAAGGCCAAAGGTAAGATCTGTGAGATCTCATGGCTCATACCGCAAGACTTAGGCCCCAAAGCAGCCTGATGTGAAGTGCTTAAGGGCTTTATCAGCTGCTCAGCAGCAAGGGGAGAAACTGAAGTAAGGCCAAGAGCGGTGTATGGCTTTGCAGGTATCCTTTCAGACCAGTGTATCGCAAACGGTGTGCCGCCCACGATTTCAGGTGTGCCCCGAGACGCTGGGGAGGAGAGGCCAGCTGGCGAGAGACACATCTGTAGGCAGTCAGCCGGCGCCTCTCCTCTTCACGCGTCTTCCCTTCCAGGCCTCCCCCCCCCCCACACACACTGGCGGCTCAGGGCTCGTCTGAAGGGCCTTTGTGCAATGTGATGACTCATCGCATCGACATCCGCGCACTTCCCGATACCTCGAGCCGCAGCCACTACGTTTAGTGTGCCTCGGCTTGACAAAGTTTACAAGACACTGTTTTAGACTATAAAAATATTTTATATGCTAAGGGAGAAGAAGCAAGGAGTCGTCCCTGAACACAGCCCTCCTCAGCTTATCTCTGCAGATCTGGGACATCTCCCCTCCCACTGCTGGCCCACTCTAGACACCTCTCTCCAGTTCACTCCACATGTTTTCCCTGCAGACCCACATCTCCTCTCCACTGTATCTCTCATTCTCGCCCTGCAGACTCCCCCCCCATACCCTCCAACACACTGCATCACCACCCTAGGCAGATCCTTTTTCAGATCACACCTCTCTCATCCTCACTGCAACCAGCACCTCTTTCTTCCTCTCCCATTGCTCCACAGCCCCAGATGCCCCATATGACATGTTTTACATACATACGTACCCCCAATGCATCCATGACTTTCACAAGTCTTTATTCCCACATCTTTGACATCTTACTCACAGCAGACTCATGCATACTCCAACTGTTTAAGGTATCCACAACACACTTCACATGTACTGTACTGCACTCCAAAGAAAACTCCCAGACCCACATACACTCTATCCCAGAAAACTCAATTGCCAAACACTTCCATAGCAACTTCTATTCCCTGATTGGGGAGCTAAAGGAGACCCGCCCCCAGTTCCACTATCTTAGGAAATATAATGTTATAAGGTCCCATCTTAATTTTTCTGCCTGGGGCCTGCTCAATCCTAGCTGTGCCACTGGCTATTGCAACGCTAATTCGCACAAAACAGCTCATTAATGCAGGATATTCCCAACAAAGACACCCTTTAGAAAAGACTTAGCCCAAATTTCCCTAAAAAATAACTGCACCACACCAAGCTGTAGAGATTTTGTTTGGTGTGGACTGAGGTTTTTTTCGTGTGGTACTACAGCAGTCCCTGAAGGGGCTTCTGGTCCAGGTATTTGACATCTTCCCATGAGGGAAACCTGGAAGCCCAGAGCACTCCAGATACTACCTTCATCATCAGTTCTGGTCCAAAGCTAAGAGTCAAGCCACATCTCTCTTAATCCACCCCAGGCCCAGGGCCTTATGGACAGGGTTACCACATGGCTCCAGAAAAAGGAGGACGGATTGAGACATCCGGATTTTACTTCCGTTGCAAGCAATGGAAGTAAGTAGGACAGATTGAGACATCAGAAGTATAACCTGGATGTCTCAAATTGTCCTCCTTTTTCTGGAGCCATATGGTAACCCTACTCATGGACCCTCTCCAGAAAGCTCCCACTTAATCTCATTGAATAGCCTTTGCTCTGGCTTTGTACAAATTGGCAGTATATCTGAGCATACTGCTAATAGTCAGTCTTCCTTCTAGAGAACTCTTTGGTAGGGATAAATGGGGGAGGAGGGGCATGGGAGAGTAGGGTGTTTTAAGTTTTATTTTGGTTTGATGAATCGCTTATTTAGTTTTACTAAGCGAGATACAACATTACTAAAAAAATATAAGCCTATATTTAGACGTACCATTTAAAGTTTAAAAATGATGGGTTAGACCAACAGACTTACAGACTAATCAATACACAAGGTAAAAAGGGACAGAACTACAATTCAATGCTTTAAAGTACAGAGGAGAACAATAAATGGAAAGAACATTAGGGAGGGAAAAGCGGAAACCTGGAAGAAAACTAATATAAAATTTGAACATAATTTAAAGGAAACTCTTTTCGGTGGTCCCTGAGCCTGTGCAGGCATGGCCATTTTACTGGGCAAAGCTTAGCAGTGAACATTAATTTGATCAATTATAGACTTAGATCATGCTGGATTGAAGACCCTCAAGTGGGCCAGTGGGTTAAGAGGCTGGGGAAGCAGCCTCTTTGAATCATGCTGCTATTATATAAGAAGGTTATTGTTTGTGAAGTTTCTCACGCATTGCCACAGCCAGTTTTGTGTGAGAAATCTTTGGGAAATTCATATATATCCTGCAGTCAAAAATATGTCCACGGCTTTTCCCATTAACCCCCAAAGTATGCAAATTCTTGTTCTGAAACCAGGAAATGCTTGTCAATGAAGAAGAAAATAGAAAAGGCCATGGCAAAATGGCTTTGGAACAGGAAATCAGAGAGATGGCGTGAGTATGGCTCACAGTAAGATTTCAGAGAATACTCACTGCAGTCAGTCTGAGGACAGCATGGATCGTCTGGAAGCAGCACCTGAATGGGTTCAAATCCTTTCTTGCAAAACTTGTGTTTGGGATTTGTACATTTGATTGGTATGCAGTGCACAGCGTAATCATCCTGACAGATACATTCTTGGCAGTTGCTGTTCCACATTTCTCCTGGCTACACCATTGAAAAGAACACAAAGCACCACGTTTTAGAGATACTCGCTCAGATAAAGTTACTTTAGAAATGGTTTGGTTCGCTGTGAAAGAGTTGGGCAAGAACAATATAATCATTTGTATTCACACATGCAGCTTGCTATCTAGAAAATACATTTTTTTGGTCTCTGCTCCCTTGTGTCTCATGCTTGATAAGGCATGTTTCCTATCACTTTGGGAACATGATGTGGTTGATTTTGGTTCCTTAGAGTATTACATCCAAAACTGCACCTCATGTGCATATCAGGGAAGCACTCCCAGCACTGTTCCTTCTAAGCTGAGAGGAAGTCCTCCACTTATAGTCTTGCCAGTAGAGGGTGCTGTTTACTATCATATTTTCAACAGAGACATGAAAGTTCTGTAGGACTATAAGGAATGGTAATTGTGACAATGGTGAAACTAAAGCACCATTTCATCATCCACCATTTGTGGTCGTTCTCTTTTCTTTTTTTCAATTTAATTTCTGTCAGAGCTGAAAATCCAAGTTTGCAAAGATAAGAAGATCCAAACGGTAACAAAGCCTTGTTTGCTTCATTGCTCAAGTTAGGCTAATTACTGCATAAAAAATAAAAATTAAACTGACTTACAGTTAGTTTTCAAGGACCAGTCACATCAAAGAATGATGCTTGTCTGGACAGTTACATCCTTACACATTGACAGATTCTTGCATATGTGGCGTACATGTCATCTATTCTAGTGTATACTTACGAAGGCAATTTTGTAAACTAAAGTAAAATTCTGGAATCTCTTGCGGCACACCCAGAATTTCATCGGAGCACACCACTGTGCCGTGGCACATAGTTTGAGAGACATTGGCTTAGAGGGAACAGTGGCTACTGACCCAGATAAGATAGCTGCATATTTATTGATTCAATTTTCTATACCGTTCTCTCAGGGGAGCTCAGAATGGTTTACATGCATTTATTCAGGTACTCAAGCAGTTTTCCCTGTCTGTCCCGGCGGGCTCACAATCCATCTAATGTACCTGGGGCAATGGGGGGGGGATTAAGTGACTTACCCAGGGTCACAAGGAGCAGTGTGGGTTTGAACCCACAACCTCAGGGTGCTGAGGCTGTAGCGTTAACCACTGTGCCACACTCTCCCCTTTTTCATATTTAATACACTTTTCACCTACATCAGTGCTGAGAACTGGAACGATCTCCCAACAACCATCAAAGATGGACGGGACTACCTTAAATTTAGGAAGAAACTAAAAGCTCTCCTCTTTGGGACAATACACTCTGTTGACAATGGATAGAAAATTTTATATATGCCATGTATTATTGGGAAGAAGTTTCCTTCCAAGCTCTACCTGTCTACTTGGGATTAATTTATTATTATTATTATTATGTTCTTGTATACCGCCATACCCAGTGAGTTCTAGGCGGTTCACATCAATTAATTAGGATCCGATCTGCACACGGATTTACAACATTTTGTCGGAGTTACAAGCAACGAGGAAGGAAATTTTGGTACATTTTAGCAGAAATTTATCCGAGTTACAGGCAGCGACAGGTTGGATTGGCCGGGAAGAGGGAGGGAGAGAGAAGCACAGGGGGGGAGGAGAGTGGGGGGGGGGGGAGGGCGGGAGTTGGCTTATTGCAGGGGAGTGAGGGTTAAGACCCCTTTTACAAAACCGAACAGCTGACGGCCATTAAATTCCAATGGGTGCTGGAGCATTTATCGTGCCGGCCCGCACTGCTGGCTTTTGTAAAATAGGGGGTTAATTTTTATTTGCATTTAAAACCAAACATCTGTCAACCATAGAGGGATGGCAAATCAAGGGAAAGGCTGCTGTCCTCTCAGGAAAGGTAGGGTTACCAGATTTTCCTGAATGAAAATCCAGACCCATGGCCACGCCCCTAGGCCCAACCAGTTCCGCCCTATTCTACCCCCAGTCCCGCCCCCCAGATGCCATCCACGCATGTGTGGACACGACGCAATGATGTCACACGCAAGTGACATCACCACATTGTGTCCATGCATGAACGGATGCCCTGTTCCCAATGCAATTTCGACAGGAAGCTTTTCAAAACCCAGACAAAGTGCCTGGTTTCAAAAACACATCCGGACGTTTTCAAGTTTTATTTTAAATTTGATAAATTGCTTAATCACATTTCAAAGCGATGAACATTGATTTAAAAAAAAAATTTACATTAAAGGGGACCATATATCTAACGTACAAAAGACATACAGGACTTACAGAACCGAAAAGGAAAGAAGTACATGAAATATAAGATTAGATAGGAAAGAAGACGACAGGGGAAGAACAGCAGAAAGGGTAAGGAGAAACCAACGAAATTGAAGAGAATAGAAAGAAGAAGAAACATCGAATGTAGTGAAGATGGCCTGACGAACCGAGCTAAAGATCAAAGGCATCTTGAAAAAGGAAACATTTGAAGTTGCTCTTAAATCGATCTTCTCTTAAATGGATTGGGAGAGAATTCCACGTTTGTGGTGCCGTGACTGAGAAGAGGTACTGTCGATGAGTGTTAATAATTTTAAGAGAGGGATGGAACTGTCAATAAATATTAATCATTGGATCTGAATAATCTTGTGGAGGTATACGGGATTAGGAGTCGATCGATAAATGCTAGTTCCTTGGAAAGAAGAGTCTTAAAGGTAAGGAAGCATATTTTATAAGTTATGCGATGAGCGACTGGGAGCCAGTGAGATTTCATTAAGAGAGGCAAAATGTGATCAAATTTTTTAGCTTTAGTTTATGGTAGAGAGTTCTGGTCAATAGATAACTAGACGTCATTATACCTTAAAAAAATCAATGGAAGCGGCATCCTACTCAATACTCCAGTCAGAAAGCATGACAGATTTATAGGAAAGTTATTACTCCAATATGCAAGTCAGTTTTTCAACCCCATCAAATCATTTTAAAGCAAAATCTATTTTCAGCACTCACCAGCTTGGGTTCACCATTTGGTCCCATACAATCTACAAAAAATGAAGAAAGATTACACTGCTTCCCTTGAATCATTTTTTATTTCTGTTAGCCACGCCTACTTTGGCATTTGGCAGCTTAAAGCATCTATATAGGTGCAATTCTGGCACCTTTTATTTAGGTGCTGGTAGGCGCTTTAGTCGTACCAATTTTTGTTGCTTTAAATGGCGTTTGCAATTCACAGGCCCCAGTAGGGTGCCTACTGGCACCTAAGTTTCAGTGACATTTATAGAATTCCCCCCTAAATTCCAAGTTACACTCATATCCTATAATGTATTCTGTGCACTCATGATACCATTATAGAATTAGCACTTAGCACTATATCTTGGTGCCTAACCTTTGGCACCCTTCATAGAATTGACCCCATAATATAGAATCTGGGCTCCTGTTTGGAAATACTGTGTCGACAACTAAGTTTCGATCATTTTTGAGAACATAGCAAACATAAAGAAAGAAAAATGCATTAGAAACATCTGAGTTCAGGCTTATCTGAGCATCCTGAGTAGTTCACTTAAGTATTACTGTTTAAGTAGATAGCCGAGGCTGACTCAAGTGACTGTGGTACTCTGAGTTAACTCTTACATTGGAGAACCTCAACACTACAGGCTGGTTTCTTCTGCCAACCCCCCGACCTATGAGCCAGTATCTCTTCTAATCTAATCTAAAACTTAGACTAGTATACCGAATCTTCACCTGAAAGGAGCTCGACTCGGTTAACAATAAAATAATTTAATAAGATAATTTAGAAAAGAAAAAGCCTCCTCCTCCTCCTGCTGCTGGACCAGGTGAGGCCCAGCCTTAGGGCACTGATAAGAAAAGGTGCCAAAACCCCAGGCCGGCATCTATTCCTCTAGAAGTTTGAAGGTAGACCAGACTGGAAGTTTGGCATCATTTAATGCTAGTGCCCTGGGATAGGGGCTCACTTGGTCCGTAGTTGAGCTGGCCCTGCAGATAGCCTCTAATTCCTGCTTGTGGGAATGAGTACCCTGGAATAGACTTTCCTATTTGGGACCTGCTGGGTGCTCCAAGTGACTCAGACTGGCTGGCTCCATAGATCATTGACCTAACATAGCATGGCATGCATGCTTAGACGATGCATTTAGATGTAAGGGCACATATGGAATTGACTTACGTTCACACTCGTAGTGAAAACAACAACCCTGCTTATCGTAGACTTTTTGGGGAGGCAGTCCACTGCCACAGATTATATTCTTCACATGAGGACACATCACGTACTCATAAATAAGCTCATTGTCCATACAGGTTGCATTAAAACATTCAGTGTAGTGATGAGTTGTCTGAAATCAAAAAGGAAATAGTTATTTCATAGAAACTCTAATATTTCAGGTTACAAACCTAGGGTTCCTTTTGCTATGACGTGCTAAAGATTCGCGTGCGCTAAATCGATTAGCCCGTCTTAGTAGAATGACCCCCTAGATTCACTAACCTGCCCGAATCGGAACTATCTGTTTCCGATTCGGGCAGGTCAGACGAATTCACTAACCTAAAATATGCAGATGGGGGTGATCGGAGGAATGCCCCCATCTGCCTGCACGGATTGTGCATGCGCATACCCGTCCGAGCCGCGACTTTTAAAAAAAACAAAAACTTTAAACTTTTGCGAGCCCGTGGGTTTAACCCGCTTTGGGTTAAAACCACGGGCTTTGACAGGCAGTCGGGGCAGGCATGTTGCTCCTATGCGGCGGCAGCCTCTTCCCTCCTTCCCTTCAGTGCGAGCCCGCGGGTTTAAAGCTGGCACTGCGCTGCAGCCCCGCTTTAAAACCACAAGCTTGCACTGCGGGGAACGGCGGCAGAGAGCAGGAGAATAGGGGCAAGCAGGCAGGGAGTTCGGGGCTGCAGGAGATGGGGCTGACAGGTTAGAAAGCAGGGCGGCAGAAGGCAGGGCAGTCGCTTTTTGCGAGTCCAGTCAGATCAAAAAAAAATGTAGTGAATCGCGTCCCCGCCTACTTTGCATGCAGCTCCCCTTATTTGCATGCGAGCGCTGGAATCGGATCGCTACACAGGTTAGTGAATACTACAGGAGGGAAATCTGGTCGCAAAGGGCTCGCAAACCGATAGGTACACGATTGGTTTGCTTAGTGAATTGAGCCCATAGTTCTCATTTCCCACTGAAAAACTGGATGGCAAACCCCAAGGTAAACTTGGACTTCAGTGGTTTATTTCATTGTCGGATTTTTTCAGTAAAGTCAGTTTAGGGCGGCAATAGTGCAGCTTTTAGAGTCTCTGTTAAGGTTTTATATAAAAAGTGTTTTAGTCCAGATTAGTATTTTAGCATAAGATCAGATTAGGGCACAGATAGCAGTTGAGGAAAGTCTCTGTTTAGGGTTTAATTCCCTTCCACCCACCCCAAGGCTGATGTTTTGATTTACAGTCTCTTCAGCCAATTAGGAACAGAGCATTGCTCGTGTAGGGTTTTTATTTTTCTCATCAGGGGTAAGTACTTCTGCAACCACAGTGTGACCAAAGCTTGATGGACTTTGATCTGTCTAAGTATGGTAAATCTTTTGTAGCTTGCAGCTGCAATATTGGATGCACTCATGTCCATGAACGGGAGCAGATCAGCATCGCTGTTATCCCCAAGGGACTCCATTAGACCACCAGGAAGGTAGGGCCTGAGGAGAAGGGAGGGAAGGAGTGCATGGTTCATGGGGGAGGGCTGTCATTTCTAAACTTATCAATGGCACATGAAAATGGGCATAACTGCCATGATCTCAAGTTCCTTAGGTTTACAAATAACAATAAAGGTAGCCTGCAGATATATTTAGCTAATACATATTTATGAGGGATATTCTGAAACCTAGCCCATCTGGTGATCTCTAGGACCATCAGTGAATAGGGGACCAAATTCAAAAAAGCCGGATGTTTAACTTTCTAACTAGTCACCTGTTTTAAATTGCCAACGACAGGAAGCAGCATCCCCCATCTTTAATCAGATACGCTGCCTTTATCAAACAGATGCAGCATTGGCACCTGCCTAGGTGTTCTGCTATAAAGGCCCCCTTTAAAAAAGCCACGTTAGGGTTTTTTTTCATCACCGGCCACTGCGGTAAAGTGGTCGGCACTAAAAAAAAAGCCTAACGCGGCTTGATAAAAAGGGGCCAAAATTTCTTCCATTTGTATCTCTATCAATTTGATTAATTTTCTTTGCAACTTCCTGTATCACAACACTTAGGACTCCTTTTAGAAAATTGCAGTGGAAAAGACTCCGGTACCCATTAAATCCCGTAGCTTTGTAAAAGGAGTCTTTAATATGCTATAAGACGTTAAACACTGAATTACTTGAGACGTTGACTCCTTGTGTTTCTCAGTGCTTGTTGCGGTTGTTGAAAGGCACGGTCCCTGGCGTCTCTCAGTTTCACATTTTTCACTGCAAATCGCATACACGACACAGCCAGCGCTCTCTGTTATGTTGAACATGACATCCCCTGTCAGAAAGAATGCAATACATTACAATTTGGTATCGAGAGCAATACAACTGGACAAAGCGACGACCAAATCAAAATTTGAGTATATTGTCACTGTTTATTTCCGGGGCTCAAAAATAGGCCAGACTGCAAGGGTTTAAGAGAAAACTTTAGAAGACCAGTTAAAATCACATTACAACACGGAATGGGACGATTCATTGTGGCCATTTCAGTGTGGCTGCGATGAAACGGCCACAATGAATCATCCCATTACAGGGAGGCTGGGCTTCACGGTACCTGCAGAGGACGGGCACGGCTTCATCGGGGCAGACGTAACAGTGCAGCTCTTATCCCCCCAGCTTTTCTCCACAGGGCCTGGGCTCTCTGCCAGCCACCGCAGAGGTGCCGGATCATGGACAGGGAAGAGAGGGGGATGGTATAATTTTTTTTGGGGGGGGGGGGAGTGATGGTAGGCATCACTCCCTTATATGCTGATAAGAAAGTAGCCCAGTGCACAATATTTTGTAGATTAAGCAATTTATGCTCAATGCAAAATTTCACTGGGAGCCAGTGATGTTCCTTTAGCAAGGGGGAAACATGGTTGAAACAATGCACCTAAGTTAGTAGTCGAATGGAAGTATTTTGGATAGTTTGGAGGTTTTTTTTAATGGAAACCAGTAGGAGACCAGTGTAAACAACATTGCCGTAGTCAAGTTTAGAAGTGACTAAAGAATAAAGAAGAGTTGCAGATGAATTAGTCTCTAAGTATGATCAGATAGAATGAATGACTCTGAATAAAGAGAAGTCCAAATTTTTCAAAGATGAAATTTACCCAAGATAACATCGAGATACATTTCGGCCCCATTATTTTAATTGGGGATGAATGAAGGGTAGAAATCAGAGGGAGTTATACTAGACCTTTAACCCAGAAGCCTGTGCAGGATTAAGAACTAATCTGTTCTGATTATGGCAGTTATTGATAGAATCCAAACAGGCCGGCATCAAGGTCAAATTAGGACTAGTAGGATCATGAGTTGAGACTAAGAGAATGCCATGAGATGTAACATTTTACTTGATGTTCCTGGATAAGTAGTGCCAATGGGCTTAAAAAGATATTAAACAGAAATAAGGAAACGACTGATCCTTGAGGAACTCCACAGTGTAAGGAACATGATGCTGAAAATGTTGATTAATCACGTTCAGTTCAGCGAAGCTGTTTCAGCATGATGAACTGCCCTTATATTTATTTATGGCTGCTCTCCATTGTGTTCTGTGTTCTGGTGTCTTGTTTTTCCTCCATTTCCTCTCTAGAGGTCTGCATAGTTGTTTGTTTAGTTTAAAGGACTCCGTAAATCAAGGCGAAGTTCAGTTTGATTTTATTATGCGTGGGTGGAGGGGGGGGATACAGTATCTAGGGTTTTGGATATGATTTTGTTCCAGTTGAGTATCATTGAAGCAGTGTTATTCGAGGGGGAAGGGAGTGATTTTGACACTATGTTCCAGAAGAAATCAGGTCTTGTTTTCCTGCGGACTACTCTTGTGTCTTTGGAGTTCACGCCTATGTCGGTTAGGTTTAAGCAGAATTCTAGGAGAAAGTGATCTGTCCATGGGACAGGGGACCATTTGACCCCACTGACTATGTTAGTGGGAGAGGATGCAAACAGGTCTAGGGTATAGACTTTTCATGGGTGGGGCCTGAAGGTATGATTGTGATTTGGCAGTCCTCAAGTAGAGTTTTAAGTTTAGTGACTTCTTTATTTTCTGCAGATTCAAGGGGTAGGATGATATCTCTGAGTATGATTAGTTTGTCATGTTGGCAAGTGAGGTTCATTATTATTTCCATCGTTTTTGTGATGGAGTCTGAATTAGTGCTAGGTGGTCTTTAGAGTAGGAGGATTCCGACGTTCTTGTGTATGGGGTTGAACTCGCTTTCGAGCGTGCAGGTGATGTATTCTAGGTCAGGTTGGGAGCTTGAGTCTGTCATGGTGATGGTGTAGAAGTTTTTGTAGATTATTGCCAGGCCACCTACTCGTTTGAGCTTTCTGGGAAAATGAAGAATGTTGTGACCCGGGGGGCAGAGGTGTGCGAGCTCAGGGCTTTCAGGTTCTTCCAGCCATGTTTCTGTGATGAATGTCAAATCAATCTCATTGGATGTGATTAGGTCATTTAGGATGAAAAACTTGTTTACTACTGAACAAGCATTAACATATAAGCAGGGGATGGTGACTTCTTTTGGTTTTGATGAACAATTTGTAAGTAGTGGGTTCTTGAGAGGTTTAGGATACGTTTGTTTTATGTGAGAATTTGCAGGAACCATTAAGGAAGCTACTCAGCAGCAGCGCAAAATAACGCGCCTACTCGTGCTTCTTCTCAGCGGCCGAAGATGCTCACAGGCAGCCAGTTAACAGAGGGGCAGGAACTTGGAAAGTTCACTCCTGCCCGCTGCATCTCCACCGATGATCATCAGTAGAGGTATGAACCAGAGGCTAGGAAAGGGAGGGCGGCAGACTGCAGAAACTGGCAGCGGTGACCTGTAATAATTTTGGAAGGGGAGTAGCAGGTGGTGACCCGAATATAAACCGGGACGACCATTTCTGGGCCAATCTTTTGGCCCAGAAATTCCAGTTTATATTCGAGTATATACGGTAACCAAAATAACACTTAATTTATAATATCAAAGACAGAATAGCAATATCCTTCAAATATATTTTGAAACATATGCATTAAAGTTCATTAAAAATTGATCAAAAATATAAAGGCCATACTTAAAAGACTTACCAGGAGAGAAATAGATGCCATCAAATTCACAAAAGCAAGGAAATGTCATGGTTGGCGTGGTAATCATTGTGGATAGAGTGGTGGTTTTGCAGTGAGTTGAGTCATCACAGCACAGGAGCCTGATCTCATAGTCATAACACAATTTATTCCTTCCAGGCTGATCCTCGTTCTTGCACACCAGCCCATAGGATATGTCGCACTGAACAACTTGGCCAACTTTCTCAATGCTTACATCAGGGAAGTTCTTGGCTCGGCACTGGATATGTTCTGGATTCTGGCAGATGGGCTTTCCTGCTGCCATCAAGTTGTTGTAGGTTTCATAGTCTCCTCCCGGAACTCCTGGAGAGGGGGAACCGACATCAAACCAGGCTGTCCATTCACACTGTACATCGCAGACTGTACTGGGACTGGCACTGAAGGTGGTTTGCTTGATGCTAGTTGGGATGGTTGTTCCACATGGTACATTGCTGCAGCATAAGATTTGAATCTCGTAATTCAAGCAGATGAGCGGAAACTGATCTCTGTTGCGGCATATCAGACCGTGCTCTTTATTGCACACTACCTTTTGGTTCAGCTGGTCTAGTGGCTTGTCAGGAAAGCTCACTGATCTGCATTTCACGTCTCTGGGAGCTTTGCAAAGTGCATATCCTTTTGCCTTAATGTTTTCCAAGGTTTCAAAATCTCCCGAGCCAGTCTGAAGCTGTGGATAGCTGACGTCATACCATTTTGTCCACTTGCAGAGTTCGTGAACACAGGGAGTGGATGTGACGGCTGGTGTGGTGATCATTGTGGAAGGGGTGGTGGTTTTGCAGTGAGCTGAGTCATCACAGCACAGGAGCCTGATCTCATAATCATAACACAATTTATTCCTTCCAGGCTGATCCTCGTTCTTGCACACCAGCCCATAGGATATGTCGCACTGAACAACTTGGCCAACTTTCTCAATGCTTACATCAGGGAAGTTCTTGCCTCGGCACTGGATATGTTCTGGATTCCGGCAGATGGGCTTTCCTGCTGCCATCAAGTTGTTGTAGGTTTCATAGTCTCCTCCCGGAACTCCTGGAGAGGGTGAATCGACATCAAACCAGGCTGTCCATTCACACTGTACATCGCAGACTGTACTGGGACTGGCACTGAAGGTGGTTTGCTTGATGCTAGTTGGGATGGTTGTTCCACATGGTACGTTGCTGCAGCATAAGATTTGAATCTCGTAATTCAAGCAGACGAGTGGAAACTGATCTCTGTTGCGGCATATCAGACCGTGCTCTTTATTGCACACTATCTTTTGGTTCAGCTGGTCTAGTGGCTTGTCAGGAAAGCTCACTGATCTGCATTTCACGTCTCTGGGAGCTTTGCAAAGTGCATATCCTTTTGCCTTAATGTTTTCCAAGGTTTCAAAATCTCCCGAGCCAGTCTGAAGCTGTGGATAGCTGACGTCATACCATTTTGTCCACTTGCAGAGTTCGTGAACACAGGGAGTGGATGTGACGGCTGGTGTGGTGATCATTGTGGAAGGGGTGGTGGTTTTGCAGTGAGCTGAGTCATCACAGCACAGGAGCCTGATCTCATAGTCATAACACAATTTATTCCTTCCAGGCTGATCCTCGTTTTCGCACACCAGCCCATAGGATATGTCGCACTGAACAACTTGGCCAACTTTCTCAATGCTTACATCAGGGAAGTTCTTGGCTCGGCACTGGATATGTTCTGGATTCCGGCAGATGGGCTTTCCTGCTGCCATCAAGTTGTTGTAGGTTTCATAGTCTCCTCCCGGAACTCCTGGAGAGGGGGAATCGACATCAAACCAGGCTGTCCATTCACACTGTACATCGCAGACTGTACTGGGACTGGCACTGAAGGTGGTTTGCTTGATGCTAGTTGGGATGGTTGTTCCACATGGTACGTTGCTGCAGCATAAGATTTGAATCTCGTAATTCAAGCAGACGAGCGGAAACTGATCTCTGTTGCGGCATATCAGACCGTGCTCTTTATTGCACACTACCTTTTGGTTCAGCTGGTCTAGTGGCTTGTCAGGAAAGCTCACTGATCTGCATTTCACGTCTCTGGGAGCTTTGCAAAGTGCATATCCTTTTGCCTTAATGTTTTCCAAGGTTTCAAAATCTCCCGAGCCAGTCTGAAGCTGTGGATAGCTGACGTCATACCATTTTGTCCACTTGCAGAGTTCGTGAACACAGGGAGTGGATGTGACGGCTGGTGTGGTGATCATTGTGGAAGGGGTGGTGGTTTTGCAGTGAGCTGAGTCATCACAGCACAGGAGCCTGATCTCATAATCATAACACAATTTATTCCTTCCAGGCTGATCCTCGTTCTTGCACACCAGCCCATAGGATATGTCGCACTGAACAACTTGGCCAACTTTCTCAATGCTTACATCAGGGAAGTTCTTGCCTCGGCACTGGATATGTTCTGGATTCCGGCAGATGGGCTTTCCTGCTGCCATCAAGTTGTTGTAGGTTTCATAGTCTCCTCCCGGAACTCCTGGAGAGGGTGAATCGACATCAAACCAGGCTGTCCATTCACACTGTACATCGCAGACTGTACTGGGACTGGCACTGAAGGTGGTTTGCTTGATGCTAGTTGGGATGGTTGTTCCACATGGTACGTTGCTGCAGCATAAGATTTGAATCTCGTAATTCAAGCAGACGAGTGGAAACTGATCTCTGTTGCGGCATATCAGACCGTGCTCTTTATTGCACACTATCTTTTGGTTCAGCTGGTCTAGTGGCTTGTCAGGAAAGCTCACTGATCTGCATTTCACGTCTCTGGGAGCTTTGCAAAGTGCATATCCTTTTGCCTTAATGTTTTCCAAGGTTTCAAAATCTCCCGAGCCAGTCTGAAGCTGTGGATAGCTGACGTCATACCATTTTGTCCACTTGCAGAGTTCGTGAACACAGGGAGTGGATGTGACGGCTGGTGTGGTGATCATTGTGGAAGGGGTGGTGGTTTTGCAGTGAGCTGAGTCATCACAGCACAGGAGCCTGATCTCATAGTCATAACACAATTTATTCCTTCCAGGCTGATCCTCGTTTTCGCACACCAGCCCATAGGATATGTCGCACTGAACAACTTGGCCAACTTTCTCAATGCTTACATCAGGGAAGTTCTTGGCTCGGCACTGGATATGTTCTGGATTCCGGCAGATGGGCTTTCCTGCTGCCATCAAGTTGTTGTAGGTTTCATAGTCTCCTCCCGGAACTCCTGGAGAGGGGGAATCGACATCAAACCAGGCTGTCCATTCACACTGTACATCGCAGACTGTACTGGGACTGGCACTGAAGGTGGTTTGCTTGATGCTAGTTGGGATGGTTGTTCCACATGGTACGTTGCTGCAGCATAAGATTTGAATCTCGTAATTCAAGCAGACGAGCGGAAACTGATCTCTGTTGCGGCATATCAGACCGTGCTCTTTATTGCACACTACCTTTTGGTTCAGCTGGTCTAGTGGCTTGTCAGGAAAGCTCACTGATCTGCATTTCACGTCTCTGGGAGCTTTGCAAAGTGCATATCCTTTTGCCTTAATGTTTTCCAAGGTTTCAAAATCTCCCGAGCCAGTCTGAAGCTGTGGATAGCTGACGTCATACCATTTTGTCCACTTGCAGAGTTCGTGAACACAGGGAGTGGATGTGACGGCTGGTGTGGTGATCATTGTGGAAGGGGTGGTGGTTTTGCAGTGAGCTGAGTCATCACAGCACAGGAGCCTGATCTCATAGTCATAACACAATTTATTCCTTCCAGGCTGATCCTCGTTCTTGCACACCAGCCCATAGGATATGTCGCACTGAACAACTTGGCCAACTTTCTCAATGCTTACATCAGGGAAGTTCTTGCCTCGGCACTGGATATGTTCTGGATTCCGGCAGATGGGCTTTCCTGCTGCCATCAAGTTGTTGTAGGTTTCATAGTCTCCTCCCGGAACTCCTGGAGAGGGTGAATCGACATCAAACCAGGCTGTCCATTCACACTGTACATCGCAGACTGTACTGGGACTGGCACTGAAGGTGGTTTGCTTGATGCTAGTTGGGATGGTTGTTCCACATGGTACGTTGCTGCAGCATAAGATTTGAATCTCGTAATTCAAGCAGACGAGTGGAAACTGATCTCTGTTGCGGCATATCAGACCGTGCTCTTTATTGCACACTATCTTTTGGTTCAGCTGGTCTAGTGGCTTGTCAGGAAAGCTCACTGATCTGCATTTCACGTCTCTGGGAGCTTTGCAAAGTGCATATCCTTTTGCCTTAATGTTTTCCAAGGTTTCAAAATCTCCCGAGCCAGTCTGAAGCTGTGGATAGCTGACGTCATACCATTTTGTCCACTTGCAGAGTTCGTGAACACAGGGAGTGGATGTGACGGCTGGTGTGGTGATCATTGTGGAAGGGGTGGTGGTTTTGCAGTGAGCTGAGTCATCACAGCACAGGAGCCTGATCTCATAGTCATAACACAATTTATTCCTTCCAGGCTGATCCTCGTTCTTGCACACCAGCCCATAGGTTATGTCGCACTGAACAACTTGGCCAACTTTCTCAATGCTTACATCAGGGAAGTTCTTGGCTCGGCACTGGATATGTTCTGGATTCCGGCAGATGGGCTTTCCTGCTGCCATCAAGTTGTTGTAGGTTTCATAGTCTCCTCCCGGAACTCCTGGAGAGGGGGAATCGACATCAAACCAGGCTGTCCATTCACACTGTACATCGCAGACTGTACTGGGACTGGCACTGAAGGTGGTTTGCTTGATGCTAGTTGGGATGGTTGTTCCACATGGTACGTTGCTGCAGCATAAGATTTGAATCTCGTAATTCAAGCAGACGAGTGGAAACTGATCTCTGTTGCGGCATATCAGACCGTGCTCTTTATTGCACACTACCTTTTGGTTCAGCTGGTCTAGTGGCTTGTCAGGAAAGCTCACTGATCTGCATTTCACGTCTCTGGGAGCTTTGCAAAGTGCATATCCTTTTGCCTTAATGTTTTCCAAGGTTTCAAAATCTCCCGAGCCAGTCTGAAGCTGTGGATAGCTGACGTCATACCATTTTGTCCACTTGCAGAGTTCGTGAACACAGGGAGTGGATGTGACGGCTGGTGTGGTGATCATTGTGGAAGGGGTGGTGGTTTTGCAGTGAGCTGAGTCATCACAGCACAGGAGCCTGATCTCATAGTCATAACACAATTTATTCCTTCCAGGCTGATCCTCGTTCTTACACACCAGCCCATAGGATATGTCGCACTGAACAACTTGGCCAACTTTCTCAATGCTTACATCAGGGAAGTTCTTGGCTCGGCACTGGATATGTTCTGGATTTCGGCAGATGGGATTTCCTGCTGCCATCAAGTTGTTGTAGGTTTCATAGTCTCCTCCCGGAACTCCTGGAGAGGGGGAATCGACATCAAACCAGGCTGTCCATTCACACTGTACATCGCAGACTGTACTGGGACTGGCACTGAAGGTGGTTTGCTTGATGCTAGTTGGGATGGTTGTTCCACATGGTACGTTGCTGCAGCATAAGATTTGAATCTCGTAATTCAAGCAGATGAGCGGAAACTGATCTCTGTTGCGGCATATCAGACCGTGCTCTTTATTGCACGCTACCTTTTGGTTCAGCTGGTGTAGTGGCTTGTCAGGAAAGCTCACTGACCTGCATTTCACGTCTCTGGGAGCTTTGCAAAGTGCATATCCTTTTGCCTTAATGTTTTCCAAGGTTTCAAAATCTCCCGAGCCAGTCTGAAGCTGTGGATAGCTGACGTCATACCATTTTGTCCACTTGCAGAGTTCGTGAACACAGGGAGTGGATGTGACGGCTGGTGTGGTGATCATTGTGGAAGGGGTGGTGGTTTTGCAGTGAGCTGAGTCATCACAGCACAAGAGCCTGATCTCATAGTCATAACACAATTTATTCCTTCCAGGCTGATCCTCGTTCTTGCACACCAGCCCATAGGATATGTCGCACTGAACAACTTGGCCAACTTTCTCAATGCTTACATCAGGGAAGTTCTTGGCTCGGCACTGGATATGTTCTGGATTCCGGCAGATGGGCTTTCCTGCTGCCATCAAGTTGTTGTAGGTTTCATAGTCTCCTCCCGGAACTCCTGGAGAGGGGGAATCGACATCAAACCAGGCTGTCCATTCACACTGTACATCGCAGACTGTACTGGGACTGGCACTGAAGGTGGTTTGCTTGATGCTAGTTGGGATGGTTGTGCCACATGGTACGTTGCTGCAGCATAAGATTTGAATCTCGTAATTCAAGCAGACGAGTGGAAACTGATCTCTGTTGCGGCATATCAGACCGTGCTCTTTATTGCACACTACCTTTTGGTTCAGCTGGTCTAGTGGCTTGTCAGGAAAGCTCACTGTTCTGCATTTCACGTCTCTGGGAGCTTTGCAAAGTGCATATCCTTTTGCCTTAATGTTTTCCAAGGTTTCAAAATCTCCCGAGCCAGTCTGAAGCTGTGGATAGCTGACGTCATACCATTTTGTCCACTTGCAGAGTTCGTGAACACAGGGAGTGGATGTGACGGCTGGTGTGGTGATCATTGTGGAAGGGGTGGTGGTTTTGCAGTGAGCTGAGTCATCACAGCACAGGAGCCTGATCTCATAGTCATAACACAATTTATTCCTTCCAGGCTGATCCTCGTTCTCGCACACCAGCCCATAGGATATGTCGCACTGAACAACTTGGCCAACTTTCTCAATGCTTACATCAGGGAAGTTCTTGGCTCGGCACTGGATATGTTCTGGATTCCGGCAGATGGGCTTTCCTGCTGCCATCAAGTTGTTGTAGGTTTCATAGTCTCCTCCCGGAACTCCTGGAGAGGGGGAATCGACATCAAACCAGGCTGTCCATTCACACTGTACATCGCAGACTGTACTGGGACTGGCACTGAAGGTGGTTTGCTTGATGCTAGTTGGGATGGTTGTTCCACATGGTACGTTGCTGCAGCATAAGATTTGAATCTCGTAATTCAAGCAGATGAGCGGAAACTGATCTCTGTTGCGGCATATCAGACCGTGCTCTTTATTGCACGCTACCTTTTGGTTCAGCTGGTCTAGTGGCTTGTCAGGAAAGCTCACTGATCTGCATTTCACGTCTCTGGGAGCTTTGCAAAGTGCATATCCTTTTGCCTTAATGTTTTCCAAGGTTTCAAAATCTCCCGAGCCAGTCTGAAGCTGTGGATAGCTGACGTCATACCATTTTGTCCACTTGCAGAGTTCGTGAACACAGGGAGTGGATGTGACGGCTGGTGTGGTGATCATTGTGGAAGGGGTGGTGGTTTTGCAGTGAGCTGAGTCATCACAGCACAGGAGCCTGATCTCATAGTCATAACACAATTTATTCCTTCCAGGCTGATCCTCATTCTTGCATACCAGCCCATAAGATATGTCGCACTGAACAACTTGGCCAACTTTCTCAATGCTTACATCAGGGAAGTTCTTGGCTCGGCACTGGATATGTTCTGGATTCCGGCAGATGGGCTTTCCTGCTGCCATCAAGTTGTTGTAGGTTTCATAGTCTCCTCCCGGAACTCCTGGAGAGGGGGAATCGACATCAAACCAGGCTGTCCATTCACACTGTACATCGCAGACTGTACTGGGACTGGCACTGAAGGTGGTTTGCTTGATGCTAGTTGGGATGGTTGTTCCACATGGTACGTTGCTGCAGCATAAGATTTGAATCTCGTAATTCAAGCAGACGAGCGGAAACTGATCTCTGTTGCGGCATATCAGACCGTGCTCTTTATTGCACACTACCTTTTGGTTCAGCTGGTCTAGTGGCTTGTCAGGAAAGCTCACTGATCTGCATTTCACGTCTCTGGGAGCTTTGCAAAGTGCATATCCTTTTGCCTTAATGTTTTCCAAGGTTTCAAAATCTCCCGAGCCAGTCTGATGCTGTGGATAGCTGACGTCATACCATTTTGTCCACTTGCAGACTTCATGAACACATGCTGCTGTTGTGATTACTGTGAAATAAGATATCAGTGTTAGATTGTATTCATAGTGATAGTATGCGCAATTGATCTTTTGGGTTTGCATGCAAATGATTTGCTTCCTCACGATTCTCTCTCCTTTTATTTTTTCATTGTTGGTGACTCAGCAGCAGCACAAATTAAGACTGTTGCCCGCATTGGGTCTTCCCTCTGTGCATCCCACCTACATGGAAATAAGAAGTTGAGTCAAAGTATGTGGCCCACAGAGAAGTAAGGCTTCAACACCCACAGCTTTTCTTAATTTCTGCCGCTGCCAAGTCACCGAGGATGGGAATAACCGAAAATATGGAAGACTATGGGGAAAGGAGGAGTGGTAGGAAAGGAAAGGGACAAATGCAGGTTTCACGTGGCGGGGGGGGGGGGGGGTGGAGGGAAGGAAGTGAGAAAGCAAGGAAAACTGAAATACCAGAGCGGGCAAGTAATGCCTCACCGCAAATGGGTTGGGTGTAGTGGAAAAATACTGGTACAGGGTGCAGGAATAAAGGAAGATAGATGGGACAGGGGAGAAACAGCAAAATATTGATGAGAAAGGGCAGGCAGGAACTCTTAAGAGTAGAGATGCTGAAGGGGTTAGACAAAGGGACACAGCGTGGGCAATGCTAAAAGGGAAGAGATAGAGACATGGGGGCGGGGCAATGCTCAAAGAGAGGTAGATAGGGGCATTGCTGAAAGTGGGTACAGATAGGTACACCGACGAGGGCAATATTGAAAGGGGAAGATAGACACACAAAGGGGGCTGAAAAAAGGGGAGTGGAGATAGGGACAGAGGGTGGCAGTGCTAAAAGGAAGTGAAGAAATTGCACAGACGGGTGCAATGCTGAAATAAGGAAGGAGAGTTAGGCACAGTGAGGAAGCAATGCTGACAAAGGGAGGGAGACAGGGACCTAGAAACAGAAGATGAACATAGGAGGAGGAAAGAAATAGTGACAGAGCCATAGATGGAAATGCTGGAAAACGTTTTCAGGTACATCAGAAGCAGAAAGCCTTTGAAGGATTCCGTGTCCTGCAAACATTTCAACCGGCAGCACACTAAACTTGGTGCCCCGGCCGGAAGGCACCCGGAAGTGTGCGGACGTTGACGCAATGATATCACGCACATGCATGATGTCATCACATAGCCCTGGGATCAGAAGCATGGAGTGTTCTACTATTTGGATTGGCCACTGTTGGAAACTGGATATTAGGCTATAATGGATCATTTGTCTGACCCAATGTGGCTGTTCAAAAAAGGAAAAAGATGGTGGAGAAGTCTGCGCAAGGACACAGGAGGGCAAGTCCAGACAGGACGAATAGGGATGCTCAGGGAAAATGGAAAGAGAAAAAATGTTGAATGAATAGAGACCATGCAAAGACAGAAAAAAAGAAAAGAAAAGCAGCAGCATACAGGAAACGCTACAGTCTTGAAAGCTCATTTATAGCATCTCTGAATACACATCTCCCTCGTTATTCACGGGGGATAGGGGCAGAGCTGGACCGCGAATAGGGAAATACCGCGAATATCCAGCTCTGACCCACCCCGCCTCTCTCCCGCCTTCCCCTGGCATCCCGACCTTACCTGGTGGTCTAGCGGGCATTCGGGGCAGGAGCGATCTTCCTACGCTCCTGCCTCATGCAGATCGCCAATAGGAAATGACTGCCTCGAAACTACGGCGGGAGCTCACGGCAGCCATTTCCTATTGGCAATCTACACGGGGCAGGGAAGGCAAAAATATGGTGGAGGGGGTTTTCCCCTCCCCCCCAAAAAAATCACGATTATGTGTAATCGCAAGTGCGGAAACCGCAAATAGGGAGGAGGAAGTGTAATTCTTTCCTTGGCTTAACAAAATATCTCTGATGCTGCAAGGAACATATATCAGATGACCCAAGGAATACAAATTAAACCCTGGCCAATAAATAACAATGATCAGAATAGTACCTGTTGTAAAGCATGCATAGACCTCTCGGCTTATTGTCCCGTTCAAGCCACAAGTTGCGTTGATGCACCCTCCAATGCCATCATTAAGGTGGTAGATGATGTCATTGTGCTTGTACATCTTTCCTTCGTACTCACAGTAACAGGCTGTAAAGCAGAAACATCATTTGCATATCTAAAAATCAATCGCTTGAAAATGTGAGTACTGTAGACGTTGCTCTTAGATCCTACCTTCAGCATCATACGTGCATCTGATGCCTTTCTCTCTGCATATGCTGCAATAAAAGAGAAAAAAAGTTCTCTTTGATAATGTAGAATCTACTACAGCTATATGTATTTGTTTTTCTAACAATCCATTAGTCTAAAACAGTGTTCTTCAACCTTTTTACACCTATGGACCGGCGGAAATAAAAGAATTATTTTCTGGACCAGCGGTTGAAGAACACAGGGCTAAGTCATGGGCCAGACCACGCCCATCTCTGCTCCAGACCCCGCCCCCATAATAGTACTAAGTGTAATACTATTTTTTCCATTCATTTTTCATATATACACACAATATAATCTTATTAACAACACACAATGGTTAACCACAAAATTAAACTGCACAAAGGACACTGTAATCTTCTCAACATTCATTCCTACCAGAAAACAGATAATCCCATGCAAATAAAGGATCAAAAAGTAAAAGTACTAATATATACAAACAAACCCTAAGATTCAAGACTCTGCATGCAGTACAACCCCAGAGAAAAAGAAACAAATGCATTTCTTCCTGAACAGTGCAAAATACAGACACAGCAGATGTAAATTCTCAAAACTGACACAATTCAAGCACTAAATTCAAAAATAAAATCATTCCCCCTTACCTTTGTTGTCTCCCTCCTTCCATACTGTGCCTTACATTCTGGCTTGTTCCCGTCTGGCAATTTTATGCTGCTCCCGATGTTATCTTCAGGCCGGTTCCCTCTTCCTTATTCACACAGTGCACAAAGCTGCGGGCAGGGGCTTCTCGCATGTCCCACCCCTCATCTGGAAGCCTTCCCTTTGACAATGCAACGCATGTAGGAGCCACTGCCCATGGCTTTATGCACTAGGGTCCCTGATATGCATCTCATCATTACCCTCTACATTGAATGGAAGCCCTTCAAGTCCCACCAAAATCCTACTCTACCCATAGGAAAGCTGTCAACCGTGAAGGTTCAAAGAACACATATTTTACAGAACGATATTTAACTATACATTTACATGGATATCTTAGGAAAAAAAGTTCCTCCAATCAAAGTGACTCTAGATTTCAGAAGTAAAAATTGACGTCTGCATTTCTGGGTCTCACGGGCCACATCAGGAAATATTTGAATTCAAAACGCTAAAAATTCTGTGTGTCTATTTTTAAAGAATAATTTCAGGATCCATATTTTGTCCGGCAGAAGTGCCACAGATACCAATAAAGTAGAAGATTTGACAATGGCTTTGTCGGAGGCCTCCAAAATGGCTGATCTTGTACATCTTGGCCTTATTCTGCAGCTTGTTGATCTTGTTATACTTTAGTTGGTAAGTAATAAACTTGTGCAAAAGGGGAACTGACTCTTCAGGCATCATCGAGACTTCCAAGATGTATCTCTTTAACATTTCCCTAGGTGTTACTGTGCACACCTGTGGGAAATTTATAAACCGCAAATTATTACTACGAAAATTATTTTCCAATGTTTCCGCTTCCCTCCATAAATTTACGTTATCTTTAATCAAAGCTTCTTGGGCTTGCTGAATTTCTGTCAAGTCTTTATCAATCTTTTCAAAATGAAGTTTAGAAAAGCTAATTTCTTCCTTTAATTCTCTTATTACACGGTATTCGCTATGCAGGCAAACTGGGAAAATCCCTTCTCTTCAGAATCACAGGTCTTTGGAACGACCTTACTAGCCCGCTGCGGAACCTGGGCTACCTCCAATTATTCCGCAAGCAACTGAAAACCTGGCTTTTCACTAAAATGTAATTCTATCCCCCCCCTTTACTCTTCTCTTCTATATATAAGTTCATGTAAACCTATTTTTTCCTTCTCTTCCTATATTTTAAGTTCTTGTAAACCGTGCCGAGCTCCACAACATCCGTGGAGATGATGCGGTATATAAACTTAAGGTTTAGTTTAGTTTAGTTTATTTTCTCCTTTTGTTCACTTAATCTAGCCTCTAGAACCTGAATTTGAGGGCTTATAGATTTACCCAAATTTACCATCAGCCAGTGCCACCCTCTACAATAGCCCATTATTTTCCACAGGCTGTCCCTGACAGTATGTGCACTAGTATCGGTGAAACTGGGATTAATTCAAATCATACCAGGACTGACAGTTCTCACAGGAAGGCACCTTCTCTCCTTGCTTGTAGTAGCGTTCTTCATCGTCATAACAGCCGCACTGAGCTACACACTTCATTTCCTCCTCATCAAAATAAGGCTTGCCTTTAGGACAATTTGGGTAACAACCTAGAGCAATGCAGAAGATGAAAATATAAAGAAAGTTGCCAGTTGGCATTATTGTCAATCTTAGCTGCAGTGGGACAAGAGAAAAGCTGTTTTCTAGTGCCCCTAACCAGTGGCGTACCTAGGGGGGGGCGGGGGGGGGGCGGGCCGCCCCGGGTACCAGCCCTAAGGGGGTGTTCCCGGCCTTGCCGTTCAGTCCCCCGCCACCCCCGAAGGACCGCTCGCCCCCCTGGCCTCCCCGCACCACCTATGAACAGCCGCAGCAGGATCGCGAAGTCAGCGTCAGCATCCCTGCGCTGCTTCCTACGACGCGATCCCGCCCCTCCTCTGACGTCAGAGGAGGGGCGGGACCGTGGCGCAGGAAGCAGCAGGGATCGCTGACGCTGACTTCGCGATCCTGCTGCGGCTGTTCATAGGTGGTGCGGGGAGGCCAGGGGGGCGAGCGGTCCTTCGGGGGTGGCGGGGGACTGAACGGCAAGGCCGGGAACACCCCCTTAGGGCTGGTACCCGACGCTGACTTCGCGATCCTGCTGCGGCTGTTCATAGGTGGTGCGGGGAGGCCAGGGGGGCGAGCGGTCCTTCGGGGTGGGTCGGGGCATCAGGCCTTCAGGGTGGGGCGGGCGGGCAGGCAAGCAGGCTTTCAAGGGGGAGGGGGGTGACAGGCAGGCAGGCAGGCCTTCAAGGGGGGACAGGCCTTCGGGGGGGGGGTGCAGACATTCAAGGGGTGCAGGCCTTCAAGGGGGGCAGGCAGGCCTTCAGGGGGGTGCAGACCTTCGGGGGGGGGTGTAGGCCTTTGGGGGGGTGCAGACCTTCAAGGGGGTGCAGGCCTTCAAGGGGGGAAAGGCAGGCAGGCCTTCAAGGGGGGGGACAGGCCTACAAGGGGGGGGACAGGCCTACAAGGGGGGGGACAGGCCTTCAAGGGGGGGTGCAGGCCTTCAAGGGGGGGTGCAGGCCTTCAAGGGGGGTGCAGGCCTTCAAGGGGGGTGCAGGCCTTCAAGGGGGAGACAGGCCTTCAAGGGGGGGAAAGGCAGGCAGGCAGGCCTTAAAGGGGGGACAGGCCTACAAGGGGGTGGGACAGGCCTTCAAGGGGGGGACAGGCCTTCGGGGGGGTGCAGACCTTCAAGGGGGGAAAGGCAGGCAGGCCTTCAAGGGGGGGACAGGCCTACAAGGGGGGGGGACAGGCCTACAAGGGGGGGACAGGCCTACAAGGGGGGGGACAGGCCTTCAAGGGGGGGTGCAGGCCTTCAATAGGGGTGCAGGCCTTCAAGGGGGAGACAGGCCTTCAAGGGGGGGAAAGGCAGGCAGGCAGGCCTTAAAGGGGGGACAGGCCTACAAGGGGGTGGGACAGGCCTTCAAGGGGGGGACAGGCCTTCGGGGGGGTGCAGACCTTCAAGGGAGTGCAGGCCTTCGGGGGGGGGGTGCAGTCCTTCAGGGGTGGGGTTTAGGCCTTCAGAGGGGGACAGACCTTCGGGTGGGAGGTAAAGTCCTTCGGGGGGTGCAGGTCTTCAGGGGTGGGGTGTAGCCCTTCGGAGGGGGGACAGACCTTCGGGGGAGGGGGGTCCTGGTGTAAAAGTACACAGAGGGAGAGAGGGAAGGGGGGGGTTCAAAGATACATGCATATGCCAGACTTTGGGGGTTAGAAATAATGGGTCTAAAAACAGAGGAGTGGGAGAGAGATGGTGCATAATGGGATTTAGGGAGGGAAGGAACAGAAAGGGAGAGAACTTGGAAACAGGGGATGGTGTGGAGGGGGGATAGAGATACTGGATAGGAGGATAGTTGGGAACAGAAAGGGAGAGATGGTGGATCCTGGGGTGGTGGGGAGTTGAGAAAAGGTGAATCTGTGGATGGAGACAAAAAAAAGGAAAGATGCCAGATCTCCGGGAGAGGGAAGGGAAACGGAAGGGGAGAACAGAGATGGCAGACGGATGGTTAGCACGGAGAAAGGAGACCCTGGCAAGCAAGACAACAAGAGCCTGGGACCAACAAGATTTGAATATTGATCAGAGAACAAAAGGTAGAAAAAATAATTTTATTTTCTGTTTTGTGATTACAATATGTTAGATTTGAAAAGTGTACATGAGACAGCTTGAAATGGGAACTTTTCTATTTTTGTGAATGGCAAGGCTGAGTTCAGTTAAAATATATGCTTTATAAGAAAATATAATAATGTGTTTTATAAAGTTTATAAGCATTGCTGGCATACTCGGTGAGGTGTTCCTAGTGTTGGTGGTGGTGGTAGCATGTCAGTGTGTTGAGAGGAAGAGGTAGTCTGGGAAATTCTGCTGAGCAAACTCTGGGCCCATTTCCACCCCCAGTTAGTCCACTCCACTCAACTGGTTCACACACTGAGTGGGTCTTTGGGTGTTATTTCTGGGTAGTTGTTTTAGAATCTCTTCCAGTGGTTTGTCAGTATCTCCTTCTGGTCCAAGGAAGGAAACTTTGTCAACCTTAGCATTGACCTTCAGAATATGTTTGTAACAGCGCTGCTTGTGTGGCATTAGGCTATGTAGTGATCGAAAGAAAAAAACAGACCTTTGCACATTTTTGTTACTCTCATTCTGTGTTCTTTTTGATAATGTATAAGTTTCTGTACAGACCATGGTTGCTTGTCTGGACCTTTTGCCATTCTCAATAAAAATACTTTGGAAAAAAAAAAAAAAAAAAAAAGGAAATTTTCACTGCCTGTTTCTATTCTGACCATTTATTCCATTTCATGGTTATTGCAAAAAAAAAAAAAAAAAAAAATTTTACATGAGGGGGGGGGGGGGGTGTCAAAAAATGATGGGCCCCGGGTGCCACATACCCTAGGTACGCCACTGCCCCTAACTTCTCTTTAGCATCATGGGAAGGGACAGTCGATGGGGACAGAGGACAGAATGGGAAAAGGTTGAAGATATGGGGACCCACTGATCTTGATCAGGATTGAGCCACCCAGAGCACTATGAGGGGTGCAGCATAGCCAATCACCCACTCAGGGGAATGCAGTATTCAGCGGGAGATAGCTAGCTAGTTCAGGTATTCTGTTCTCTGAGTTCCTTAAAAAGTTTCCTATTTAGAGATGCCTTTGAGTACTAACATGAGTTCTCCTTCATACGTTTTTTTTCCTGAATCCTTTCCGACAGCCTGAACAAATACCCCCACCCCCTCATGTTTTATCCTTTTTCATTCTCTTTTCTTAAATCTCGTTGTAGTTCACCACTCTCCCTTTTGTATCTCGTTAGTCTGTTCTGTCTTGGTAATATGAGTAAGTTGTTACAGAATCCCCCTGATTTTATTATATTATGTACAATCGCCTAGAATTTAGATAGGCGATGTATCAAATGTTAATTAAAACTTGAAACTTGAAACTTCAGGAGGTAACTGAGATCATAACGTGATCAAATTTGAACTGAAATCTGGCATGACATTGCAATGAAATCTACTGTAGCACCATTTATGTTTTTTTGAAAGGGCAACTATGATAAAATGATGAAAATAGTTAAAAAGAAGCTAAAAGAATCAGTTGCAAAGGTTAGGACTGTAAACCAGGCATGGATGCTATTTAAAAATACCATTGTGGAAACCCAGACCAGATATATTCCATGTATTAACAAAGGCGGAAAGAAGAGAAAACGAGAGCCAGAATGTTTAAAAGGTGAAATAGAAGAGAATATTAGAGCAAAAAAAAATCATTTAAAGAATGGAAAAAGGATCCAAATGAAGAAAACAAGAAGAGACATAAGCACTGGCAAGTTAGATGGAAAGCACTGGTAAAGAAAGCTAATAAAGAATATGAAGAGAAACGTCCCAAAGAGGCCAAATCTCCTAGTAACAATTTTTTTAGATACATTAGAAGCAGAAAACCCGTGAATGAATCAAGGAACAAAAGGGCACTCAGGGAGGATAAGGCTATAGCAGAGATTGAATGAATTCTTTGCTTCGATTTTTATGGAAAAAGAAGTATGAGATCTACCTGAACGAGAAATGGTTTTCAAGGGTGATGATGTGGAGGAACTGAAAGACATTTCGGTGAATCTGGAAGATGTACTAAGCCAAACTGGCAAGTTAAAAAGTGCTAAATCACCTGGACCTGATGGTATACATCCTAGGGTACTAAAAGAACTGAAACATGAAATTGCTGACCTTCTGTTAGTGATTTGTAACCTGTTGCTAAAATAGTCTGTAGTGCCTGAAGAATGGAGGGTGACCAATGTTACACCAATTTTTCTAAAGGGTTCCAGGGAAGCTCCTAGAAATTATAGACCAGTAAGCTGGACTTCAGTGCTGAGCAAAATAGTGGAAACAATTATAAAAAATAAAATTGTGGAACACGTAGACAAACATGATTTAATGGGAGAGAGTCAGCATGGTTTCAGGCGAGGAAGATCTTGCCTCACCAATTCTTTGAAGGTGTAAATAAACATGTGGATAAAGATGAGCCAATTGATGTAGTGTATCTAGATTTTCAGCAAGTTTTTATGTGACATCTGAAGACTTAACATATATCTATGTGTGGAGTTTTCTTTACAGACCAGCGATGATACAAACTGCTTAGGGTACTGTTAGTCCTGGTGGTCTGTGTATGAGGTCTGTTTTTCTCCACTTTTTGTGCTTTTGATTTTTTGTCATTACAGTACTCCCCCAATATTATCGGGAGTTCCGTTCCAGAAACGCCCGCGAATGTAAAAACACCCGCGAATACGGTTTTTAGGCAGGGGAGACGGGAGAGGGCAGCCAGAGAGGCAGGAGAGGGCAGCCAGAGCGCCAGCGAGTGAAGGAAATCACTCGCCGTATGCTCCAAATGCCTCTTCCTGATTGGGGAGGCCCGACTTTAGTACAGGAAGAGGCAGTCGGAGCATACGGCGAGTGATTTCCTTCACTTGCCGGCACTCCAGTTGCCCTCTCGTTCTTCCCCTTCGCGGTCGGAAAATACCGCAAATGACTGGAACCACGGACCGCGAATTCATGGGGGAGCATTGTATTGTTTTCTTTTGACTGGACGATTTTGATATGCTGCAAAAAGTATTAACAGTGCGACGATCTTTTTGCTTTTTGTGTATTGATTTATACGGCTGTTATTCCCTTATATCGATTGACCAAATTTTAAACGCCATTTTTAAATTTCCCTCACAAGAGATGATTTCATGTGCATGCTAACATTTATAGTATGGACTCCCTAAATCATTTGAAAATTGTCCTCTTAATGTAGGTTTGCAATCTGCAATCAAATTCAAATCTAGGCCGAGTTATATCAAGGATACTTGTACCTTCTAACCCTGGCAGTTTATAGAGGCAAGATCCACTGGGATTGCGGCAGGTCCTCATGCAGGGTGCTCCACAGGGCTTGTAGTGCCACTTACAATCAGAATCCTCATTATAGTAATCACAGAACACAGCTGTAGGAAGGCAGACCAAATACAGTTAGCGTGCTTTAAATAAAGATAATCCGATTAATTCCTATTCAGTTTATTTAAACATTGTTATACCGCTCAATCAGACTTCTGAGCAATGTAGAATAAAAATAAAATTACAGTTTGTGTCACATAAAATAGGGAAAACATTTGAAATAAACTGTGGAATAAATTAGATGGGACGGACAGAAACAAAGAACCTAAGAATTGGCGCTGCCAGGTCAGACCGATGGTCCATCAAGCCCAGTAGCCCGTTCTCACGGTGGCCAATTCAGGTCGCTAGTACCTGGCCAAAACCCATGCTACCGATCCAGGACAAGCAGTGGCTTCCCCCGTGTCTTTCTCAATAACAGACTATGGACTTTTCCTCCAGGAACTTGTCCAAACCTTTCTTCAAACCAGCTACGCTATCCACTCTTACCACATCCTCTGGCAACGCGCTGTATGGAAAGAGTGCACCTACTTTAAAGAGAGGGCACACTCTTTCTGAAGAATGCAGATTACTTATTTTTCAAAACTGCATGTGTACTGTTTTCCAAAAGGGCTCGAGTGTGCACTATTTCCTAACAGTGACACAGCAATATTTAAGGCTCAATGCCATCCAAACCTTTTACTTCAGAGACGCAGTTTCACACAAGTATTATAAGCCTTTGCTTCGCCAAGCCTGAACTGCTTGATATGTTTTTACTATCCAAGCAGTAAGTTAGTGTACAAGGTCCTGGAGGAAAAGTTCATAGTCCGTGGGGCAAGTCATTGCTTGCCCAGGGATCGCTACCTTAGAATCTTGCTAATATTTGGGCTTATGATGGACGCTTGTGACCTGGAATGGTTATTCTTATTAAAGTAATGACTGTCATATCGATATTATAAATAGCATTGGAGTCACCCTTATCTTTATCAACACACGCCCCGTCCAAATGAAACAAGGGTTTTAAAAAAGGTTAGGGGAAATCCACTGCTTATTCCTAGTATGAGCGGCATAAAATCTGGTCTTTCGTCCTGGAGTCTTGCTAGGTAGTTGTGACACAGATTGGCCACTGTTAGAAACAGGATACAGGGCTTTATGGACCTTTGTTTTGTCCCAGTATGGCAATTCTTAGGTTCCTATAGCGGACATGGGTCATGTTTCGCAACTGCTGCTTCAAGGCAAGACCTTTCTCACATTTTACTTCATTCTGGAGGCAGTGCATGCAAATCTCTCTCATGCATATTCATTGTGGAAACCAATGGGACTAGGTGTGCCCTGAAGGCTGGGTTGGGAAGGGATGGTAGGACATGTATTGCAGGTTCTGCACCACTTTGGTAGCCGGACTCAGATGCTAACATTGGACATAAGACCTACAGATTGAAAATGTGCTCTATTCTCCTTCTGTCTGTCTGTTTCTTCCTTTCTTTCTCACCTTTATATTCAGGACCAGCTTAATCTATGGCCCAGGGTGCCAGCTGCCTAGAATTGTGACATCACCATTCCATAAATTACCATAATCTATATTGTGACCACACTTCCCTCCTCCTCCTTCTGATGCTGCTGCCCTATCCCCCGCAAGGTGCAGCTTCATAGGCCAGCTGCTTCGAGGAGGGAGGGCCAGTGTCAGTGTCAGAGGAGCGAAATGCAGCACTTCCCTCTTCCCTCCTCTGACACTACTGCTTGACACTGGCGCTGGATTATGAAGTCACATCCTGCCAGGACCAGGCAGTAGAGTCAGAGAAGAGAGGAAGGAACTGGCTGGGGGAAGAGCGGGGCAGGGACATCTCTTGAGCTGGCCCTATTTATATTAGCGATTAAAAGTAAGGGGCAATACTTACGACAAATTTCTGGGGTTCTCCAGGCAATACAGACACCAACCACACTGCACGCCTGAGCATAAGAAGCCACTGCTGTACAGAAGCATTCGCAGTCCCCTCCAGTGTCACAGGCACAGGCATCTGTCACACACACAGAGTAGTATTTTATTGGGTCAACCTGTTGAAGAAAGACACATGAAAGCCAAGTGCATATGTTGCCATAGTCATCCGAAAGCACAGTGCTGAAATTCATGTCCCTTTCTTTCACTTCAAGTTCGAAGGAATTCAAAATTCTTTTGGTATGATGCTTCAGTTGTTATGGTTTCCTCCAGTTTCGTTGGGTCTCTTTGGACAGCTCAGAGGTATCTGAAAGAGACTAGCTAAAGAGGGCATGGGGTTTGTGAAGTATCAGTTACAATTACCCATCATTGTATATTTATCTGTTTATTTATATACTTATTTATTCATCTTATATACCATTAACTCATAAAGAGGGGCTTTTTCAATACGTTTTGCAAAAAAAACATTTTAAAAATCTAGTATCTTTTTGGTCCTAAAATCTCCCTATTTTAGATGGTTTTGTGCTCTTTAACGGCCATTTTCTGGAAAAAAAAAAAAATCCAAGGGAAAACACACATAAACAAACCATTGGGGCCTCTGGGGACCAGCAATCTTACTAGACTGGCCACACAAACAACCCAGCAGAACGGTGGGGCAACCTAGGGGCCACTGCAATGAACTATATGGAAAAGGTCCCCGGTATACATCACATCATAACCCCTCTACAGTATATTGTAATCTAATCAGAAGAGGATTGACATGATCGTGAGGTTTAGCCTTACATAGGGACCTAGTTCTATAAGGTTTGTAGGCGATGAACTAAGGAAGCAGTGATACTATAATAAAAAGAGTTGCATTGATCAATCTGGGAAATAATAAAAGCAAGAGCAGGGAAAATCTAGTGCGGAACTAATGAAACCAGAAAAACCCTTTTCTCAACACCTGTGAGACCTAAGCGTCAAATGGCAATACTGAATCTAATATAACCCCTAAATAACAAAATGGTTTCACAGGAACTACGTCAATTCCAAGAAGGTGATCTAGTATGCTGTTGTCTTGGACAGATTTAGCCAGCTCAAAAAAAAAAAAAAAAAGCTGGATATTCAATGCAGAAGCCCAGACAGGGCCTGGCATTGAATATCCGGGAGTTTCCATAATCCTCAGTCTTTCAGCATTCGTTTCCTTCCCTACTTTCTATGAAAACAGATCAAATCTGCCAGCATTTGTTATTCCACAATACACTAAGGAGCTTGTGTTAATAAATCAATACAAGAAAATACTCCACAAGTTAAAAAGTGAAAATATATACCTCAAAAATAGGTATAGAGTACAAATCAACGTACTAGTGCTGGTTGTTTGCCGGGACCATCATGGCACTTAAAGGTCCCGTACACCGCCCTCGAGATGGTAATAACTCACTCTACACACTGCTCCAACATATAGCGTTGTTAATAGAATCACTTATCATGAGTAAAACAGATTATCCTAGGAATAAGCAGTGGATTTTCCCAAGCCATCTCAACAATGGCCTATGGACTTCTCTCAGGAAATTATCCAAGCCTTTTTTAAACCCCGCTAAGCTAGCTGATTTCACCACATTCTCCGGCAACAAATTCCAGAGTTTAATTCCACGTGTGAAGAACTATTTTCTCCAGTTTGTTTTAAATCTACTATTTTGTCGCTGCATCGCATACCCCCTAGTCCTAGTATTTTTGGAAACAGTGAACAAGAGATTCACATCTACCCTTTCCACTCTGCTCAGTATTTTACAGACCGCTATCATATCACCCCTAAGCCGTCTCTTCTCCAAGCTGAAGAGCCCTAGCCACATTAGCCTTTCCTCTTAGGGAAGTCGCCCCAAACCTTTTATCATTTTCGTCGCCCTTCTCTGTACCTTTTCTAATTCCGCTATATTTTTTGTTAAGATACGGCGACCAGAACCGCACACAGTATTCAAGTTGCGGCCATACCATTGAGCGATACGAGGGCATTAAAACATTTTCATCTTTGTTTTCCGTTCCTTTCCTGATAATTCCTAACATTCTATTTGCTTTCTTAGCTGCCGCCGCACACTGAGCCGAGGGTTTCAACGTATCCTCAACAATGGCTCCTAGATCCTTTTCCTGGGATGTGACTCCTCACATAGAACCCAGCATCACGGAGCTATAGTTCGGGTTCCTCTTTCTCACCTGCATCACTTTGCACTTGCTCACATTAAGGGCTCCTTTTACGAAGGTGCGTTAGCGTTTTTATGGCACGCACCGGATTAGCGCACGCTAGCCGAAAATCTACCGCCTGCTCAAAAGGAGGCGTAGCGGAATGCGCACGTGGCAATTTTGCTCACGCTATTCCACTTGTTAAGGCCCTAGTGCACCTTCGTAAAAGAAGCCCTAAATGTCATGTGTCATTTTGACCCTCAGTCTTCCAGCCTCACGAGGTCCTCTTGCAATTTCTCACAATCTTCTTGCGATTTGTGTAATCAGCAAATTTAATTATCTCACTGTTATTCCCATCTCTAGATCACCGATAAATCTGTTAAAAAGGAGTGTCTCAGCACAGACCCCTGGGAACCCCACTATTTACTCAAAATATAACTGGATCTGTGCGTTAGAATCAACAGAAGTAACACAGAAACAATTGTTCAGGGAGGAAAAGCCTCAG